>NC_059073.1:68708608-69334233 GCF_020497125.1 Mauremys mutica | reverse complement strand
AATGCAAAAACTATTATTCTATTGAATACTGATTGTGAAAGAAAAGAAAACATCTAGTAAATATGAAAATCTTTGGTTTTCTGAAAAAAGCCAAAGCTCACTGATGGCCTGAGGGGCAAAAATGTCACTCACTTTGATAACTGTATATATTGCCTTCTTCCCAGATGATCAGTGGGGATGGCTGGGCCAGTCTGAATAAAGTAAGAGCTACCTACAACCTTCACTCATCCTTCTAATCCAGCCTGTATGGATCCATTTTTTATATTTAATAAAGTTCAGGGGTTTTGGCTTCTCTCCCACCCCACCATTCGTACCCCTCTCTGCACTTCTTGGGCTTGATTCTGATACTTGTTATATTTGTTGTAAATTTGTAGTAATTCCATTAGCGCTAGTAGAGTTATACCAATGTGAGATCAAAAATCAAGTCCCTTGGTTTTAGTCAGGACTTAAAACAAAAATACTGAAATACCACAAAGAAGCTTTTCTTCCAAGATTTCTAGCCTTACCCATAATAGAAAACACCCTAAAAAGCTCACAAGAAATTCTCACAGTATTTTCTTGTTTTGCAATGTAATAATATCTGAAGTCCTTTTGAGCTAACCACTGTGGATCTGGATCTTCAAATATGTGTACACAAAAGCACATTCTCAAGCTCGAAAGCACACACACCTTGACATTTGCTTGAGCATATATCTGGGGAGTGCACACAAGCCCTGCCTTGCATGCGCCGCAGGATTTTGATGAGTTTAAGTTGGGAGCATGTACTTTCAAAGATTTAGAGTCTTCATCTTTTACAGGAATTGGTTAGTATATTGTTTTACCAAAGGGTTGTCACAATCTTTGTACTGTAAATTGAGCATTGTTTACCAGCTCATGAAGATTCCAGTGCAAATGGAAATACAAAATGAAATTCTGAAATTTTTTAAAGGGGCCTAAGGGATTTAGAATAACAAATCCTAGTGGGGGAAAAAAAAACCCCACCACTTTCTGTTCATCCATTACAAATCTCACAATGAGTGCTTGCAGTTTTTAGTAGTCATTTAGTGTAGGCCAGAATTTAAGGAATGAAACAGAAGTCAGCGAAAATAAAACAATAGCTGAAAACATTTATTGAAGCCCACATCTATTTCTAATCACACAGGGACAGACTGTGCCTGGTTGCTGCAAGAAACCTCCCATTCCTTGGTGCCTCTGCACCGCAGTGGAGCACAACCAAAGTCACCTGCTCCCTGTAGCACAAGACATCAGAAAAGGCACTCCAGGGAGCACAGGGACTACAGGGGGAAGTGGGGCCCAGGGTAGAGATGGCTAACTGTGTGCTGTGCCACAGTGGTGGCTAGAGTCCAAAATATGTGACAAGGATGCAGGTAGAAGAGTTCCCCATCTCCTGGCCCACCAAACCTCCCCTGCAGGTTGAGAAGATTTTCAAAGTGAAAAATTGGGATGTGGAGGGAGGAGGGGATGGGGCGTATTATGGGGAAAGGATTTGGTGGGAATGAGGGAGATGACGGATGTACAAGACTCACTATCCTGAGTGGCCCCTCATGGTATAGTGTGGAATTGCAGCTGCTCTGCCTCAGCTTCCCCATCATGCTCTGTGTCCTACTCCAGCCAGGCCACTTAAGAGAGTTCAACTCCTTCTAGGGCAATGGAGTTCTTTAGAAAAAGGCCAACAAAAGCACAAACAGAGGATTCTTCATCCTAGCCAGCCTCAGCATCTGGCCTCCTTCCTTACAGGCAAACCCCAGCTGCAATGGTCTGTCTCAACACCCATCAACAGGTACCTGGGCACGGGTCCACCCACCAGTCTGGTCCAGGCCAACGGTCCTACTGAGGGCTCAGACTGGCCACAGTCCTCAGACAGCTCCTGGCTCTTGGCTTCTCATCCCCAGCTAGAAGTTCATCTGTTCTTCTCCCCAGTCAGCCCTCAACTGCTGGGCTCTCCTCCTCTTAACTCCAACATCTAGTGCAAGTGTAGTGGGGCAGGGCTAATTTAACAGGACTGACTGGCCACCAGGCCTCCTGGCCCTTACAGGGCAGGCCACCCTGCTACAGTGGAGAAGGAGGACGATAAAGTTGTCCATTCTTTCTTTTCCTACCTTGTTTCCCATCCATAACAGAAAAATTGGGACACATTACAGTAAAGGGAGAAAACTGTATTTATCCATCATCTCTTCCTCCCTCACCTCTCTCTCCTTCCTCAACCTTCAAACCTAGCTTTCACTCTAATCTATGGGATCCTCTCTTATCCCTGCAGTCCCCGAGTCCCAGCCAGGGCCGGCTCCAGGCACCAGCAAAGGAAGCAGGTGCTTGGGATGGCCAATGGAAAGGGGCAGCACATCTGTTTCTTCAGCAGCAATTCGGCAGCGGGTCCTTCTCTTCCTCTTTGAGCAGACGCCGAAGTGCCACTGAAGAGGAAGAGAGGGCGTGAAGGACCCGCTGCCGAATTGTCGCCGAAGAATGAAGCGGCGCGATTGAGCTACCGCTGAAGTGCCGCCGACTGGCTTTTTTTTCCCCACTTCGCCACTTGGGGCGGCAAAAAATCTGGAGCCGGCCCTGGTCCCAGCCCTTCTTTCGAGGCCTTGCCTTACTATGTGGCATCACTCATCAATCCTTGGAGCCCTTGCTATCTCCCATTGCCCAGGATCTTTCTTACCCTGATAGTACACTTCTCCCTTCACTTCTGTCTCTGTTTACATTCCCTCTTCCCTTCTCCCCAACCCCTAATCCTGGGAGACAAGCTGAAACCCCTTAAATGGCTGAGTCACTCTGGCTCGGATCCTCAGAGATTTTTAGGCACCTAATTCCCATTGGTTTCAATGAGAGTTAGGCATCTCAATACCTTTGAGGATCTGGGCATCTGCGACTCCCACTTCCAGTCTCAACAACCCATCTACATTAAGAACATTCCTTCCTACCCAAACTCTGCATATATCTGATGACGATAATGAGATATTTTTAAGCAGCATAACAAGAGAGAGAAAGAGACAGGGTACAGGGATTCATTACCGGCCAAATTCTACTCTCAGTGAAGTCGATGGGGATTTTGCCATAGACCACCATGAGAGCATGATTGGACTAACATGTCACCTGTAACAGAAAAAAGGTAAAGAAATATTGAAGAGATACCAATTCATCACCCAAAAAAGTATGCAACTTTGGGTGATGAGTAACTCTGGCTATTATCCAAAGAACAGTACTCAATGCATGGGCTTAATCCATCAAAGCAGAAATACAATAAGTTAAGATCACACAGCTAAAATTACTCCACAAAGGAAACTCTTATCTTGAGTAATTGAAATTCTCGAAACCACAAGAGCACAGTTTAAAAAACTGGAGTGATTACAATTAAATCCTCTTGAACATTTAAAGACTGAGACTCCAAGCACTGTCTCTCAGGTTATACAGCAGAACTATATTTACCATTGTATGTTTAGATATAGTTTATTGTAGTGGCTAACCTGGGACCCATAACCTGATCCTGGAGAGGATTTGAGAGAAGCTTAATTTATATAGTGTGTGCAAACTTGCTTTAATAGTTAAGAGTGAAGCCAATATACCTGAAATGCAAGTATGAGAACATACAGTTTAAATACGGTAACTCCTCACTTAACATTGTAGTTATGTTCCTGAAAAATGCGACTTTACGTGAAACGATGTTAAGCAAATCCAATTTCCCCATAAGAATTAATGTAAATAGTGGGAGTTAGGTTCCAGGGCAGCTTCCCCTACTCTGCAAGCACCAGGGGCAGGGGGCTCAACCTTCAGCCCACCCATTCCACCCCTTCCCCCAAGCTCCTACGCTTGACCCACCTCTTCTCCACCCCCACCTGCTCCCCCTTTACTTCACATGCTGCGTCCTGGCTCCTCCCCCTCTCCTCCTTCTAAATGCCACAAGCCAGCTGATTGCCGCATTCAGGAGGCAGGAGAGGGAGGGGGAGCCTGCGTGCCAAGTCCTCGCTCCTCCCCCCCCTCCCTCCTGCCTCCAGATTGCCGCAAGCCAGCTGATTGCCGTGGGCAGGAGGCAGGAGAGGAGGGGGAAGGCACTGATTTGTGGGGTCTGCTGGGCGGGGTGGGGGGGCACGTAGGGAGGCTGCCAGCTGTGGAGAAAGCAGGCAGCCAAACAATGTAAGAGTGGAGCATTGTACAACTTTAAATGAGCATGTTCCCTAATTGATCAGCAATGTAACAACGAAACAACATTAAACGGGACAACTTTAAGTGAGGAGTTACTGTATTAATATTAAGGCAGGCTTGGCAATTAGCTAAGGTCTACAGTATTAATAGTTATAAGGTTTAGCATAAGGGTATGAGAGTTATCATAAGCAGCATGACCTAAAGTTATAAGATATAGCCATGAGAGCTTTTGTGAAAGAACAATCTATGCTTGAAATAACAGATTTCTAGGGGATTTTTAATATGTGTGAGGTTAACCGCATTAATGTATTGGAAGCATTGGGAAATGCATTAATGCAGTATTGCTGTAAATGGCTTATGTCAGCAATAAGAAACCTAATTATGGATACCTGGAAAGCCACATATAAATGAGGATCCAAGACCTAAGTAAATATGGTCACAGATATGTAAATGGAAAAGGGGGTGGGTATAAAACCTGATGCTTGAATGTTTACAAGTGGGACACTGAGAGTGGCTGAGTAAGGTGACAGCCCAAAATGTTATCTCCTCTTGCGAGATCTCCACTTACTTTTTCTTCTATCTATGCTGGTGCTGGTCTCTATAATTTGTAAGTATGTCAGCATTAGGGACTGTTCTGTTGTGCACTGGTCATGAGGCTGTAAGTATGCATGAGCCCAGGAGTCGTTCTGTTATACTTTGTGCACACTCTTATTTTTCTATGATTTCAACTATATTTGCCTGTACTGAATAAAACTCATAAAGTCTCTGAGTGTGCTTCATCAATCTCATTTTCTTAATTAACTCAAAGTAGCTGCCTGAATAAAGAACCTGAATAAAGAATGTGACTGGTGTATTTGCCCCCCAAACGAATCCAAGGCTACAGAAAAACAATATTTTTCCTCTCAGTAATTGAACCGGGGGGAAATGAAAAATGAAAGACAGGCAAACAAGTGAGTTTGAGCCACAGCCCCAGACCCTTAAAGGAAATGCAGCCAGAATGGTCACCAGTCTGGAGGGACCAATAATGGAGGTACCGAAGATAAAAAATAAACAAGTGTTACCTGTATGTTTAAGGCAACTGCATATGAATTTTACCTTCAGTGAGAAAGTCTGCAATACAAACACTTAGTTTTCAGTATGAAACAAACATTACAGGTCCCACTCCATGTAGGTCTGGTTTGATAATATCTTGAATACTGTGTTCATTTCTGGGCATCTCATTACCAGAAGTATATTTTAGAACTACAGGGACTTCAGAGGAGTGCAAGAAAAATGATCCAGAAGCTAGAGGGATTGATTAATTTTCAACCAAGACACATTCTGGTGGGTGGAAGCTTGTGCGAGTGGTGAGCATACAAGGATGCCCATGCTCTCCCACCCCAATGACTTAGAGGAATATCTACCTCTAGAGACAAAGCAGTAGTTCACATTCTGTGTCCATTCACTGATTAGCCTCGCTACAGAAATTGCCAACAAGTATGATGGTTAGTACTGACTGTGGTGGTATTTTTCCTGACTTCAAAGTGTGTGGATGAAGCAGCAATGTATGACATGTCAGCTGGAATTCTTTGAAACAATTTAAAATACTAGTACTTAAATTACTTTTTATTTCAGCTTAACACAATGTACAGGATCTTAAATAAATCACAATCAATGGTAGTACCGTATCTCTGTATCTATCTTCCAAACATCCAGATCTGAATATGTCTCAACCTGGTTCTAGATCTAATTTCACTGGTGATTCCCTTCTCTATAATGGTCCAAATTAAACCCTGTATTTAAACACCCCGCTTGGGCCCAGATCTGATTTTTACAGTTTGAACTGGTTTATAACAACTCTGTTTGCTGTACAACTGTGTTGATATGTCACAAGACAACCAGTATGGGTAATCTAGGGATTGTCTAGATAAAACAATTATATCCTCATTGAGAACTACAGTGATACTGATAGTCTGATATTGCAACAAACCACATAGTGATGTTGGCTTTCTTACTCTGGATATATTTAAACTTCCCTGAGGTGGTTTGTTTAAATTATATTTTAAGGTCAAAGATCATTTTAAAAGAAAAGAGGGGGATGTATTACACTAGCTGTGAATCAGAGAACCTGTCACCATGTGGTTAAAGGCAATTAAGTAAGAGGGCTGTGATAATGATTCTGTTGTATCTAACACTGCAATTAACTTAGTATTGCTAATAATCCTTTATGTACCCCCTCAAAGGCGTATGGTGCTTTATGGAGCATAGGATAACACATGCTTCATGCCCTGAACAGTTTATCATATAAGAGCCTGATCCAAAGCCCAGAGTCTTTCTATTGACTTGAATGGGCTTTGAATCAGACCTAACAGACAAGACCAGAGATAGGAAAGCAGTGGTTTGGGAGGATTTGGCAGGATTATTGGTGAAGAAAGCAAGGTTATTATTCAGTTACCTATACGCAGGGCCGGCTTTAGGAAGTGCGGGGCCCAATTCTAACAGTTTCGACAGGGCCCCGGCAGGGATGACAAAAAGAAAAAAAAAAAGTAAAAAAAAATACGTGGGGCTTGTACTCACCGGGTGGTGCTCCGAGTCTTCGGCAGCACTTCAGTGGCGGGTCCTTCACTCGCTCCAGGTCTTCGGAGGCACTGAAGGACTCGCTGCCAAAGTGCTGCTGAAGACCCTGAGCAAGCGAAGGACCCACCGCCGAAGTGCTGCTGAAGACCCAGAGTGCCGCCAGGTGAGTAAAAATTAAAAAGGAACCTCTAGCCAGGGAAGAGATTCTCACTGGGCGCGGGGCCCTCTTAGGCGCGGGGCCCGATTCGGGGGAATTGGTGGAATTGGCCTAAAGCTGGCCCTACCTATATGGGGTTTCAGCAGGTTAGTGTGAAGGAAGATACAGCTGATTACTCAGTATATTGTGCTGGAGATAACTAGCTTCTACATTACTGCAAAAGACTAGCAAAATACAAGACTTAAGACTTGCTCATTTGGTCCTGCAGACTGTACGTGCAAACAGTTTGCTTAATGTTGTGCTCCTTAACCTGTGATGCCCCATTGGTGACCTAAGCACTGGAGCTGGAAGCAGCCAAACTATGGTACATTTCTCATCCTTAAATATGGAGATGTGAAGGGTGAGAACAGGAGGAGACTCCTGGGAAGGGGAAAGGGATTAGTAGGAGACTCTTACTGGGAGTAGGGGATTGAAGAAACTGGTGCTCCTCTAAGCACTTGTCAAACTTCCCCTAAAGTGGTCAACTGGAAAGACTTTTGGAAAGTAGCATTTCAGACAGATGGCTGGAGTCTGTGCAGGAAAAACATGTCTGTTCTCACACAGCTGGCCCATGTTATTTTCCCCCTGGAGCATTTTCTGCATTTTTGATGAAGCTTCGAGGAACCCACTTATTTTCTCCTCCCTCTAATCATGCTCGATGTTGAGATGCCCAATAGCCACAATCTTTCTTCAGACAATGATTTTTCCCTCTCAAATCCCTGGAGATGAGACATATCTTTGAAGCAGTTAAGTGGGGTAACTAGTGTGTCTCACAGTGCCAGATTCAACACTGAATCTGAGTGAGTCTAGGACAATCTAAAGGCATCCACGAAAGTCTAGATGGAGTCAAAAGCTGATGTAACTTACACCTCCTTCTGTCCTTCTCATTGATCATGTCACAGCAGTTTAGGTTCCCCTACTTGCTCAGAGGGACTACAAACAGAAGTAAGGGTTGCAAGATTAGGTCCTATGTTGGAGCCCCGGAATTATGTAGATAGACACTACTCCAGCTTCTTAACACAGTTCTCTCAGAACCCTCAGTCATAGAATCATAGAATCATAGAATCTCAGGGTTGGAAGGGACCTCAGGAGGTCATCTAGTCCAACCCCCTGCTCAAAGCAGGACCAAACCCAACTAAATCATCCCAGCCAGGGCTTTGTCAAGCCTGACCTTAAAAACCTCTAAGGAAGGAGATTCCACTACTTCCCTAGGTAACCCATTCCAGTTCTTCACCACCCTACTAGTGAAAAAGTTTTTCCTAATATCCAACCTAAACCTCCCCCTCTGCAACTTGAGACCATTACTCCTTGTTCTATCAGTCCTGCTCACACTCTTGCTATTCCATTGACAGCCTCTGAAAAGGAGTTGGGGAGCAAGCAACATATATATGTATACGTATATATAATTTATTTATCTCCTTTCTCTGAAGCATCAGTGAAGGCCATAGCTGGAGATGGGACATTGGACGGGGAGGGTCAGGGCTCTGAAGTGGAACTCAGTATTCTCTCGCTCAGGTGCTTGGCTGGCTGATTCTTGCTCACATGCTCAGGGTCTAACTGATCACGATATGTGGGGTTGGGAAGGAATATTTCCCTAGGTCAGATTGGCAGTGTCGTGTTTTTTCACCTTCCTCTGCAGCATAGGCAACACACAGGAGGGGCAAGTGGGTCAAGTGCCCCCCTCCCCCAGCAGATTTATGCTCATACTGAGGAGGGGAAGGAGAGGAGCTCTGGCCTTCTCCTGCCGCACCTGCCCCTTGTCTCTGGAAGTGATGCCTGGGCAGGGAGCAGAAGGGGAGGGACTAGACACCTCTCACACCAGCTGCTCCGGGTTACTGCTCCATGCCTATAAGATCCCGGCTGGGGAGGTGGCGGCGGCAACAGCTGCCCCCTCTGCTCCCCGGCTGCTAAGGATGGAGCTGAGCAATCTGGAGTCCTCACCTCTCCCCAACACATTTGCCACTTGCTTGGTCCCCGTCGCCAGCAGCCAGGGAGCAGCGGGGTTGGGTTGCCACCACCTCCCCAGCCAGGCTCTGTCTCAGGCAGCTGCCACACTGCACAGAGGCAGTGACCTGGAATGGCTGGCATGAGACGCGGCTCTGTCCCAACCCTCTGCTCCAGGCCCAGCCTTGCAGTCAGGGAGAACGGCTGAACATGTTGCTGGGGAGGCACAATGGGAAGACAGAGTCCCTCTCACCCTGCAGGTAACTTTGGTGAGGCGGAGAAAACACGGCAATCCTCAAGGTGGGCACAGGGAGGAGGTCACTGGGGAAGGTGCCGAGACTGGCCCCAGCCAGATCCAGAGGCATTGGATCCCTGCTCCTGTGGTCCCAGCAGCATTGGTGGCCTGAAGTTCTTCCTAGAGGAGACATGTGGGGCGTTCACATGTCCTCCCCTTTACATTGTGCCCCCCGCGGCGCCAGTATGCTCTGCAGCATGTGAATGTGGATCACTTGCCAGGATTATTTGGGTACATCTCACTTAATTATTTCTCTGCCATTGTGGTGGCTTTAGGGTTGGGTGCACCTTGGTCCCTCCTAGTCTCTGCCTATGGCACATAATAGTCTAGATTCCTGGATGCTGTGATATTTTGGTTTAATTTTGGTTGTCGGGTTTAGTGCATGGATGCTGGGTGGGGTTGGTGGCTTGTACCATACAGGAGGTCACACTCGGTACTCTAGTGGTTTCTAGTGGTTAAAGCCTTCAGGTCTTAAACTCTATGATTCAAAGACAGTTAACATTGAAGAGAGTATGAATCCTCAAATTTTGTAGCAGTTTTAAAATGAGGACCTACACATACCTTCCTTATCTGACTGTCCATCTCTGGCACTTAGCTGGCCCCCACCTCTATGAACCAAGTTGAGAACATTAGCTCATTGTCAAATATGCTCTGATATAAATAAAAAATAACTAAGTAAGAAAGCTACAGCCACCTGGTGAGCAACTAGCAGGACACGAAAACTATTTCTTATAATTTCATTTGAATGAACATTAACAGTTGAGACAAAATAAAGATAATGACAAAAACCTGCCTTATACATTAAAGTGAATTTAACTAGGATTTTATTATATAGGAGGTCAGCAGGATTCAATATCTGAATAATTCACAAGGATCTCTTTAATAGCAGGAAGTACACAGCTGTAAGCTAACAATTTATTCAGCCACTATGCTAAAGAAGCAGTTTGGCAGCAGAGACCACTAGTTGTTGAATAGCTGTTCCCAACAACAAAAACAGGACTTGAATATATCCAATACTTGGTCTTTTGCACAATGGGTAATAATTGAGGAAAAGAAAAAAAAACAGAGACAATTATGGTACAGTGAAAATGAATAGATGCAGAATAGTTCAGTGCCTACTGCTGTTGTAACTTATAAGGGTTCATTTTTCTGAAACATAAGGAACGAATGCTTCACAAAAATCACCTTTCTGCTTTTTTACCAGTTGCTCTAATGGCTCTTTTCATTGTACTGGCAAATATTAAAAATGAAAGGTGGTTATGACTATAATAATGAATTTATATAGGACTCATAAAAAAATCAATGTTCTGTTTGGTAAAAGAAAAGTGCTCTGAATGTGTATGTATTTGTTCATTGTGTGTTTGCCCATCTGGCACAAAGAAAACATGATTATTGAAGAGATCATTCATATTTTTTTCTTTTTCATTTTATATTCTTATGTTTGCTGTGTATGACTTCTAAAAAAACCCCAAAAAACAACAACAACAACAAAACCCTCTCTCTCTTCTTAAGAAGAAAACATCAGGTCATTTTGTCTACTTTACTTACAGAATTGCAGCTTTTAAACTTTCCACTAAGACAAAAGGGCAGATTCACCAGTGCGCTTCAGCCACTCGTCCGAGATGAAGCAGCTGTAAACGTCGTTTACACATGCTTTGCATCACTAGTGTAAAGCAGCCAGCTGTACTGGTGAAGCTAGTGCGAAACTTTTCATTAAAAAAAAAAATAGAACCCAATTCTTCAAGATGAGTGTCCTCAACTCCTATTGACTTTATCCTCCAGTCCTGCAAGGTACTGGGCATATTCAACTCCATTGTGGTCAAAGGAAGTTAAAATTCAGCACCTCACATATTGAGGGCCATAAAGTCCAAGTCCTTCATGAATCTTATTCTTAATGATGAAATGAAAGTTAAGAGATTCACCTGCAGCAATTAGGCCCTGGTTGGAAAGCTTCCAATGGAGCATCATCTCTTTGATAAATGTCAATTTGTCAAAATCAACATGTTCCACAGGAACATGTTGATTTCAGCAAAACCTTCCATGGAAACCTGCCTACTTTCCTGCTAGCTCGCCTGCCTGCCAACCTCATCGGCAGACGGCCTGAGAGAACTGGGGCTCCCTGGCATCCCAAGCTTCCTGGCAGTCATGCTTAGCAGGCTGCTGGAGAGCCCAGCTGGGTGGGCCGCCATGAAGCCAGAGTTCCCAGGGCTTCCAGGCTCCCAGCTCCTCACCTGGTGGGCAGTTGTGGAACCAACACTCCCAGGACTCTTAGGGCTTCCAGGCTCCGTGGCAGCTTGCCTGGTGGACTTATGTGGAGCCAGGGCTCCCAGGAAACCTGGGGATCTTATTTTGGTTTTGGAAATATTCCTGCTGCCAGAATATTTTGGTGTTTCCACAATGAAACGTTGGGGAATTTCACTTCTGCAAAAAAAAATTTGAGGTTTTGGCTTTTTGTCTCAATTTGGGACTAAACATTTCCCCCCCAAATCTCGTAATTTTTCATGGAAGGGAAATTGAGTTTCTCCCCAGCTCTATTGGTAATGCTCTGTTGAAAGGTGCAGCTCTGCAGACGACATTAGAAGGAAAAGAGAAAACACTCATAGGGTGCTGGCTTTGAAATGGCATCATTGGTGTGGCCACTGCTTTCCAAACCATCCACAAGAGCGTCACAGTTTAATTCATGCAGAATATTTACCTTTAAGGGCTCATCCTCCCTTTTTACTTAAAGTTGTTTGTAAATTGTGCTAAAATTGTTCAGCCAACTGAAAACAAATGTGTGAAAACAATGGAATAAAAACAAAACACATCTCTGTAAATATAGTTGCTTGCATTAGGCCAGGGGTGGCCAACCTGAGCCTGAGAAAGAGCCAGAATTTACCAATGTACATTGCCAAAGAGCCACAGTAATACATCAGCAGCTCCACATCAGCTCCCCTCACCACTTCCAGTGCCTCCCACTGGTAGCCCTGCCAATCAGCGCCTCCCTGCACTTCCCGATCAGCTGTTTTGTGGCATACAGGAGGCTCTGGGGGAGGAGGAGCAAGGGCATGGCAAGCTCAGGGAAGAGGGCTGGAAGGAGTGGGGGCAGGGCCTGTGGCAGAGCCAGGGGTTGAGCAGTGAGCACCTCCCGGCACATTGGAAAGTTGGCGCCTGTAGCGTCAGCCCCGGAGTTGGTGCCTATACAAGGAGCTGCATATTAACGTCTGAAGAGCCGCATGTGGCTCCAGAGCCACAGGTTGGCCCCTGCACTAGGCTGTAGAATCATGAGGCTTCATTGCGTTGTATATATCAAGTACTCAGGGGTACTCCTGGTGCCTGAACTTTTCCTCCATTCTTTTTAAAATTGTCACCCATTTTTGCTAAGCAACTTGTTATGACAGGCAGCATGGAGTTAGGATCCCACTTCCTTTCCTACCCTTTTAGCAGTTTGTTTTGACTTTCATGAGTCCAGAGGATTTTCTGACCACCACCTTCTGACAAATGTTCAGATGCTGTGAGTTTAGATGTAAATTGGGATACCTATCACAGTACATACAAAAATTATTCTAAGAAATCAGCAGCTCCTCCAATTCTTGTTTACAGTGGGATTTCGTAAACATGCAGCTCCTCTGAAAATCAGAATCACTATTTAGGTGCTGAAATATGGACTTACGACCCTAATTGTAGGCATCCTCTTTTGAAAAGCTTGGCACAGTGTTATATTCCAAACACTGACAACAATAAGCTGAGTTGCCTTGGACAAGTCACAACACTGCTGCGTGTTAGATTCTCAGGGATAATGATATTCACCCACTTGTATGAAGTGATTTGAGGTGCACAGATGAAAGTATGAATAGGGTACCGATTATACTGTCAGCGTGGGACATTGTGGGATGGCTTCTGAAAGCCAGTAACAGTCAACGTTAGCAATACAGTGTCTGCACTGACACTGTGTCAACCTAACTATATTGACATTGACTGTATGCCTCTCGTGGAGGTTGAGTTATTAAGTCGGCATACTGGGGCAGTTATATTGGTGGAAGCGAAGTTTTAGTGTAGACACAGTTAGCTCAATGTAAGCTGCCTTGCATCCACCTAACTCTGCACTGTAGACCAGGCCTTACTCATGGGCCAGGCTGCCATTGGCTTGCCATCCACATCTACATACCACCACTTCTCTCTAAAGTGTGGACAGCACAGAGCTTGAGTTAGGGTACATCTACATTACCCGCTGGATCGGCGGGTAGTGATCGATCTATTGGGGATTGATTTATCGCATCTAGTGATAAACTTCATTAACAAGTCACTGGGACCAGATGGCATTCAGAGGGCCGCCCAAAGGGGGGGGCAAGAGGGGCAATTTGCCCCAGGCCCCGAGCCCCACAGGGGCCCCCACGAGAGTTTTTCGGGGGCCCTGGAGCGGGGTCCCTCACTCGCTCCGGGGGCCCCGGAAAACTCTTGTGGGGCCGGGCGCAGGAGCTTCTTCTGCTCCCGGTCTTCGCCGGCGGGGGGTCCTTCCGCTCCGGGGCGGAAGGACCCCCCGTTGGCGAATTACCGCCAAAGACGGAGCGGGACCCGCCGCCGAAGTTCAGCTTCGTCTTCGGCGGTAATTCGGCGCTGGGGGGCCCTTCCCATCCGGGACCCGCCGCCGAAGTGCCCCGAAGACCCGCGGTGGGGGACTCCCCACCGCCGAATTACCGCCGAAGACCGGGCTGCACTTCGGCGGCAGGTCCCGCTTCGGCGGTAATTCGGCGATGGGGGGACCCCGCCGCGGGTCTTCGGGGCACTTCGGTGGCGGGTCCCGGAACGGAAGGGCCCCCCGCCGCCAAAGACCCCGGGCCCCCGGAATCCTCTGGGCGGCCCTGGGCATTCACCCAAGAGTTCTGAAAGAACTCAAATGTGAAGTTGTGGAACTATTAATAGGGTTTGTAACCTGTTCTTTAAATTGGCTTCTGTACCCAATGACTGGAAGATAGGTAATGTAACGCCAATATTTAAAGAGGTGATCCTGGCAATTACAGACCGGTAAGTCTAACGTCAGCAGCGGGCAAATTAGTTGAAACAACAGTAAAGAATAAAATTGTCAGACACCTAGAAGAACATAAATTGTTGGGCAAAAGTCAACATGGTTTCAGTAAAGGGAAATCGTGTTTTACTAATCTATTAGCGTTCTTTGAAGGGGTCAACAAACGTGGACAAGGGGGATCCAGTGGACATAGTGTACTTAGATTTCCAGAAAGTCTTTGACAAGGTCCCTCACCAAAGGCTCTTCCATAAATTGTCATGGGATAAAAGGGAAGGTCCTTTCATGGATTGAGAACTGGTTAAAAGGCAGGGTAGGAATTAATGGTAAATTCTCAGAATGGAGAGGGGTAACAAGTGGTGTCCCCCCAGGGTCGGTCCTAGGACCAATCCTATTCAACGTATTCATAAATGATCTGGAGAAAGGGGTAAAAAGTGAAGTGGCAAAGTTTGCAGATGATACTAAACTGCTCAAGATAGTTAAGACCAAAGCAGACTGTGAAGAACTTCAAAAAGATCTCACAAAACTAAGTGATTAGGCAACAAAATGGCAAATGAAATTTAATGTGGATAAATGTAAAGTATCGTTGGGGTTATTTTTTCCAATATGCATTACATACAATATGATGGGGGCTAATTTAGCTACAACAAATCAAGAAAAAGATCTTAGAGTCATCATGGATAGTTCTCTGTAGAATCCCATGCAGTGTGCAGAGGCGGTCAAAAAAGCAAACAGGATGTTAGGAATCATTAAAAAGGGGATAGAGAATAAGAAGGAGAATATATTATTGCCCTTATATAAATCGATGGTATGCCCACATCTTGAATACTGCGTACAGATGTGGTCGTCTCATCTCAAAAAAAAGATATACTGGGGCTAGAAAAGGTTCAGAGAAGGGCAACTAAAATGATTAGGGGTTTGGAACGGGTCCCATATGAGGAGAGATTAAAGAGGCTGGGACTTTTCAGCTTGGAAAAGAGGAGACTAAGGGGGGATATGATAGAGGTGTATAAAATCATGAGTAATGTGGAGAAAGTGGATAAGGAAGTTATTTACTTATTCCCATAATACAAGAACTAGGGGCCACCAAATGAAATTAATAGGCAGCAGGTTTAAAACAAATAAAAGGAAGTTCTTCTTCACACAGCACACTCAACTTGTGGAACTCTTACCTGAGGAGGTTGTGAAGGCTAGGACTATAACAGCATTTAAAAGAGAACTGGATAAATTCATGGAGGGTAAGTCCATTAATGGCTATTAGCCAGGATGGCTAAGGAACGGTGTCCCTAGCCTCTGTTTGTCAGAGGGTGGAGATGGATGGCAGGAGAGAGATCACTTGATCATTACCTATTAGGTTCACTCCCTCTGGGGCACCTGGCATTGGCCACTGTCGGTAGACAGGATACTGGGCTAGATGCACCATTGGTCTGACCCAGTATGGCCGTTCTTATGTTCTTCTTATGTTCTGCATATAAAAGCCAGGGCCAGCATTAGGGGGTAGCAAGCAGGGCAATTGTCTGGGGCCCCATGCCACAGGG
Organism: Mauremys mutica; assembly: GCF_020497125.1. Taxonomy (NCBI): domain Eukaryota; kingdom Metazoa; phylum Chordata; order Testudines; family Geoemydidae; genus Mauremys; species Mauremys mutica. The sequence continues at coordinate 69,318,565 of NC_059073.1, read as the reverse complement.
TACCCCACAAAGCTAAATTACTCAGGCTTCTGCTTCAGACCCAGGTGGCGGTGCTCCTGGTTTCAGCCCTGCACAGCGGGGCTTTAGCTTTCTACCTGGGCCCCGGGAGTCAAATGCCGGCCCGGTTTGGCAGACCCCCTAATTTCTGGAGATAATTCTTGATTTAGATTGCTTCCTTCTAGTGCACCCTGGGGCATGACCCACCAGGGAAGAGAAAGCAGGAGGAAGGGCCAAAACCCTGTCCCATCCCCATAATCGCTGTCAATAGAGTTGGCCATCTGCAAAGAGGAGATTGTGCTGAGTCATCCCAAAAGATGGCACAGCATGAATTATTACTATTTGTGTTATAATGAATTTCCTAAATGGGAGCTGCAATCCCTCCCAATGCTTCCCGTTCAGCCCATGCAGCTCCTCACAACCCCAGCGCAGCTCTGGCCCATACTATCCTCGTAGCAGTCTGCCAGACTGAAACTTGTATGAAATGTTATTCAGAAGTGGTTGATGTTTGTATCCTCCAGAAATTCTGGCACCCCAGCAGAGTGCACAAAAACAGGGCAGCTTTCACCATCTCTGGCAGCGGATGATCTGTAACTACCCGCAGGTTGGCCTAAACATACTGGGCGGGATGCTGGTCTTAGTGCACTGCTTTAAACCAGCGTTGTAGAATACTTTAGTGTTTTCTCTAAGGGCTGAACAGGATGACAAACAGAAACAATAAAATCCCTACCCTAGACTCCCTTATATTTAATGAGTCTCAGTGGGTCAAAGCCAGAGACATTGGCAAGTAGGTTTGAGGCGAAGTGAGTCTCAGTAGGTAAACCTATGTTGGTGTAACATACACATTGGACTGGGGGGAAGGGTACAAAAGGTATAAGATATAGCAATTCAGACTCACCTCACGTCTGTCTCTAACTGAGTGCATTGTGAGTGCTGTGGAGGCGCAGAGGAAAATGATCAGTGCAATGCCCTTATATGAACATCCCCTCCCACTCCTCCATCTCCGGAGAAATACATATCTAATAGCTTTTCACTATTGTTCATACCCACTGCACAATTGTACTGTACCTGATTTTTAATCTTGAACTATAAAATAGTGATAGAGGATTGTACTTATTTCTACTTGGATTATGCTTTATCAAATAAATAAATAAAGTGCTATATAAGCGCTGAAAAGTTAGAAAAAAGTGTTATCATGCATTTTCCCCATGATATAGTAACACATCTATATAGCACTACTTTCTCGTGACAGCACCTGCTCTTTACACTAAGCCAACCCCTGTAGTGATAAAGAATGTTCTCTGTTTTACTTTAGAAATCCTTCACTGGTTTCTATGACTTTTGTTTACTTCCCCCCTGAAGTATGAATGCAAGATGTGTTTTCATACAAAGGCTCACTGGTGGATTTTACCTAGTAGGAACAATTTCATTTTCTTAATGTGTAATTCTGATTTACAAACAATCAATCAGTGGAGAGATTATTTTTGTACCTACCTTTAGTCCCCTGTGAAACAATATAATTAGAGATTTATTGTTAAAATGTAAATGGATTGACAGGCAAACATTCAGCATGCATTATTTATGAAAGCATCTATAATTGGGTCTTAAAATGACTTTTCATATAAAAAAGGACAAAATACTGCCCTCAGTTGCACTGATGCAACCCTGTTGACTTCAGTGCAGTTTTCAATAGTGTAACTGAGGGCAAAGTTTGTCCCAGAATTTTAAAAGCATTTAAGCAATCCATATTTAATAGCATTTGAGGCCAAAGTCTGAGGACAATTACCATAGGTCAGAGTAGAAGGAATTTCATGGAATTCAATGGAGTTACTCTTGATTTACTCCAATGTAATTGCAAGAAGAATTTGACCCAAAATAAGCATGAAGGATTTGGTTCATGTCGAAGAAGTGGGATAGTTTCTGAATAGACCCTAATGCAGATATGAAACATCATTTTCTGAAAAACAAATTGTTAATGGCCCAATCTTGCAATTCTTACTCCAACAAGGCCCCTTGTCTTATTCCATATCCACCCGCACAGATCATATTTCACATACCCCATGCATAAAAAAAAAGAAATAAACATGAATGTACAGAAACAATGGCATACCAAGAACTTATCTAATGAACAAGAATTTCCAGTCATCTTACATATGCATACATATGCTTTGCCAGTGGGACATTGGGTGATTGTTGTTCTACTTTTTGTATTAAATCAGTGGGAATGATCATAGGTATATTTTTAAAATCCATTTACCTCTACCAGATGAAAACAGATTTTCCACCAGACTCCAAAAGGCATGTCTATGTCCTAAGGTCCATCATGACTCTGATCCAAAAGTCAGTGAAGCCAATGGAAAAACTTCAATGGACCCTGGATTGGACCTTATATCCTTGTCAATTTTCAAGTTTCTACTATCCCTTGCTGAGGCACAAGAGCTGATCAAAAAAGGTCACCAAAAAGTACTTTATTTGTACTAAAAAAAAGTCTGAGTTCTGAACCATCTTTACTTAAAATTGCTCCTGGGCTGAGAACAAATATGGAATATTTCAGCCTGCTAGGTATTTGGCAAATCTGAAAAAAAGTCTCTGGAATGGAGATTCTTTTGCAAACTCAACTGTAGGTGCATCTTTATGCACCTCCTATAACATAGCAGTTATGCAGATTGCTTTATTTACTTTGTGAAGTTAACAGTGATTATTCCTTCCTATCTGTAAGGTTTTGAACATCCACATATTGTAGTCAACATTAAGAAGTCTTTCTGTTTCTACCATTTTAAAAAAAATTAAGTAAGGATTTGATAGGAAAAGTGCTTTAAGTTGTCATCTCTTTAATGATAAGGAACATAGAGGTCATGGGAAACCGGTGGTAAAGGGTTTGTCATGAAACCGATTAGGTACATTTGAGAATTAAATCACCTTTAAATGTTCAGTGGATTATTTAAAACAAGTTTCCATTAGCAGACTGGACAACTGTGCAAATATTTCTTCAGTGAATGGGTAGCCATTGTATATCTTGTTATTGCAGACATCACTCACACTTTGGGTATGTCTATATTGCAGTAAAACACCCATGGCTGGCCCGTGTTAGTTGACACATGTGGGGCTCGGGCTGTGGGACTGTTAAATTGCAGTCAGGCTTGGGCTGAAGCCCAGACTCTGGGACCCTCCTCGCTCATGGGGTCCCAAAGCCCAGGCTCCAGCCTGAGCCTGACCATCTAGACTGCAATTTTATAGCTCCAAAGCCCAAGCCTCATGATCCTGAATTAGCTGACACGGGCCAGCCACGGATGTTTTATTGCAGCATAGACATACCCTTTGTCTCATAAATTACCTAGGTTGCCATTTAACAAAAAAGGAGGCAAATGTTTAATAAAACTAGAAATATTTATACACATAATATTGATTCTGATTTGCCACTAACCAGTGGGACAAGACAGAACTGTAAAAAGTAAAACATGAGGATGCTGATATGTACCCAATACAAAGAACATTTTTATTTTTAAGCTTTTCAAAGTGTTCTTTTTGTCTGAGGGAAATGATGAATTTGATTATTTTAAAATAAGGGGCTAATATTAGCAAAGTATTGTGCAAAGAGTCTCTTTGCATGCTTCTCCATTAAACTCTGCCAATACATCTTAGTCCTGACCTACAATGTTTTGCTTTTCCAGTTATTTTTATTCATTAATTATGCGTTTCCAATGTTTCTATTACTGTAGATATAGGCCTTTCTGGATCATAGACTCTCAGACTGCAGAAAGGCTTTGCAATATGCAGAAAATTCATGTAACGTCAGGCATACACATGCTTGAAGAATCTGTTAATCTACTTTTTAATGATCATTGCTATTTACTATACTATTTTACATCACAATTCTGCTCAATGCTTTACAGGGGGAGTAAAAAGGCAAGTTCCCTCCTCAAAGGGCTGCGAGTCTGAACAGACAAAGAGTAGCCAAAAGATGGCATGGAATGAAACAAAAAGCAGAAATGTTTTTCTAGGTTTACTTTAATATTTATTATTTAGTAATTACTTCCTTGAAGTTAAGGCTTTTATGGCAGTAGAAAAGATGGGATCTTACACTGATAAAGAGAACAACAATTTCTAATAGCAACCATTGGCCAAAAGGAGTGGTGTGGTATGGAAAAAGCATGAGATCATTTTTATCATGTATCTGTCTTGTGATCAGTGAAGATTCTATTTGCCAGGGAAGGAAGGATTCAATTGATTATGGGCCTTTCATTTTGTAAATGTGTGCTTTGGGGCATGAATTCCAAAGTGGTGCTCCAGTAGTTTATTCAAGAGTGAAACATTGCTCTGGATCCAGGAACCTGACCCCAAATCCAGCATTTCATTTCTAAATACAAAAAAGTAGAAGTAAGAAGCTTGTAGTGTATAGAGCAGAGTGGCTAGAGACTCTAGGAGATACTACAGGAGTAGTCAGAGTAAAGGTAGTTCTGGGACACAGCTGTTGTCTTATTAATGATATTTCCTGTTTTGCTTTGGAATAGTTCTATTCTTTTTTTATTCTATTACCACTGAAACATAAAATTACCCTACCATGTTCGTTCCTTCATTCATGGGGCACTTGTGCTGCCTTCACATTGGCATGCCCCAACCCTTTATACTATGTTTGTAATGCTTTGTGGTACATTGAGCGAGACAACACAGGGGTAAGGAATGAGGAATGGCACCGGAAGGTAGAGAGACATGTATTAACTGTGGTTTAGTCACAATTCATGTAGAATAGAGCAAGTCATATTTATTTCATAGTCCTGCTGCCTGGGACCAAAATTGCTCAGAAAACTGCCAAAAATACAAATAGAATTATCCTCGGGGCATCATGTAAATTAAAAACCACAAGTAATGAAAACTGGCATGATATAAATTGCATCATAAAGCTAGCTCAAACCTAATCAGAAAATGGCCTTTTAGAAATACACCAAAGGGGATGGTTGATTTGTTGTAAACAAGAAAATTAGCATATCAAAAAAGTGCTTCAGATCGCTTACAGCATAGGTGAGGCTTTCAAGCATGTGCTTAACACTGGAGAATGGAATAGAAAAGGAGAGTTCTCAGCTACGCAGGCACATGAAAGTATGCCGCACACCCACAGGCGGCAGGTTCGTATAATTTTTGGTGGGGCCCAAAATGGTGGTCCCCCCCCCCCGCTCTCACCCTGTAAGCTGATATAAAATGAAGCTACAATGCGTCAGCACCACAAGATTACAAGGGTCAATTAAAAGTGGAAAGTCAGAAGCAGCACTTGCCTATTAATACCTAATATACGGTATTAAATTTTGTTGCACCTGTTGTGACAAAGTGGGAATGTTCTTAATGTTTTCTCTGAATACTGTGTGGGTGCCTCAGTTTCCCCTGCAAAGTGCCAACTGACGGTGTTGGGGACAAAGAGATCAGGTGGCCTCCTTGTCCGGAAGAGACACAAAGGCCAGATGAGGGAGTGTCAGTTTGGAGCTGGCTGGGGAAATCGGGAGAGGCCCAGAACTTGGGTCTGGGCTCCCCACCCCCCAAGATGGACCTGACTGAGGGGTCTTGTTTTCTGTACTTACAAGCTCTGTTTTAGACTGTATCCCTGTCATCTAATAAACCTTCTGTTTTACTGTCTGGCTGAGAGTCACATCTGACTGCGGAGTTGGGGTACAGGGACCTCTGGTTGCCCCAGGACCTGCCTGGGCAGACTCGCTGCGGAAAGTGCACAGTGTGGAAGGGCATGCTGAATGCTCCGAGGTCAGACCCAGGAAGGTGTAAGCTTCTTGCCCTGGAGACAGTATGCTCAGAGAGGAGGCTCCCCCAGAGTCCTGACTGGCTTTGTATGGAGTTGTTCCAAAGCATCCCAGCATCCCCTTCCACACCATGCGCTTCCCGGAAGTCTGCACAGGCACTGACACTCCCTCCTCTGGCCTTTGTCTCTTTTCCAAGCATTAGGAGGCCACCTGATCTCTTTGTTCTCCAACACCTTCAGTTGGCACCTTGCAGGAGAGTGGCCCAGGCCATCAGTTGCCTGGAGACAGGGTGTCGGCCATTCTCTGTGCAGACAGCATCACACTGGCCCTCTAGGGCTTTACAACAATCACACACCCTTATCCCACCATCTAGAGCCTTAAGAAATGCATTGGGGAAACTGAGGCACACAGACAGTATTCAGAGAAAACACCTGTATACGACCAGTTACATACTTTGAAGGGTGTAAAATAATCAAATATTGTGCTAAATACAATGATACTCCAAACTGACCACCAAATTTAAGTTGCATGTTTTTCCCCTCAGGTGAGGGTTCTGGGGTGGGGCTGGGGATGAGGGGTTCACAGTGCAGGAGCGTGCTCGGTGCTGGGGGTGCAGGCTTTGGGATGAGGCAGGGCTGAGGATGAGGAACTTGGGGTGCAGACAGGCTGCCCCAGGGCTAGGGCCAGAGAGGACTCCCCATCACCACCACTGGCAGCAGCAAGCTCCAGGGGAGGGACCCCTCCTGCCCCCCACGGCACACACACTCTGCACATGCTCCTAGAGCCCCTCTCAGGTCCAAAAAGCTCACTCCCCTCCCCTATGATGGATACTGGGGGGGGCACAGGTGGCCTTCCATGTTGCTGCCCCTCACCATAACTTCACTGTGGAAGGGGCTGCCCCTTGCCCAGCATGGGGCAGAAGTGGGGTAGGCAGGGTGGTGGCTGGCTATGGGATGGGGGAGCAGGGTGTCATAAAATTCACCCAAGCCCCAGCTGCTCAGGTCTAGGAAGCCTCCCTCTCCCATCCCTCCTGTGGCGGGTGGGTTGGTGGGTGCTGGGGGAGGGGGCATTGCCTTCACATGTGGCTTCCTGCCTCCCCTGTGCAGCCTGCTGTGCCTCACTGGGGGTAGGAGTAGGGGCTGGGACTGGGGCTGGGGCAGGGGGGGAATCATAGGGTCAAACACTCAAACATAATAAAAAATCATAGGGTCAAACACTCACGGAAGCCCCAGCAGCTGCTAAGGTGAATGATGTCTGTCTCCTGGCCCGTTTGTGTCTCCTCCAGGTAGGGGCAGGAGAGAGGAGGCCCACTCCACTCCCCTCCCCCTCCTGAGTGCTTCAGCAGTCGTTAGCATTCCTCTTATGCTAATGCTGCAGCCCTTAGGCTATGGCAGCAGCAGCAAAGGAGAGAGAGACGCGCTGTGCGCTCTCTTTACATTCAGGCAGGGAAGCTCCCAGGGAGGGGGAAAAATCTAGCTCCAAATATTGGTGGAGCAGAGCCCCTGATTATGAATATTCCTGGGGCTTTAGCTCCAAGAGCCCATATAAGTTGGCGCCCATGCGCACACCCAAGAATAATATTTCTTTGTTCTGTACAGAGTAAAAAGATAAAGGGAATATTATCTGCGTGTTAGATGTAATTGGAAAATAATGATAACCTTTGGACGAAAAGAGCAATAATTCAATGAATAATGTTTTTCACTTCTATAGCAACTTTCACCCAACAATGAGGAACTGGGAGTGGAACCACCTGTCACTCATTTAGGAGTGAGTTATACGATCATTACAGTTAGAAGGGACTTTTTAAATGAGTCACTTAGTCCGCCCCCCTTACACTGTGGCAGGATTGATTTATTTACCACTGTGGGTTAGATTTTCTAAAACGTGCTCAGCGCCCACTATTAGGGCTAGGTTTTCAAAGGATCTCATTTCCCATTTAATAAGCACCTAAATAAGCTAGCCAAAGTTCTTAAAATGGTCAGTGCCCACTGCACTCAATTTGAGTTGCTAGTTGCGGAGCCCTTTTTGAAAAATGTAGCCGTAAAACATTTTAAATATCTTTCATGTTAATGATTCCGCAGCCTTTCACAGGCTCTCATTCCATTACCAATTATATACAATGTGTTTCCTAATATTTAATCAAGATTTTATCTCACTGCAGCTTAAATTCATGTGCTTGCTGATTAGTGAGAATAAATGGATCACTTTCCTCTTTAGAACATCCTTTTATGTAGTTGTAAATGAATATTCACATCTCTCCCAGGGATGGATTAAGTCTGATGAGGGGCCCAGAGCATAGTTTGAGGGCCCATCTTTGTATATGCAATTCCTTCAATTTACTCTTTACTACCACCCATGCCTGATGCCAAACACTCTATTGTTAAATTACCTTGGTTATTTCAGTACCAGTTTTTATATGTGATACACCAAGTGTAAAGCTGAATGAAAGTTAAAACGGACACGCACCCATTTTAATTTCGGCACATAACTGGTAGCAACAACACATAAGGATGCTATGGCTTTAATTACCTGTAGGAGTGGAATTCAGTTACATTTGCTGGCAAGCTGGATGAGGCCATGTCCAAATCTTGGTGGGCCAAATGGCACTCTCTAAGGCCAAAGCGCTCTTCAGGTGTTTGCTCTCCCAGGGGGTCACAACCTTTCAAGAGTGGTGTGCCCGATTGTATTTGTTAAACTCAAAATAAAAGGTTCAGAATTCCGACAGACAATATTCCAGCAAAATCTTGCAAACAAATAATTATACAAATACATTGTAATGCTATTAGAACAGCATGCTATTAATATTCTACTGGAACTAGTAAATTCAAATTGGAAGATAAACTCTTGAGAAAGGAATGGACATCTAATTTTCCTTTCTTACGGCTTGAAATGTTAACACTCACTCGCAGTCTTCCCCCACCCTCCCCGAACAGCGCTGCGCAGCACATAGTCAAGTTAACGAATGAAAGTACATTCGGGGGAGGGATAGCTCAGTGGTTTGAGCATTGGCCTACTAAACCCAGGGTTGTGAGTTCAATCCTTGAGGAGGCCACTTAGGGATCTGGGGCAAAAATTGGTCCTGCTAGTGAAGGCAGGGGGCTGGACTTGATGACCTTTCAAGGTCCCTTCCAGTTCTAGGAGATTGGTATATCTCCAATTATTATTATTATTATTAATTGCTAATCGCTTTATGTTGAATAAGTATGTGATTAAACACCTGATTAAACGTGTGTCACTGTATGTTGAAACATAGCAACAGTCTAGCTCCAATGTATTTAAATGTAAACAAAAAGATTCTAAATTAAATGCATGGCAGGACCGTAAACAGAGAGAAAATAAACTGAAGTGCATCTGCCCTTCCTGCATCAATTCAGACCTCCCCCAGCCCACTTCAGTTCTGACTCTAGATTCCACCCCCTCCCCATCCCCCGCCTCACCTCTGCTTTTACTGGGGTTCTAGTACCTCTTCTCTGAGGCTAGGGGGAGGGGGTTGCAGCTGGGTCCCACCTCCCCCTTCCAGGTGTGGGGCAGTGCAGCTGCAGGGGTTCTTCACCACCCTATCCCCTTCCCGGGCCAGGTGTTATGGGGCCATCCATGCTCACAGGAGGGGAAGGTGGAAGAGGTAGTAGAACTGCCCTGAGCTGCAGGGCTTTTTCTGATTCCTATTCCACTCTTATGAGAAGGGACAGCTCTTCTCCCCTCTCTTCCAGCAAGACCTGGCTAGGCTCCTGAGGAGTGGGGGAGAGAGCATTGCTGAGCTCTGATTGGCTGCTGTTCTCGGGAGGCATGATGGAACAGCTGAGTGGCGGGCCAAAGGGAAGGTCCTCACCGGTCTGTGGCTACCAATTGAAGAACAATGCAGTAAACTATATATATAGGGTCCTACCAAATTCATGGTTCATTTTGTTCAATTTCACTGTCATGGGATTTTAAAAATTGCAAATGTCATGATTTCAGCTATTTAAATCAGAAATTTCATGGTGTTGTAATTCTAGGGGTCCTGACCCAAAAAAAGGAATTGTGGGGCATTTTCAAAGTTATTGTGTGGGGAGGGGGTTCGGTAGTGGTACCCTTACTTCTGCGCTGCTGCTGGCAGTGGCGCTGCCTTCAGAGCTGGGCAGCTGAAGAGCGGCGGCAGCTGGCCGGGAGCCCAGCTCTGAAGGCTGAGCCGCCACCACCAGCGTAGCGCACAAGTAAGGATGGCATGGTATGGTATTTCCACCCTTACTTCTGCGCTGCTGCTGGCAGGGCGCTGCCTGCAGAACTGGATGCCTGGCCAACAGCCACCCACTCTCTGGCCGCACAGCTCTGAAGACTGTGCAGAAGTAAGGGTGGCAATACTGTGACCCCCCCTCTAAAATAACCTTGTGACCCCCTGCAACTCCCTTTTGGGTCACGACCCCCAATTTTAGTAATGCTGGTCTCCCCCATGAAATCTGTAAAGTATAGGGTAAAAGCACACAAAAGGCCAGATTTCATGGTCCGTGATGCATTTTTCATGGCCGTGAATTTGGGGGATCCCTCAAAATCTGAGGTCCCAGGTGGCAGCCCCTAAAATCCCTGCATTAATCCAGCCCTGCTCTATTCAATCTTCTCCAGAATAATCAGGCACAGCTGTCTTAAATGTTCCTCCTATTTTCCATTTTTTCCCAATGTGTTCCTCTCCTCTGAATCTGTGCCAGATATGAAGTATATTAACCAAATTTGAACTCACTACCCAGCTGAGCGCTAAGCAATGCCAAACTGAGTGTAATTGGGCCAGATCATCATGTCTTGAGTTAAACTCCCTTTTCATGGCTTCTTGGAGAGAAAAATCTCCATAAGGGTTCTCTCTCTGAGATTTCCTCAGATAATCCTGCTGGGGGAGAAGAGGAGGTTCACAAAGCTGCCAACAATACAAGTAGAGCTATCCTGAGGATATCATGTAAAATTGAAAAGCTTAAGGATATGATAGCTTTGTGGGACCTTAGGTTTGGGGAAAACCTGTCAGACAACTGAAGGAGGGCAGAGCTATCTTCGGGGAGACTTGGTTCCCCTGCATCCCCAGAAGCTCCTGCTTCCTGGCAGTGTGGCACTGTACCTAACTCCAAAACCCCCCCTTTACAATGCCATGTTGGTACATTAGTCCAGAAGTACCGTTTTCAGAGAGCAATATTTCCAGAAATTAACATTCACAATTCTGTGCCTGAAATGACATGGTAATATCTCTGTGGGTAACCAATAACTCAGAGAGAAAAATATCTAGGAGGGGGGTTTGCGTCTTCAGATGTTGGAAAATCATTCACCTTTCTTCCTCTGAGTTTTTCAGGAAACACATATGAGGACAGATCTTCAGCCAGTGCAAAGTTCTGTTAACTTCAAAGGAACTACACCAATTAACACCAGCTAAGGATCTGATCCATTGTTTCTAGTTCATGTTCAGACACAACTCTAAGTATGTTGCATATAAAGGTCATGTTTTGTATTGCACATTGTCTACAGTCAGAAACACTCTGCTAGTTGAAAACCAAAAAGGTTCTGACATGAAGCTATTTGGGCTTCATAATTTTTTACCCTTTCTTTGTACCAGGTTGCGCCTAATAGCCACAGACCCACACTGGGAGCAGTGTGAAGCCATCCTCTGGAAGTACATTGCCTCTGGAAATATATGGGAAGCACTCCATCTCTTGGGATTATTCAGTATGCATTCCCTTCAAGGACTGTCCATGGGCCTCTCTTCTCCCCCACCTCCCTCTGGTCTTTCACCAGAACTGTCATTAGCAGTGTTTGAACCCAGAATTTCAGAAAGTGTAGGCACTGCAATTGTTTTTGGTTCTTGCATAGATCGAACATAATGGGGAGAAAGATATTAATTCACCCCTGGTACATCCAGGCCAGCCATTATCTGGCCCTTAATGAAGTACTGTATCTTTCTCATATAATTCATTCAACTTCTTTACCAACTCAATCTGCAATTTAATTGGAGAGAGTCACTTTTCAGTGGAGAAATGAAACGGTTTTGGAAAGCTCCCTATTCCTTTATTATATCATTGAAATTCAAAACTCAAATATCATCAGAAAACCATTTGCTATCAGCAAATCACTGGCTAAATGTGAGACAGATAATTATTGCTTAAAAAAATTGAGACGGTGACTCTTTGTCTTAAATTGCCTTTTAAAAGAAGAACAGCTATTTTTAATGTAACAGTAAAACTTTCAAGTGGGTAATATTCCACTTACTCATTCTGAAAAGCACCTTCTTCCTCATGTAAAGCCAGTGGAGTTAGTGGTAGCAAAGATCCCAGAATTGGCCAGTAAGACATAAACCCAGTTACTTTTCATGTACTTCTTGCTTTATTTGTAGTTTTTCTTGCCATATTTGTTAATTGATTATATTGTAGTTGGCTGCTTCCTAGCTGATCATCTCATATTGGATCCTGCAGCAAAGTCATACTGCTGAATTTTTGACAGCATTTTGTCTCTGGCAACAGCCTGATGTAATAAACGGGGGATTATAACTCCACAGCAGGAGCAAACAGGAGAAATTGAGCTGTGAGGGAGCATGGAAATACAAATAGCTGAAATAATGCCAAAGGAATATACAAAAATGACCGGCTGACTAAACTGCTTTTTAAAATGTCCTCTGGATTCAGACCTGATTCAGTTTGGAGGTCTGTCTGTTTAAAGTGGCAATTAATTGTCAGTAATGGAAGAGAGGAGTTGTATTAATTATTTTTATCTGAGTTGTTAAGAGACTACCAACCTGATGTTCTATTAAAGGTTTATTTTAATAGCCTGCTCGTAATAACTCTGAATATGAAACTTAAACCAAGAGAACTTCTGACAGTGAACTATTCTCTCTGCAGTGTCCTTCAGCCCTAGTGTGATGCAGCCAAGTTAGTTATATTGTAATATTTGTTGCATGCACTTTAACAACAAATACATTCACCATGATCAGAATCATTGCAGTTAAATATCAAATGAACTAAAGTGATGAAATACCTTAGCGCAGTGATTCTCAACTTATTAATTATTGTGGGCCGCATATGCAGGGGCCGGGTGGCAGGGCAGTGGCAGCTGGATCCCAATCCCGGACCCCACGGGGCCGGCCGGCAGCCCCGGTTCCCCGATCCCATGGGGCCACCTGGCAGCCTTGACCCTGGACTCCCACCACGTGGGACGGGAAGGCAGCCCCGACTGGACCCCAAGCCCGCCACGCTGAGCAGTCTGCACCCCACCACCGGGAACTTGGACCCTGCCATGTTGGCCAGCCTTTAGCACACAGCTGTACTGGGCCACAACTGTGTGCTAATTGGGCTGCATGTGGCCCATGGGCCATGGGTTGAGAACCACTGGTTTAGGGTGTATTCTTTCTTTGATCCATAAAAATGATTTCTGTCTCCATTAATAGGAATTATACATGTTCATCAAGAAAAGAATGTATCCTTTGAAGTCCTGCAGACAGGCATGAGTATTAAAGGGCTGAGGGGATGGGCTATTTATTGTGCCTTCCCCAGATAAATTACAGTGACACACTTCATTTCCTTCATGGAAACTCAACAGAAGTGAAAACACAGTGTAGAAGACTGATCAGACCCCTTTAAAGACTTTAATCTTATTTCATACACTGCATGGGAAGTCTTGTTTATTGATGTAAATTTCAACATACCACTTATCTTTCCACCCATTCTTCCTAGCTGGCTCCTACCCTTGGAGCGGGGGGGAGGGGTCTTATTCCTGTCCTTGCTGAGGCTTTCCCGTAGTAGGCTTCTGTTCCCCGTAGGTCTCTCTGCCAGGCCTTCTGCCCAGGAGCTCTGGAAAGTTACTCAGCCTAGGCCTTCTCACTGACTCTTGCCTATCTCTTCTTCCCTCTCTTTAATGGAGCACTCACTTCCAGCTCTGCTTTCCCTGGACTCTTGCCTAAATGACGCACAGGTTGTCCATATATCTCCTGGCTGGCCAGGTCCCCACTCACATGGTCCCTATCACATGACTCATATACTCCCATTCCTTCCACCTGGGGAGGTGGGCTATACCTGTCATAGGCTAGGCCAGTGGGTCTCAACCAGGGGTCGTGGGCCCCCTGAGGGGCCAAGAGCAGGTTTCAGGGGGTCCCCTGACCATGACTGGCATTAGACTTGCTAGGGCCCAGGACAGAACGCCAATGCCCAGCCATGTGGGACTACAGCCCAGGGCCCTGAGCCCCACCACCTGCAGTTGAAGCCAAAGCCCGAGCAACTTAGCTTTGCAGTGCCCCCTGTGGCATGGAACCCAAGGCAATTGCCCTGCTTGCTACCCCCTAACGCCAGCCCTGGTACAGCTGGGCTATGGAGCTTTTATAGCATGTTGTGTTGGGGGGGGAAGGGGGAGCTTAGGAAAAAAAAGTTGAGAACCCCTGGGCTGAATCCTGACCTCCTCAAAGGGCCAGCTCACTCTATGACAAGAAGCAAGAACACAACTTCTAGATTAAGCACTTGGGCTTAGTGGATAGGACTCTAGAGACTGTGACTCTGGAGAATTGTGACTATTCCTGAATAGGCCACTAACTTCCCGAGTGACCTTGGGCAAGTCACTTCACCTCTCTCTTGCCCCATCTGTGAAATGGGCATAATAATATTCCTTGGCACAGTGCCGTGCAATCGAAAAATGAAGGGATCTATTATTAGTTCATTATTTCCCAAACTAGGAAGGCCAGGATGATCAGGCAAAGTATAAATACTGCGGGAAGCAGCGTGGGCCGAGGGACGTACTGGCCGCCGCTTCCCACAGTCCCCATTGGCCTGGAGCGGCAAACGGCAGCCAGTGAGAGCCACAATCGGTGGACCTGCAGACGCGGCAGGTAAACAAACCGGCCTGGCCAGGCCCGCTAGGGGCTTTCCCTACACTGTTTGGAAAACACTGTTTTAGAGGATAAAAAATACACAATGTAATGGTGTTCACCTTTAAGGCCGCCACATAGTTATCACCTGATAATCCCAGCTAAAAGTTTAATGCAGAGGGCAGGGTGAAAAGTTATTAATAACCATATTTATGATAGCAGTGCCTAAGGACCAAACAAGAATGAAGCCCCAGTGTGCTGTACAAACACAGAGCAATAGCCTGTCAGTTCTCTGGGGCAGGAACTAGCTGAAGACAAGATAGACACAATAGGAGAAGGGGTATAAACACACAAGCAGAGGGGACAATGAGATGGCGGCACACTTAGTTCCACAATTTTGTTGTGGGGGGTAGTTAGGAGGGGATAAGCAAAATGGAAAGAAAAGGGAACGGATGAGGGGGACAGGGCAGAGGAGAGAAGGGCCAGGTGTGGGGTGAAGCTGAGAAGAAGAGACTATGAGGGAGAGGGAGGATTGGAGCAAGCAGCCAACCAGCACAGGGCAGAGAAAGTCAGAACTTTCCACAGTGTTGATTGGAATGTCTGAAGGTTCCTGCTTCGGTTGCTTCCCTTCCTCCTGGCTGGAGTCTCTGGCTGGCTCCTTGCTGCAGGCTTGGGGGCAGAGGAGAAGAACCACTTGCATCCTAATGTCCTTCCAGAGGCTACCTCTGCACTACGAGCTAGGGGTGATTCCCCTGCACATACTTGCACAATTCTCACTGTGCTTGCGTGAGTATAAATAGCAATGTGGCCATGGTAGCAGCAGCAGGGGCACAGCTGAGCTGTGCTGAGTACAAACCCATCTAAAACCAGTGGGGACTTACCTGGAATGGCACAGCTGTGCTGCCACTGCCACTGCCGATGACGTGCTATCATGGCTACACTGCTATTTATACTGGCGCTAGCTCGATGGGAGCTAGTGCAAATGTGTACGTGAGCAGGGGAATTACGACTCTAGCTCTTAGCATAGACATAGCCAGAGTGTGTGGGGGTTCCCCCTGCACAGTTCTGGATCCGGGGGGATAAGTGGCCCCAGCTGGGCCCCATTTTACCCCCTCCCTTCAGTGCTGCTTCTCTTCCTGCTTTGGCTGCTTCTGTTCCTATAGCATTTGTGTTAACATAATGGCTTTGTTATGGAATAGTATGTGTAATAGAAAGAGGTGATATTTTCCAAACAGACCCAGGGAATTCTTAACAGTGCAAGTAGCATCATAAAAAAAATGTTTGGTTCTGAGGGTGTTTGAATATTGGGTAATATCACTAAATAAGAAAACAGAGGACTGGGTAGATCAAGCTTTGTTTTAATTAGAATTGTTGAAAATAAAAGCATTTGTGCCTTGAAATTCTAGCTACTGTGGTTATATACACTTAGAACTTTATTAATGTTAGGTATTCCTGTAATTCTTCAAAAATGGCTGCTGGGGTATGGAAAAACAGCTAGATGATTCTGGGTAATTAATGGAACACTTATTTTGGGCTTAGAGAACTCAACTGCTGAATGGATTTGAATCTATAAATTCAAGTAATAGGTGTTGTATTCTGGCACACATTCCGGAGGGTTGTGCAAAGCAAAAAGATACTGCAGGTTGCAATTTTTCCAGCCAATGTGCTTATTTTAGTGGCAGCTCAAAGTTGCTATAATTCAGGTTGTCTGAGCAAATTTAGTTGTTATGCTTTGTTCATGGAATATCTTTCTTTAATGTTACATTTTGATTTGTGTCATGGCCATGTGTATTAAACAGCTCCCAACATTTCACTCCAGAAATAACTGCATTTTAGTCAACAGCTTCCACTCCACCATTAACCTCAGCCTGGACTAATCTACACGGGAGGTCCACTTCCTAGACACCACGGTGGAAATAAGTGATGGTCACATTAGCACCACCCTATACCGAAAACATACCGACTGCTATGCCTACCTTCATGCCTCTAGCTTCCATCCTGGGCACACCACACGATCCATTGTCTACAGCCAAGCACTGAGGTACAACCGCATCTGCTCTAACCCCTCAGACAGAGACCAACACCTACAAAATCTCCACCAAGCATTCTCAAAACTACAATACCCACACGAGGAAATAAGGAAACAGATCAACAGAGCCAGACGTGTACCCAGAAGCCTCCTACTGCAAGACAAACCCAAGAAAGAAACCAACAGGACTCCATTGGCCATCACATACAGTCCCCAACTAAAACCCCTCCAATGCATCATCAGGGATCTACAACCCATCCTGGACAATGATCCCACCCTTTTACAGGCTTTGGGTGGCAGGCCAGTCCTCGCCCACAGACAACCTGCCAACCTGAAGCATATTCTCACCAGTAACTGCACACCGCACCATAGTAACTCTAGCTCAGGAACCAATCCATGCAATAAACCTCGATGCCAACTCTGCCCACATATCTACACCAGTGACACCATCACAGGACCTAACCAGATCAGCCACACCATCACCGGTTCATTCACCTGCACGTCCACCAATGTAATATACGCCATCATATGCCAGCAATGCCCCTCTGCTATGTACATGGCCAAACTGGACAGTCTCTATGGAAAAGGATAAATGGACACAAATCAGATATTAGGAATGGCAATATACAAAAACCTGTAGGAGAACACTTCAACCTCCCTGGCCACACAATAGCAGATCTTAAGGTGGCCATCCTGCAGCAAAAAAACTTCAGGACCAGACTTCAAAGAGAAACTGCCGAGCTTCAGTTCATCTGCAAATTTGACACCATCAGCTCAGGATTAAACAAAGACTGTGAATGGCTAGCCAACTACAAAACCAGTTTCTCCTCCCTTGGTTTTCACACCTCAACTGCTAGACCAGGGCCTCATCCTCCCTGATTGAACTAACCTCATTATCTCTAGCTTGCTTCTTGCTTGCATATATATACCTGCCCCTGGAAATTTCCACTACATGCATCCGACGAAGTGGGTATTCACCCATGAAAGCTCATGCTCCAAAATGTCTGTTAGTCTATAAGGTGCCACAGGATTCTTTAATGTCATCCTCCTGCCACATGCCCTCAATGCCTATTCAAGAAGTAGGGTTAGGGCCATAGTTTATATCAGTTTTCATCTAAAAGTTCCTTAGGGTCTTTCATGATAACAATTATTCTTTAGTTATTATATTGGCTCTAATGTAAGTGTCCAAGGACATTATTCTCCCTCACATAGAGGTTATTTTGCACTTGGAATGAAATTCAATTTGACCACATTTCTGTATCACCGAAGACAAGGATTATAGTAATTACCCTATCAGATTTCTTGGGAACAAAAGGAAAAATACAATCTAGGGCGAAGACTCAGAACTCAAAAAAAAACAAGCAAAAAAACCCCTCTCCCCACACATTTTATATGATACTCTTTGGGAGCACGCTGGAAGTAATTCTCTCTTCCAAGTTACAATAGAACCTCAGAGTTATGAACACCAGAGTTACGAACTGACCGGTCAACCACACACTTCATTTGGAACCAAAGTACGCAATCAGGCAGCAGAACAGACAAAAAACAAAAAAAAATACAATACAGAACTGTGTTAAACGTAAAATACTAAAAAATAAAGGGAAAGTTTAAAACAAATATTTGATAAGGTAAGGAAGCTCTTTCTATGCTTGTTTCATTTAAATTAAGATAGTTAAAAGCAGCATTTTTCTTCTGCATAGTAAAGTTTCAAGTTGTATAAAGTCAATGCTCAGTTGCAAACTTTTGAAAGAACAACCATAAGGTTTTGTTGAGAGTTACAAACATTTCAGAGTTACAAACAATCTCCATTTCCGAGGTGTGGGTAACTGTGAGGTTCTATTGTATCATACAGACACCCAGGACATTGTAGTAGATGTCTCAGCAGTTTTTAAGGGTTAACAGTTCAACTTTTTTATCTGGTCTCCTGAATAAGGCTATCATCAAGAAGACAAATTGAAGTTCTCTTTAAGTTTGGATTGAATATGTAACTAAAACTGTAGGAGCTCACTTTATAATGATTGTTCATCTAGTAGAACTGAAAAGCAATAATAGTGTTCTCTCAATTTATTGTACTACACTCATGACTTTATAGTCAAAATGTGTACTTATCTCTGGGTGGATTACAGTGTGGTGCTTTAGGAATATACATAATTAAGCAAACATTCTAGGCCAGGACTGAGCAATCCATTTTCACTGACTGCTCATTTTCTGAGTTAGCTGCTGTACCACTACTTTCAGCAGCCATCAGACAGGTATATATTTTACCTCTATCACCACTGTGTTTGTTTTTTAAAGCTTGCAAGAATTTGGATTTTGAATTAGGTACGTAAATCAGGAATCTAATCATTAGAGCTGATCAGAAAATGGGGATTGAAAAATATGAGATGTTCCACAGAATGTTGAATTTTCAGAAAAAATTGAAAACAGAAATATTTCTCCTGAAAACTGAAATATTTTTGCTTCTAGAATGCCACCACAGTACTCCAATTTTCTTCCTAGGCCAGGCTCCCTGGTCAGACTACATTTCCCATGAGGCACCATGTTCTCCTTTCCTTGGGGGGGAGGGGAGGCTGTGCATCAGAGGAGACACATGGCTTTGGTGCATCATGGGAAATAGCTCAGGAACCCAGCCCATAAAAGACAATGGGAGTATTAGGCACCTGAACTACAACTCTCATGATGCAGTGAATGCCAGAGGGTTGTTATATACACTGCCTAAGTCCCTCCTCCCTCCCATTTTGTGGTGGTGGACTGTGGTACCGAGGCCACTCATTCCCTGCCAACTCTAATTACTCCACCACTACTATCGAGTGTGGCCAGAATCCAAACTGAAGCCTTCAACAATGTACCCATTGCACAGGTAAATGTAAATAACCTGTTTTTTGACCCACCCATTCCCATAACAGTAAAATTTCAGAATCTGTCCTAGTTAGATTCCTGACTTTCATATAGTCATGTCCTTTCCACCCCAGAACATCATGGTCCCCTGCTTTTGGCAGGAGAGGGTGGAGTTGTGCTTGGTGGTTGGATGGGTGGGGAGGAGGATAATATTAATGAAAGCATTGCTGTTAAAATATTCACCAGTAAGTGTGGTCCATGATAGCAGCATGCTGGTATATTGGCTCAGTACTACCTAAAAGATACGATTCAGTCATAAGGAATGCTTCCTGCAGTATCTGGGTTTTCCCTGAAGGTCTTCCATTCACATACTGAGGAGACCAGATGCAGGGCCGCCCAGAGGGGGGGGCAAAGGGGGCAATTTGCCCCGGGCTCCGCAGGGGCCCCCAAGAGAACAGCTGAGGCTCCCGCCTCCGCCCCTCTCCTGGAGCCTCAGCGCATCAACCGGCGTCCTCAGACAGCGCCGCAGCGTGTCTCCGCCGGGGCCCCTGAGCCCCGCCCCGCTCAGAGACGCATGGCGAGGGGGCGGGGCTGGGAGCTCCGGGCTGAGCTCAGCTCCCTCCGCTCGGCGTGGAGCTCCCAGCCCCGCCCCCTCACCATGCGGCTCGGAGCGGGACGGAGCTCAGGCCCCGCTGGAGACACGCTGCAGCTGTCGGGCGAGGCGCTGAGGCTCCGGGTGAGGAGGGAGCTGTGGGTAAGAGGCTGGGGCCAGGGGGGTTGGCTAAGTGGCAGGGAGTCCTGGGGACAGTCAGGGCACAAGGAGGGGTCAGAGGTTGGGGGAGCGGTCAGGGGGCAGGGAATGGGGGGGTTGGATTGTGGGTGTTCTGGGGGGGGTGGATAGGGTCAGGGCCGCCCAGAGGGGGGGGCAAGAGGGCGCAGGAACTTCTTCGCTCCCGGTCTTCGCCAGCGGGGGGTCCTTCCGCTCCGGGGCAGAAGGACCTCCCCACTGGCGAATTACTGCCGAAGCGGGACCCGCCGCCGATGTGCAGCCCGGTCTTCGGTGGTAATTTGGTGGCGGGGGGCCCTTCCGTTCCGGGACCCGCCGCCGAAGTGCCCCGAAGACCCGCGGCGGGGCCCCCCTCCCCCCTCGCCACCGAAGACCGGGCAGCACTTCGGCGGCGGGGGGCTCCCGCTGCGGGTCTTCGAGGCACTTCGGCGGCGGGTCCCGGAACGGAAGGGCCCCCAGCCGCCGAAGACCCCGGGCCCCCGGAATCCTCTGGGCGGCCCTGACCAGATGCAAAAAGATCAGAGCCAGAGGTGGTCTGGCCTCTAATCTGTTAGACCAACCTGATTCACAGGAAACAGGGCCACAAATTCCCAAGCTCTTTCAAAGCAGCAATATGCCCTTAAAAGAAATACAGTATTCAGGAAACATACATATCTTCCCCAGGCATCCAATCAAGATATACTGATGAACACTACCACTACATTTTGAAACACCAGCCAAACCACCAGCCAATTTATTTTAACTGTGTTATAGGTATTCCATCAAGAGAAGCAATGACATTACAGTAGGGAGCATCAGTCACAGCACAGAGATTGCAAATAGGCAACACACTCATTAAAAGGGAGAAAAAAGCAGCTAGAGGGGAGATAGTGGGCCTGACTCTTCTCGCATCACTGTAATTCCATTGACCTTCATGGAATTACCCTTGATTTATTCCCAGTTTAAGTTGGAGGAGAATCAGCCCCAGTGAATGGCCATGAAGATAAGCTGTGGGAGAAAAACAGGAGGGGGGGAAGAGTTAAAAAAGGGAGCTACAGCTCATTCTGTGCAATATAGAATTGAAATAAATAAAAGTGAGCTTTACTATAACATAGAATATTAAGGACAGCAACAAAAGTCCTGCAAACAGAGCAATTTTTAAAATGCATTGCAGTAT
Organism: Mauremys mutica; assembly: GCF_020497125.1. Classification (NCBI taxonomy): domain Eukaryota; kingdom Metazoa; phylum Chordata; order Testudines; family Geoemydidae; genus Mauremys; species Mauremys mutica. Next base: position 69,297,217 of record NC_059073.1, on the reverse strand, counting down.
TAACTCACTTAAAATATTTACAACTAGACTTTGTTTGCTCAAGCTGGTCTTTAACTGACAGATAAAGCACTTCTACAGAAAACCTTTATGATTAATACATAGTATGACAATAAACCACACTTACTTTTCCCATATTGCTTCCTTATTATTCATGTTGATGTACAATATCATTTGAAGGCTAGGCTATCCCCTCTATTCAGGATGGCGTAGGAATAATTAAATCAGTCATTTCATGATGCTGTGGGATAGAGTGGATGCTCCTCTAAAAGTCCCTCGGTTAAATTGACTTTGATTTCTGTTGGCCGACTATTAACAAATCATTTATTATTCAATAATATAGGCAGAGACAAATGAAAATCTAATAAGCAATATGAGCAGATTCTCTCCCTTGCTCCAGCCCCTTTGCCCACTCTGTGGTGCAAAGGAGCTCGAAAGCCAGTTGATATTCCCAACTAAGGATAGCCTCAGATGACAGAGTTGATTTGACTGGTTCTTAGCCACCCACTCTGCAGGCCACATTCTGAGAGGTGGGAGAGGATGTAGCCAAAGTGCTATCATGCTCCAGCAATAACCAGCAGGCAGAGTTCCCTTTGGAGGCAATAGCCCATTGACATACATTAGAGCGATTCTTAGGCTCGTTCCATGCCGACTCCAACACTGCTCTAGCATACGTGGGGTCAGTATAAAGTAATCAATCTGTTTCTCTTACTATTAAAAAACCCTGATTAAAAATGGCTGATATAGTAATAAATTTTACAAATATTAGAGGAGAAGAATGGAAACAAGTTTCACCAAAATAGAAGTCTCAGAGCCTCAAAATTCCTTCCATCCTGCAGGAACAGATTGCCTTTCCCAGGACTTCACCTTGCAGAGTACGTGGCATTAGAAGGCTCTGAGGTGATACTCCAGATCAGTTACTTATTGTACGTAATACAAAACTTCCTGCAGTATTAATTCAATTTAAATGAAAGGGAAAGCTTTAAACAGCCGTGGGACAGAAGCTCAGCTGATATAAACTTGCATAGCACCAGTGATTCCAGTGGAGCTATGCTGATTTACATCAGCTAAAGATCTCAGTAGTTATTCAGAAGAACAATATATTGTAATAATCACAAATTTTTTTGGAGAAATGGATTACTGAAAACAACAACAAATAAAATAAGACCACCCAGCACAGAATGCATATGCAGCTAAAACACCCAGAATTGTTACAGACCGAGTAGAATATGAAAAAGTAGGTTGATATTATCAAGTAACTATTTATGATGTACCTTGAGGCATTTTAAGTGCCTCTGCAATGGCTAAATGAACTAATTGGCTTTTCAAGTTTTATGCATACCATTTGGATTTGTTATTTTTAATAGATCTAAATGATTGCTCCAGAAACCCCAGGAACAAGGTTCCTCTCACAGATGACCTATGAATAAGTGAAAAGCTTCATTAACTGAGCACTGGGCCTTAATGCAACTTCTCTTTTCAGAGTGATTTGTGAAAAAGTTCCCACTTTTGATTTCCCTTATGATGCATTAGGAAGAACGCTAATACCCAGAGCGTGGGATAAAGACAGCTGTTCTGACATTTAAACTGGCAATACATTGAAATGGGACTATATCACCCTGGGGCAATATGAAATGTGCATGTCCACATGAAGTACAGCCTTTTGTATTGTTATGTACTGTCTCTGAAGTGACTGGTACAGCTTAACTGTTTACCTATTAAATGACCGTGATTGCCTGTGGCGTTATATGCACTGTAGGCCTTGTCTACACTGCCACTTTACAGCGCTGAAACTCTCTCGCTCAAGGGTGTGGAAAGATGCAAGTTTCAGCGCTGTAAAGTGGCAGTGTAGACAGTACACCAGCGCTGGGAGCTACTCCCCTCATGGAGGTGGGTTTTTTACAGCTCAGTCCCAGCGCTGGTGCTGCGACTACACAGCCATCTTAACATTGGTAGCGAAGACATACCCTAAGATGCACTGGAACACACAAATGAAAGGAAAGCCCAAACGAAACTGAAGACTGTTTGCATATACACAATGTCTTAATTTCCCTTAGTTTTACTGATCAGTCAACAGTCATGACTACGTCTGTTAGGTGCCTATGTGCCATTTATGATCTTAGAAACAACAAGATAATTTGAATTTGAGAAATAATCTGTTGTACTACAATAATAAATAGACACTGAAGTAAACGGTGCTTTCTGGAGAGTATATATTTAAGTACTTATTTACTTTAATTTTTAATAGGTCAGTACAAAGAGTGGTTATCACAAGCCCTGGCCAGCCTTCCAGTATTTAGAACGGTTGTGAAGAGACCTGTACTCTAAGTTCTCCAAGACAACAAAAGTTCAGCTTAACTTGTTACATAAAATTGTTTATAAAAAGTCAGCAAAAGTTGGAGACAAATAGACCAGTGAAGACTGGATCGTTTAAGGTAAAGAACTGTGCAAAGGGGTTGTCAAGGCTCCTAGTAAAGTCACAAGTTGGCATGACAACGAGCTGAAAGAGTCTAGAAATGGGAGGCAATGTTATAGCTGAAATCAGTTAAATGTGTTTTGATTGATTATAATGGGATAAGGCTGCCACTCTTGCTTGGACGTTGTTTATCGGGGATGGTGGGGAGGTGCATCACAAAACGCGAGTGAGTGTGGAATGCATGGACTGGAAGAAGCCAGCTTTACTCTCATTGCTGCCACCCCTGCCATCTCCTGGGGCCCTCAAGATTCACCAGGACATCATCAGGCCTTTGTCATTCTGATCCTGAAAGACAGGCTGACCAGACCAGGCAAAATAGAATGAATCCAAGGACAATGCCACCTTCACCAGCATTGACTAAATCCTGAACACCACTTGGGATCTGAGACTTGGACTCCTGCTGTTACTCCCCTCAGCCCCCCATGTGTCATTTTCCTTCCCCAGCTTATTTCTTTTCTTCCCTTCCTGTTTTTTTTTCTGTCTAAAGCTGGCCCAGACAACTCCATATTTTGCAACCCTGCTGTGAGCTTGTAACCAGAGAGGCAGCTAAAAGCAATGCCTTAAACAGCCGAATACAAGTTCGCCAGGTCTTGAAGCACTGATCAGACCACGTGCTGGGCCTGTTTCTCCAGTAATGAGGTTCCATGTTAAAGTCAGCACTAGAGACAGAAGCTGCATTTTCTCTTTGCCGTTCTGTTTTCTCTGATTGTGTGTGTTTGTTTTGTCTTCAAGGAAACAGGATTATACTCCAATAACAACAGCAGCTCCAGACTATTTAAATGGACAGCTAATTTCATCTTTAGTATCATCTAAAAGACTGTCAAACAGGGATTTCTCCTAGAAGAAACTATAGAGTGAAAAGAAATAAGGGATAGTTAGAATAAAAGCTTTATTTAGTACTTTACATTTCAAATGCTTTATTGTGTTTTTTTCTCCTTTTTCTGTGCTTTTAGAAAAGGTTAGAAAGATTTTTTAATAAGAGTAAGCCAACGTTAGCTTGATATGAAACCTCAGATCACATTTAACTGTTTAATGTTGCAACAGTGAACAAGGATTTTATCAAAATCTTACCCTCTTTTAGGCCTAAGATACCCCCTTTTCAAACACACCAGAACACAACCAACAATTACACTGAACATCTAAAATTAACTGACTACCAGTTTTTACTTTTTTTAAGATCCTTGTGAAGGAGCAGAGAGACTGCAGCCGGGCACAGGAGGGGTTAAAGAACACCTGTGGGTTCAGCTAGCCCCGCCCCATTATACCTGCAGCCAATGCCAGGCCTAGAGTGGGGAGAAAAGAAGGGAGCCTGGGTCTGTCAGGGGCTTACTGGTGAAGAGGTAGGTGCTCTCTGTATGCTTGCCTGAAGGCACAGATCTGCAATCTGCCTGCCAGTGCAGCCACTGGAGGCAAGTAAGTCTTCCCTGGACTAGGGGAACCTACAGAGAAGCCTCAACTGTGGGGCAACTGGACAAGTGGGGAGGTGCCCCAAACTAAAAGGACTTGTATAGGGAGCAGACCAGGAAAATAGGCCCTGAATTCCCCCCATGGCTGGGAGAAAGATACATCTCCCCTGTTTAGGGGATGAGCAACACAGGACCCTGGGCTGGGACCTGAGGGAGAAGGATGGGTCAAGTCCCCCGAAAGCCACCTTAATCAATGATCTAGCCCAGGGGTAGGCAACCTATGGCACGTGTGCCGAAGGCAGCACGCGAGCTGATTTTCAGTGGCACTCACACTGCCTGGGTCCTGGCCACTGGTCCGGGGGGCTCTGCATTTTAATTTAATTTTAAATGAAGCTTCTTAAACATTTTTAAAACCTTATTTACTTTACATACAACAATAGTTTAGCTATATATTATAGACTTACAGAAAGAGACCTTCTAAAAACGTTAAAATGTATTACTGGCACATGAAACCTTAAATCAGAGTGAATAAATGAAGACTCGGCACATCACTTCTGAAAGGTTGCCGACCCCTGATCTAGCCACTAGGCTGCCTGGACACTGATGGCCCTATCACAATCATTAACAGCAGATTTTATAAACCATTTTCTTCACCCAACATTTAACATCCGGGAATATCTAGACACATTCATAAGTCTTTGGTTTATTATTTTAGTGTGTGGAGGAGGCAGGTTTTGTGAAAATATACTACACAGTGAAAGAATAGCTACTATATGCTTAAAAGAAGTGTGGGAGTTACTGCTGTTACCTTAGGGCCAATCTAAAATGGCCCAGAAATCAATAGTTCTGTCCTTTTTTGTAGATATACTATAGTTAGTCATGGAAAGCATTTTGTTTCTGGTGAAGTGCATGGTTCTTAGAAAGCTGCCCAATGTCTCAGAAAAAGTACAAGTAAAGTACATGTTGCAGTCTCCTACCTTGTTATCAGAGAGTGTGTACAAGGTTCAGTCACTGGCTGATGTGCTCTTCGGTCTGTCACCCCCTGCCAGCAACTACTCTGTGGTCATAGAGGTGTGTTCCTTCTTGTGATTCAGCCCTCCAGCCAGGATGCTTACATTCTACTCTGATCCGGGGCTAACAAAAAGTCCAAATGAAAACAAAGTCTTACTGACCATGTACCGGGCCTTCTGAGCATTATTGTCCTTTCCCCTTTACTACTGAGGCTTACGCTGCTCCTCCTGCTGTGGGGTGGTCAGGGAACCCAGGTCTACCCTTCCCTCTTGGTTCCAGTCCAGGCCCTTGTGATAAACCATTAGGGTCTGTTTCTTATGATCCTTTGTAGGTGCCCTGGGCTACTTCCTACCTTTGCCTTTTGCAAATGCTTGTTGGGGAGTTTCATTCTCCAGTCCTCTCTTCTGGGAGCTTAGTCTCTCTCTACAACTTTCTCTGAGTTTGTTGCTAAGGTTGTCCTCCCAGATCAGGGCCAATCCCAGGCTAAAAGCTCCCTACTGCAGCTTTCAGGCCTTTCCTATTGGTTCTGCTATCACTCCTTTATAAAAGCCACCCAGTGTCTGATTCTCCCCAGCTGGATCTCATCCTTAATTACCTGTTTCCTCAACCCAGGTGCCATGGAATGGGCTAATTGAACTCTCCTTCACCCTGTCACTGTCTGTGGGGGTTCATACTCCCCATCACACAGTGGACAGCTTTCCTTAGGTCTCTCTTCACCCAGAGGTGTGGGGTACATTTACATGGCAAATGAAGGCGTGATTGCAGCATGGGTAGGCATTATCATGCTGGCTTTAAGCTAGAACCGAGCAAATAATTTTTTTCTGTTTGATGGCCAAACTGTGGGGGGGGACAAAATAAATACAAATCAGCTAGTTTTGAACTCAAACTAAATGTTTTTTGGGAATTTTTCTCACTGAAACACAAAATAAAAAAAATTGGGTTGAATTAAACATTTTGATATGAATGTTTCATGTCAATATTTTTTTTTAAATGTCAACACTAACAAATTGTGGTCTCTTTCATACCCAAGATCTGGTTACATTTTTTAACTCAGAACCTCTACATCACTAATATGCACATAGGGAGTTGTTTCAGTTTAACAAGTTCAGCAAGATCTGTTGATGCATCTGTGAGAGTCCAATCCTACAAGCCCTCCACATTCACTAACAAGGGGTTAGGTTCACCTCTCAACAGAGGTCCAGCACAACTGGTGTATAGGCCTCAAGATCTACATAGATCTAACTGGAACATAGGCTTCCTCCTGCTTTCCTTCCTCTTCCTCGAGTTTTTCAGATGCTCTCACATGAAGGCAAAATGTGTCTTACTGCCTGCAAGAAAGCATTCCTGTCCAAATTTCCAGGGGGGCTTCAAGAAGACACATCAGACTTTAAAGTCATGCTGAGACTCGATGGCCAATCTATCTAGATGCCAGAAATCTCATTAGTTTACAGAAAATAATTCTACCTTGTGGGGGCTGAAGGTGGGGAGAGAAATGAAGCCTACATTGCTTGCAGTTAAATCTCAATTTTCTGAGCACAGATCTTGGTGTGTTACTCCCACTGTTTTTGTGTAAGTAGTCATCCATTCAGAACTATGGAGGAAGTATTCATTGACAGGCTCAAACACATACTCCTTTTATTATAAGAGATTCAACCTTTTTCTATAGTTCCAGGAGCAGAAAATTTTAAACTGGAGGTGTATTTTTTTTTCTGTTCCAACAAAGTGATTTTTTTGTTATTAGATTTGGAAGAAATAAGCAGAACAATTGTTTACATTGAATGAATATTTTCATTTATTCATAGAAACAGTTTGAATTAAAAACACATTAAAAAAGAAATGTTATTGCCAATCTGTTTGGCCTCTTTGAGTTGGTTAATTCTTTAGAGTCCAAGCATTAGTATCAATAATTTATTTAGCTGTTTAGATAGGATGTTAGCTTGTAAAATGATATGTTCAGAAATAAGCACCAGAGAGCTGAGATTATGCAGCTGGCTTTTTGGCAGACAAAAAAGGCTGATTTTTACAAGGAGGCAATAATAGCTCAACAATACAATCTTCAGTGAATTAAGGGATCTCATAACAAGCCCTTTTTGTGAGATGATCCTAATAAATTAGAACGTTCTTCACATGGCCAAAGCAGATGGGATGGTGTAGAGTTTGCAAACAACAACTGCTACTGAATACCCAAGACACATCTAATACACAGTTAACATCAAATAAAGCAAGTACTGAACCAACTGTGTTCCTTGGGGAATAATGCTTTCTTGATGTAACTCTCTGTTTCACACATCCCACAGGTACATATAACCAAATCATTTGTGGGGCTGAGATATGCACCTCTGAATTAGAATCTGTGGTTAAAACCCACTTGGGACCATCAGGAATTTTCAAGTTGTGCAATATGGGTCTGATCTTTTCCACTGAAGTCAATGGGAGTTTTGCCATTGACTTCCGTGAGAGCTGGATTGGGCTGTAGCTGCCTGTGTAACCCACTGATCTTCTTTTTGTTTGTTTTTTCCCCCTCTTCTTATTTTGTTGTCTCAGTTATGTGGCGCATCTTGTCTCATTTTACTCCTGTGCCTGCAATTTGATCAGTGCGGATGCACCCCTGCATCTAAACAGAGCTCCATTGACTACAATGGGACTCCATGTGGGCATAAAGATTCACCATGCATATCAGATTGTATAATCAGCTGCTTAGATTGTGAACTGTTTGGGGGCAGGAACTGTCACTATGTCCCAGCTCTTCAAAAGTTTTCAATTGAAGTTAGGAGCCTAAATATTTTGAGCATCTGGAGGAGCCTATGCATCTGTGCAGAGCCCAACACTATGTAACCTTGATTGGGGCCTGATCGCACCGCTGTAATTGAAATAATAAATCATAATAAAAGCCACAGATTTGACTGTTCTTGGTAAAATGTTTAAAAAGCTGTTGTAGAATCCACTCTTCTAATTAGCATTGTAAGAATTTATTTTGCTTCATTACAAAACTTCTGAAAATCATGTGGTTTAGATTTAGAACAGAACCCCAAACCTGTGAGGTTCTGGTTCCCTTTGGTGTTAGCAAAATGTGAATTCTGACACATAGCCTGGGGTTATATTTTTGTTTCTGTTTTTTAAAATTTCCCACTAGTAATAGAAGCAGCTAGAACAAGAATTACTTTCAAACATGAATTTTTATTGCAACATTCCATATAGTTAGTAATGTGTGTTTAATTCCCTTCAATGTGAATAACTGGTTTTTCTCCAGGGAAAGTAATGAAACTTAAAAATATTTCACCTATTCCAAAACTTAAAAAAAAAATCTAGATATTTTGCAAAACACTAATCACTACTTTTGATGTTCTATCCTGAAAATTATCTTGTTAAAACAAGCTTCCTTTTAATTTCATATCAGAAAAAAGAAATTGATTGAGAAATAATCTTCAAGAACATAAAACTGTAGAATACTGAACCATTTTGATATACTAAAGCTGCAAGACACTGTTAGTTCAGAACACTAACATAGCTTCACAGTAAACACGTTTTATATGACCAGTGATTCATTTCACACAGAAGAAATTATAGACTCATAGGAATGGCTGGTAAAGTAAAGATTGAGTAGTGAGGGGAAGATTTCTCCCATTTCCACACTGCTTGTTTTACATGACTAAAACTAAAAAAATCATTGTGGAAAAACCATTCTTTTATCACTCGCCTACCATCAAGACACATTGATTCTCACATTATGGTTTAAATTGAGCCCTGAATTCTCTCCTTTGTTGTGTGTGACATATATTGAGCATGGGTATGTTCACTGTGGCTAGGGTGACCAGATGTCCCATTTTTAAAGGGACAGTCCCTGCATGTGTCCTGACTTTTTCTTAAAACCAGGCAAATTGTCCTGTATTTTCTCTCTCCTCCCCATCAGTACTGGTGGGTCCTGCTGCTGGCTGGATCCCTGCTTGCCAGCCACTTGCCCACCAGTGGTCCAGTGGCTCACAATTGGGGTGTGTGTGCAAGGCTGGTGGCGGGGCGAAGATGCAGCGCATAGGGCCGCCCACTCCCCCTGCTGGTCCTTCAGCAGCCCCCACTGCGTGCTGGCTCTCGCTGGGCTATGAGCTGTGACGGTTGGGGAGTGTGGGCAGGTGCCAGGCGGCAGCCAGTTACATGTCACCTCTGCTGCCCATCCATCGGCCCCTTATGGGCTTCCTCTCTTGCTGTCCTCTTCCTGCTTTGCCCTTTCATCCACCCAGCCCTGCTGCTCCTCCATATCCCCCTTGGTGGGCTGTGTCCCATTCTCAGCGCTGTACAGAGAACCACCCCCTGGATGGAGCGCTCATCTCACCAACAGCCTGGCCGGAAGGCTCCTACCTTCCTTCCCCCACTGCCTCTGGTTGCACCAGCACCCTGGGAAAGCCCAAGACCCTCCAGCCCAGGGTGCTGGCCAGGAGGAGCTGAGCCCTGCACAGTGCTGGCATGGGGAAGCCTCTCTGTCCCTCAACTAAGCTCTGGAGAGGTGGGGGGAAAGTGATTTCCAGCCTGTCCATGCCCCAAACCTGCAGGCTCCACAGCAGGCTCTGGGGCAGGGGCTTAGCACCCTCTTTGCCCTCCCCCACCTGAGTCCGGCCCCTCTTTACCAAGCTGCTGCTGCACCCTCTGTAACTCTCACTCTGCCTCCTCAACTCCTCCCCCCTCCTTCCTGTTTCCTGTCCTTTCAGAATCCCAACAGCCAGTGCTCCCAGTTCTAATAATTACAAGCAACATCTAAACACCATAGGTGCCCAGCCAGTCATGGAGGGCAGAAAGCACCAGGCAGGGAGGGTCAGGTCGGTCGGTCACTCCCACTGTGTGAGAGGGTGTACAAGAGTGTGTCTCACCCCTCCCTGTATGAACCCTAAAGCCTTAAAGATAAGAAGGTAAATAAAAAGAATCCAACTACGCAATATTTCTTTTTAACAGGGGCTCAGTCAACTACTTGTTAGTTTGAACTAGGGCTGACAATTAATTGCCGTTAACTCACACGATTAACTCAAAAAAATCGTGATTAATCTCACTGTTAAACAATAGAATACCAATTGAAATTTATTAAACATTTTGGCTGTTTTACTACATTTTATATATATATATATATATAGTATTCTGTATTGTAATTGAAATCAAAGTGTATATTATTCTTGATTACAAATATTTGCACTGTGAAAAATAAACAAAATAAATAGTATTTCAATTCACCTCATAAAAGTACTGTAGTGCAATCTGCGTTGTGCAAGTGAAACTTAGAGATGTAGACTTATTTTTGTTACATAACTGCATTCAAAAACAAAACAATGTAAAACTTCAGAGCCTACAAGTCCACTCAGTGCTACTTCTTGTTCAGCCAATTGCTAAGACAAACAAGTTTGTTTACATTTACAGGAGATAATGCTGCCCTCTTCTTATTTACAGTGTCACCAAAAAGTGAGAACAGGCATCTGCATGGCACTTTTGTAGCTGGCATTGCAAGGTTATTTATGTGTCAGATATGCTAAACATTCATATGCCCCTCATACTTTGGCTACCATTCCAGAGGACATGCTTCCATGCTGATGACACTTGTTAAAAGAATTATGCGTTAATTAAATTTGTGACTGAACTCCTTGGGAGAGAATTGTATGTCTCCTGCTCTATTTTACAGGCATTCTGCCATATATTTCATGTTATTGCAGTCTCAGATGATGACCCAGTACATGTTGTTCATTTTAAGAACACTTTCACTGCAGATCTGACAAAACGCAAAGAAGGTACCAATGTGAGATTTCTAAGCATAGCTACAGCACTCAACCCAAGGTTTAAGAATCTGAAGTGCCTTCCAAAAACTGAGAAGGATGAGGTGTGGAGCATGCTTTCAAAAGTCATAAAAGAGAAACACTCCGATGAGGAAACTACAGATTCTGAACCACCAAAAAAGAAAATCAACCTTCTGCTGCTGGCATCTGACTCAGATAATGAAAATGAACATGCATTGGTCTGCACTGCTTTGGATTGTTATTGATCAGAACCTGTCATCAGCATGGATGCATGTCTGTTGGAATGGTGGTTGAAGCATGAAGGGTGTAGCAGGGTGCTGGTGCAAAAGCACCTAATTAGCCCCTGCTCAGCCAGCCCCAATCAGGGGAAATAGATTGGGGCTGGGGAGAAGTCTGGTGCCTGGCCTCTGGAACTGGCTGCACCTGTGGGCCTGCTCGTTGAAGAGCTATAAAGGCTGCCTGGCAGCCTGTGCAAGGGGGGATGGCCAGGGAAGGGACAGTCTCCAGGCTGAAGGGAGACTCCCTGCAAAAGAGGAGATAGGAAGACCTGTATGTTTGTAAATAGTATTGCTGGTGGTGGGAACTGTATGTAAATAAAAGCCACGGGTGTTGCAGCAAGAAAAGCCTCACAGTGCTTTATTGAGGGAGCACAGAGCTCAGCAAGGGGGGCGGCCCAGGAAAGGACCTGGTTACAAAGGGACATATGAATCTTTAGTGCATCTAGCACACAAATATCTTGCAACACTGGCTACAACAGTGCCATGAGAACACCTGTTCTCAATTTCAGGTGACATTATAAATAAGAAGCAGGCAGCATTATCTCCTGAAAATGTAAACAAACTTGTTTGTCTAAGTGATTGGCTGAACAAGAAGAAAGACTGAGTGGACTTGCAGGCTATAAAGTTTCATTTTTTTATTTTTGAATGCAGTTATTTTCTGTACATAATTATCATGAAAGTTGAACTTACAAAAGTAGAAAGAAATTGTACTACAGTACTTGTATTAGGTGAATTGAAAAATACTATACATTTTTGGTTTTTTTTACAGTGCAAATACTTGTAATTAAAAATAAATATAAAGTGAACACTGTACACTTTGTATTCTGTGTTGTAATTGAAATCAATATATTTGAAAATGTAGAAAACATCCAAAATATTGAAAAAAGGTATTCTATTATTGTTTAACAGTGCAATTAATCATGATTAATTTTTTTAATCACGTGATAGCCCTAATTTGAATGTTTGTACGATTGATTGCTGTTAAACTCACTTGAATACTAGTAATTTACCAGGTGTCCCATATTCAGCACAGGGAAATATGGTCACCCTAAGTATGGCCAAAATTTTGAAACTTGGATTCCTGAAGTTTGGGTTCCCCCAAATTCATATTTAGGCACACTTAGCGTTATGTCTACACTGCACCCTCCTTACAGCGGATGTAGAGAATGTAGAGTAAATACTCTGCACAACCCCCACCCCAGCATGGATATAAATAGCATTGTACACACTGAGGAACTGGTTAGGTGAGTAAAGATGCCTGTATGTACCCTACATGGCTCCCTACATGCCCAAGTAGCATCGCCGCTGTCTACACTATTTTTAGCAGTGTGGTGTTTCGTTGCCTCCCTGCTACTGGAGTCTTTCCCCACTGCAGGGAAAGGCCCCAACAGCAGGGCAGGGGCGGCTCCAGACCCCAGCACGCCAAGCGCGTGCTTGGGGCGGCATGCTGCGGGGGGGTGCTCTGCCAGTCACCGGGAGGGCGGCAGGCGGCTCCGGTGGACTTTCCGCAGGCGTGCCTGCGGAGGGTCCGCTGGTCCCACGCGGCTTCGGTGGAGCCGCGGGACCAGTGGACCCTCCGCAGGCACGCCTGCAGGAGGTCCACCGGAGCCGTGGGACCAGCGAGCGGCAGAGCGCCCCCCGCGGCGTGCCGCCCTGCTTGGGGCGGCGAAATGTCTAGAGCCACCCCTGCAGCAGGGAAAGGTAGCAGGGAAAGATTCTGGCACCTCCCCCCGCTGAGCCTTTCCATGCTACAAGGGAAGACTCCAGCAGTGGGGAAGGTTCTGGCAGGGGGAAGTATCTATTGGGTTTCCGGGCTGGCAGGGGGAAGTAACAGGGAAAGGCTGTGGCAACTCCCTGCTGGAGCCTTTCCTTCCCTCAGCTGGAGCCTTTCCTTCCCTCAGCCGGAGCCTTTCCCCACCACAGTGAAATGCTCCAGCAGCAGGGAATACCAGAGCCTTTCCCCCTGCTTTCCCCTGTCAGAGCCTTTCATTGACACATATAGCTACACATCACAGTGTGGATAGAGCCTGCTTTTCACTGCAGCAGTTATATGTACACTGCACTCTGCCACCAGTGGGGTGCAGCATAGGCATAGCTTAAGTGCCTGATCCTGCTCCACTGAAGTCAATGGGCGCTTTATCATAGACTTCACAGGGCACAGGATCAAACCCATAGTTGCTTAATTTTCAGAGGTACTGAGCGCATTATATATATATATATATAGTGACCATGATTGAAAGTGCTTATTTGATAGCGGTACAGCATCTGTGTTCTGTATCCCCAATAAACCAGATTTCACCAGTGTTCACAGAAAGCAAACACCGAGCAGGCGAGAACATAGCCAGACAAAATTTGTTTAAAAAGTTGAATGAATAGTCAAGGAAAATTTTTTGCATTATGCATTCAGTTTTAGTTTAAAAAATGAAATGTAAATTTGCCTCCAGTGCTATTGTGACTAGTGTAAAACAGGTAAATAAACTGCATTTGACGTATACGGAAAGATGGACTGATTTCAGAAATGTAATGTATGCACTCAGGCCCACTGACCAGCAATTCCAGGCGCCAGGGCAGAACAGTCACTGGGCTCCCATGGAGCCACAAGCCGTGAGTTGCGCGGACGCAGTCTGCTTGACACTTGAGTGATGCTGTGCCTGCACTGCCTGGTGCCCAGCGAGCTGCTGGCTGCACTGCTGGGCGTGCTCTTCCAGCATGGCCAGGCCTTCCCCATGCCTGCCTGGTAGGGTTGCCAACTGTCTAATGGCACAAACCCAAAGACCCTTGCCCTGCCCTTTTCCTGAGGCCATGCCCCTGTCCCACCCCTTCTCTGAGGCCTCGCCCCCCTGCTCACTCCATTCCCCCCTCCCTCTGTTGCTCACTCTCTCCACCCTCACTCACTTTCACCAGGCTGGAGCAGGGGGTTGGGCTGCAGGAGGGGGTGCGGGGTTCAGGCTCTGGGAGGGAGTTTGGGTGCAGGAGGGGGTGCGGGGTTCAGGCTCTGGGAGGGAGTTTGGGTGCAGGAGGGGGTGAGGGGTGCAGGCTCTGGGAGGGAGTTTGGGTGCAGGAGGGGGTGAGGGCTCTAGGAGGGAGTTTGGGTGTGGGCTCTAGGCTGGGGCAGGGGTTTGGGGTGCAGGAGGGAGTCAGAGGATCAGTGCTTACCTCGGGTGGCTCCCAAAAGCGACCAGCACATCCTTCTGGCAGCAGCTCCTAGGCAGGAGGCTCTGGCGGTTTCTGTGGCCATGTGCTGCTGTCTACAGGCACTACCCCTGCAGCTCCTATTGGCCACAGTTCCCGGCCAATGGGAGCTGCAGAGTCAGCGCTCAGGACGGGCAGCGCGCATAGACCCCCCTCCCCAGAGACCGCAGGGACGTGCTGGCTGCTTCTGGGAGCAGCGTTGAGCGAGGGCAGGCAGGAAGCCTGCCTTAGCCATGCTGGGCTGCCGGCAGCAGCTGGGGACCCCGGGTCTTTTTAAATCGACTGGGCCCCTGGGCAATTGCCGCCTTTGCCCCCTGCTGTCAGTGGGCCTGTATGCACTAGGTTTATGCTGCAAGCTATACAAATATAAATTTCTGGCTTATGTAGACCTGAGCATATTTATTTATTTTAAACTGTGTTATAGTTTTGGAAGAATTTCTGTAATCATATAATTAGATAATCACAACCTGTAGCTATTAAAAATTACTGTGTTCTGAGATATAACCAGTCTAGAATTACCTTGGATTTCTGAAAAGAAATACTCAACAATTGGGTTCTAAAATATCCCAGCCCCCCAAAAGTAATTCCTGGCACTCAAAAATGTATTAGTAGTGAAGGAGTTACATTACTATTGAATGTGTGTGTATAGGAAAACTGGTTGTGCACACATCTTTTGCTGTACCTCACCTTGCTTCAGCACCAGTTTTACAGAGTTGCCATTTGGCTCCTGTCGCTTTTCAGATTAACTAGAAATCTGGCCTTTATTCATTATGCAAATTTCATGTTAACTGATTTCTCATTGCTTAGGAATAATTTATGCTTTGGGATGCTTATGTGATAATTAAAAAAAAAAATCTTTGTGAACTGAAACAGGCCCATCCCTTCAGTTTAAAAATCATTACAAAATGCATCATAGTCTAAAGTTAAAACTATATAAAAACAAAGAGAGGCTCCTTTGAAATCCCATTTGCTATTCCTGTTTTCTGATTGGTTGTTGATATTACTTACTTATAATTTCATAGCACCACAATGTCAGACTCCTGAGCTCCTGTGAATGTTTACTTGGACAATGGCTAGTTAAACATGTATGTAAACAGGTATTTATTTGCTAGCTCATTTTAAATTGAAGAATGAGGGATAATTTTCATGGTGAATGGGATGAGGCCACAAACGGCTCAGATATGTGATTAAAGACCTAAGTAAAGCTCTGGCATTTGATAATAATCAAAGTGTTTATTGAAAGTGCCTAATGGAATGGACATTGCTCCTATTATATGACAGATAAGAGAAGATAAATTACAACATAAAAAACCCTAAGACACTGCTTTTATTGCAATTGCTACATCGGTAGACATCACACTAAGGACAATGATCAGGCAGAATTCTTGTTAAAGGATGGGATTAAGGGTCAACATTTATGTAGGAGTAAAGAAGGCAGAAGAGGGATATGAAAGTAGAAGCGGCTGGCAAGAGGGAGGGAATGGACAGGCAGATGGTAAGGAGTGGTAGGCAGTAAAGAGGCTTGGGGAAAAGGAGAGTATTGCCTAATCTTGCCCTTGTGAAGTCAATGGGAGCTTTACCTTTGAGTAAAATGGACAGAGGATCAAGCTGTGGGACAACAAAAGCAAGAATCATAATGAAACTGGAGGAAAACATAATGGTTGATTTTTTTAAAAATAGATGAATTGTTTGAAATGGCACTAAAAACTGATTAGCTGATGTCAATGGTCTCTGCCAGAGGGGGGATAGCAGAGTCCCCATAACCCATTCTGCAGCCCACAAGGAGTGCTTATCATAAAGAGGTGGTATAGGGCCTACCCCCAATGCTCAGGAGTCCTGGCTACTGGTGGCTGGTCTGGGGTTTTTTGGAAGGTGAGGGGAAGAGGGTGGTTTTTTGTTTTGTTTTTGTTTTTTTAAATCTGCCTCAGAATGGTGCGGGTGGAGGTGACAGATTGCTGGCACTCAGTCTCGCTGGAACTGCTTTCCTGCTGGGTTGCACATTGATCTCTACTCACTTCTCTTCTACTTAAAATGTAAAATGTTGTTATATTTTATATCAGCAATAGCTGCACTTCAGAAATAGGTATTGTGACTCCTGTATATGAATCTACACTAGCGATTGATAACAACAGAAAAAAGCCCAAAGCAAACTACCTCAGATGTGAATAACCCCAAAGTTTGGGGATATTAAAATCCAATTTTGATTAAGGGGCACCTTACTCCTATAATTCATTGATTATAAAGCCACTATGCTTCCCACCATTTCTGATATCCTGCATAACACATGCCATAGAACTTACCTGAATTAACAAGAGCATCTTTTCTCAACAAATATCCAATCTTGTTTTAAATATTTCCAGTGATGGAAAATCCATCACAACCCTTGGTAAATTGATCCAGTTGTTAATTACCCTCATTTAAAAAATTATGCCTTATTTCCAGTCTGAAATTGTCTAACTTCAACTTTCAGGCATTGGCTTTTGTTATGCCTTTGTCTGCTAGACTGAAGATCCCTTATTCTCCAATTTCTGTTCCCCATGTAGGTACTTGTAGACCATGATTAAGTCACCTCTTAACCTTCTCTTTGATGAGCTTAATAGACTGAGTTGCTTGAGTATATCACTACAGGTCATGTTTTCCAAACCTTAGTCTCATGGTTCTGAACCCTCTCCAATTTATCAATATCCTTCTTGATCTGTGTACATCAGAACTAAGCATAGTATTCCAGTAGTGGTTGCACCAGTGCCAAATACAGAGATAATACAGCCTCTCTGCTACTTGTTATTGCATTAGCCCTTTTGGTCACAGCATTGCACTGGGAGCTCATGTTCAGCTGATTATCCACCCTGATTCTCAAGTCTTTTTCAGAGTCCCTGCTTCCCAGGATAGGGTCCCCCATCCTGTAACTATGTCCTACAATAATGAGTAACATCAAAATGTTGACGCCAACCCTATCTTCTGCTCCCATACTCTTGGAAACTTCAGATCTGCAACTGAACTTTGTGGTTTATGCCCATTTCAAGTCAGGAATGTTTCTAGAGAACTTTGGGATCCATAAGGATGGAAGGTGACATAAATCCATTAACCTGTTTGGAGACATACAAGAACAATGTAGACTGAATTGGGGATAAATGTTGGATAAATTATGGTGAAAGAGGAGATTGTATGAATATATGGAGGATATGTCCAGTCATTAGAGAATATTGAGATGCTATTTGTAACCAAATATTACAAATTGTTGGATATGTATTACCAAGTGAACCTTTGGTAATGCTGCTGGGGTTTTCTAACAGAAATAGTCTCTCTTCAAAGAAGTGAAAGAATTAATCTCTCAGTGGCTAGACTAAGATAGCCATTCATTGGAAGAAAAATAATCCAAAATGAGAGGAATGGTTCCAAAAATATGGAAAAATTAACACATTAACTACATGTCCAGCAAAATAGACAGAGGACAAATAAATACTTTGATGTTTGATTACCATTTATTTAATACTCAAAGTACATTCACCTGCAAAGATCCCCAGTGCACCTCCTTTTTTTAAAATATTAATGTTTGATAGACATGCCTGGTTTGATAATTATGAGTAGAGTCAGTAGTTTCACTCAAATATAATTACCAGAAACAACATGGGGGTGTAAAGAAGCTCACTCTGTAATATAGTAACACCTGTTAAATAGAGAGATTTCACACACACACACACACACACACACATCCAAGATGAGGCTGAACTCCTCAAATGAGGCTTTCTACCAGTATTTTCCTTTACATAATATTCTTCTCCAGTATTTCACTTCCACTGTATCCCTAGTAGTTTTCAAAAGGGAATCAATAAGTGTGTTCTCTGTTTCATAAGGAAGTAGAGATGTGGAACTGGGGGCTAAGAAGACTTCAGTGGCTTTACCAGCATCTAACCCTTTCTTTGGTTTAGTAGCTGAATTCCCCTGAGGTACTCAGAGGGTGGATGAAAGCCATAATCAATTCCTTGATATTTCTCAATATCTGTAAAGAATGTCTACATACAGTAATGCTGGTCACTTTAGAACTGAACCTATAATAGTTTATCACCAATTAGACTGATCTTTGAAAAAACCTTCAAGAGATTAAATAGCAATTCATAAGACTGGGTTGTATGTTACCAATTTTTTTCCTACTCTATGTCAATGTGGGAACAGAAATTTCAGACTGTGACTCTAGATTAATAACAAGGATACCATAGTTAGACAAGTTCTCTCATGGACATTTTTTTTATTTATTCTGTTTCCATATCTTCCTCTTTGCTGTGTTCTTTCTGATCTTACAGATCCTTCATTCCTTTATAAGTTCCTCCTATAAGCAAGCCAAAGAGTCCATTATATTTAAGCATGCTTAAATATTCTAACATTTTTATCTTGTAACAAAAAGATATGGAAAGCAAGTGATGAAATCAATATTTCACTCATTAGGTTCTCATTGCATTCAAGCAATGTTAAAACTCTCTGCCTGGACCTGGCCTATGTTAGTTCATATGTGTAAGCATAACATTGACATAAATAATCTTTTTCACAATTCTGTCATTTATCTTATACAGAAGTTTTCTTCTTTTTTCTCCCTGCAAAAGTGAAAGCTTTGACTTCAAATCAGATTCTAGAGTACTATAAAAATTCTATCCATCCATCCGGTAGTCATCACTGTGGTATCTAAATAACTAGAATTTAATACATTTCTGTGTAGTCACAAATATCTAACTCTCTCCAGCTCCCATAAGATAATATCACCCCACTGTACTACTATTTTTAAAATTCCTAAGGGTATTGTTAGAATCAGATTAAATTGGACTAAGGTGAGATAGAAAGATTAGGTGGCAGTATACACAGAAAGCAAAGAAGGAGTAGAATATACAAAAGATATAACGGAAAGATAAATATATGTATTGGTAAAAGGTTGAATCAATTCCTAGGGGAAAGAATCAGAGGAACAGAGGAAAAAAAACACTAAGTCTAACAACCATCTTCAATCCACCCTAATCCCCTATACAGTGTAAATGTTACTGTATGAAAAAATGATTTTGTATAAAAGTGTAATACTAATTATTTTGGCCTTCTGCCAGTTTCCCACTCTAGCATGTGAACAGATGTCAGATTAATCCTATCCATTTTTGACTTGTATGAAATCTCACTAGGAGGGAATGCCCTGCAGTGAAGGGGTCCAGCACAAGAGCGATGCACCACTTATAGGGTTGCCAACTTTGTAAAAACCGGACACTTTATCAGAAGTGCCGGAACCTCTCCTGCCCTGCCTCTCCCTCCCCCAAAAAACCCGCCCCCCATTCGCTCCTCTTCCCTCCTCCCCCTGTCGCTCACTGTCACTCTCCCCTGCCCAGGTCAAGAGGGACTTGCCTGCAGAGATGGGGCTGAGAGCTGCAGCCACTCAGTACAGGTAGGAGATGGCCCCAGCTGAGTAGGGGCTGACGTGGGCAATGACCCGGTGCCTCCCTGCCCGCAATAATCAGATTTTGTGTCTGGTCAGTTTCAACTGGACTTTCCGGTTGGAAACTGGGCACCTGGCCACCCTAAGTCCACTTATCATAGTTTACGTAGAGCATAGACTTGTGATGACCTATACTCAAAGGGAGAATTTTATCCATAAAAAACAAGTAAGAATGTGTGCACGTGGTAGGAGAAAGGGTTAACTAATAAAAAATATGCAGATTACATTTCACAAGATTAAACTGTGCTCTACAGTGTTCTTCTGGTCACGTACGGACACTGGTACTAGACACTACACACTCTGAATGCATTCTTTCCTCTGTGAATTGGCTTTACATTTAGCTTTTTATAGCACATTTCCTCAATTTGATCATTTTTAGCAAGACTTAAATACCAGGATAGCAATGTAAAAATACAGTCTGGCTGTAGATCTGGATTACATAATTATACCAAACTGCAGATCCTCACAGATTTGCAAAGGATAATTTGCTAATCATAGTGATTGCACAGGCTGTAAAAAGGTTTAAGAGAAATTATCTTGTTCTCAGTCCCACATTGAAAGTCTATAGAACAGGCAAAATCATGACAGGGAGCTGGTGGCTAAAAGCCATCAATCACAAGGCTCTGCTCACCTCTGTGCTGCCTGAGAAAAGAATGCGAGGCTCCAGAAAAATGCTCCATGAAAATGCTCACAAGGAATATTGGGCCTGTCTACACTGCAGAGTTTGGGCAGTAAAAGAGTGGTGGTGTACACACTATAGTGCCACTTTTGGCAACAAACCTTTTGTTTTGGCAACAAAATAAAATCACCTCAACAAGAGACAGAGCTTTTTGCACAAAAGTTTTGTTAAAGTGTCGATGTAGACATTGCCGTTTGTTATATCGACAGAACTGGCCTCCCCCAATGTCCCACAATGCCAGCCGTCACTGCTCTGCTCACTATTTTGAACTTGGCTGCCCTGGAGGTATGTGTCCCCCCCCCCCCTTTTCAAAGCTCCGGAAGGCTTTGACATTCTTCAGCACCGAGAGCTCACAGAGCTGCTCAGGAGGCTGCTCCGGGAAGCAGAGGAGGCTGTGGGAGAACTTGGAGGGAAGCCTTTTGAAGACACCCAACATGACAAACTTTGCATTGGATACCACACAATTATTTTATAAAGATGAACATGGGGGTGTAGGGTGTTTCCCTGAGGTACAGAGCATCCTGGGGGGTGTCCCCCTCCCCCAGGATTGGTTGCTCAGGCTGCTGTCTGAACTTAAAGACAACATGCCAACACACAAACTGTCTCACATATACCCTCCCCACAAACACAATCTCTCATACGCTTCCCCAATACACACTTTGTCTCTCCCCCTGCCCAACACACACTCACACTCCCTGTCACACACTCTCCCCCAATTCCCCCCCCACACACACACACACACTACAGTTGAAATGTGGTTGGCCATCAAGTAGGATGCCCATGGAATGATGGGATTGAGAAACCTGCATCATGTGACCTGCCCCATGAGGCATTGCAAACCCTTTCCAAAGCACTGTGTGACCAGCTGCACAGTGGGTTAGCTACCCACAATGCACTGCTCTCTGTGTTGATACAAGAGCTGCTAGTGTGGATGCGCTCTGCAGACACAAGGAGCATAATGTGGACATGCAGCAGCAGTTTAATTAATGCAGTATAACTTTTGCTGACAAAACTCTGCAGTCTAGACAAGGCCTTAGTCTTATTTACACTAAAGGCCACATGATGCTATCCTGGCACATTAAAGTGATCTTAAAGCAGGACTAAGTTATATTTGCAGTTATATAATTATTCTGCTAGCATAGTATAAAGTTGTAAATGAGACCCTTTTTTAAAAAAGGGTGTGCATATGCAGAGAAAAGGGGCATGAGAATGTCTATTTTCTCTTCATTCAGTATGCCTGTATTTCCCACTCAGATATTGTGTAAAAGCTGACTGAACTTTGGCTTCTTTGGGAAAAAACAAAAGATATCAAACATTTTGTTCTCTATCAACTATTGAAAATTATATAACAACTTGGATATTAGGAACAAAAGCCTTGATGCAGCTTGAATGCTGGTCTTAATGATTTACAACAATCTTCTCCTTTAAAAGGGAAACGTGATTCAATGAGTTGTTTGATTAATTACCAAGGATAATTAACTTCCCTTTTTTCTTTTTCAGAAATGTTTAATATGGATGACTCACACTGCATGTAATGCATGATTTACTAACAAAGTATTCCTTTGATTTTACCATACCAAACTCTGACTGTTAGAACTAGCTGGAAATTCTCTCCCCCCCCCCCGCCCATTTTATTAAAAGAAAAATTGGAAATTTTCAGTTTTGCTGACGGAAAAATCAAAATGAAATATTTTGGTTTGGGTCAACCCTGTTTGAAGAACTTAATCAAAACATTTCATTTCAGGTTATTTCAAAATTAATCTGTGTTCATCTGAGTGGTTGTGGTTTCTGTGCTTTTCATGTCTCATGCCTCCATTATGCTCTGTGGGCTGGGCTGTCAGATGGACTATATATCTTATGATGCAATCAAACAGCTTAATGGGAGGGCAGATAATATTCATCCAAGAATATTAAAGAAATTGGCACATGAAATTGCAAGTGCAATAGCAAGGATTCAATGAATCTGTAAACTAGGGGGTGTACCCTGTGGTGGGGCAGCTGCCCCACCCCCATGTAAGAGGGGGCTAGAGTAGGCCAGAGCAGCTGCACAGACCAGCAGCCAATCAAGAAAGGGTTTACTGAGAGCCAATCAGGGCTGAGATTGGAGACAGCCAATCAGGGCTCAGTTTGGCCCTATATAAAGGCTGCCCAGAAGAGCAGCAGGCAATCTGTCCCAGACCTTCATGGGGGAAGGTCTGTCTCCAGAGCAGGAGACCAGCACCTTGGACAGAGCAGTCTGGGCAGGCTCAGGGGGAGCATAGTAGGGCTCCAGCCCAATACCTGCCAGACTCTGGGCCCTGATGGAAAGGGCCTAGAGGGTGTGCAGGGCCAGAGGGGAAGTGGCCCAGGGACAGATGGACAAGGGGAGAGAAGGAGGGCAGGGAGGCTGCCACTAAAGGGTTCCTAGGTTGGGACCCAGAGTAGTGGGCGGGCCTGGGTCCTCCCCCTTGTATTGCACCTGGCCATGCAGTAGGGTGGCTGAAACAAACTGCAAACAGCCCTTGAGACAAGGGGCTAGACTTTGGAGGTTGTGGTTGGCCAGTGCAAGGACTGTTGCTAACCCGTCCCCCAGAAGGGGGTAAGGAGGGACTATGGGGCACTGCTGGAGGGCAGTGGCCTGAAGAGGACACTGCCGAGCAGGAAGCAATGCGGGTCCAGACACCAGCGAAGAACAGACGATGGACAGGACATCACCGGCAGAGGGTGCTCCCCATGAACTGAGCTAATTCCCAACCCCGTCACATAGCAATTCTCTACTCATAGGGTAAGATAGTACCTATTTTTAAGAAAGGGGAAAAAAAATCATCCAGGAAACTGCAGGCCTGTTAGTTTGATCGCAATTGTATGCAAGGTCTTGGAACAAATTTAGAAAGACAAAGTAACTAAGGACACAGAGGTAAAACAGTAATTGGGACAAAATGCAACATGTTTGTACAAAAGGTAGATCATGCCAGACCAACCTGATCTCCTTCTTTGAGAAGATAATTGATATATTAGACAGAGGAAGCTTAGTAGATCTAATCTACCTGGATTTCAGTAAAGGGATTTGATACAGTTGCACATGGGAAATTAGTTAAATTGGAAAAGATTGGGATGAATATGAAAATTGAAAGGTGGTTAAGGGGAGACTACAATGGGTCAAACTGAAAGGTGAATTGTCAGGCTGGAGGGAGGTTACCACTAGAGTTCCTCAGGAATCGGTCTTGGGACTAATCTTATTTTACATTTTTATGAATTACCTTGGCACAAAAAGTGGGTGTGCACTAATAACATTTGCGGATGACACAAAGTTGGGAGGTATTGCCAATATGGAGGAGGATCAGAATATCATACAAGAAGATCTGGATGACCTTGAAAACTGGAGTAGTAGAAATAGGATGAAATGTAATATAGTAGCGAAAAATGCAAGGTCATCCACATAGGGAACAACAACATTTTTTTTGCTATAAGCTGGGGACTTAGTTGGAAGTGACAAAGGAGGAGAAAGACCTGGATGTAGTGGTTGATCACAGGAAGACTGAGCCACCAATGTGATGCAGCCATGAAAAAGGCTAATGTAGTCCTAGCGTGCATCAGGAGAGGTATTTCCAGGAGAGAGAGCAAAGTGTTCGTACTGTTTTCCAAGGCACTGGTGAGACCTCATCTGGAATACAGTGTGCAATTCTGGTCTCCCATGTTTATGAAAGATGGATTCAAACTGAACCAGGTACAGAGAAGGGCTACTAGGATGATGAGGAATGGAAAACCTACCTTAGGAAATTAGATTCAAAGAACTTGGCTTGTTTAGCCTAACCAAAATAAGGCTGAAGGGAAATATGATTTTTTTCTATAAACACATCAGAGGGCTAAATATCAGGGAGGGAGAGGAGTTATTTAAGTTAAGGGCCTATGTGGACACATGAACAAATGGATATAAACTGGCCATGAACAAGTTTAGGCTTGAAATTAGATGAAGATTTCAAAGCATCAGAGGAGTGAAGTCCTGGAACAAGGGGAGCAGTGGGGGCAAAAACTTTAACTGGCATCAAGACTGAGCTTGATAAGTTTATGGATGGGATGGGATGATGAAACTGCCTACAGTGGCATGTAGCTGATCTGTGACTGTGAGCACCAAATATCTCCAATGGCTAGTGATGTGACACTAGATGGAAAGAGCTCTGAGTTACTACAGAGCATGCTTTCCCAGGTGTCTGGCCAGTGGTTTGTGCCCACATGCTCAAGGTCTAACTGATAGCCATATTTGGGGTCAAGAAAGGACTTCAGTAACTCAGCCAGAGGTTATTGGTCTATTACAGGAGTGGGTGCGTTAGGGTCTGTGGCCTGCAATGTGCAATCAGGCCAGATGATCCTAATGGTACCTTCTGGCCTTAAAGTCTATGAGGCTCCTGTCTGGTTGAACTGCTGTGAGGGACCATGGGAATCCTGTGATTACAGTGCATCATGGGAAATGCCCAAGGAGCCTGGCCTATATTGGAGACTGGGTGGTAGGAGGCATGAACTATAACTCCCATAAGGTACAAGGGTAGCTAAGGCGGCCACAATTTAATGACAAACTGTAGACAGGCTGGACTCACCCCTGCAGCGCCTCCTGCTAGTGACTCCTGGGAATTAGCTCAGTTCCAGCTCCAGAGCACCCTCTGCAGGCTGGTGAGCCACCTGTCCTCTGCCCCCTCCCCCCATGTCCTTCCCTGGACCCAGTGCCCTTTTACATGGAGTGCTGCCCCCTGGCAGTAACCCCCTCAGTCTTAGGGTCTCCCCTCCCTGGGGAATCCCCACCTTGCCTCAGTATCAGGCTACTGCCAGTCATTGTCTAGCCCCATGCCCTGGGGCAGACTGCAGTATCAGCCCACTCATCACTGGCAAGGTTGGGTTTGGACCTGCTGCCTTGGCCTACCCCTGGGCTGCCCTCTGCAACCCCCAGTACCTATTAGCCCAATGCTAGGCCATAGCCTGGGGCTTTCCAGGCTAGAGCTCCCCAGCTCCTCTGCCTTTCCCCAGCCCTGCTTCACTCAGGTACCTTATGTCCAGCTCCCTGCAGCCAGGCCCATCTCCCTCTATAGCTAGAGAGAGACTGAGTTGACTTCTGGCTCACAGCCTCTTATAGGGGCCAGCTGGGCCTGATTGGAGCAGGCCACAGCTGAGCCTACTTTCCCCAATCAGCCCAGGCTTCTTGCCCCAGCCTAAAGGCTGCTTTCTCCAGCCACAGCCCCTCCCCAGGGCTATTTTTAACCCCTTCAGGGCAGGAGCAGGGGACCACCCTGCTACACAAACCAAACTGAAATGGAATATTTCAAATTTTTGCAGAACTTTCCATTCTGCAAAAAAAAATAATATTTCAACTTTTCAGTCCCAATTTGACATGAAAACAAATATCAAAATATCAGAATTTCCTAGGGGATTTTCAGCCAGCTCTGCTGACTAGTAAGTGGTGAAGACACACACAGCCCATGCAACCAGTCATTTTTATGGCATTGCAAGTCACTTAGGGTCATATTTTTTAAAGGCACTTAGGTGCCTCGTGGGATTTTCAATTTGCATCTTTAGGCTCCTAAATATTTTTAGAAATCTAGTCAGTCTCTCTGTGCCTCTGTACCCTATCAGTAAACCATGGGTAACAGCACTTCCTTCCCTCTCAGGGTGATGTAAGGCTAAATACTTTAAAGATTCTAAAGTACTCGGATAGTATGGTAAAGGGAGCCATATAAAATACTATAGATAAATTACTAAAGAACATGTAAGTAGTGGAGAGTCAGTCCTAGTATGTACAATACAATATAAAGATAAATATATATCGGAACAATTAAACTGTTACAATATAGTGTGTCCATGAGGGTTAGACTAGTTAACTCATTTTATCTAACAGAAAATTTCAGTTTAATCACTAAAATTCTATGTTGCGAGAGCAACAGAAGTTACATGTTTTTTCATAGCCAGAACAATTTGAGTCTCTACTCCTGTGTTTCAATTTGCTGCAGGAATCAAATCCATATCTTAGTCTAAAGTCTCATCAGATGACACATTAGTAATTGATAATAGGCTTTTCTCCTGCCCTTACTTGTATCTGGTGAAATACCATACCCTGTGGTATTACGTTCTCAGTCACCGTCAGAATTCAAAACTACAGACGCTTATTTTTGTGAAGTGCCATTTAAAACAAACTCTCCACTAAAGTTCTTGTTTTACATGCTGACCTTTTCCATTCAAGCTATGAACTGCATTCCTGATCATCATGCTGCTTTAAAAATATTCACGTACAGCTTTTAATCCTTTAATTTATTCAATATTATCAACCGATAACTCAGTTTAAGACCCCAATTTATGAAACCATTTAAGTGAGCGTTTAAGTCCGTCTCTATTCAGGATAGTACTTAAGCACAGGATTAAAGTTAAGCTTATGCTTTTCTTAATACGGATGCTTTCTTGAATCAGGATCTAATTTTTTTTTACCAGTTTTTAACATACCTATTATTTAATTCTCCTAGAAGTTCTTTATAAAAGTCCCTAAGTAATATACTGCAGGAACATTTCATGACGGAATAGAAAGAAAACTTTGCATGGAAAAGGTTAGATTTCTTTTGGTCCAAGTCTAGGTACTAAATACAAATATTTGTCTATAGCCTTAACCTGAGAGAATAGCACTAAATTGCCAATTTTGAGTTATGCTGTAGTTTGAACTGTGAGTCATCAGAACACGATGACAGGGAATTTTATGTTTCAAGGAAAGCATGAATGCTATACTTCAACAGGTTTTAAAGAAATAATATAATCAGAGTGAGGTGTGCTGTACTGCAGGCGGTTATATCCCTGTGCTCTCACTTAGGGTCAGATTATGCCATTATTCACATTGAATAGTACCACACTCAATGGGACTACTTGCAGAGTTATTCACTATTCAAACTGGTTGAATCGAGGTTTTAATGTATTGCCCTATAGGCCAGGATCAGTGTTATCTGTGGTTATTGTATATGGGGCTTAGATACCACTGTGATAAAATGCTAAGTACTGTAGTCATTATTAATAATACATTCCTGTGGGAGTTCCCTGCTCCTTGCCACCTTAACTTCTGCTCCATGTCCATAATTTTCCCAGATGGGGAGCATGTGGCAGGGTACATGCAGAGGTGGTGAAACAGTGGCAGCATTGTTTCTAAGCAAGCTATGCTGCTGGCCATGGAGAGGCGCCAAGAGAGCAGTAGGAAGGGGCTACCCCTCTGTGAGGATGTCTCTAATCACAAATATTGGGCCCAGTATTTCTCATGAACTCTTGGATCCCACAAGATGGGTAGGCTAAACTTCTTATTTTGGGGGATGCAGATCCTTATCCTAACATGTAGACCAAGCCCTAGCTCTAGAATGTCCTGAGTTGCAGACACCCACCAATCGCTTGGATTCAGACCAGACTCTGCATCAGAAGTTCACAGGGCCAAGCCTGTCTCTAGAGAAAATGAAAATGAATGTAAGAAACCAAAATGTGTCATCTGTAGGAATAGATTTCTGGAGCTGCCGCAACATGGAAGGGTCAGCTCTGCCTCCAGGAGTCCTGGCCATGAGGCACTCAGAAGAAACGGGAGCTAGCACTGGAGGAGTGGGAGGAAATCCTTTCCAGCCAGCCTCCACATTGGAGGGGTGGAATGTGATTCAGGAGCATGGGGATTGGCTTCAGGACATCTGATTGGCTCTGTGCAAACTGGCTGGCACAAGTGCAGGTTGAAAAAGAAAACACACACACACACAAACATGCTGAGGCCTGAGCACATATTGCTGTTTGCTGCTGTGGCTAAAGCTATCGGCCTGAGTGCAGCCCAAACCTGTATCATGACCAGTGGAACTGGAGTTAGAGGGCTCATTTTCCCTGGATGGACAGTCTTTGACAGGACACTAGAAAAACAGGGAACATGGAGAGTTAGGCTGGAAGCAACTCAGCCACATGGACAGAGCAGTCCATAGAGTTTAATAAAGTCCCACCTGTTCAGCTGTCACAGGACTGTTGCCCTTTAGGGGAAGCTAGGCTCAGTGTGCCCACGACTGCCTTATGTAGGCCCCGCCTGGGGGTAATGGTCTGCCCCAGTGGCTGATTAGTAAACAAGCACCTGGACCTAACAAAGGTTGCCCAATTTAATTAGAGAGGAACTCCCAAAAGAGACAGGAAGCTTCTGTAGAGAGGCGGTCCCAGGAGAGGCTTGAGCCAGAGGGCTGAGCAGGGAGCTTAGAGGGTGAGCTTTCCAGGAAATCCACCAGAATGGAGACCTGTGAGAGATGCTCCTGAGAGGGGAGCCTCCTAGGTGGAGGAGTGCAATCAGCAAGCATCCAAGAGGGCCTGGTCTCAGCTGGGGGTTCTCCCAGCTACTGGCTGGATCACCTGCTGTCCCCGGAGAAGAGTTGCAGTGGATGGATCTCTCTGGATCCCTAACCCCAGAGAAGGATCCTACTGTGGTAGAGGCAAGAGGTCTAATACCAGGGGCAGAAAATGGAACCAAGAGAGCCCCTGTGGAAGATTCTGAATAGAGGCAAGCACTGGACTCAGTTGGAGGACAGATGGTCAAAGAATGACTAGGTCACCTAGCTAAACTGTGAAAGTTTTGTTCATGTTCTGTGTTGGCTTTTCTGTTAGTAAATGACACCCTCCAAAAGTGGATACTCTTTAGCATGGATTGGTCTGTCTGGACCTGTTGATACCCTGGGTGATGGAAAAATCAAGAAAGCGCTTCCCTGCAATGCCATGTCTGCCTGCAAGGGGGCCTGCTGGGTCAGCCCGGAATGATGACATCAACTTAACCCACATTCAGCTTCACTCTTTGCTAATGAAATAAAACCTAGAGCTGGGGGGACCAGTCACAGCCAGGGTGCAGGTGCCTAGACCCAGCAGAAAAGTCCTGACCAACACTGGTCACAAGGATGGATACGAGATAGTGCTGCAGGGGCCAAGACTCCACACTCCAAGCTCACACCTGCCCATGCACCAGTGGCAGCTGTTTGGATTCTTAATTGGTTTACAACGTATTAACTGCTTGTCTTTGCTGAAAATAGTCTACAGGTGCATTGCTCCTGGTATTTCTCAGAAGCATGTTTTTTATATTAGAAAAAACAGAAAAAAAGAGCTTGATTCTCCATTGGCTTTCAGCTTGTGTAGTTATTCCTGTGCAAAGCACAGTCAAATCAGAATGGTAGTGTTTTATACCCACAATGCACAGGTGTGAGTGACAACAGGAGCTGCAAGGCTGTGGAGAATCGGGCCCTGGATGTGTGGTCCACACTCACGTACTATAACTACCAGACTGACACTGAGTGGTAAAAATGTAGAAAGTTAATTCTGCTGGCCTTTGGCATAAGCATTCAGTCATTCCTCTTTTGTAACAACAACAATTATAAAATGCAAATATACATAATGAATCATTCTGCTATTTTGCATTCTTCATTTAAAAATATAATTTATTTATATACAAATTGTGCACTTTACAACTGATCCAGAAACTAGATAGTGAAAATTAGTCAGCTGCAAAATCCAGATCTTGGTCTGGATTCCAACTCCATATCCCCACTCATGAAGTTTGGGGTGGTTTAGGTCTGGGATCTCAACACCCTGATTCTCAATGCCATTTGGATTGGGCTCATTTAGTATCAGTTTAGTTTTACTTCTACCTATCTTTCAGTTCTCTGGTGCTTAACAGCTATGTACATGAAAACTAAGCAGATTTTGAGTTCAACTATAAATAAAAAGTAGGTAAATTTTAAATGTATTTAATCTCATAGTATTATAAATTGCCAAGTGATAAATTGTGTCATGGATTTTGAGTGAACTCTCCCTTGAAAACATAGGGGATTTCCACTTAACATTGGCACCATATAGACCAGAGTTACTTATCTGAATTGTTTTGTATAATATGAAAGTAGACAAAATAAGATTTGTTACATATTTGTTAATTGCATTTCATTTCAGTGAGGTGTGGGTTAGTATTACTCTTTGATGATTTCAGATGTGATTACTCAGCTACTTCACTTTTAAACACAAACACTACATTCAACAATTTCCCAGTGACAACATAAACTGAGCTGATTATTTCATTTCTTGGGTATCTTTTGATTGTAGCTCTTCAAGCTAGGAACTCTTGAGCTCAACTCTTATCGAGTGAACCAGGCACCTAGGAAACTCTTTACTCCAACAAACTGAAGTCAGGCATATTGGCCTAATTACTTTCCAGTGATATGTGGTCTCTTAAAGCCCAGCTGTTTAGACCTTAACATGCAAAAGTAAGCAACAGAACTCTAATGCTACTTGATGAAGAAGGAAATTATGTGATTCAAACACTGCATCTTTATCAGTAATGATCTTCTTTAATTATGTCCTTGGAACAAGAGGCAAACATCATACCTCTATGCTTTTGACTCCTTCAGTGTTCTCTTCCTGACTAACATAAAACTGGGAAAACTACGATGCATAAAACATACAGTCCGTTAGAACTGAAAGGCAAAAGGATGGGAGACTTAACACAGGCATAGGTGAATCCTGAGATTTGCTTTCTGGAACTTACACATTGAAAATAAACCTTTTAGAACTGATGACATTTTCAACAAAACTCTAAGTTTCTGAATCTCCAGTGAATGATCCCCAAATACCTCATGCATATAGCAGGGGTCACCAAACTGTGCCTCGCGAGCCACATGCAGCTCTTTTACCATTAAAATGTGGCTCTTGGAGCCCCTCACGCCCCCCTCCCCCACATTCTGGTAGGAAGCTCAGGACCTCTGCCTTGCAGCGAAGTGGTGGGGTAGCGACTTCTGCCCAGCGGGGAGGGACTTCTGCCCTGTGGGGTGTACCTGCAGGGGGCGTGGGGCTTCAGCAGGAGTGGGACTGAAGCCCCAATCCCAGGCTCCCGGCAGGTGTGCCCTGGCTCTCGAACTTCTGAAGATTTTCATATGTGGCTAGGAGGGCCAGTAAGTTTGGCCACCTGGCATATAGAATCCTAAATATGTGTACACACCCCAATTTCTGCAAGAAACCTGAACTCTGTCATTACCTCACTTTTTAGTGCTCATGTGAGGGAGCAGAGAAACTGCTGTCTGGTACAGCAGGGGTTAAAGAAAACCTTTGGGTTCAGCTAGCCCCTCCCCACCATACCTGCAGCCAATGCCAGGGCTGGAGAGGGGAGAAAAGAAGGGAACCTGGCTCAGTTGAAGGCTGAGTGGTGAGGAGGCAGGAGTGCTCTGCCTGGGACAAATCCCCCTGCCAAGGGGAGGCTGCCAATAAGGGCCAGCACGCAGGGCAACTGGACTAGTGGAGCCATATCCCAAACTGAAAAGACATGTAGGAAGTAACCCAGGGAAAGGTCTTGACTCCCTGCCAGGAGGGAGACCCCATCTCCCTTGTTTAGGGATTGATTTACACAGGGCCCTGGGCTGGGACCCAGCAGAGAGGGAGGGCCTGAGTCCCCCTACCACCACCTCTGGCCTTACAGATTGAAAGATCAGTGATCTAGCCCCTAGGCTGCCTGGCCACAGAAGACCCTATCATGGCTTATATGTCCATTTTGTCATTCTTAATAAATTTATACAAATAAAGTTTTGTTGATTGTTCCACACTTAGAGATAGTGAATTACTCTATAGCTAGTCAGAATTAAATTAAATTTCTTCTGTGACTGCTAATCTCTCCAAATTGTTATTTTGTTAGACTATTAATTGACTGTAAAAGGATCAGAGTTATGTGGTTTTGTTTCTTGACTCCAAAGGAGGAATAGTAGTTTAATAGCCTTTATCATCTAAGCATAATTAAATATGATTTTCCATTACTGGAACCTAGTCAAGTAAATTCCTCCTTTGTCACATTTAGTGACACATGGCTGAGAAATCTTCACTATCATTTTGCATTGTTTATTGTGTGGTCCAATTAAATCTATTAAAATTAAGTCTAATCTTTGCCCCAGCAAGTGAATGTGGTCACTTTTTCTTATATGGTTTCTTCCTTATAGGCTATGATGTTACCAGCTCACATTAAAGATTGTGTATTTTATATGTGAATTATACCCTTCACCTCTATGCCAGCTGTGTTATATTGGAACCATAACACTGTTGACCAGTAGGAGGAAGCTTATGAGTGAGGGAGAAAAAAGTTTTAAAGGAGACTATAGAACTCAGTCCTTCAGACTAAGAATGACCCCAGCGCCTCACCACATTCAGAACTAAATGCAGAACGTCTCTTTTGACTTTGCTTTCCTTCAGTAAGCTGTTCACATACATATATACACATGCACACACAAAGAAACAATAAACAAACTATAAACTGGTCACGCTATTTCTCATACAGTCTTGGAAGAAAGAGATTGTTACTTTTTTTAAATTCGAAATCTTGGTGGGGAAGTGTTCAAAGACAACAGTGATTGGGCCATAAATATTTAAATAGATGGGGCCATAGCTGGACTAAAAATGGGCAGTGTAATTTATGTTTTGATTTTACCAAACCTCATTACTCAGCTTTTGTTTTTGTAGAATCTAAACCCACACAAGGTGTGATTTGGATCCAGATTACATTTTATCCAAACTACCAAAATTCAGGGGGCCTGATGTTGATCTCACCTCAATGATCCAACTGGTGTAATAAATATTTCCTTCAACTGAGCTATGCTCTGTTCATACAGATGTGAAGAAGATCAAAATCAAAATCAGTCCAGGAAGTTCACAATATAGCTCCGTATCTTTGGGTCCAATAAAGCTAATTTGTGCTGCTCCAGCAATGTAAAACAGTCGTCAATCCAGATGAAAGAACTGATGGGAAATCTTCACAGAGCTACCTTTCAGTGGCATCAGAACCATCATTGCAACTCCTACAGTATGTGCTGGAGCTTATCATAGGGAATATGGCCAGGAGGAAAGGAAACATGCCCTGCACCCTGGCAGCCTGTGGCTAATGTAATGCAGGCTGCTTTACATCACGCTGAAAGATCAGACCTGGGGCTGTTTTGAAACTGGAGTGTTTTACTAAATTTGGAATCCGAAACCAAACCCACAGAGCTTGCACAAGCTCTGCTGCCTGGAACTCTTTCCAGAGCACATCAAACTACTAGGGCACTCCTCATTCCCAAGGCTGTGTCCTTCTAAACTCTTCAGCAAAGCTCCTCTCCTGGGAAATGTAGCATTGGCATTGCAACCAGTTCTTAAACTCAAAAAATGGTTACATGTGTGTACTAACATGCACTCACACACACAACCTGGCTTATGAATGCTACACTAGCACCTTCAAGATTGGAGAAAGGCAAAAATGGTGCAAAACCACCTCTGCACTTTTCTCTTTTAAACAGAGCCAGATGCCAAAAGGCCAGACAGCAGCATATGGTCCTAAAGATTTACGAGCCAGCTCTACACATAGCCTTTTCATTACCTGAGATGTTACGTTAAACAACAATCTAATGCTTTAAAACATGGGACCTAAAATAAGTTGAGAACAAAAACACGTTACAATATTTTTTCAAAGCTACAGCTACAAAAAACAGGAGTTTGTTTCGCAACCCTCCAGTAGCCTGCTCTGTAAAATGGCCCGGCAGGCCATGGCCACTGTAAGTGAGGCCATGTCACAGCCCCAGGATATCACATACAATGTTCAAAAAGAAGTTCTGTTAAATTAGTCGTTAGAAGAATTAGAGGGGCCTAAACTTGAAAAAATATGATCAATCTATACACTTAAACTAAGCCCAAGTTCAGACAGGGTTGCCAATCCTGAGCTGCAGAGGAAAAGCTCCTCCCCAATATTGTGCTGTTGTGTTCTGGTCCGGTCCTGGTTCAGATGAAACCAGCTGCCCTTACCTCAAGGTTGGCAGTTGGGAAGCATTGGGACCCAGCTACACCTCTGCCTCACAGCTATGCTCCCTGTACTGTTTGTAGGGAAGGAGGTTTACATAAGAGCCACCATAGCAACTCTATGAGGGAACAGCACAAAGCTGCCCCAATGCAGCTGAATGTCTGGCATAGGATGTTCATGTTTGCAGGTGATTTGCAGGTAAAAATAATGGCATGGAACATAGCAACAGGTAACTGGAAAAGTGAATATTAGAAAGTCTGTCATGTGGGCATTACTTCATGCTACAGTTAGGGCCAAATCCTAGTCATGCATAATTGCAACCTGACTGAGTCAGAGTAAGAAAAAGGGTAATAGTCCTGTAATATTTTCAGTAGACTGCAATTCCTGGAGCCTAAGCACATGTATAGGCTTGAACTAATACAAAAACTGCAGGAATGTATTCACACAGGGATTTAGTCTTGTGGACTGTTCATTTCACAAGTCACTTAGCACACAATTTAAGTACCATTGTACATCAACCTCTGTGAATATAAGTGTGTGTGGGGAGGGGGAATAAGAAGGAGGAAGCAGAAGTTTTTAAATGATTAATAATTTGAAAAAAAGAAAGGCCTGGCCTCAAAAGAGGTGCTTGTTCTATTCACTATTTCTAATCTCAGGCCTTTGCTCAAGAGGATATACTTTGCTTGTTTCATCTTAATTCAGTGTTCACTCTACAGCAAATCAATTTTCACATCAAAGGCATATTAATCACCTCAAGCCTCACTTTCTCCCCCATGTTGCATACATATGTTTTTTGAAGTTGCTCCCAACTTTGTGGAAAATAAATTTCACATTTGATTTTCATGCATTGTTCCTGCCCTTAGTATTGCATATTTGTTTTTGCTTCCACAGCTTATTTAATATATGAAATCTTTCAGAAAGGTTTCCTTAGTAACAAGCAAAGCAATTACCAACTGTACCACTAAGTGAACATAAAATGTGTTATCTGAAAAAATGGTTTGTGGGACAGAGAACATGTCATTACTCATTACTTCATTTTTATTTCTATTAAAGCAACAACAGTTTCTTACTTAAATTTTAAATGGTTTCTTCTTTTTTTATGCCAGTATCTTCTTTTAACAACCTTGCCTTTTATAACTAGCTTAAAACAGTATAATAAGCACTTAAAAAATCTTCTGCTCCATCTAGGATCATCAAGGAATTCACAAGAAAAGTAGAAGCATTTGACTCTGTGGCTGATCTGAAGTCCATTGAAATGAATGTAAATACTCCAGATAACTTCAGTGTGCTTTCAGTGAGTTCCCTTCTGAGGGACAGAGGATAAAACATTTAGATGAATTGTGGAGTGCAAGGAAATACAGTAATTGTGTTTAGGAGGAAGGGGAGGGGAGTTTATCCTTTGAATGTCATGACCACAAGCATTGTCTTTGGTGTGAGATCTAAAGTGAAATTGACCTCGTGTAAGTGATTTGTCCTTTGGGACTAGGAGTAACCTGAATATTGTTGTGGTCTTTGGTATAAGGAACCATCTGTCGCAAAGCTAAGCTTATTTGGGTGGCAAGGTAGATCAGAATACCCCAGGCGACTGTCTGTGACTCCTTGTTAAGGCTGTTACAGTGCTGGAGGAGTTTACACTTGATAACTAGTTGGTGAAATCTAAGTACAGAATTCACAACCAATTTGGGGTTTGTGTCCTGTTTCATAACAGTCTGCCCTGAGGTTGATACCCACTGGTTTCCCCAGGAATTGAAATTAGGGGGGGTGTTCGAATTTACAGGGGTGGGTGTCAGGACCAATGAGATATATAAAAAAGATATGAATAAAATAAATGTTTTGTTAGGATTATGCAAATTTAACATAAGAATAATGCAAGTTACACCAAAACACATAACAGGTCTAGATTTCTAAAAAACCATACATTTTAAAAAAAAGTATTTAATTTAAATTGACTTTTGAAAAGTAAGCCATCATAGGGTAAGAGGAAAGTCCTTTCATGGATCAGTAACTGGTTAAAAGATGGGAAACAAAGGGTAGGAATAAATTATCAGTTTTCAGAATGGAGAGAGATAAAAAGTGGTATCCCTGAGGGGTCGGTACTGGGACCAGTGCTGTTCAACATATTCATAAATGATCTGGAAAAATGGGTAAACAGTGAGGTCGCAAAATTTGCAGATGATACAAAATTATTCAAGATAGGTAAGTCCCAGGCAGACTGCGAAGAATTACAAAGGGATCTCATGAAACTGGGTGACTGGGCAACAAAAATGGCAGATGAAATTTAATGTTGATAAATGCAAAGTAATGTACATTGGAAAACAATCTCAACTATACATACAAAATGAAGGAGTCTGAATTAGCTGTTAACATCAAGAAAGATCTTGCAGTCATTGTGGATAGTTCTCTGAAAACATCCACTCAGTGTGTAGCTGCAGTCAGTGATTCCCAACATTCTGTTTGCTTTTTTAAAAAGAACAGGAGCACTTGTGGCACCTTAGAGACTAACAAATTTATCTGAGCATAAGCTTTCGTGGGCTACAGTCCACTTCATCGGATGTAGCCCACGAAAGCTTATGTTCTTTTTGCAGTACAGACTAACATGGCTGCTACTCTGAAACCTTTGCATTTTAAAGAAAGTGATAGATAATAAGACAGAAAATATCATATTGCCTCTATATAAATCCATGGCACATGTACACCTTGAATACTGTGTGCAGATCTGGTTACCCCATCCCAAAAAAGACATACTGGAAATGCACAAAGTACAGAGATGGGCAACTAAAATGATTAGGAGTATGAAATAGGAGAAGAAATTAAAATGACTGGGAATTTTCAGCTTAGAAAAGAGACGACTAGGGGGATATGCTAAAAGTCTATAAAATCTTGACTGATGTGAAGAAAGTGAATAAAGTAAATGTTTTGTTAGGATAATGCAAATTTAACATAAGGAAAATGCAAGTTACACCAAAACACATAACAGATCTAGATTTCTAAAAAAATATATAATTTAAAAAAAAGTATTTAATTTAAATTGACTTTTGAAAAGTAAGCCATCATGGGGTAAGAGGGAAGATCCTCTCATGGATCAGTAACTGGTTAAAAGATGGGAAACAAAGGGTAGAATAAATTATCAGTTTTCAGAATGGAGAGAGATAAAAGTGGTATCCTTGAGGGGTCAGTACTGGGACCAGTCCTATTCAACATATTCATCTGGAAAAATGGGTAAACAGTGAGGTGGCAAAATTTGCAGATGATACAAAACTATTCAAGATAATTAAGTCCCAGGCAGACTGCGAAGAGCTACAAAGGGATCTCACACAACTGGGTGACTGGGCAATAAAATGGCAAATTAAATTCAGTGTTGATAAATGCAAAGTAATGCACATTGGAAAGCAATCTCAACTATACATACAAAATGATGGCATCTGAATTAGCTGTTAACACTCAAGGAAGAGATCTTGGAGTCATTGTGGATAGTTCTCTGAAAACATCCACTCCATGTGCAGCAACAGTCACAAAAGCAAACAATGTTGGGAATAATTAAGAAAGTGATAGATAATAAGACAGAAAATATCATATTGCCTCTATATAAATCCATGGTACGTGCACACCTTGAATACTGTGTGTAGATCTGGTCACTCATCCTAAAAATATATATATTGGAATTGGAAAAGGTACAGAGATGGGCAACTAAAATGATGAGGGGTATGAAACAGGAGGAGAGATTAAAGTGACTGGGAATTTTCAGCTTAGAAAAGAGATGACTAATGGGGATATGATAGAGGTGTAAGCAGAGTCAGGATGAGCTCTACCCTGACATCTGGTGGTACATTATGAGGAGTGGGCAAAGGAATTTTAGGAATGTGCATTTGCATTGGTAAACCCACTCCACTTAGCATAACACACGGCAGCATGTGATGGTTATTTTCACACTGTGGAATCCCCAATTTCTTTGTTATTGGGGCAGGAAGGAAAAAAAGGGGCTGTTACCTTAATTATGTGAATGAGGAACTATGAGACTGCTTTATGACAGAAATGACTCAACCTACATTAAATAGTACTTGCTAGACAAGGGATATGGGTTCCAAAACCCAGTGAATTGAGAGAGGCTGGGGACAGGTATCTGTACTTGGTGGTGCAGGCTCCTTGTGTGAGCCAGAGGCCCCAGTTTTGCCTATGCCTCTCTCCACTGTGGAATGTCAGAGTTAATTTTTGATTCCCTTAAGAATCTAGATACAGGTTACTGAGCTGAACTCACTTTGGACCAGTAGTGCCCCTACTGTGAGCTGAAATCACTAAGAGTTGAAATCACTAAGAGTTGAAATCACTGGAATCGCTGAGCTAAGAGCACTGAGTACTGTGCTAACCAGTGGGGGAGCCTGAAGCTATACTGTGGAACAGAGCAGCTGGCAGAGTGGAGCGAGCAGTTTCCGAGGACTGCTGGAGCGGCTCACAGGACAGCTAGTGGACCAGAGCAGCTGGTAGAGCGGAGCAGCTGTGGGACGGGTGGAGCAGCCCACGGAGCGAGCGGAGCTGAGCAGTTGCGGGGACGACTAGTGGAAGCAGAACCCCGTGAAGAGCCAGGGCAGTTGGCCCCAAACCACGTAAGGTGCCCCTTGCTACCGAGGCTGGGGAGGGGGACCTCTGCAGGTAGACTCTCGAACTCTGGGGCTGCCTGACCCGGGACAGAGACTTTTGGATTGTGGGACTTTTGGGACTGTGGGTGATTTGGGGGGTTGCTGGACTCAAGAGACCAGAGAGAAGGACACGGCCCAATTTCCTTGGGTGGGTCTTTGCTCACGGTTTGATCTATGAACTCTAGCTGAGGTATTTTCCCAATTTAATGCTTGTTGTTTACCTCATGTAATTAAATCTTTTCTGCTACACCAAGACTCTGTGCTTGCGAGAGGGGAAGTATTGCCTCCTTGAGGTGCCCAGGGGTGTGTGTAAGGTTTTCCCAGGTCACTGGGTGGGGGCTCGAGCTGGTTTTGCATTACATTGTAGGGAAGGGACCCATATGTATTGAACCCGGCCCTTGCTGCTATTGTTTCGGCCTGGCAGAAGGGTTACATTTTTGGGGGCTCGTCCGGGATGCTGGGTCAGTACCCCTCGCAAGCACATCTTGAGTGATCCATTGAATTTGGATAACCCCAAATTACCTTGTTGTTTTGACCTGTTGTATTTGGAACAGATTAGAGTTTGTATAATGACCCTAGTCTTGTTAGAGGACTGGTGCAAGGGGATGAATATTGACCCCAGGAACTGTATTCTGGTAACGGGGGTGCTGGAGGCAGTTGATGAGGGCTCAATAGAACCTATCTTAAGGTCATCCACTGAGTACCTGCGTAAGTGCAAAATGCGTGGGCGCATGTTTGTGAGGGAGGAGGGGGCTTTTGCTGTACTGTGTGAGCTGCCCTCGGCTGTGGACCCTCTACAGGTTCCAGGCACGATAGCAGTGGAAGATGGTGAGTGGAAGGTAATAACCACTGGGAGCCAGCCCTCACCAGCCCCTACTCCTGATGTAGAGTTTTTAAAGAAAATGTCGGCCTTTTTGGGGAAAGAGGGAAAAACTTTGGCTGATATGCCAGGTCTGTTGGGCCTTAAGCCGGAAGCCCCACAACAGGAGCCTGCTCCTTCACCTGATGAGTGGGTGAAGGCTTTGGGGCAAGCCTTAGAGAAAGTTAGGCCATCCCACCCTGAGTCAAGCCCCTATCGTAAACTGAGGTTGTTTTCTGGGGGTCCCACCCCAATACCTGGGGAGGAAGCATTTGAGCCCTGGTTGGAGCACACCACTGAGATGCTGCAGGAGTGGGCGGTGCCTGATGCTGAAAAGAGAAGGGGACTAATAGAGTGTCTCAGGGGGCCAGCCCTAGATGTGATTCGCACCCTAAAGCTCGGTAACCCAGGGGTCAAGGTGAAGGACTGCCTGGAGGCCCTGGATCACGCCTTTGGGAGAACTGAGGGTTCAGAGGATGTTTATTGCAAGTTCCTCAATGCAAGGCAACAAAAGGGAGAGAAGGTTTCCGCCTATATCCAGAGGTTGGAGAAATTATTACAGAGAGCCATCATGAGGGGAGCAGTAGCAGTTGAGCAAATGGACCGGACTAGATTGGCTCAGATTGTGAGAGGAATTCAGTATCAGAACCCAATCCTTCTCCACCTTCGATTAAGGGAACGGCAAGATAATCCACCAAGTTACTCTTGCCTAATAAAAGAGGTCCGAGAGGAAGAAGAGAGGCAGGCAGCAGGCGAGGTTTGGGAGGTGCAGCAACACCAGGCAACTGGCACAACATCCATGCGGACACCCAAGGCACTAATGGTGAATCCTCAAGAGGAACTTACCCAGCGAGTGCAGGCCCTGACACAGAAAGTGACTGAACTAGAGAATACCTTTGATTCAGCAAAGACTTCGAGGTGCAAGGAACCCTCTGGTACCATGGTCCAGAGGACTACGTTTAGAACCTCTGCACCACCCCGTCAGCAAGGGAAAGGACAATCCTTCTTCTGCTACCGGTGTGGCCAGGGTGGGCACATTGCTGCAAGGTGTCAGAATGCAGAGAATCCCATGCTGGTATATCAAAAGCTGAGGACCACCTGGGGAAAGTCAGGAAACGGCCCCAGGGCCTGGGAAGGGAGCCGCCTAGGCCTGCAGGATGTGGAGGCTCCCCTGGAAGGAACCATGCGGCCCGAATCCCCCCAGGATTGATAGGACCCCGAGCGGAGGTCACTGTAAAGGTTGAAGGAACAGAATGTAGAGCAGTACTTGACACGGGATCCCAAGTGACCATCATATTCCAATCGTTCTACCAGCAGATGCTTGGGCATCTGCCTATACAACCCCTGACAGGACTTGGCCTGTGTGGCCTCAGCATGGATGAATACCCCTATCAGGGCTATGTCATAGTACACCTGGAATTCCCAGAAGAGATTGCTGGGGTAAGACAGGAGGTGGACACTGCTGCTTTAATTTGCCCTGACCCCAAAGGAGCCTCTGATGTGTCCGTGATAATAGGGACCAACTCCAGCCTCTTTAGGATACTTGCTGATTACTGCAGACAGCAAGCAGGAGACCAATATCTGAATACTTTGGTGATACACACACATTGTGCCGCGGCCTACAGAAGAATTGAGGACACAAGAAAAGTGATGCCCGATTTGCCAATGGGAGCACTGAGGTATGCGGGCCCAGTCCCTTTGGTGGTGCCTGCAATGTCAGAAAAGGAGGTGATTGTCAGGAGTACCTGCTTAAAAGGCAGTAAGGGAACATTAGCTGTGGCAGAGCAGCCAACCGAGGGAGGGCTCCCAGAAGGAGTGTTGGTTCTCAGTGGAGTCATAACCCTACCTGCTGAAGCCCAGGAGGAGGTGACTATACTGGTGGCTAATGAAACATGCCGTGATGTGTTTGTAAAACCAGGGCAGAAGATTGCAGACATCTTTGAGCCTGAAAGCATTGTGAGACCCCAGTGTGAAGCTGAAGTTCCAATGATAGATCCTGCAAAGTTTGACTTCGGGGACTCACCACTGTCTGAGGAGTGGAAAGATCGCCTGAGGAAGAAGCTTTGCAAGAGATCCAAGGTGTTTTCGCTACATGAGTGGGATGTCG
The DNA here is from genome assembly GCF_020497125.1 of Mauremys mutica. NCBI lineage: Eukaryota > Metazoa > Chordata > Testudines > Geoemydidae > Mauremys > Mauremys mutica. Next base: position 69,255,557 of record NC_059073.1, on the reverse strand, counting down.
GATGTGCCAAAGGAGTGGAACACCACATCAGGCTACACGATCCCCGACCCTTCAGGGAGAGGTCTAGGAGGATTGCCCTCTCTGAGATGGAAGACGTACGCCATCATCTTCAAGAGCTGATCGCGACTGGTATCATTACAGAGTCCCGAAGCCCCTATGCTTCACCCATTGTGGTCGTTCGTAAGAAGAGTGGAAAAATCCGGATGTGTATTGACTACCGCACCCTAAACAGGCGCACTACAGTTGATCAATACACCATGCCTCGAGTACAAGATGCCTTGGACTGTTTGCTGGGTAGCCAGTGGTTCTCTGTGTTGGATCTTCGGAGTGGATACTACCAGATCCCCCTGGGAGAAGAGGATAAGGAGAAGACAGCCTTCATCTGCCCGTTAGGGTTCTACCAGTTTGAACGCATGCCGCAAGGGATTTCTGGGGCCCCTGCCACATTTCAACGACTTATGGAAAAAGTCGTGGGAGACATGAATTTACTGCAAGTGTTAGTTTACCTGGATGACCTGATTGTGTTTGGAAGAACCTTGGAGGAACATGAAGAAAGACTTCTTAAAGTGCTCGATAGGTTGGAGGCATATGGTTTGAAGCTTTCAATTGACAAATGCCAGTTTTGCCAAACCTCAGTGAAATATGTGGGTCACATCGTGTCCCAAGAGGGTGTGAGTACTGATCCCGATAAAATAGAAGCACTCACTACCTGGCCACGTCCCACTAACTACAGAGAACTCAAGACCTTTCTTGGATTTAGTGGCTACTACCGCAGATTTGTGAAGAACTATGCCGCAATTGTAAAACCTCTGAATGATCTTACCAGGGGATACCAGTGCAACAAGTACAAATCTAAGACCCGGAATAAGAGGAGGCCTCCAAAGCCTCCTGTGCAGAAACACTATGGCCCCTTCGAACTGTTTGGGCCACGGTGGGATGAGAGATGTGAGAGGGCTTTTCAGGAAATCATTACTCGCCTAACTCATGCTCCCATCCTAGTCTTTGCTGATCCAAGCAAACCATTTATCCTGCATACTGATGCCAGTTTGGAGGGTCTGGGAGCAGTACTGTATCAGGAAGTGGAAGGCAACCGCAAACCTGTAGCCTTTGCCAGCCGAGGACTGTCTGACAGTGAAACTCGCTATCCCATCCACAAGCTGGAGTTTTTGGCCTTGAAATGGGCCATCACTGAGAAATTTCGAGACTACTTGTATGGTGCTCAGTTCCAGGTATGGACAGACAACAACCCACTGACTTATGTATTAACAAGTGCTAAGTTGGATGCTACAGGGCAAAGATGGGTGGCCGCCTTGGCTAGCTATGAGTTCAGCATTCAATACCGATCCGGAAGAAGCAATGTAGATGCAGATGCATTGTCCAGACGTCCGCAGACACCTGAGGTTGCTGTGATACCCACAGATGGAGTGAGAGCTATTTGCAGCGTGAGTCGCAGAGAGCCGGAGGCCCATGAGAGCCTTCATGGATGTGTTGCTGAAGCTTTGGGCCTGCCCCCTGAATGCGTGCCTTCTGCTTCGGTGAACTATATTGCATTGGACCAATCTCCCTTGCCCATGCTCAATGCGGCTGACTGGCAGGAAGCCCAGCTGCAAGATACTGACATCCGTGATACACTACTTGCCAAAAGGGAGGGGCGAAGCCCGGCTGTGGTTGTCCCACCCAACCCAGAGGGTAAGCTACTATTGAGAGAATGGACCAAACTAAAACTAATTCAGGGAGTGCTACACCGTGTGACCACAGACCCTCTACAAAAGCAACGGAACCAACTAGTGCTGCCGAAAGAGTACAGAGCCCTGGCCATGAGGGCCCTGCATGATGACTTTGGACATTTAGGAATGGAGAGGACCCTGGAACTTATTCGCAGTAGGTTCTATTGGCCCCGGATGGCCGAAGATGTTCGCAGAAAATGTGAAACCTGCGCTCGATGTGTCCAAAGGAAAACTCTGCCTACGAGGGCTGCATATCTGAAGAACATCACCAGCAACAAACCTCTGGAGCTGGTATGCATTGATTTCTTGTCCTTAGAAGTAGACAAGAGGAATATTGGGAACATTCTAGTCGTGACCGACCATTATACGCGATATGCGCAGGCATATCCCACACGTGATCAGAAGGCCACTACTGTCGCTTGAGTACTGTGGGAAAAATATTTCTCAGTTTATGGATTCCCAGCCCGGATACACTCGGATCAGGGGCGGGACTTTGAGAGTCACCTTCTAAAGGAGGTGCTGAGGATAGCAGGAATTAAGAAGTCGAGGACAACGCTGTATCACCCGCAGGGTGACCCTCAGCCAGAGAGGTTCAACCGAACCTTGTTAGATATGTTAGGGACTTTGCGGCCAGAGCAAAAAGCAACCTGGAGCCAACATGTCGCATTTCTGGTGCACGCCTACAACGCCACAAAGAACGACGCTACGGGAGTCACCCCATATCTCTTGATGTTTGGGCGAGAACCAAGATTACCCATAGACCTGTGCTTTGGTGTATCAGAGGATGGTGATAGCTATGAAACCCATCAGCAATATGTATCCCGACTACGAGAAAAGCTGCGGGATGCTTATCACTTAGCTGCATCTGCAGCTCGGAAGAATGCAGACCGCAACAAACATCGATATGATGCTAGGGTACGTCTGCAAGAGCTCCAGGCAGGGGACAGAGTCCTGCTGCGAAATTTGGGTATTGCTGGCAAACACAAGATAGCTGACAGATGGAAGGCAATACCTTACTTGGTGATGGAAAAGCTAGGAGACCTGCCGGTCTACAAGATCAAACCTGAAGAGGGTCCAGGGCAGACAAAGACTGTGCATAGAAACCTTTTGCTCCCGGTGGGGGAATTGGTAGGCAGCCCTTATGAGATGGGCCACAACAGGGCAACTGGGCAGAATGAAGGTGCTGTACCAAAGCCGCCTTCCAACGTGAACAGCCAGCCCCATGCAGCTAACCTACCCCTACTCAGCACATCTGAGAGTGAGTCTGAGGAGGAAGACACAACCATGGTGTATCCTGGGATGAAGACAAGACTTCAGTCTCGATCAGCTGAATCAAACGAGAGCACCTCCTCTTCCGCCCTAAACCCCATGGCAGAAGTATTTAGGCCCATTCCTGACACCCCTGAGCCACTGGTGGGACCCCCATGTGATGACACACACAGTTTATTGCACAGTGGAGACATACAGGTGGAGGATGTCCTGAGCACCTTCGACCCTCCCCTGTTAGAACTAGAAATGCAGGGGCCTATGGCAGTATCTGAGGGGACCTCACAGGAAACCTCTCCATCGGTCACTCAAGAGGATGTCCCCCCTACCACAGCAACAGAGATTCTCAATAGGCGAGACAGAGTAATAAGACCAGTGAAACGGCTAACTTACGATGCACCTGGGGTGATTAGTGAGGAGCCAATACATTTAGCACACAGGTTTGTGAAAGCTAAAGTGGGCTACCTGAGGCCCTTTGGAGGGGACCAGTAAGTTGGTATAGTAGGAAATGTGATTTGTCGGGACGACAAATTCTCGGCTGGGGGGAGGATGTAAGCAGAGTCAGGATGAGCTCTACCCTGACATCTGGTGGTACATTATGAGGAGTGGGCAAAGGAATTTTAGGAATGTGCATTTGCATTGGTAAACCCACTCCACTTAGCATAACACACGGCAGCATGGGATGGTTATTTTCACACTGTGGAATCCCCAATTTCTTTGTTATTGGGGCAGGAAGGAAAAAAAGGGGCTGTTACCTTAATTATGTGAATGAGGAACTATGAGACTGCTTTATGACAGAAATGACTCAACCTACATTAAATAGTACTTGCTAGACAAGGGATATGGGTTCCAAAACCCAGTGAATTGAGAGAGGCTGGGGACAGGTATCTGTACTTGGTGGTGCAGGCTCCTTGTGTGAGCCAGAGGCCCCAGTTTTGCCTATGCCTCTCTCCACTGTGGAATGTCAGAGTTAATTTTTGATTCCCTTAAGAATCTAGATACAGGTTACTGAGCTGAACTCACTTTGGACCAGTAGTGCACTGGCACTGGGCTCCCCTACTGTGAGTTGAAATCACTAAGAGTTGAAATCACTAAGAGTTGAAATCACTAAGAGTTGAAATCACTGGAATCGCTGAGCTAAGAGCACTGAGTACTGTGCTAACCAGTGGGGGAGCCTGAAGCTATACTGTGGAACAGAGCAGCTGGCAGAGTGGAGCGAGCAGTTTCCGAGGACTGCTGGAGTGGCTCACAGGACAGCTAGTGGACCAGAGCAGCTGGTAGAGCGGAGCAGCTGTGGGACGGGTGGAGCAGCCCACGGAGCGAGCGGAGCTGAGCAGTTGCGGGGACGACTAGTGGAAGCAGAACCCCGTGAAGAGGCAGGGCAGTTGGCCCCAAACCACGTAAGGTGCCCCTTGCTACCGAGGCTGGGGAGGGGGACCTCTGCAGGTAGACTCTCGAACTCTGGGGCTGCCTGACCCGGGACAGAGACTTTTGGATTGTGGGACTTTTGGGACTGTGGGTGATTTGGGGGGTTGCTGGACTCAAGAGACCAGAGAGAAGGACACGGCCCAATTTCCTTGGGTGGGTCTTTGCTCACGGTTTGATCTATGAACTCTAGCTGAGGTATTTTCCCAATTTAATGCTTGTTGTTTACCTCATGTAATTAAATCTTTTCTGCTACACCAAGACTCTGTGCTTGCGAGAGGGGAAGTATTGCCTCCTTGAGGCGCCCAGGGGTGTGTGTAAGGTTTTCCCAGGTCACTGGGTGGGGGCTCGAGCTGGTTTTGCATTACATTGTAGGGAAGGGACCCATATGTATTGAACCCGGCCCTTGCTGCTATTGTTTCGGCCTGGCAGAAGGGTTACAGAGGTCTACAAAATCTTGACTGGTGCGAAGAAAGTGAATAAGGAAATTTTATTTAATCCTTCACATAACACAAGAACTAGCAGTCACCCAATGAAATTAATAGGCAGCAGATTTTAAAAAAACAAAAGGAAGTATTTCTTCACACAATATAAAGTCAACCCAGGGAACTCTTTGCCAGGGGATGCTGTGAAGACCAAAACTATAACAGGATTTTAAAAAGAACTAGATAAATTCCTGGAGAACAGGTCCATCTGTGGCTATTAGCCAGGATGAGAGGGATGCAACGCCATGCTCTGAGTGTCCCTAGCCTGTTTGCCAGAGGCTGGGAATGAGCAACAGGGGATGGATCACTTGATGATTCCCTGTTCTATTCATTCCCTCTGAAGCACCTGACCTTGACCACTGTTGTAAGACAGGGTACTGGGCTAGATGGACCATGGGTCTGACCCAGTATGACCATTCTTATGTAAAAATTAATTATAATAAAAATGTTTAGTACAGAAACTGCCCAACATAATGACCTCCCAAGATAGCAACAATGTGAGATAACAACCTTGGCAAATACTGCATTTTAAAAATCTTGGCCTACTGGGAAACATATTTATATAAGTTTCCATTCCCAGTCACAAATCCAGCATTCTGGAGCAAAGTGACTAAAATATAGTCCAACAAACAAATGTTTATTTAACATGCCCCTCACTTTTCCCTCCACCGCACCCCGCTCACCGGTGTTGTCCTTGGTCAGTGGAGACTCAGAGTTCAGAGGTGCTTTCATGTGATTTCATCTCCCAGGTGGGGGACAAAAAGGCACAGTTCACTCTGGCCACGGCTGTTCGTTGTGCCACCGTTCACTCCACCACTCTATTGCCAATGGCCCTGCACAGTCACCTTCTGCTGTCACCTACCACTGTGACCGCTGCGAGTTGGTCTCTTGAGGTTCCACCAGCTCTCAGTGATTTCAGCTGAGCTCTCGGTGGGGGAACCTCGCTTCTAGTGCAGTCTGGGCTGTCTCTTACACAAAAACACTGTACCCACAGGAACACTGTCCCCACAACAGGACTAAGCACTTAGACCTGATTGTCAGTGATTTCAACTGCAGTGGTCACTTAACAGAACAAAAGACTGTCTATTGGAGCCTAATCAGCTCTGTCTTTAAACAGTGGAGAGGGACAGGTCCCCACCCTCTCTCTTGATGCCTTCAAATCATCACAGGCTAAGCACAGTTCTACTGCCCTTTACTCATACAATAAGAACAACATTTCATCCCTTTTCCCCCCACATTCAAGTGGTTTGTAATCCAACCCCAGCCAAAATCTATCACTTGGACAACACAGCTCTGTTTGCTGCATACCTAGGTAGATTAGGTGTGAATGTAAATATAATCTGGCCCTGAAGCCTTAGCCCCCAGCTCATCACTAGCTGTCAGGGAGAGCTCATTTAGACTTTGCTTACAAATCAGCATTTGAAATTATTAGGTTGGCCAACATCACCGAAATGAATGCACTGACATCATAAAAAACAGCTGTATAAGGAAGCAAGGAAGCTAGTCTATGTTCATACTTTTCAAATCTATTATACTTTTTCAGATACACATATTTTATCATACACCATATAAGCTTTTAAAGTGTGTATTAATGTTTCAGTTTAAATTCAGATTTCCAAACAGTCACTAAATTGGTATGTAACTAGCTCACAAAACTAGGGGGGGTGTTGGGAAAATTCAGGGGGGGTGTACACCCCCCCTGGGGGGGGGTGTAGGGAAATCACTGTTGATACCCACACTATTGAGCAATTACAGGACAGCTTGACAAAGTAAATGCAAAGTAATTATGCTCCTATGCGGTAAACTATGTGAATGTACTAAGGGGTTTTGAGAACTGTAGGGAGCACTTCTCCAAAAATCCCATAGAGTTTTGTTACTTCAAAGGAAAGAAGAGGTTTTGAAGTACTTAATCCTTTGAACAGATATAGTAGGAAGGTTGGAGAGTTAGGCCTGTACTCTGATTCTCTATGGAAAAAAGAATTAATGCTCAATGAGTAACAGAGCTGACTTCCCTAATTGGCTGATACAGCTGACTATCTAGCTAACAAGCAATAGTAAGTAATAGAAGAAATGGCTGTGTGGGCTGATGGTAAAAAGGTGCCTTAGGAAGCCTCCAATTCTACCACAAACGTGTTATATGCCTCAGTGGCATTCCAGCTGGAACATTCTAGCCCTTTCATATCAACGTACCCCATCGTTAGGCTTGGAAGGATTTGGTTTTTATGGGTAAATGATAATTTCACTGTACACACACAAAATGACAAAAATATTTCCATTGATGATCAAAATGTACAGATAGGCAAAGTAAGAAAAATGCTGCTTGAGAACCTCTTAGAATTTGATGCAAGGATGTTTACTTTGTGTATTTTGACACGTGACATTGACAATCTGTGTTTTAACACTGTAAAGCGTTAGCTTTTTGAAGCTCAATGTCTACTGTCAATAAATAATTGTCTGACCCCCACCATAATTCCCTGCAACTGTGAAAATTACAGTAAAAAATGTTTAACATTGATATTATCTCAAAATTATAAAAAAATAATTCTTTTTTTGGTGGTGTAATGATGTACCTATCATTACACCATTAACATGGGACCCACCTTGCAGGGTCCTAGAGCCTGGGCTCAAGCCCAAGCCCAGAAGTTTACACGGCAATTAAACAGCCCTGCAGCCCGAGACCCACAAGCTCAAGTCAGCTCACATGGGCCAGCAACAGGCATCTAATTTCAATCAGACATATCCTGAGAGACCTTACATCAGTGGCATAAGTTAAAACCGCTCCCCACAGCTTTAATTTGCACTGACGCTGGGTGTCTGAGAATTAGAAAGCCACAACTGACTCCCCCTCCATCAAGCCCTGAGACTTTTTGGTTGAGGTTGGACATTGTATGAAGTGGTTAATGAGGTAAGGAGGTCAGGAACTTCTCTGGGTACATCTATACTATCTGCCGGATAGGCAGGTAGTGTTCGATGTATCGGGGATCGATTTATTGTGTCTCGTCTGGACATGATAAATCGATCCCCGAAACGACGCCCGTACTTCACCTCAGCAGGAGGAGTAAGCGGAGTCGACGTGGGAGCCGCAGCAGTTGACTCGCCGCTGTGAGGATAGCCAGGTAAGTCAAACTAAGATATTTCGACTTCAGCTACACGAATAGTGTAGCTGAAGTTGCGTATCTTAATTCGAACCCCTCCGCTAGTGTAGCCCAGGCCCTCCAGCTATGTTAGCTACTGAAATGAAATGTCAGCATCAAACTAGTGAAACACAAAACTGTTGTAGGCTATTTGTATGTGTACTTGACCAACAAAATGGGTCCAGTACCTGTACTATATAACAACCGCCCAACAAACAGCCCCCAGCAGACCAGTAAGAACGTTTCAACTATGGGTCCATGTTCTGCTCTTGGATTTCACATGCTATGAGCACAACCAAGATAAATAATTGGGCTCAGTATGTTTGATAGAATTGTATAGTATGGTGTATACAACACTCACCTCTGATTTTTCAAGAGTGATTAGATACAAGACCAGAAGAAATAAAGACATTAATAAAACTTGAAAAGGTCTCATATGTGGCAAGCATAACCTTCATTATTTATTTGTATTACTGTAGCTCCCAGGAGCCCCAGTCATGGGGACCCCATTGTGTTAGTGAAGGACATAAATCCACACCGTGTAGAGGCCAAGCATAGGAGTTTATTACACACAGCGCTGGCGGAGTGTCACCTTGCTTATTAGGCTCAGAGAGACTGCCAATTAATTAATTACAATAGAATATATAGATTTTCCATGGGCGGGGAAAGGGACGGGGTAGGCAGTTCCACACCCCGGGATAGGTTTTGCAGCAAGACAAGATAGCACATTAGCTAATGGTTAAAAGGTTACATAATGTCTCTGCCCATGGTTTTAAGTTAGCAAGTTAACATTTAATTAATACTTTGATAAAATGTTATTAGTATAAAATATATATGTTGAATTCTGATTTGGGGTTCATAGGAATGGAGCAACTTTTTTGATTGTTCACCAGGTACATTCCTAGGGGTTAAAGCAAAGAAACAGTGAAAGTATATGACAATAAAGATTGTCCCCTTTGTCTTAAGGCAGGCATTGGTTCCTAGGAACAGAGGTGGAAGGATGCCATATTTTATACTGACATGCTAACATTTTATAAACTCAAGGTTGGATTTGTGGGAAGAACATTCCCTACAGAAGAGACTGACAAATAGAAACAGGGATTGTTTGTTCAGTTTGCAACTTTGAATAAGACACAATTATTTAGTTCTTAGCTTTAACACCTGGCAATTTGCTGACCAGGCCTATTTTAGCAAAAACAAGATTTGTTTACCCTAGCTTTCTTTTAGCTAATTACTGTTTGCTAGGCCTCTGGTCTCTTGACCAAACTCTGGACTTTGGGTCTGAGAAAGAGCTGGCACAATCCATATACCAATGGAGTGGTTATTATATAAAATGCACAGATTTTAACCCTTCAGTTAGGTTCTGTACAAACAGAACAGAAAGATAGACTGTAAGCTCCTTGGGCCAGTATCTAAGTACAAGACAAGAAATGGATTCAGACAGACAAACAGTATAGCACAAGGAAATAATGAAACAATATTGCTCTGCGTGATAGGCTGGGTTCTCAGCACACCCGCCGCCTAAGCTTTGTCAAGTTTTTTATAGGCATCATGGAAAAGGAGAGCTTTGAGGAGAGTTTTGGAGGAGGATAAGAAAGTAGCTTTGAGGAGGTTTATGGGGAGCTTCTGCCAAGTGTGAGAGGCAGCATGGGAAAATGTAACATGTTGGCAATGGAGGCTGGCATCATGGGCCAATCACAGGTGGAGTTTGCCATCTCAATAGTGAGAGAGATAAGTAGAATGGGAATAGACTGAAGAGCCTTGAAAATGAAGACAAGTAGCTTATATTTGATGCAAAAGTGAAGGCGAGCAAGTGAAGGAATGCAGAGAGTTGGCCAGGGAAAAGGATGTTGTAGTAATTGAGACTCAAGATGATGAGCCTCGATGAGCTTTTTAGCTGTGTGGATGGAAAAAGCCATATTTTAGAGATGTAATACCAAACAATTAGCAAGATTTAGAAATAGCCTAGGGAGCTAGAGAGAGGTCTGAGTTGAAGATGATGCCCAGGTTATGGACTTAAGTGACAGACAGAATGCTGGGGTCATCAGCAGTGCTCAAGAAAGGAGGTAGCAGGGAAGGAAAGGAGAAGATTAAGAGCTCTGTTTTAGCCATGTGGAGCTTGAATTGTCAGATAGACAGTCACAAGTAGATGTCAGAGAGAGAAGCTGAGATTTGAGTTTGGACAGAAGAAGACAGGTCTGGAGTAAAGAAGTAGATCTGTGATGGTAGTTGATTTTGTGTTTCTGGATGAGATTACCCAGAAATAAGGTATAGACCAGAGGTCACCAAACTTTTTTGTCTGCATCCCCCACCCCCATTACCTGGTCTGCCCACCTCCCACCCCTCTGGGAGCCACGGTCAGGAGCCAGGGCCAGGAGCAGGGCCACGTTTGGAGTCGGGGGCTGTGGTCAGGAGCGGGGCCAGTGCTACAGCTGGAGCCTTGGCCAGGAGCAGGCCCGCAGTCGGGGCTGGGAGCTGATAGCTGGATCATAGAATCACAGAAGATATGGGTTGGAAGAGACCTCATGAGGTCATCTAGTCCAACCCCAACTAAATCATCCCAGCCACGGTTTTGTCAAGTTGGGCCTTAAAAACTTCTAAGGATGGAGATTCCACCACCTCCCTAGGTAACCCATTCCAGTGCTTCACCACCCTCCTAGTGAAATACTTTTTTTCTAATATCCACCCTAGGCCTCTCCCACTGCAACTTGACACCATTGCTTTGTGTTCTGTCATCTGCCACCACTGAGAACAGCCAAGCTCCATCCTTTTTAGAACCCCCCTTCAGGTAGTTGAAGGCTGCTATCAAATCCCCACCAACCCTCACTCTTCTCTTCTGCAGACTAAATCAGCCCAGTTCCCTCAGCCTCTTCTCATAAGTCATGTGCCTCAGCCCCCTGATCATTCTCATTGCCCTCTGCTGGACTCACTCCAATTTGTCCACATCCTTTCTATGGACAAAACTGGACACAATACACTAGATGTGGCCTCACCAGTGCTGAATAGAGGGGAATAATCACTTCCCTTGATCTGCTGGCAATGCTCCTACTAATGCAGCCCAATATGCCGTTAGCTTTCATGGCAATTAGGGCACATTGCTGAATCATATCCAGCTTCTCTTCCACTGTAATCCCCAGGCCCTTTTCTGAAGAACTGCCGCTTAGCCAGTCGGTCCCCAGTCTGTAGCAGTGAATGGGATTCTTCCGTCCTAAGTTCAGGACTCTGCACTTGTCCTTGTTGAACCTCATCAGATTTCTTTTGGCCCAATCCTCCAATTTGTCTAGGTCACTCTATACCCTATCCCTACCCTCCAGCGTATCTACCTCTCCCCCCAGCTTAGTGTTATCTGCAAACTTGCTGAGGGTGCAATCCATCCCATCATCCAGATCATTAGTGAAGTTGTTGAACAAAACCAGCTCCAGGACCGACCCCTAGGGCACTCCGCTTGATACCGGCTACCAACTCGACATCGAGCCTTTGATCACTACCTGTTGAGCCCAACAATCTAGCCAGATTTCTATCCACTTTATAATACATTCATCCAATCCATACTTTTTTAACTTGCTGGCAAGAATACTGTGGGAGACCATATCAAAAGCTTTGCTAAAGCCAAGATATATCACATCTACTGCTTACCCATATCCACAGAGCCAGTTATCTCATCACAGAAGGCAATCAGGTTGGTCAGGCATGACTTGCCCTTGGTGAATCCATGCTGACTGTTCCTGATCACCTTCCTCTCCTCCCTAATGCTATCTGAGATACGCTGCCAAATCCTGTATGCCTTACTTACAGAGAAGTCCCATTGACTTCAGTGAGACTTTTACATATGTAAAACAAGCAGGATTAGGCCCAGAGCATGTTTTATGTAACAAAGTTCCTCCTCTACCTTGGTGGGTCCTGTGCTTATTGGCAGATTTGCTCATCTCAGTGGATCTTCCCCTCTGGTGGAACCCACAGTCTGGGTCAACTCCTCCTGTGTCTGATCAGGAATTGGGAGGTTTGGGGGGAACCTGGGCCTGCTCTCTACTCTGGGTTCCAGCCCAGGGCCCTGTGGATTGCAGCAGTCTATAGTGCCTCCTGTAACAGCTGCATGACAGCTACAACTCCCTGGGCTACTTCCCCATGGCCTCCTCCAAACACCTTCTTTATCCTCACCACAGGACCTTCCTCCTGGTGTCTGATAATGCTTGTACTCCTCAGTCCAGCTCCCTGCACCTCTTGCTCCCAGCACTTCACACACTCACCTCACTGACTAACTGGGAGGCTTTAAACTAGTTCCAGCCAGCCCTTGACTGGCTTCAGGTGTCCCAATCAATGTAGCTATCTTCACTGCCTTCTAGAAGGATCTTAATTGGCCCCAGGTGTCTTGATTAACCTGGGGCAACTGTCATTTGGTTACCATGGTACCAGAGATTTGTTTAGCCTAGGGCTAACATGCCTGTTCCTTACTACTTTACTGTAGCCATCTAGCCTTGCCCCATCACAGTATGCTGAATCCAGGTACTGTTTTATCAAATATAAATATTAACACTGAGGAAGACTAAAGGACAATTGAGAAATGAAATAATACTATGCTGCCTCACATATGGCATTTGTTGAAAATGGAAGTGTCCTGCTTTATTTCTCTTCATTTATTTTCATAATACATGTCACACATTTTTCATGAGAAATGAATGGGTATGCAGATAAATGTCTGCACAGAGTGCATCTGAGACAGAAGGATTGATTTTGAACTGCAATTCAAGTACCCCTTGAAGCCACTGACTATGTAACGCAATATATGTAGTAATATAATGGAATTGTTCCTTCTCATTTCCCTAAATATATGGCATCTCCCCTTCTCAAATCAAAATGAAGATCAAAACTCAATGCACTTTTCTTATTTGTTCACTGGTACTTACAAAATTACAGCAAACTTCACATCACTCTAGTACTGTCTTGAATTAAACTTGTATCTCACATTTCTGTAACAGAGAAATAAAGAAGGGTAAAGTCCACAAAGGGTTTTGAATCTGGAGGCTGAGCTGGAAAGGCTCTATTCATTGACAGTCTCCAGCTCTGTGTCAACCTCCTGCCCATTTCTTTTAAAAATTTCCCTGTGTGTTCTCTCAGAAATGAATAATCATTAAGGCTAGGAATTTGTCACGGATAGTTTTAGTAAAAGTCATGGACAGATCATGGGCAAAAAAGAAAAATTCACGGAAGCTGTGACCTGTCATAACTTTTATTACAAATATCCAGGACAAAATGGGGATTTGTGGGTCCCCACACCACCTGAAGTGGGGCAGCTGCGCAGGGGCTAGGAGCCACCTGCAGCAGCTGTGGGGGGTCGCCCCGCTGCCCGTGGGGGCCAGGAGCGGTGGGGTTCCCCTCACCTGTGGCAGCTTGAAGTTTTGGGGGCCGACAGAGGCAGTGGGGGTACCCTGCAGCTGCCTGCCCCCGCAGGTGGTGGGCTGAAATCATGGAGGTCACTGAAACTCATGGATTCCATGACTTCTGCAATCTCTGTGACTAAATCATAGCCTTAATAATCATTCACAATATGGTATAGGGTATTCAGACTATTTTGATTTGCATAAGAGGTGAAAATTGAATTGAAAAGTCAATTTTTCTTATGCTGAGGAAGTGGAAATCTGATCTGAAACAAAATGATGTAATAAATCAAGTGTATGTTACTGTTTACAGGTGGCTCATTATGCTGTGGTGTGGCTGATTTGTATGGCATGATGTACTAAAAGGGAAGGCACTTTGTGGTTCTTACTGTGAACATCCCAGCGCAACTCTGTAAGAATGTGTGAGTATGTCATAAAAATTTAATGTTAAAGGCTAGTTTAACTGTTGTTTGTGCTTCTTGGTCTGCATTTTGAATTCCACATTGTGGTGGGGTGACACCAAGACGCTGGGGTGCATTCTGCCATTAGCCAACATAGACAGTTATGTAACAAAAATTTTATTGGGTCATAAACTGGAAATCCCTCCCATTCCTGTATTAACAACAACAACAAACTTGGAGCCAAACACATACCAGGCTCCAGAGCTCCTTCTGCTGTCTGTGTTTGTGCTGCTGGTTTTGTGGCAGGCTGCTCCTCTGGGGGAGCCATCAGACAGCTTCTACAAGTATGGCCCTAGGACATGCTGCAGCTGCGCCAGCAACAAAGCCTCCTCAGGGACCTGTATGAGCACTAGAGTCACTTTACTAGCTTGATCTGGTGCCTGCTGGCTCCTCTCCCATCCTATACTAGAGACAGGCTTCAGAAGGTTGCTGTTCCAGCTGATCAGGCTGTCGTGAACCACTGGGGGCTCAGTGCTCAGTGCAGTATCCAGCACCCTGTCAAAGTCCTCATAGACAGAAGCAGGATGATAGGGAGTTCCCAGAGGTGCAGTTCTCATCCCTGGCTTTCCACCAGTCACCCATGAGCCACTTAATCTGCTCCCTGCTCTGCTCACTGGTCCCATGAACCCCCAACACTCTCAGCATGTCCACTATTTCTTGGTATACATGGTCATTTCTGGGACTCTTACTGAAGTCAAACATCTTCCTCACCTCATGTTATATCCTTGGGGGCAGCCGGTTTAGGAAGAAATCACTTGAGGCCAGACAGCAGACAGCTAACAAAACTACCATTTTATTTACAGACACAGAGCTCACCCAACCGGCCGAAGCTGGCTGGGCTATCCCCTAATAATCTAACTCTAAAAAATAATCTTAAAAAAAAAAGGGGGGGATAGAAAATAAGACTGAGAATATATTATTGCCCTTATATAAATCCATGGTACGCCCACATCTCGAATACTGTGTACAGATGTGGTCTCCTCACCTCAAAAAAGATATTCTAGCACTAGAAAAGGTTCAGAAAAGGGCAACTAAAATGATTAGGGGTTTGGAGAGGGTCCCATACGAGGAAAGATTAAAGAGGCTAGGACTCTTCAGCTTGGAAAAGAGAAGACTAAGGGGGGGGGATATGATAGAGGTATATAAAATCATGAGTGATGTTGAGAAAGTGGATAAGGAAAAGTTATTTACTTATTCCCATAATACAAGAACTAGGGGTCACCAAATGAAATTAATAGGCAGCAGGTTTAAAACAAATAAAAGGAAGTTCTTCTTCACGCAGCGCACATAGTCAACTTGTGGAACTCCTTACCTGAGGAGGTTGTGAAGGCTAGGACTATAACAATGTTTAAAAGGGGACTGGATAAATTCATGGTGGCTAAGTCCATAAATGGCTATTAGCCAGGATGGGTAAGAATGGTGTCCCTAGCCTCTGTTCGTCAGAGGATGGAGATGGATGGCAGGAGAGAGATCACTTGATCATTGCCTGTTACGTTCACTCCCTCTGGGGCACCTGGCATTGGCCACTGTCGGTAGACAGATACTGGGCTAGATGGACCTTTGGTCTGACCCGGTACGGCCGTTCTTATGTTCTTATGTTCTAACTCAGTTGCCATAGGAACAAAAACCATGACAACCAAATACACAACACCTCACACTACAGATATACTAGAATCTGACTGTGGTCGCACAAGTAGCACACTTGGCAAAGGACTTCTTGTTGGTGGCCATAGCTAATGCAGGAGATGGTTCACTGTGTTTGCAGCTCAGCTGTCATAATAAAATGGAAGCATTAAGCACTGAGCAGCAGGAGGATTCTGTTTCCTGGAATTCAGCTGGCTAGTCTTGGGATAGAAAGTGCAAGGGATTGTGGGATAGCTTTGGCAGACACTCAGGAGACGAATCTGGGGACCCAAGCCTGAGCTGTGTCCACACTGCAAAAAGATGGAGTTTGGATCCAAGTCCCGGTAGGACTCAGGCTTGGACCTACCTCCAGCTGCTGGGTCCTACAGCCCAAATCCTGAAGGCTCACTGGCCTAAGACAGACAGATGTGTGTGTACATGAAAGGGGGGTTGGACTCAAGCCCGAGTCCGAGCCTGGGCTTACATTGCAGGTATAGACATAGCCTCTGGCACATTTCCTGGGCACTGACTTGCATGGTGCTATCCTTTCATGGAAATGGAGCTCTTCAGCTCACGTGCTGTAGCCCCCCAGGATTAGTCTGATGTTCAAGATAGCCATTATTTAAACAGACCCCTTTTCCCAGAACTCCACCCCAAAGGTGTGAAGCTTCTGATTTACAATGTAACTCTCTCAGCAGTTATGAAGCAGTTAACACATACACACACACTTTGCACAGAGTGTGCCACATTTGTGCTCTTTTACTTAATCATATAAAGCACAGGAAAGACCAGATCATATAAAACAATAAACATTCTAAACTGTAATGTCCCTCATCAGCTCAGCCGTCCCTTCCGAGGTTGTGGGGAGGGGATACAACCTGCCTCATACAACCTGCTACATGCTGAGTGGTCTGCTCTTCCTGTAGCCCCTTTCCCAGCTTCTATGACCTTGCTCACACCTGCCCTATGCTTCATCTTCCTGTCTGGCTCCTATTCCAATGGGTTCCCTTATTTAAATTCCTCCTGGTCATTTGGCCGCCGCCTTTGCTTGGATCCTGATAAGTTTCTCTTGCTCCTCCCTTCTGCCTTCCATTACATAAGAACGGCCATACTGGGTCAGACCTAAATCTGTCTTCTGACAGTGGCCAATGCCAGGTGCCCCAGAGGGAATGAACAGAACATGTAATCCTCGAGTGAGCCATCCCATCGCTCGTTCCCAACTTCTGGCAAACAGAAGCTAGGGACACCATCCATTTCGGAGGTGTTAAGCAAAAACTGGACTTCTAAGGATGAAGCTGCTTTTTAATGTAACCTTTGTGAGATCTAAATACTGTATAGCTTGATCTATAGATTATATATTAATTATATTGACTGCTTAAGAATTCCCAGATATCACTTTGTGGGTAGACAGATTCTTGGCCCAATATCAGGCCCAATATTATTCAAATTATTATATAGTTGGGAACCCCAATGTGCACAGCTACAGCACTCATACTATAGGAACTCGTCTATATTTACAAACAGTTTATTAATACATTGAGCAGAGTCCCAAACACTCCAACTCAGTAAGGTAGATAGCGAGACTACAGAATCTACATCTGAACATCCATACACTCACACCATCCCTTGCAGAACACCCTGAAATGTGAGCCATCAGCTTCCTCATCACCATCACCTTCCATCATTCTAGCATCTCCCCAGGGCTACATCTCTCTCTCCTACTGCCCATAGGCTGGGATGCAACTTTTATATTATGTTACGCTGACAGCACTATGTCTGATGCATATTCAGTAGGGGTTTTCCCCTCTTCCTTATTTGTATTTACTCAACTTACTAATGTCAGAGTATCCTTCTCCTACAGGTTAGTATATCAATGATCTCAACTTATTATCATATACATCAATTCGTTGCCAGGGCCCTCTCGTGGTTAGGTATCTGTGCATGTAGCTTATGTACCCGTTATTATTATAGAAATCAATTTGTAGCTATGACACTCTTGTGGTTGAACTCATGTTCCTGTGATCAGTAATTCCCCTTAAACACTCTATTTTCAGCTCCCCAATACTTGGGGTTTTCCGTTGGGTCATTTATCAGTGCCAAAGTTCATAGGCCTCAGGCCTTATGCTAAAACTGCTGAAGCTAATGTCTTACAGCAGGGGTCCCCAACCTTTTGAGGACCAGGGACCGGCAGAGGGAGCGCTCGTCCCGCGGCTCAGCTGGACCGCCCGCAGGCGTGCCTGCGGGAGGTCCACCGGCTCCGGTTGAGCTGCCGCAGGCATGACTGCGGACGGTTCGCTGGTCGCTCGGCTCAGCTGGACCGCCCGCAGGCACGCCTGCGGCAGCTCAACCGGAGCCGGTTGGCCACCCGCAGGCGTGCCTGCGGGCGGTCCAGCTGAGCCGCGTGACCAGCGAACCGTCCGCAGTCATGCCTGCGGGAGGTCCACCGGAGCCCCGGGAGCAGCGGACCTCCCGCAGGCATGACTGCGGAGGGAGCGCTCGTCCCGCGGCTCGGGTAGACCTCCCGCAGGCACGCCTGCGGGAGGTCCACTGGGTCGGTTCGCGGCCCGGTTTGTAAGAGGCCGCGGCCCGGTACCGGGCCGCGGACCGGGGGTTGGGGACCCCTGTCTTACAGGATACAGGCCTGTAGGTTCCTTGCATTACTGCTGAATATAATAAAGGCATAATATAATGAAAAGCAGTGAATATAATAAAAGCAAGCTAGCCCTATGGACTACAACTGCTAACGTTAAATATTTCCCATGGTCCCTGTCTGGTGTGAACCTGCTACAGGCTCTTTCAGCAATAGTGGATCCACATACATATAGGCCCTTGTGATGCCAAAGTTTTTCATAATATAATTTAACAATATCAGCCAGATTTCATAAACTGTACAGACATAGCCTCAGTTCATCACAATGGTCTTCTCCATTGGAGAGTTGCACGCTCAACTTTTCCTTCAACACTCCAAAAACATTAAGTGTTTTGATTTTACACAGAGTGAATATACCTTATTTGAAAATTCAATAAAAGGAAGCCAGATAGCTAGATATGGTCATTTTGTTTTCCGTGTTGAGTTTTAATTCCTTCTTTAACATGGTATTACCAAGTAGTAGCAGAGAGCAGTGCTTTATTTTCTAATTCCCAACTAATAAATATGTTAGTAAAGATCTATGTTCTCCAAAGTCCATGCAAAAATATTCTTAAAACCTCTGGAAATAACTATACAAATAATCTAAATATGAGAGTAGTTTCTTTGTTTACTTTGTTAAGCATAGACACTCATGCATCTCCCATTGCTGAAGTAAATCCACCTCCCTGAGAGGTGGTTACTAGGTCAACAGCAGGATTTTTCCATTGACCTAGGGCTGTCTATACAGGGACTTAAGTTGGCTTAAGTACGTCACTCATGAGGATGTTTTTTCACACCCTGAGTAATGTAGCCGGGTCAGTTTAATTTTCTAGTGTAGACCAGCCCTTGTCAATACCAGCAGTGAAATTGTGCTCGGATATTGAGAAGTATGTCAAGTTATCTTTGCAAACATAGGACTCTTACTGGCCTCTGTCTGAGGCAGGCTGGGAGAGGGAAGATGCAAAGGCTGGGCTATTTATCGCTGGGCTTTCTAAAGCCTGCTCTATGTTTCAAGTTTTACCATCTCAACTACGTTGATAAGGAGTGTGTGGTTTTTTGTCTGACATAATTATCCTTGTGAAAGCCGTAGTGTATACTCAGTATAAGGGGTTTTATATTGGCATAACTTATTTCACTTTGCTGAATCAGGATAAGCTATTCTGGGAAAAGCACTCAGATGGTTTAACTGTTTCTACAGTAGCAGAGTTTTGCTGGCATAGTTAGATCAACAAAACTTTTAAGTGCGGACTAGGCCTAAGGCACCTCTGAAGATAGGATCCTATCTAAGCACTGTTCCTTCTACTAATCTTCTGGCCTCAATAAATCCTTGCACTCATGCAACAGATATTATCCAGCACAAAAGGGGTAGAGAGAATGCAGCGCCATCCCTTCCTTCCTCCTCTCCAACATACAGGCCGGCAGAGCAAGGGAGCATTTTCTTCACTTACAAGTGGGAAGATGAGGTGTGCCTCCTCTGCACACCTGGGATCCCTATGATGCATTGTGCCTCCCACAGGGTCAGTGCAGCTCTCCAACAGGGTCCTGTGCCTAACAAACATAAGCAAGTCCTTCATGGAGGATATTGATTACTTCAGTCAAAACAGGAGAATACTGAGGAAAGATTTGATCCAGTCTACTTCACAAATCTAGCCCCTTTACTCTCTTCCTCATTTGCACTGTTGTTGGTGCTAAAACCACCATCTGCAACATCCTTTATCTCTTTGCCTTATCAACTATTTCCCAGTCTTATCTGAACACATTCCCTCCCACATGCCAGTCTGAATTTCTTTCCCTTTGCTATTATTCATATTAGCTTTGTAACTGTATCTCACTAGCTTTCATGAAAGATAGTAAAGAATATAAAGTGGACTGAATACAAAAAAGAGTGTATGCAAAAGAAATGAGTGAACAGGAAGGATAAATATTCAAGGTAATATCTGAATGTGTGAGTACACAGAGACCTAATGCAGGGGTAGACAAAACACAATTTCAAGCAAACATTAAGGTTCATTATGAAATTCTCAAATTTTCCATCTTTCTATAGATTCACATCTCCCTCCCTCCTAAGCTGTTCTCTCATCCACAGCCCATTGCATATAGCCCTCATGGCATCAGGGCTAGAATCTGAATGGTATGTAAATGTCTCCAATTCATAGTAAAAAAATCTAAGAAATGTAAGGATCAACAAAAGAAAGCAGATAAAGGACTGAACGTGCTATTGATATTGAAATATAGTGAGGTCTTTGGATGCTTATTGTTAGAGTTTACATATCAGTATGTTTTAAATTGCAGTACTTAGTGAAGGTTTTTTTAATGCAGTCTCATGGTCTGTTATTTCATGAAATTGTCAGTGGCTCTGCATATCTTTTTTTTTTCCCCTTCCATAAAGGCACTTTTGTCAGAATATTTAAATTAAACAGCACGTATAAAAGACCCCTACATTCAGTTATATCAAAACCCAGAAATATAAAAGTTCAGAATGAAACTCCATCCTTGCTCCCTAACCACATTATTTTGGTGAGGTATTGTAGTACAAATAGTGAAAGATCACTGCAGTGTTTGTGATTCAATGGTGCATTATGGATGGAGGAGCCTTTTTTATAGAAAGAAATATTATGAAATCTTCCCCTTTTTTTTGCACAATAATATGTGGCTATGGAATTTCATCTTAAAACTATAAATTTTCCCACTTGGTGGATTAGTAGGTCCTTATCCCATTTATGCTAAACAGTGGAATTGTGCCAGTGGCATTTATAAACTCCTGATATAGTGTTTATTACAAATGTTCAAAGCAGCTTCCTTGGCACAGAGTGTATTTAAAGACAAGGTCGAAAGGAAAGAGAAAATCAGGGGAAGTAGAAAAAGGTTTTATAAACCAGACTGATGGAGCAAGTGAGGGAAGTTAGGCAAGGAATGGTTGATGACTTGTGTCCAAACTCTTACTCAGACCAAACTATCATTTATTTCATTGGGAGTTTGGCCCAAAGAGAATCACAGGATCAGACTTTTACGTTGGTTTGAGGAAGAAGAAGTCTGAATGGGGAGGTAGTTCACAATCTTAAAAGAAACAGAATGTCATGGGTTGACATTATTATTCACAGCGATCCACCATGTTGAGGCATGTGGCTAGCAACTAATTGTTTTTTATTACTAGAGAATGCTGCTCTTAATGATATTTGAAGGTAGTTTTCTGTAGCTTAATTACATTTTTTTCCAAGGTAAAATATTCATTGTGAACCGAAAGCTGTTAGTGGTAACATCATTTTCTAGAGAGGGCAGGACTCTAGTTCAGTCTTCAGGTCCTGTGATTACAGAGGTTAAAGGCATGATGGAACAGCATATTGTTCCCATGGTAACTTTTTTGGCATTGAGGCTTCCAAGCAAATGACAACACTGGCAAATGTCTAAAGAGCAAGATTTCAAATGTCTCTTGGAAACATTTTGCAAACCCTGTTATTGCCCAAAGGAGAATGAAAATAGAAGAGTTCTGACTCATTTTAACTCCATTCTAAGTCAATATTTTAAAGGACAGGACAGTGGTGTAACTGTATGTCAGATTTCTATAGGTTTGGTAATGTGATTGTGTCTTGCTTACTAAGAGTGATATAGGTTAGTTGTGTTTATAGATCATTTGTTTGGGGGTAATTTTATATTTTTAATTTATTTTCAGATTATTTATTTGATGCTTTATTTCTGGGGACTGAAATTTGCTCTGGGGAATTTTTGTTGGTCATCTGTCAGACTTCATCAGGCTGAGAGAGAAAACTTTTGAGTTTTTTCCTGTATTTTTTTTACCATTTTTTTTGAGTGTCTTTAATTCCAAAATTAATAAAAGCGTATGGCTGGATGCCCAAGGATTGGTCATCATCATCTCTCCCCTCTCCCCCAGACCCGCTTGGGTGGCAGCCTCGGTGACCCCTACCCCAGGCCCTTCCTTATCTACCCAATGCAGTGGAGCCCTCACCATTCAACTCAATGGTCTCTTCAGGGCCAGGAGAATGGATTGAGTGATCTGGCTGGGAGTGGGGATACATAAGTCCCTCTCCTACTGCATGGACCTTATCCAAAAGAAATAATACATCTCTAAGCATAGTAACTTTTCCCCCACATAGCTCTGCCTCATGCTCTTGGGTAGGGTGACCAGACAGCAAGTATGAAAAATCGGGCCGGGGGTGTGGGGTAATAGGCACCTATATAAGACAAAGCCCCAAACATCAGGACTGTCCCTATAAAATCGGGACATCTGGTCACCCTACTCCTGGGGCTCATCATAACCAGAGGGGAGTTCCTTCTACTGGGTCTCCAGTGAAGCTGCTCTGCAAGGGAATTGGAGTGGGGAGTCATAGGACCTCTGTGGAGATTTCCCTGGCTTCCCAGGAATCCTCCAAGTTTGGGAGCAAGCTCTGCACCCTTTCCCACAGGAAGGGAAACCCTGCATCCTTGTCATCTACCTCCCACAAGGTGGGGAAATCTTTGAGAGCGAGAACTCTAGCTGAGACTGCTTCTCACCGTGCCCCTCCCATAATTCTTCATGTGGGAAAGGGTGATCTCACTCAGTGGCATTAAGGTCTTGTCTACATGGTGAGTTACTGCATGGCAAGTCAGAGTGGGAATCTAGAATACATCAGCTTGCAGTGCAGTAACATCCTACATGGACACTACTATGGTGCAGTGACAGTCCCAGAACCTGGCTTGAGGTACAACACTTTCAAGTAGTATGATTCAAATATCTGTGTGTGTATAATGGATTTCCTTACCTAATAACTAAGATACACAGCATTTTACAATTTGTGCATTTTTTACTCCTTCAGTGCTGTTCTCCACTGCAGCCTCTGAGTGACGGAAGAATGGATCAGTACTGTTTGAAGTGCTAACATTGAAAAGGAATGGACTGGACACAGCAGGCATAAGAAGCGCATTTTACCCAAGATACCTGTGCCAACCAAAGGAATTAATTTATAATACTGCATGGGGAAAAGTGAGCATGATCTAATGGCTTGATAATGGGAGTAGGTCACAGGAAACTCATGATTCTTAATCTTGAATTGGAAACTGACTTACGATTTACAGCAAGTCGCTTTTCTTCTGAGTCTGCATCCCCTTTTGTAAAATAAGATTTTTTTAAAAAGAGGATCTTTGCTTTGAATTATATCTATTGCACCTCTACATAGGCAGCTGCAAGCAGGCTCGGTCCATCTGTTTTCAGGTGAAGTGGACCGTTATAAAAAGATGCCACACTCCCACTGTCATGTCATGAACTGATCTGCCCACACTTGTGAAAGCCAATAGCCCGCAGGTGGTAATTTCTAACGGGGTGGGGCACAAAGTCAGTGATGGAAACCCAACCAGTGTGATTCCCGATCTTCCTGTTCCAACAGTGTGTGGTAATGTCTGTGCTTAAGAGGTGGGCTGCTCCTCTCTAAGGCACGTACACACATTAGACTCTTGTCATGTCACAAAGCTGAACTAGCTAAGCAGATGGATACAGCTCTTGTCAATTTCATCTACTCATGGAGCAGGTGGTGCTGTGAGGCAGCAAGAATCTGACAAGCAGGTCTCTAAAAAGCTAAGTTTATCTTGGGGCAAATAGCCAACTTTTTTACAAAGCAAATGGAAGGTGTGACAGGGCACAACCCTTGAGCATGCCATCTTGTAGCATAGAATGGCTCTGCAGGCACACTGCCCCACTGGACTCTCTCTCTCTATCTCTCGTGCAGTCCCTCTAGGATTTACTCCCAGATCAGAGCACTCAAAATCAAGAGACCCCCTATGTGGGGCTTATTTATTAACTCTTTTTTGGGATACAAACTCTTTAGCCCCTCAGGTCCACCCTTCCACTGGGTACCTAGGTGCTAATCCAGGCAGGCCTCCTCTTCTAAATTCAGGCCTGCCTAAGACTCCCCCTGGACAATTGCTTGGGAGGCTTGCCCTCCTTGTATTCAGGAGCACCACAGCCCTTCTCAGAGGTTGTAAATAGTCACTCTGTCCTTGGATCAAGGGTCCCCAACTCTCCTCCTGGAGCTGGGCTCTAATGCAGGTCAGCTGCAGGTCTCAGTCAGCCCTTATCCTACTCAGTCCTTTCCCCCTAGGCTGGGAGAGGCCTTCAGGTAGCATCCCTCTACTCTGTTTTCTGGGAGCTCTTCTCCCTAGAAGCACCTTCTTCAGCTGAGCTCTGGTAGCCTTTTATCAAACCCAGGTGCTCAGTCAAATAGTTGCCAACCGTCACCTGGGCAGTTAATTACTATAGGTGGTCCAAGGTGGGCTTGTTTTCCCTAAGGAAACCCGTCATAGGTAGGCTGGGCCCTGACTTTACTTAAAGGAGCAGCCACCCTGTGACAGAAGGCCAAAATAGGTGCCAGAAGTCACAACTGGTATTTGCCCATCTGGTTTTGCCCATCATTGAACCAAACTTTAATGCCAGAGTAACAGGGCCTACTATTAACCTCAGATTGTTAAACAATAGTTTCAGAAATAAGCATCAGACAGAGGTGCTACGGGAATATCACAATAGCAGGTTGATAATTTCATCATTTCTGGAGCACACTAGCAGATTTCCAATTGCCTTCTTGACATCTTTGACCAAGCACAAGAAAAGGCATCTATGCAGAATGACTGCATCAACATTGCCTAGGGGAAGCAGTGATGAACAATGCTGGGTCAGAACAATTACACTATTGCAAATATATATAGTATTAACTAAACGAGTATGTGTACAACATCATTATTTTTTCTAACCCCAAGAGCAATTCTTCTGGTCACTAGCAACAGCAGAAGCCACCTTTGTGATGTGAGTAATTTGAGAAACAGAGCTAGAGAGTTTACCGGAGCTCAGCTGCATTAATGCAGCTGTGCCATTGTAAGCTCTCTAATGTAGCTTCTTTAAACCAACGGGAGAGAGTTCTTCCATCAGCTTAACTTCTCCAGCCTCTCTGAGTGGCAGCACTTATGTCAGCGGGAAAAGCTCTCCCACTGGCATAGTGCTGTCCACACCGACACTGATTTTGCTGTAACTTATTTTGCTCATGGGGATGATTTATTCACCACCACCCCGTAGCATCATTAATTATGCCAACGTAAGCTGTAGTGTAGACATAGTGCCTTGCAAGACTGAGGCTATGTGCTCGCAGTTCCCGCTGACTTCAAATGGGAGTTCTTCAGCACGTCACAGAACTGGAGCCTAAGTCACTGAATTACTAGCTATATGCAAAGATGCATTATGTTTTCCAGAAATAAGATTTTTCAATGTGTGCATTACAGTGAGGAAGCCCTAATTAATTCAGTTATATCAGAGCAATAACTCGCAAGCCAATGGCCTTGATGAAGTCTTACCCATCAATACTGAAATTAGTTTTGTATTTCCTTTTCCCAGGGTATTAAACTAATTACTCGAAGAAGAGTATACTTTTCAGAAACATTTCCACTGATTCAGAAAATACCCGAATGGCTTAAAAGGGTTGAGCCATAGTTCAATTTCCTTTCTTGCACAATTTGAGTTCATAGGAAGGGACAGAGGGTTTTTTTGTGACTCATAACATATGCTTCAAACAAAAATCTTTCATGTATTAACCTGAAGCTATACAAGATCCTCATTCCCTTTGTATTTCATTCTTACACACTATGACTCACTTAGTAGAATTTACTCTTAAACAAGTTGACTAGTAAGTGGCTCTTATGCTGATAATGGAGGGGATTTCTTTCACCTCCCCTCCTGACCAACATGCCCGCCCTTAGAAGAAATTTTCAAAAGCATCTAAGACATCTAAGTTACTAAGTCCCATTTTCAAAAGTTAGGTGCCTGTGACAGGGTGTGACTCACCACACTAGCGAATCCTGCTGGTCATCTTGCAGATCAGCTCCACAGGTCGGTACACTGACTCCAGGTGATGTCTTGCCTTCTGACACTTCTGCTCCTGAACCCATTGTGACAGGTTCCCCCTGGGGTGCCACTTGGAACTGAGGTACACTGAGCCCTCTGTCCCACCAGCCTGGGCTCCCTCTCACACTGCTGCTGCTGTGACAAGCTGCAGACCCACTGTTCCACCAGCATATACACAGGTAGGGACACATTCAGCGGCAGTTACATGCAGGCTGTCTGACTAGCCACTGCATGTGAACCAACAGTAGAAAGGCTAAAGCCAAGGTAATTCTCAGCTCTCCAGGCATGCATCCCCTCTGGAGCATAAATCCAAAATTATACCATCTTGCACTGCACAGGGAACTGTACAGCGCAAGCTCATAGAGTTTTTCCCCACCCTCAATGTGAAGAGGAATATGCAACAGCCCCTCTGAGCTAAGATTCCCGCACACTTCACTCCAAATTCACAGGTTTAGGTCAAAACATAAAATAAATTTATTAACTACAAAAATATATTTTAAGTGATTATAAGCGATAGCAGACAGATCAAAGCAGATTACCTAGCAAATAAACAAAAACATAAACTAAACTTAATATACTAGATAGACAGGATATGAATTAGCCGATTCTCACCCTAACTGATGAAACAAGTGGGCTGCAGATTCTTAAGGCACAAGCTACACGTGCTTTGCAGCTTGGAATCCCCAAGTCTTTCATACACAGGCTATAAATCCCATTAGCCTGGGTCCAGCACTTCCCCCATTTCAGTCTTTGTTCTTCGGGTGTTTTTAAGAGTCTTCTTGTGGGGGGAGTGAAGAACAACAAATGATGTCACTCCTCTGCCTTATATAACTTTAGCATATGGCGGGAACCCTTTCTTTCAAAACTTGGTTCCCAAACTCTTTGTGGAAAAATACTGACATCCCAAGATAGAGTCCAGAGACATATGGCCTGGTCATATGTCCTTGTAGAGTCATATCAGCCATAACTTACAGGCTGTCTGGAGTGTTCTCAGGAAGGCTCATCAGGTGGGAGATAAGCTTCTCCTAAGGCCTATTGTTTTCCCTAATGGCTCATAGCCCTGAATGTCCTTCCCAACCAGTTATCTAGACTGAAAGCATCTTGTCAATGGGTGTTACCCAGGAGTAACTACATTTGAAGTACAGATACATAGTCAGTATTTATAACTTCAGATACAAAAATGATACAGGCATACAAATAGGATAGTCATATTCAGAAAATCATAACTTTTCCAATGACACCTTATACAACCCATCTTGCATAAAATACATCATAATTATGGTATAACCATATTGTAATATCACTATGAAGAATATGGGGTTCCAAGGACCACAATGTCCTCTTTGGGACTCAGCCCTCCAGCTGTGGTATACTCTGTGATCCCCCCTTCTGCGGGACAGTACCACAGTCCAACAGTCTAGCCACTTCCTCAGTGTGAGGGGTTAGCTTTTGTTTTGCTTGTAATCTTTAAGCTGGACCTCAAGAGAGCTATTTTTAATGCTTAATTATTGTATTTTCTCTTTTTAAATCTAGCAATAGTCTGAGTTTTCAGATGAATTTTCTTTCTTTCTTTTTAAATAAAATTTACCTTTTTTAAGAACAGGATTGGAGTTTTGTGTCTTAAGAGGTTTGTGCATTTTTTTTTTATTAGCTGGTGGCAACTTGTAATCATTGTGGATAGTTCTCTGAAGACGTCCATGCAGTGTGCAGCGGCAGTCAAAAAAGCAAACAGGGTGTTAGGAATCATTCAAAAAGGGATAGAGAATAAGACAGAGAATATCTTATTGCCCTTATATAAATCCATGGTACGCCCACATCTTGAATACTATGTACAGATGTGGTCTCCTCATCTCAAAAAAGATATACTGGCATTAGAAAAGGTTCAGAGAAGGGCAACTAAAATGATTAGGGGTTTGGAACGGGTCCCATATGAGGAGCGATTAAAGAGGCTAGGACTTTTCAGCTTGGAAAAGAGGAGATTAAGGGGGCATATGATAGAGGGATATAAAATCATGACTATTGTGGAGAAAGTGAATAAGGAAAAGTTATTTACTTGTTCCCATAGTATAAAAACTAGGGGCCACAAAATGAAATTAGTGGGCACAGGTTTAAAACAAATAAAAGGAAGCTCTTCACACAGTGCACACTCAACCTGTAGAACTCCTTGCCTGAGGAGGTTGTGAAGGCTAGGACTATAACAAGGTTTAAAAGAGAACTAGATAAATTCATGGAGGTTAAGTCCATTAATGGCTATTAGCCAGGATGGGTAAGGAATGCTGTCCCTAGCCTCTGTTTGTCAGAGGGTGGAGATGGATGGTAGAGAGAGACAAGTTACTGGGCTGGATGGACCTTTGGTCTGACCCAGTATGGCCATTCTTATGTTCTGATGTAAACAGCTGATTTTCTTTGTTTTTTTCCTTTCTCAGCTCTTCCCTGGAGACGGGGTGAAAGGGCTTTAGGGTACCCCACAGGAAGGAATTCTCAAGTGCGTCTTCCTGGGTTCTCAAAGGGTTTTTGCACTTGGGTTGTGGCAGAATCTACCCATCCAAGGTCAGAGAAAAACTGCAACCTTGAGAGTTTAATACAGGCTGGAGTGGTGAGTACTAAATTTTAGAGTCCTTGTGGGCTCCCACCTTCTGCACTCAAAGTGCCAGAGTGGGGAATCAGCCTTGACAGAAGGGCTGCATGTTTTTCCTCTCCATACCCTGGTAAATATGCACACAAGGTGACAGAGCCCCAACCAAAATCACATATGGCATGGAACCCCCCGTAGAGGTGGGTTCTGGAGGCAGCTGCTTGTGTAACAGCTGAATGAAGCCACACTGCCAAAGAACTGGATGGGGCGACTGTCATAGAGGCAGTGTAGAGGGACAGGATATCCATGCATATGAGACTGGCCTGTAGTCCTGAAATTCCAGAGACCTGCAGGATACCTACAGGTTATGGGAGCCTTACAGGCATATTCAAGAACTGAATGGAGAACTTCACAAAGTTTTTCCTACGTCTTGAATCTTGCGCTGAAACATCTGGTATGGACAATTGTAAGAGACAGGATTCTAGACTAGATGGACCACTGTTCTGATCCACTATGACAATTCTATGTTCATTCTCTGTGTGTGGAGGGTAGGGAGGCAAGTGGGGCAAAGTGGCCCCAGACACTAGGCTTACAAGCTTGGGGTTGTGAAGGTGTGCTTCTGTGGCCACCATTAAAATCACCACTTGAAAGTAATTAGTATCTTCTACTATTAAAATGTGGTATAAGATTCCCTGGGTTCCCCCACACCTGTAGCAAGGTGGAATGTTTCTAGAAAAACTCTCCTTTTTTTGTTCAGTATTTAAACCTTCCTAAAATAAGATCTGGATTACTGTAGCAATGCAGCGACTCACTGGTGCAGTGCCTCCTGCTGATCATCTTGGGAATTAGCTCTTCCAGCCCAGAGCACCCTTGGCAGGCTGGTGTCTCACCTGCTGCTGACCCGCATGTCCGTCCCAGCCCCCAGTGCCCTTTTACCTTGGGTGCTGCCCCCTGGCAGTACCCTCATTCTCTGGCTCTCCCCACGCAGGGGAACCACCCACCCTCTATCCCAACCTTGCCTCAGTGGCTACTGCCAGTCACCATCTAGCCCCCGCTCCCTGGGGCAGACTGCAGTCTATCAACCACTCCTCATCGGCAAGGGGGGTTTGGACCTGCTGCCTTTGCCTTCTCCTGCGCTGCCCTCTGCAACCCCAGTACCTGCTTTAGGCCTTCAACAAGGCCTGCAGGCTGGGGGTTTTCCAGTCTGGAGCTTCCCAGCTCCCCTGGCCTTTCCCCAGCCCTGCTTCACTCTAGGTACCCCAGTGAGCTCCCCAGCAGCCAGGCCCATCTCTCTCAACAGCCAGAGAGGGACTCTTTGAACTCCTAGCTCACAGCCTTTTTTAAGGCCAGCTGTGGCTGCCTTCCCCATCAGCCTAGTCTTTGGCTCTTCCAGGGCTGGCTGTAACCCTTTGAGGGCCGAAGCGGGTGACCACCCCGCTACAATTACACAAACACATCGCTTCCTGTGTTTGAAGTTTATCTTCACAGCCTTATGAGGCTGTGAAGATCCACAACACAGAGACTCCCCTTTGTCACAGCCAAGGAGAGCTTGAAACCAAAGACTGAGATTCCAAAACAAAACATGGGTGTGTTACAATGCAAGGAGATTCCAGTGCCTAAATACATATTTTGCTAATTATTAAAGACTCAAATTAACAAGGTTAATTTTTATTCAGATTTTTCAATCTGAAAAAAATCACGATCAATCACGGCTGCCTGAGTTCTGTTCAATTTGCTGTGGATTAGGAAAAGGCAACACAATAACTTGTGCCTCGTCCCAGAGCAGCAACACTTTTCTGTAGTAGCCGAGATAGATGACAAATTATGAAGCCAACTTATTAAGAGTCTTTTGCTGCCTCTTGCTGGCCCCATAAGTAGTGAGCCCTACCCCCTAATGGGGAGATACCAAGCAGCAGGTAACATTGCTCACCATGGCACAGGGTTAAAGAATGATGCTTTACTTCCCCTCTGTGGTGAAGTTTGATAATTCACTGTGTATGAAGCAATATAGCAAGAAATGGAGAACAAGAGGAGAGGTTTTTTAAAATGATCACTAATGTCAGCTTTTCTAACGGGAAAAAAGGTGAAATTACCCAAAAGGAATCAGGAACAATATTTCATGTTATCAGTTACTTCTGCATGTTCTAGTGTTTTCTATTGGTATAAACTGTTTCTTTCAGTCAGTCACTCTGTATTAACACATTAAGGCAGCAAAATAATCCCAGTATTGAACTTCCCTTTAAAACTTTTGTTTACTCTAATACTACCGACACAGAAAAGCTATAGAGTATTAGGATTGCCTGACTCTGGTTTAGTTCTGTATCTAAATATGAAAATAAACTAAAATAAAGAGCAGATTGGGAACGTTCTGTAATTACTTTGTGGTAATGGCCATTAGTGATCCTACACATTTATGCTTATTTTCCTATAAAATTGATGGATCCTAAGGGTCACAAATCCAAATGTATTAAGGGATAGAAATGCACAGTTAATGCACCCAAACAACCTTAACTCCTCCCAGTAGTAAAGCCACGAGGAAGGGAAAAGAACACCTAGTGTGTCTTTAAAAATCAGTTTAATTTGGGACTACAGACTTATGCACTAATTGTTGGGTTATTTGAGGATATCACTATAGGTCACAGTCAAGATTATTATGGGATTTAGTGATGCATTTCCATGCTTTAACATGTTTTGGATTTAATGTTAAGATTAACTCTGAATTTCCTGGGTTGGTAATTTTTTATAATATAACTTCCCTGTAATGTATTTCCCCCTAAATCACCGATATGTATTTTCAACCTCTAGCTTTTGTGGGGAAAAATATATTTGCTCAGAACTTGAATTAAAATTGCTATAGTGTACAATATAGTATCTTAATAGTATTAATAATTTTCAAATATATCAAGTAAAAGCATCGTTTTAAAAAGGAGCTGCAGTAATTACTGAAATGAAAGCAACAGGACCACCCAATTCACACCTTTACTGTAGTGATTTAGGGAAAGGATTTGTCACTCAAAATACTGAAAACTGGTTTTTAACTCCAGTACATCTGATCTTCACAACTGATATTTTTCCATTTATCACTAGCTCTAGGCACATTACATACAATAAAAAAATTACATCAACCCACACCGTTCCTTTTTAGAGTAGGCCCAAATGTTCCATTTTTAATCTATAGAAGTTAGAGACAGTTGCAGGCATGAAAGAACTGTTTGATTTACTGAGCAGTTTTTCTTTGCATCTCTAAGGAATAAGAATCCAAGCAACAGAGGAAAATGATCCATCCAACAGCTGCTTTTGGAACATTTCTACACAACATTTTAAACACTTGTCATGACAATGTTCCATTTGACAAAACAAATACAGGTTTCAAGCAGCTGTGGAAGCACTTGATGTAACCAGGGACCTTGACAGGAATAACAAAACGTAAATACCTTAAGAACACCAGACTTGGTCAACCTACTATTTGCATTCTAATTGTGACATAAGAACCAGCCTAATAGTTAGCTGATAAAGAGTTGCTTCTGGAATTGTGAAATAAATAAAATAAAAATCAGGTTTTACAATGCATGGTGGGACATGAAGTTCTGAAATTATGGTAATATAGCAAAGTCTTTGGGGATACTTTGATGAGATTAATCAATTTAGAGTGATTTCTAAAAATACCATTCTTTCACTGACCTTTAGACTAAATATTAGTTGTTTTAGAAGTTTTGTGACCCACATGGACTTTTGCAAGTTCCTTTGTGAACTGA
This sequence comes from Mauremys mutica, assembly GCF_020497125.1. NCBI lineage: Eukaryota > Metazoa > Chordata > Testudines > Geoemydidae > Mauremys > Mauremys mutica. The sequence continues at coordinate 69,223,226 of NC_059073.1, read as the reverse complement.
CCATCTATAAAGATCATGGAAGGCACTAGCGGTACTGGCAGAATGTGGTAGGATTAAAAAGAAGCACTTGAAATTATCTGGGATGGGGGAAAACCCTGAGGACTTGACCACGTCAGGAATATTAAAAAGTTAAAAGTGTAAAATATTCAGAAATAGCTGTCACTATATTGCTCACTGGAATGAATGTAGGTACTTTTATGGTCCCCTATCACCAGAGTATCTGAACACTCCATAAACCCTGGATTTAGCGTCACAATACACCAAGGAACTACTATTATTTCAATTTTTACAGTTTAAAAACTATGGCACTGAGAGATTAAGTGACTTGCAAAGTCACACAAGTAGTATGTTGGGGCACCTCAAAGTAGCACCCTTGAACTCCCACATTCACTACTGTCATATGATTATGCTACGTTTTATACAAAGTATGCCTTGTGAGGCATCATGTTAAAAGTCTAGATCTGTTGAACACTGATATCCTGTTGGATTGTATGTGCCTTCATTATATGTGAAGTTATAAAGTATTTCTGTATATGTTATTGAAATACACTGTATGCTTGAGAACACCCACAACTGCTGGTGACTAAGACTTAACTCAACAAGCTACAGCTTTGGTTCAAGATAGAATTCTTACCAATCACTTTCTTCTTTTCAGCTGTGGTTGACTTTCAATCAGAACCTTCCACAGAAGTACAAGGTGCTGATTTCCCTTGTTTTCCGAAGTGAAAGATCTTTGCTTAAGCAGGTTTTTCCAATTATATTCAGTTCCCAAAGACTTCAACCCCCTTGGTGGTAGGGCTCATCCTTCTCAGCTTCCAAGAGCTCTGGTCCCTTGTGCCTGTCCAGTGATGGGTGCCAAGATGGCTTCTTCTCTCTCTGTATATCTTCCGAAACTCACTGTTTTGTCTCCAGACACAGGATGACCTCCTGTTCTTCCCTTCCTGTGGGCTTCCCATTCCCCTGCTGATTCCTATGTAAATAGGCCTTCCATTGTTTTTGGTCACACCTTGCTTAATTTTATTGTAGATAGCTACTTTTCCTCCTGTCTGGGAGAACCTGTTTCTCCCTTTGTTTGCTCACAGATTTGAAAGCATAATACCAATTAATATTAATAATTCCTCATATAGTGTTGATACATACAATTTACAATTGTTAATCACCAGTGTGCCATTCGATTTCATAACAGACCTTACTGATACTTTTATAATGCAGTAATATTGCATACAATCAATTGATTCAATTACGTATCAGTTGAGGTTCAGACCCCCCTTTCTTTGATAGCTTTGTTTAGCTTTTATGTAAATATACCTTTGTTGTCTCTTCCTGACAACCAGACTGGACAACCAAGCACATACATATTCCATGGTCTAGGACAGACAAGGCTTATGCATTGCTTGCCAAACACATTCTAAGAACATAATTTTAGCACGTATTTATAACTCTCTGTACACATCTCATACATACATCATGCAAGAATATTAATGACCAGTGAGTTTTAAAGTTTTCTATTGATATCTTACATGCCACCTTTAGGGCATGTATCATAACAACGGTGTGTTAAGTGGAATGATGGTAGGATGACCAGACAGCAAATGTGAAAAATCAGGATGGGGGTGCGGGATAATAGGAGCCTATATAAGAAAAACACCCAAAAATCAGGGCTGTCCCTATAAAATTGGGACAGCTGGTCACCCTAAATGATGATCAGTCCTGACAAGATCTGCTGACACACAATAGTGAATCACCAATGAGCCGCTGTGTCACAGCCATACAACAGGACCATGTTTATTTCAGTGATGCTGTTCCCCGGTTTTTAGACTTGGGCCTGAACTATTATGCCCATATCACTGAAATCATATAGTCTCATTTCTACAGCCGTGCCTTTCAAACAAGAACAATGCTATCTCCAGGGAGGAACAGATTTATTTTGAAATAGCTCCAATTTGCCTCGCCATTTTCCTTTCACATTCTGTAGGGAATGTGTTTCCCTGATAGCCTTTGCTTAGCTGTAACTCATGAAAGTAGATCAAGGTTAACTTAGAGATTGTAAATTCTGGCCTCTTCAGCTCTATGTGAAGCGAGTAACACACTGTAAGGCCTGATTTTAGATGTGCTGCTCCTATTAACTTCATAAGGCCTATTAGGCCCTATCTAAATAATAACACACAGACACAAAACATTAAAAATCTTTATCAAGATTGTGAAATCAAGTACTCAAAAGTTAGAAAATTAGATGCATTATGATATAGTCTCTAATTAAATGATCACATACTATTTTGTGCAGAGGACCCCAATCTCATTCAGTGCAGAGAATGGATACTACTCACTTAATGAACAGCTATTCAATATTTTGGGGTTTTTCTTGTTGTTCTATGTGTGGCTCACACCTTACCTTACTGCATGCCATGCAAAACCTGCTCTGAAGATTTATTAGATTTCCTCATGGGCTTTTCTGAGGCATTCATCACTACAGTATCTGAATACTTCACAGATGTTTTAAATGATTTGCCCAGCATCACACAAGAGCTCTGTAGCCGAGGCAGTGACAGAATCCAGCTCTCAAGGCTGCATTCAATTGCCTGAATCACAAGACCATCCTGTCTCTTTCTACAATCCCCTGCCTTATTCACTACACACCTTCCAACTGCTGAAATAAATAAGGCAGGGGTCCTATAGACAGCAGTCTCTATCACTATGCAACCCTGATTCACCACCCAAAGCAGGTCCATCCTGTAGCGCACTGAATGAGGCAGAGGGCCTGTGGAAAAAATATTATGTGATCACACAATTAGAGACTGTATCATAATGCATATGCACAATGGAGTAAGTTAAGGTTGCACACATAACCTTAATTCTGGCATTTTCTTAATTTTGAGTGCTTGACTTTGCAACATAGGAAATTACACAAAAAAATCTAGTTTTTTTTTAAATTCTATCATGTGGCATCATGTTGATACTCACATTGGTTGTCAGCAGGGTTGGAACATTTACATCCACATCACTGACCTCTGCCACTTGAGCTAACAGACCACCACTTTGGGCTATATTACTTTATGTGGATTAGCACTAGAGGCGGATGAGACACTTTAACGGTGGGTTTCATGGATATTTGTTGATGAAGACGAGACTAAGGAATCTTGGGATCCATTCCAGGCTCCCGGAGGGGCTCTAATGGGCATAGAGTCTTCTGCAACCATCTCCCTTCCCACCCCCTGCTTGCCCAAAGAGTAATCCCCATTTTTGTCCCAGTCCTGTTTCATCCCCACCCTGGGTCCTTGTCCCAGTCCCATTCTCCACACTTACCCAGTCACATTCTCCATTCCTGAGGCTTCTCATCCCAATCTCAATCTTTTTTGCCCAGCCAGTTCCAGCTTCCCCATCCTGGATCCTTATCTAGTCCTTCTCTCTCTCCCTGACCAATACCTCCACCTATGCTCCCCATCCCAATCTCTCTCCCTAGGCTCCTTTGTCCAATTTCTTTCTGCTTCTCCCCTCCCCCACACAGTGGGTTCTTGCCCCAGTTTTTGTCCAGCCAGTCCAAGTTCTCCTCCCATGCACTGGTTGATTATCAGATCTGTCTCCTCTCCCCGAGAATTGTTTCTCAGCCTCCACCCTGGCTTCAAGTCCCAGTCTCCTTACCCATAGTTCCAGTTTCTCCACCCATCCCAACTCCCAATCAGTTTCCATCCTCCTCTGCCACCACCCTCTAGTCCCAGTCACCTCCCATCCACAGATCCTTTCCCCAGACCTCCCCATAGGCTTGGCTCTTGTCTTTCCACATTTAGTTCAGGTATTTTTCTCATCTGGACTGCCTGTGCTCAGTTGCATAGCTTTTGAGAGCTCAGAGGAGAATTTCCCTGCTCTCAGTTCAGGTATCTGGACCTGGGCCTGTCATTGCCCTCAGCAATCCAGAGCTACAATTTCAAGGAAAATCCTGCTCAGCCCCAGGCTGGAGTAAGCCTAATGTGAATAGAATCTTGGGGCATTTATCTCCCAAAATTTCAGACTCTACTGAACATGTGCGAACTGCATTTTTTTCAAAACTAGTAACGTGACCAAACTTAGGTGGATTTTCAGGAGGATGACACAAAGGCCACCCCCTGCCAAATTTCAAGTCCTTGTTCCTAAGCATGGGGACACTAAAGTTTTTAAATGAAAAGGTCAACAGAATTTTAACATGGGCACAAGAATGTATTTTCCCATTATCTTCATTCTCAGAAACACCTGAGCCATTTTGGATGAAAGTTTCAAAATAATTAAAAAAAAATACACCCTGAGGCAGGCAGACAGCATGGAAAGTTTCATCCCAAACAATGAAAGTTTGGCAAAGTTCTAAATAACTGAAAACAGGGTCTTATAATGGGAAGTGTTGGGCAAATTCAATCATAGATGGTGCTACCAGCTCTGCCCTTGATACTCCAGTTTGAATTATGAAGATGTAGCTCCACATGTTTTTTTTGTTTTTATTTTTAAAGTTGCTATATAGTTGTGATCTACAATCTATGCCCTTATGGTGACAAAGGTAATCTTTCAAGTATGAACCAAATGTAAACCAATGCAGTGCAGTCTGAGGCCTTGTCTACACTACAGGACTATTTCGAATCTACTTAATTCGAATTTGTGGATTCGACCTTATGAAGTCGAATTTGTGTATCCATACTAAATACACTAATTCGAACTTCTGAGTCCACATTAACGGGGCCGGCGTCGACTTTCGAAGCGGTGCACTGTGGGAAGCTATCCCACAGTTCCCGCAGTCCCTGCTGCCCATTGGAATGCTGGGTAGAGCCCCCAATGCCTGCTGGGGGAAAAAATGTGTCGAGGGTGGTTTTGGGTAACTGTCGTCATTGAACCGTCAATCACGCCCTCACTCCCTCCCTCCCTGAAAGCGCCTGCGGGCAATCTGTTCGTGCACTTTTCTGGTCAGTGACAGCGTGGACGCCACAGCACTGCAAGCATGGAGCCCGCTGCGATCCTCGCCGTTTTCTCCTCCTCGCACTTTATCGTCCACCTCTTCCACATTCAGCTGCTGAGAAATTGGGCTACTTTTCAATGGTTCTGCAAGCACTGGGGGACCATAGGGGACGTTTTACCAACATGAACGTCGTATGGCCGGGCAAGGTTCCTGATGCGTGTGTTCTCAGGAACTGTGGGCTGCTCAGACGCCTGCTGGAAGGTAGTTTCTTCCCGTACCACGAAATAACTGTTGTGGATGTGCATTTGCCTATAGTGATCCTCGGTGACCCAGCCTGCCCGCTAATGCACTTGCTCATGAAGCCCTATACAGGCGCCTGGGACAGCGACAAGGAACTCTTTAAATACCAGCGAGCAGCGTGACCTGTGACTGTTCAGTTTCTTTACAGAGAAGCTGAACCTGCCCCTGTTTCTTTACCCAGTTACTGTTGACTCTCCTCTTCGGTTAAATACCCCGTTCTCCCCGTTTCCTCCACTTCCAAGACACGTGTAAAAATAAAATACATGTCACACTGTTACTGAGGAGAGGTTTCTTTATTCATGACTTTTCGTTAAAGGGTCGAAACTGGAACGCAGACTGCGGTGGGTAGGGTGTGCGCTGATGTAAAGACCGCCTCTAAACTCAAGGAATGACAGGCTCCTGCTCCTACAGCGGTCCGCATTGCCGGACTGCTTGTTTCAACGGAGCCTGCCATCCCTCCTTTTTGGGATTCTGTGTGCGGGGGGCTATGTGGCCTTGTGGCGGAGGAGGACGGATACAGATTCCTCTGCTGCGTGACTCAGCGGTCCACGACAAGGACCGCTGTATAAGATCTGTACCTGCCCTCCCCCGCTAAAAAGTCACATCCCCACCGCCCACACAGAACCTGGAAACCACCTCCCATACCGACCACGGTGCCTGCTGACTGCACTGTGTGTGTTACCCGCTGCTGATCCGGCCCCCGTGTCTGTACCCTGCGAAAGGTGCCTGTCCTATGCAATTAGCAACGCACTTCCCCACGCACACCCCATTCAAACACAGTCTTCAGTGAAGAAACATGACGGAAACAGTACTTAACAGCAAAGTATTTTTATTACTTAAGTACACAGTTATGGGATGGGACTGGGATTGGGACTTGTTTGAGTCCGGAAGGGAAGGACTTATGCAAATGTAGGGTAGGAGAGCTTTTGGTTACTTGAGCACTCTGCTGGGGTGCAGTGACAGTATTCACGGCCCAGGCGGGCATCCTCCTGGTTCCTTGCGGTGAGGGGGGAATGTGACTTTGTGGCGGGGGAGGGCAGTTGCAGAGATACTGCCGGGGGCTCTGTCCTGCAGCGGTCCTGCAGAACATACACAAGTCGCCGGAGCGTGTCCGTTTGCTCCCTCAGTAGTACAAGCATTGCTTGAGTCGCCTGCTTGTGTTCCTCACGCCACCTCTCCTCCCATTCGCTGTGTGAGCGCTGGTACAGAGAGACTTTCTCCCTCCACTGCCTCTGCTGGTCCGCCTCGGCTAGGTAGCAGCCCACACATTCATCGAAAATCGTGTCCCTTGTCTTTTTCTTTCGCCGCCTAATCTTCGCCAGCCTCTGCGAGGTGGATGCTGTGGCAGGTCTGGAGACAGTGGAAGCTGTGAGATGGGAAACAGTTAGTTAATTCCTTGCAATGATACTTTTTTGCGAACAATTAACTGAGTCTAGGCTGTCTCTGTGAATTTTTTGTTGAGACCCCTGTGCCTGCTGTTGCACAAATCATTTGCGCGGTGGATTCTGGGTACATGTCGCCAGTCATTCCTTCCTCCGGGAAAGCAATGGCAGACAATCATTTCGAGCACGTTTTCCATGAAATGCCCTGGCACACGCCATAGCGTGGCAACAATGGACCCTATTTTGCCTTTTGTATATGTCACCGTATGTGTACTGGATGCCGCTGACAGAGGCGGACCAGCAGCGCTACACAGCAGCATGCTTATGCTTTTGCATGACAGCAGCGATGGTTACCAGGCATACTGCACCGTCTACCATACCATGAACTGGTAAGAAGACGGTAATAAGATGGTCATGGTTACCTGTCCTTTTGCACTGCGCCATTTGGTGCTGTCATAAGTGCCCCTGGTCGATCAGCCAGGGGCGCAAAAGAAAAATTTGGGAATGACTCCCCGAGTCAATCCCTCCTTTTTGGGTATCTAAAAATAGAATCAGTCCTGCCTAGATTATGGGCAAGTGTACTAGAGAACCACTGTATCATACAACCAGAGACCACAGCTGCTCTCTGTCCAATCCTGCATAAATTTTGAGCTGAACGCTATTCACAGGGTGTGCTCCTGAAACAACCCCAGCTGTTCATTCCGTTCTTCCCCCAGCCTTCCTGGGTTCCAATACCATTGTCCCCCCACTTGTGTGATGAAGTAATATAGAATGCATGAATAAGACACAGGTAGTCGTTTGTGAGAAATGAGTGGAAGGAAGCCTCCAGCTGCAATGATAGTCCAGAGATGACATTAAGGGGTGTGGAGGAGGGAGCCACTCATCCCTCTGCTAGTCCAGGGGCAATTGAATCTTTTCTTTACAATGAAGGGTGGGGGCTGATGGAGCTCAGCCCCCTGTTGCAATGATGAGGACGGTTACCAGCCATACTGCACCATCTACCATGAAAAATTAGCAACAGGCGGCCTTGACCGACCTGTTCCAAGCAAGTTGGTACGGTCGTTATGGTTACCAGTCCTTTTGCACTGCCCCATGTGCCAATAGGCTGATGATGAGGATGGATTTCCATCTTATTGTACCATCAGCCATCCATAGCGTGGGGGGAGCAAGGATGTTGGTGTTGAGTGCTGCACCATCGCGTCTATCTGCAGCATTCAGTACAGATACGGTGACATGTAAAAGAGTCAACAGAGGATTGTTTTCCCTTTAACTTCTGGGGGTCGGGGGGCTGCGTAAATTGCCGAGCTATGCCCCGACCCACCGCGGACACTGTGTTTGACCCTAGAAGCATTTGGAGATCAGCCAAGAATGCAAATGCTTTTCGGAGACAGCAGGAACTGTGGGATACCTTGCGTCCTCGTTCCCCCCTCCCTCCATGAGCGTCCATTTGATTCTTTGGCTTTCCGTTACGCTCGTCACGCAGCTGCGTGCTGAGTCTGTGCTATGCCGTCTGTCCGTTTATTTATTAAAAATACTTTGGACCAGGCGTAACGTAACATTTCTTCCCCTACTTAGATGCAGGAGTCTCCGAGCGAGATCACCGTGAGGACGGGCACTGAAGGAGATAGAGAGCGCATGCTGCGTGAAATCTAGCACGAACCACGGACCTATGCAGCCGTGCTCTGGGAGGCAGTGCTCCCTGAATACCGCGTGAAAGCCTCGCGCGGAAAAGTGTGCTACCACGGAGCACCCAATAAGGCAGCTCTCCCCAGGAACCTCCTGCTGATGCTTATCGATTAACGGCAGGAGAGCTTCGTGGCGTTCTCCCAGGAGGATTTCTGTTCTATCACCATATATACAGAGACCTCCTTTTCACACACTTCAGATTCCTGTTGTATTAAGAATAAAAGTTAACATGGTTAAAGCACTTACCGACAGATCCTACCCCTGATTCAGGATCCGGGTTCCTGGCCGGGGAGGGTTGGTAGGGGATCTCCGTGACGGTGATGAATAGATCCTGGCTGTCGGGGAAACCAGCGTTGTAAGCGCTATCGCCTGCCTCGTCCTCCACAAACCCTTCCTCATCTTCCCCGTCCGTGAACATCGTCGAGGAACTGTCCGTCGACACTGTCCCATCATCAGAGTCCATGGTCACTGGTGGGGCAGTGGTGGCAGGCTCCGTAGCGTCCGTTGGCCGCTTTGATTTTTTGGTAGGCTTGTCTGGGGTCCTTGATTTTCACGCGGCGCTGCGTTGCATCCCGGCTGTATCCTCTGTCTGGATCATGGCTTTGGAGACCTTCTCGTAGGTCTTTGCATTCCGTTCGTTGGAGCGCAGCTCCGAAAGCACAGACTCCTCGCCCCACACACCGATCAGATCGAAGAGTTCCCGGTCAGTCTATGCCGGGTCCCTCTTTCTATTCAGAGATTACATGAACTCCTCTGCTGGAGAGCTCTGCATTGCTGCCGGTGCTGCGGAGCTCGCCCCGATGTGCAACCAGAACGTCAGATTCAAACCGCCCAGACAGGAAAATGAATTCAAATTTTCGCGGGTCATTTCCTCTGTGGCTGGGCAGAGAATCCAAGCTCGGGCTGCTGTCCAGAGCGTCAACAGAGTGGTGCACTGTGGGATAGCTCCCGGAGCTACTAAGTTCGATTTCCATCCACACCTAGCCTAATTCGAACTAGCCATGTCGAATTTAGCGTTACTCCACCTGCCGGGGTGGAGTACCAAATTCGAACTAAAGAGCCCTCTAGTTCGAATTAAATGGCTTCCTGGTGTGGACGGTTGAGCGGTTAGTTCGAATTAACGCTGCTAAATTCGAATTAAAGTCCTAGTGTAGACCAGGCCTGAGTCTGCAGACAATCACTGAGTGTCAGCTGCCCCATCCATCTCAATTAAGCAATTATCAGAATTTAAATGTCAACATTAACTATTTCACTGTGGGCAGAAACACCAGCCAAAAATGCTGAGGAAGGCCATACCCGCAGCACAGGAAGGAGAGGACAGTCTACTTTCTAACACAGCCAAGGAAACCTAACCCTGTATTCCAGAAGTACTTAGTGTGGGGAGCTGATTTTCCATTGCTACATGCCTAGAAGAGCCTACTCTCTGCAATACCTCCACCTATGCTCCCCATCCCAATCTGTGCAGGCCCTACTGTGCAGGCGGGAGGAGTGGTCCAATAGCAGAGAGAAGCAGTTGGCCACAAAAAAACAACAAAACAAAAAACAACCAAACTCCCTCCCCCCGTTATCTTTAGACTCCCATCTCTACAATACAGGCAGATGGGAACAACTGATTTAGGCCACACAAGTTCACCCAAACTACTCTCAGTAGAAACCAAACCCAAACTTTTTCCAGTTTGTCCTAACCTGATACTATTTTCTGCCTAGCTAGACACATTAAACATTATCAACAACAGATCTGAAATGAAAGTAAGTGGCCCTTGAAAGATAGATCACCTAACAAATCAAAAGAAAAACCCATTCAATGCCACACAACAAGATAGAGCTCAAGCACAGGTTTTGTCTCCAGTTCTACCTGAATTACTATATAGAAAGATGGATTCAGGAGTCTGGTCTACGTCCTTGCTTATGTGCATAATGTTTAGAGGGCTGAAGAATTTGAGTTTGAAAATGTCTAATAATCTGTTGAGGAGTGTTTATCGAAAATAAAATTCTGCATGTTGATAAATAATATATCAAAGTTTCCTGATGTTACAAATTACTGTTGCAAAGAACAGAAAACCACACACCTTGAAGAAGAAAATAAAGAACAGAGAGGAGGCCATGATATAGTTTTTCATGAATTCTCAGTCTAAGTTTTCAAAAGCACATTGTGGGGTGCCCAACTTGAAGAACTGAAGATTTTCGGAGATGCTGAATACCTGCCGCTCTCACTGCAGTCAAATTGAGTAGAGAATATTTTGGCCCTTATGAACAGTCCTCCATTCTAACAATTAAGTAGCTATTACTATTTAGAATTAAATTAGCACCATTTGCCAGCAGCCTCAGGAGTGTGTCCAAGGAATGAATGAATGAACATCCTTTGAGACCAAACACTACTCTTTCCTAGAGGTGGCTCCTACATGCCAGGTTTGAGCTGTATAGGAATTTGAGGGGCTGATCTTGGAAACCCATATTCACATTAGTTCTCCCATTTATTCCAATAGGGCCACTCATGAATAAGGACAATTCAGACACAGAGGAGTTGGCAGGTCCTCTAACCTTGTAAATGTCTTTGAAACATTAATGCTCAATATTTCTCAAGCAAGCCCTTTGCGCTTTGTCAATGATATAGCCCCAAAGAATTAAAAATTAGATTCTCTTTACTGCAGAAGCTAATATCTAAATAATTCAAAGCACTTTCAAATACAGTTACAGATCTTTCATTTAAAATGTGGTAATGGGATTTCTTTTTTTTTTTTTTTTGGTTTAATTCAGCCATGTGGCCAGGCTGACCTAAGTTAATTTTCCTGTTTCATTTTAGAATAGAACTATTTATAAGATCTCAGTAACAGTAAGTTTCCTCTCAAGACTCAATAATGTCATATTCTCACAAATCCTCTGTGCCTCACAACTAATTGAGGATAACGGTAATGTAGTAGACTCTAGCTTTTCTATTTCAGCAAATATTGATAAAATTATTTGAATCCTAAACACTTTCATTCAAACTCACATCAAATATTTCAGAGTTAGTTCCAGTGCCTCCAGACTCTTAACCTTCTAGATATGTAATTAGAGATGGATCCCAAGCCACAAAATTCAGATCCCCATTCCTAAAAGGAAGGCGCACATGCATGTGCACACACAGACAGACACACATACACACTTTTCCTTGAACAGGCATTTGATTAGAAACTAGATCCCCCAATTAAAAAAGTTAAATGTGAAGTTTCAATTCTACTGTCCAAACCACATTTTGTTCTTTCAAGTAACTCAGCAGACATGGGCTAAGGAAAAACACATTAACTCTTAACCATGAAAATCATAAAGAACCTGAGAGAGCAATAGGCATAGTCATAATACCACCTTCGTTGGTGTGTGTGTGTGTGTGTTAAGTTTTCCAAAGGATTTAATTAGTATTAATGTAATCTCACTAGATAAAAGTATTATATACAAAAATGGAAGTCTAGTGGTGTTATCCAACAAGAGGATTTTTCTTTGATGATCCTAATTAGCATTTTGAACTAAGAAGTTATCCCTCTAGGTCCTATGATAGAAACATAACAAGACTTCAGTTAATTTTGATTATCTCAATAAATGCATATGCAAAATGAGCCTGAGGCTAACATGGGATTGCTGATGTTAACTGGTCAAAGTGCTGTTATTTATACATGGAGGTTGGATTGAACAAAAGGCTAATATCTTCTTTACTTTATTTTTTTTAAAACAGCACTGGCAACTTCTTTAAAATTCTCACTTGTCTTTTAAAATGGCTTGTTATAAAATGATCATGCTCCTAAAACATGGGTGTTCCTTAAATTGGATTATATAACTGATAAATGTGATACTGTTTGTATGAAGTATAATACTGTATGCATGCATGCACCTTTACTAACAGAATTAATCTCACAAATGCCAAAGGTCTAAAATTAGCATAATTTTTTAGATTTACATTTAAACACAAAGAAGTCTCCCTGTATTCCCCTTGCTTCCCACGTTCCCCTTAGACCTGGCGATCCTTCTCTCCACAACCCCAGATACCTCCACATTGCTGGTTGGACATGAAGGGATTGAGTCTGTATGCCCTGCAGTCAATGAAATTCATGTTAACTTCAATAGATGGAGGATGAACCCCACTGATACAGGTTCTTTAAGTATACAATACTGAGCAATACACGGACTAGAAACTAAATTTGGCTCATATTGGTTTCTGACATAGAAATAGTTATATTAGTAGTAAATGAGATTATAGAAGGTAAAGTGAGACGTAAGATTGTCTTTATCAGGATATTTAACTAAAACACCAAAAACGATAAGGTTAGGAAGAAGGGTAGCTTGGGCAGGAAAAGGGTGTATGGAAGAGATGGAAACAGGGAGAGGAGGAGCCCAAATGCAAGTTAGCTGGCTACATCATCAGAGGACCATGGCAGAGGATAGAAAGTAGGTCCATCCAGTTGCTCACAACCCTCCTGATTCAAGAGTTTCAAAACAGATTTGCTTCAAATTTTCTTTGTCTCTCTTTGGGAGGAAGTGTGTTCAGTTCTGAGCCTTAAAGGAGGGCCCCAAATAACTTACCAAGAGTGGCTGGTGTTAGTTTCTTCCTCAGTGCAGAATCTAAGTCTGTTTGCAGAGAAAGGGGAGAGAGGTTGCCAGTGATACAAGTGGAATTAATTTCTTACCAGTACTCTACACTCATGGGAGGGACACAAAGAGAGGGCACCAGCTAAAGGGGGGCGGGGAATGTGACCTCCCCAGCCCGTCACCAGCCTGGGGCCCCCATGCTCTTCCCATCCTCTCCCCATGATCCACATCCGTCCCACGTTACTGGGGGTGGGGGAACAGCTCTGCCCTCCTCCTGCTGCACCGGAAACTTCTGAAACGCAGGGCTCTCCAGAACTGCAGTGACGAAAGGAGCAGAACGTGGGGCCGTTGGGTGGGCCCATGCCAGCAGCTCTTCCAGCGCAGCTGTACCGCCCTTAGCCCCACCCCCTGCCCTTCCACGCAGCTGCATCTCCTGAATCCTGCCTGGGGTCTGTACCGCAGCCCCACCGGAGGACAGGGCGGTGGAGGCAGGGCTGGAGGGGGTACAGATGCGCTGGAGGAGCTGCTGGCGTGGGGCTGCCCAGCGGCCCCACATTCTGCTCCTTTCGCCACTGCGGTTCTGCAGAGCCCTGCGGTTCGGCGGATAGGATTCCAATTTCTATCCACGGATATTGGCATCCGTGAAACCGCACAGGGCTATGAATGCTTTTGGAAGTGACTCTGGACATTCAGTTGATCAAAGTCTCAGTTGATTTCAGATGCTCAGCAAAATCCAATTAAGCAAAGTAGAGACCCAGGAATCAAAACTTCTTTTCCATGAGTCATGTATAGTTTCATGAATTTAAACTTTTATTTGTACCTTTAGCCCAGGGGTGGCCAACCTGAGCCTGAGAAGGAGCCAGCATTTACCAATGTCAAAGAGCCACAGTAATACGTCAGCAGCCCCCCATCAGTTCCGCCCGCTCCCAGCACCTCCCACCCACTGGCAGCCCTGCCAGTCAGCGCCTCTCCCTCCCCACACCTCCCGATCAGCTTTTTTGTGGCATGCAGGAGGCTGGGGAGGAGGAAGGAGCAAGGGCTCAGCAGGCTCAGGGGAGGGGGCGGGAAGGGGTGGAGTGCGGGCAGGGCCCTTTGCAGAGCCAGGGGTTGAGCAGTGAGCACCCCCCCAGCACATTGGAAAATTGGCGCCTGTATCTCCAGCCCCAGAGTCGGTGCCCATATAAGGAGCCGCATATTTACCTCTGAAGAGCCGCATGTGGCTCCGGAGCCACAGGTTGGCCACCCCTGCTTTAGCGTATATGAAAAAAATATGAAATATTTTTCCTTCCAAAAACACTCGGGTACACAAGTTTCATTTGACCAGGTAGAGCAACAGATGCATGTATTCACTTCCCAGCATAGAACCATAAAAATCAGATACTGCCACTTTCACACCTGCTGAGTAATACCTTACCCCATGCGTAACTTCAGTGAGATACTTTCCACTACTCCTGGAGTGTAGTATTATTCAACAAGAGAAAGGATGGCAGAATCTCGCTCACAGTGAGGTCCAGCTGTATTTTGTATTAAGTAGAGAGTATCATGACTGTTGACCATAAGCTCCTACTTGAGATGTTTTCTCTGTTAGAACAGCTGGGGGAGCCAATTCTGGAGCTGAGGGTTGTTCACATTAAATGCACAGCCACCATTGCCAGTGGTTTGAATCTTGGATCTGTCAGCTCAAGCATTTCAGTTACATGAACTGCCATGGCAAGCTCACTGCTTGAGAGACATTTCTCAGGAACCTAGGACTCAATTTGTCTGCATTTTCCTACAGTGTGGGCACCCAAGATTGAACACACAACTCCAGTTAAGGACTCACCCTTGCCAAGTAGAGTGAAGAAAATTGCCTCATACATCTTACATATGACACACCTGTCAATATGCTCTAGAACAGGGGAGGGCAAACTTTTTGGCCCACATCGGGTTTTCAAAATTGTATGGAGGGCCGGTTAGGAGAGGCTATGTCTCCCCAAACAGCCAGGCATGGCCTGGTCCCTGCCTCCTATCCGACCCCCTGCTTCTTGCCCCCTGATGGCTCCCCTGGGACTCCTGCCCCATCCACCACCCCCTGCTCCCTGTCCCCTGTCTCCTGACAACCCCCCCACCACTGACTGCCCCCTGCCGCCCATCCAACCCCCCTCTCATTCCTGACTGCCCCCCCGGGACCCCTGCCCCATCCAACCCCCGTTCCCCGCCCTCTGAGTACCCCAACCCCTATCCAAATCCCCCACTCCCTTGCCCTCTATCTAACCCCCCCTGCTCCCTTACCGTGCAGCACAGAGCACCGGTTGCTGGCGGCATTACAGCTGCACTGCCCAGAGCACCGGGTCAGACCACAGCTCTGCGACTGTGCTGCCCAGAGCCTTGCACCAGCAGCGCGGCGCACTGAGGCTGCGGGGGACGGGGACAGCAGGGGAGAGGCCGGGGGTGAGCCTCCCAGGCCAGGAGCTCAGGGGCCGGGCAGTGGCCCGCAGGCCGTAGTTTGCCCACCTCTGCTCTAGAAAGATATTAGCATTATAAGCAACTGCATCACATTCCTGACATTCAATATGTGATTCACTATAACCCCAGATCCTTTTCTGCAGCACTACCACCTGGGCTAGTTACTCCCCATCTTGAAGCTGTTATTTCCATTCACATCCCTTGCTAGGTATTACTCATTTTGTGCCTTAGCCTTTCTGATTTAGTGCCTACATGCCTGCACTATTCTTTTGTACTCATCCTTAGCCATTTGTCCACATTTTGTAGGATTCCTTTTTGATTTTTTCAGGTCATTACAGAACTCTAGATGGAGCCTAGTTTTACTTTGCATAGGGGTAGTTTGCTGTTACATCTTTAATATTGGGTCTTTGAGAAACTGCCAGCCCTCCTGAATATTGATTAACTGTGGAGATGCTGCATTTATTTCACTTTGCCTAAACTAGGGCAGACTTGAGCCAGTTTTCAGTAAGTGCCCTCCAAGTCAGTTATTTTGCCTTTGCCTCACAAAGAATCACATCCAGACTTAATTGTCCTTTTAAACAGCTAGTCCCATAGTCATAGCCACTCAACTCTGAGAACGCTCAGCTGTTAAACATCTTAAATCAAGCCCCAGGCACTTAACTCACACTCTAACATCTATGCAACTCCCAGCCCATCTGCTCCAAAATTCTCATACAAGTCATGTTAATAGGGAACTACACAAACAAGTGTTTCAAAGGACAAACCATCTGTAGTTTGAGACTCACATGTAGTGATCAAACCAAGCAAGGGAAAATAAAGGTGATATTTGCCCAAGACTGAACTTCATGAAAAAGAATGTAATTGCTCTGCCATAATCAAGGGCTAGAAGTTCAGGGGTGGGTGAGAGAGAGAGAGCGCGAGCGCGCACCACACAAGTGCTGGGGAGAAAACGATAGGATTAGAGTTTTTTTGCATCAAGCAAAAGTAAATTTGAGCAGGTGTTAGACTTTACTTATTCTCATTATTTATTGAAACAAAAACAGCCCAATTTAAGTGACCTTTGCATAAATGTATATCTTGGTATGAACAAGAGGTGGGTTTGGTTGTTTTATTTTTAAATTACTGCAGCCTTTGGATGAGACCCTGCAGTGATATACACGTATGCTTAACTTTTAAGTCAATGAGACAACTGCCATGTTTAAAGTTAAGCATGTGTGTAAATCTTTGCAGAACTTTAGTTAACTTTCTACATGTGTTCATTGTATTGATGGAAAAATATAGCCCCCTAGTGGCCTAAGCAATATTTCCAGGTTCTTAATACATATACATTTACTTCTAGAGAACACTTTTTACTGTTAAGGATTGTCATTATGGGAAAGTTTTACCAGATATAAAGGTAAAGGTACAGTTATACTGGTATAACTTCCCCCCATGGACATTCTTGTTCTGGAATAAGAGTGACTTTTGTATTTAGCTTATATCATTTGGGAAGAGGTTTAAGCTAGACTTGAGGAAAACACAACACTCATATCTGAATAAGAGTCCAGACAGCAGTTTATACTGGTAGTTTTACTAGTATAACTAACTATTTACATTCATCCCTTAAATATTAAAATAACTCTTTCCTGTGCAGACAAGGTCTTAGCTTTGCCTTCTCTGTTCCTGCATGACTGAGTAATTTTGATGCTGACAAACTTCAGAGATTTCTGAAATTTTGCAACATAAACTGAATAAACTGTGCAATCAAGGAAGCTAAAACAGTTTGTTGCCTCTCTCTTGAAAGGTAATCCATGTTAGTTTTGTTACTCCCAAGTTTCTTTTGGAGGGAGAGGGAGGCAGGAGGGAAACCACCTTACATGAGTTGTTTGTACTATAGATGCAAAGGTAATAATTAACCAAACCAGGGGGGAAGGAAGAAAGGAGATATAGATGAGGGGAATTACTTGATATTACCTAAAATACCTACTAACAAATTATCTTACATTTTGGAAGACTTTTCCTCTTTGTTTCGCAATTGATTTTACTAGAAATTTATTTTCACTCACTACAAAGCACTTAAAATTAAAAAAAAAACACCTCACACACATTAAAAAAAACAACCCACCACCCTTGGTGAATCTCATCTCTACTAGGTCAATAGAGTAGGCTGGATTTTAATAGTCTTCCTTGGCCAGCCCAGGGCATCTGCCCAGGGCCGGCTCCAGCGTTTTTGCCACCCCAAGCGGCAAAAAAATAAAAAAATAAAAGCTATCGGCGGCACCTCTACTGCCACAGCTTCATTCTTCGGCTGCAATTCGGCGGCAGGTTCTTCTGTCCGAGAGGGACCCGCTGCCAAATTGCTGCTGAAGAGCAGGACGTGCCGTTCCTTTCCGTTGGCCGCCCCAAGCACCTGCTTGCTGTGCTAGTGATTGGAGCTGGCCCTGCATCTGCCTCAAACAATGACAACCACTTCTGAGGTTCTCTTTGGTTGGTGTCATTTCACTTACAACTCCCAAAGGATGGTATATGTTTAGACAAAGGATTACTCCATGACCCGGTTTTTCACCCCTTCCCAAGGCTCATTAATTTTTAAAAAGTCCGTTACATATCCATTAACTTCTTACAATGAGTACATCTACTCAGGGTTTGTATTTTTCTTTATTGTGCAGCAGTGTGGCACTGTCAATGTTCTTTTGTCTTTCACAAGCCTTAGGTCAGGTCTACATTAGACTTCTGCCAGAATAGCCCTGTTGCTCAGGGCTGTGACGAGATGTAACCACTGATTGACATAGCTATCCCAGCAGAAGCCACTAGTGTAGACACAGTTATATCAGCAAAACTGCACTTTTACCAGTACAGCTTGTTTTGCTCATGGGGGTCGTTTTCCTGTAGTGGTACAAAGGGCAGCTCTGCCAGCATAGCTGCATCCACACTAGGAGCACTTTGCTGCTATACGATGCCAGTATTCCTACACTGGTAAAGCGATTCTAGTGTAGACATAGCCTTATGCATAATATACAGTAGAGAACAATTTTAGCTTTTCACACAGGGTGCATAAAAATAGTCATCTCTACAACAATAGTTCCCAAACTGGTCCACGGAGAACTGGCTAGTTACATGGTGCTGGTTCTCTTTGTTTCCAGCAACTAAGCACATTAAATAACTACAAATACTCTAAATACTTTTCTAATGCTATTCTATTACGGGTGTTGCACAAGCACGTTGTTACACTCCCTGCCCAGGACAGTTTTCAAACTGGGAGTTTTACGCAAACAGGAATGGAATAGGGAAGTGGTTTGTTCAACTGCCACGGGGAAGCAGCCATCCCCCATTCTGACAGATTAGAGACACCCTGCTCCTCTACAGCGTTCTTGCCTAAGAGGGGCTAAAGTAAATGTAAATCTGCATTGTGTGCCACTACTCAGTTTACTATCGAGTGTTCTACTATGTAACTGAATCACTTTGAGTAGGTGACTAGAAACTATTTTTTCCCCCAGAATTAATATTGTAAGATGTGGAGAGATGTGTAAAAGCAACATATATTGGAAACTGGTTGGAGATGCCGAGTATCCAGTTACACATTTTTGGTGAATTCAAAGCTCCAGTTACAAAAACAAAGTTGTGACACTGCTGTGGTAGTACTGTATTCAAGACAGGCATCTTGTCAAATGGAGCTATAGCAAGTGGTTCTCAACCTATTTACCTTTGTGGGCTGCATATGCAGCTCTCTGAGTGTTATATATATTGTGTGGATGCAGCTCACACACTAGCTGTATGGGCCAGAGCATGTCACATGGGCCTCAGCTGTTTGCTGATTGGACTGCAAGCAGCCCAAGAACCACTGAGCTATAGGACTAGTACTTGACATTTCTTCCATATTAACCATCATAAATGAAAACAGAAAGATCCAGGGAAGAACAATTTAAAATAAAACCCAATACAGAGCGCTCTGACTTCCCTAAGCAAAATAGATCTGTCTGATTTAGTGGCTTATCATGTGAGTAAAGTCAATTTACTTACGTTGCACTATTCCACTGTCATGTGTAAGAGCACAATACTGTGGGGCTTCAATGACAGCAACATCCATCTTCAAGTCTGTAAAGAAATGAATGGCTGGACTCTGTCAGGTTAGAGCGTGTCAGTGTAAACACTGATATTTGTGTGAACTACCAAAAACAAAAATAAAACTTCAGACTTGAAACATTATAAAAAGGGAAATTGTTTGAGGTCAAGTGGAAAAGAAACATGGACTCTTTGAAAACAAGAACATGACAGAAAGGGACCTCTTAGAAATCTCTTAAGTAATAAGAATACATCAGCCCAAGGAACAAAGTTCACATACAAAAGCTACTGGCAGTAGGGCTTTTGAATCCAGACTCTGGTGCCAGCTTGCCAGAACCCATTGCTAGTGAAAATTCCTCTGGAGACTAAAGGGATGGAAACCAAATATGAGGGATGGGGATATCTATGGCTGAAAGAGTCTGTCCTTCCCAGGAAGATAAGTAGTATCTGAAAATAACTTAGCAGAAAAGCAAATAAACCACAACTCAAATCAATTGAAGTGTCCATTTAAAATGTGAAAAGTGCAAAGCCAACAATGCAGTCCAACAGAGGATTTATCTATAGAATTCCTATTCATTTGATACACAATCAGCAGATGCAGATACAGTTTGCTGAGACATTAGGGAAGATTTCCAGGGTGCCAATCCTTGAGCTGCTACAGCGTTTCCTATATACAGATCACTGAACATTGCTGGAGGAAGAAAAGAAGCAGGTACTATGAATAAGAACATTCAATGTTGAGGACAAATTTATCTGGAATCAGACCCTATTACCACAAAGAAATAAGCTGAAAGCGTAATACTTCAAAAATGACTTAGAAAACTGAGAAAAATTAGCCTGTGATCTTCTGACTCCAGATACCTCCAGTCATGTCAAAACTAAATTGAAGCCATGAGAGGTAACTGTAACGAAACTCTTCCCATAGCACCCTGCAGCCAGTTGCACAGTAGTATAGCTATCATAGTGCACTGCTCTGTGTGTCAATACAAGAGCTGCTAGTGTGGATGCACTCTGCCAACACAAGGAGCATAGTGTGGACATGCAACAACAGCGTTAATTAAAGGGCATAACTTTTGCCCACAAAACTTTGTAGCGTAGACAAGGCCTTAGACATAGTCCTCCCCCCACCCCCATTATTTTTAGAAAAAGTCACAGACAGGGTCATGGGCATCCGTAAATTTTTGTTTATTGCCTGTGGCCTATCTGTGGCTTTTACTAAAAATAATGGTGGAAAAAAATCTTAACCTTAGTCATCAGTATTAGACAATCCCACCTCAGCAATTTAAGAAGTCAGGAATTGGAGATGGACCAATCTTTACAATTAAGATGATAAATAAGAAGAGAAAACATAAGATTTACTTACATCATAAAAATATCAAGCATAATTGGGTCAAGAGATCTAAACTGCCCGAGTAATGTATCATTCTTAGAAGTCTTAATATGACCGTAACCCCTTCAAGCTAAATTCAAATCTTCCACTGTCATTTTTCCCTCCGCCCCCCAAAACAAAAATGCAGTTTTAAGCACTCAAGAAAAACGTTACATTGGCACAGTTAAAGTCCTAGCTTTCTCTTTAGAGAAAAGCTGAGGAAAACAAAGAGGGAGAATCTCATTAAGAAGTTTAAAGCCACAGCAAGATAGTGTTACTGCAGTTGCAGGACTCAGTTGACATTAGAGAGTACAGTTGGCAGCAAAGCACTCAAATTCACTTCTAAAATGACTGGGAGGAGGGATGGAATCGACTACCTGTTTTTATACTGTTAAACAGTGTGTTGTAGCATCATTTTGTTAACAGTGGAAATTTTGCTCTTGTACAATTAGATTAGATACAGTAGAACATTATGATGTATGATGACCTGATGTTTTTTAAACTAAGGAAATGGTATATGGTATCAGAATTAGAATAAGTAACCAAAAGATGAATCTAAGTAACTGTTTTCCCTACTCCACCATTTGTCAGCTTCTCTAAATGGTTTCCCCAACTTGCTTTCAAAATTAACAAAAACAAAAAACCCACACCTCCCCTGAGCCAATTATAACCATCAAATAGCTATTAAAAATCTATGAAAGAGCAATGGGTTTAAGAACAAACCCTCTGTACATCAGCTTTTATATCATAAAAAAATAGGTAAAACCAAAAGCCATTTTGTAAGCACAATATTCAACCCTTTTATTTCCATGTTTATTTATTCAGAAATATTTGGCATTCAAGGAATGCAAATTATAACTTTTGGTACAGTGCTATGTAGCATCTACACCACCTTTTACTGTGAACTATGGTTCTGAGAAAAACAAAGTGGATTACAAATCAAGGTACTCTAAAGCCTTAGAACACTGGTTGAAATATCAAGTTAAAATAAAAACTAGTGCCAAAATAAAACGTTATCCTGGGCTTCCCTTTTAGTAGCTATGATAGAAGTGTTACATTAAAAATTTATATAAGAGGTACTATTGTAGGCCCCAACTGCACTGTAAATGTTATATTTCACCAGCATGCCTAAATATTGTACTGCCATGGTACAACAGGGTTTGCTTTATGTGGAAGAGACCAAAGTGTTGTTGTAACCAAAGTAAGGACCTGTGCTCCAGCCCTTGTAGAGGATAATGTTACAGTATGATCCCTTACCATGCTGAACACATGAGCAAGATCAAACTGTTATATCCAAGCTGGGCTAATACCATGTTTAGGAACACAGCATAATCATGGTAAAATGGATAGTGTAGACAGGGCCTTAGTTTTATCACAAATAACCCAGATGTGCACTGTTTAAGTACTTTTAAATACTAGCTGGTCTGTGCAAAAAAAGTTATTCCTTTCTAATATGAAAACATCAGAAAGCTTGATGTTAATCAAGGGCCCAATTCTGCCAACTTCGAGGGAATGCCTCTTTGCGCTAGATTGTGAGACTCTAGGCACAGCCCTGCATGCCTCTGAATCACAATTCCTCCACGGCCTTCTCCTTAGGCCTCAGAGATAGTAATTTACGGCTGGCCTATACCCATAATAATGGCTTGATCCTGCAAGGTGTTGAATACTCTGGACCTGATGCAGCAAAACACCTAAGGATGCAGTAACTGTGAGCAAATAGTCTTGCTGACTCAAAGCTAGCCGCTGTGGCCAGCAAGTAGGGGGAGTGGAGCCATACCTTTGCCCATTCCCTGGTCACCTACTCTGGGGAGTGATTAAGCAGGTGAATATCCTCGTTTACTCCCTGATCTAAGTATATGTAGGGATGTAAGGGGAGTTATTATCCCTTCTTACCTTCCTTGGGCATGCAGTCTGTCCACAACCTAGCTCTATGCAAGTAGGGTTGGCAGAATCAGCCCCAAAGCAAGAAGTAGTCACATACTTACTAGGAAAAGTTTACATGGTCTCCCAATCCGAACCTTCGAAATAAATCTTTGCCTTAGTATTATTTAACATCTTATGCCCTATCTCTATGATGCATTCAGCTTTTACTAATATGCTAACTATGGCTATTTCTAGGATTAAATTTAACCCATGTTCTTTAATTAGTAGTAAAAGAGCTATCTTTTTAATCAGGTCCCAAGTAGTTTTAAAGTAGCCAGAAGGAAAAAACCAAAACATTGTACTCCTGCAAAATAATCTTACTAAAGCCATGCTAAATCGTTGACTTTAGTTCTTCAGTGAAGTTTGCAGTGAAGTTTAATTGTCCAGAATAAATCTGCCCACTGAAAAGGAGCATATGTTTTATTTTGCAACATAAGGAAGTCATTGATGTATTTAACCTCTTGATTTAAGAAGAACTATAAAGTTATTTTGTAGGCAGTGTCACACTCCTTTTACCATATGGATGATTATTGGAGCGAAGATTAAAATTTTTACCAGGGGAATATAAATTTTGCATAAATGGTCTATACTTGTACTGAATAAACTTAGAACTGAGAAAAAAAATTGTGTTTAAATGAACCTTTTAGCTTCCTTGAGATGATGAGACACCCACAGGTACTAAAAAGAAAAAAGTACATTTTAACTTGCTTTATTAAATATTATTCTTCCACCTCTCTAAGAAGACTCCCAGTTAGGCAGTTACATTTTCAGAAGAGAAAGGCCCAAAGATTTTAGTGGTGCAGCTATTTGTTATCTGACCTCAAAGGGCTAGTGTTTTGCCCCATATGAACTGGGCTAAAACTCGGAAGTGGAATTAATTAAAAAGTATCCTATTTCAAACTGAGGTACAGCAATGCCACAGGTCCCCAAAAATTTCCCAAACCCATTTTGGGTTATGGAAAAATGTTGTAATTTAATGCAGAGCTAAATTCCATGGTGAACTTAAAAGGTGAACATGTGGCCACAGACTGTTCAGAATTAGAGTGCTTACAGCGAAGAAGGAAAGAGTACATCTTTTGAAGGGAATTCATACAAGACAACCTTTAAGAAACCAGCAAGTTAATTTTGGAATTCTAAAAAACTGCTAGTTTAAATCCATATTGTAAGCTAAACCACCTACTTATTGTTGCCAACAACACTGTTGTATGTGTTTGTCTAGTAATTTAGTGAACAAAATGACATTAAAAGGAAAGGAGGCTGCTTCTACAGGGACAAACATTGAACTAATCTCACATTAGAGAAAAATCTAGCATGCACCTTTAACATTGCAAACGGAAAACAAGGACAAGTTTGTTAAAAACCCATACAAGGAATCACAATTTTCTTTTAAAAAGATATACAGAAATAATTACACTAATTAATAAACCACCAATATTCATGATTTTCTCATGTGAATTAAACTGGTTTAAGTTTTCAGAAAATATATCAGCAAACAAGTACAGAACATGTCTGATCATTCAAAAATACTGTTCTGTCAGAGGAACTGTTGAAAGCAGACACAAATGTGTATGCAACTTGTGCTTTTTATCCAAGGGAATATGGAACACATGGTCATAGGTTTCCAGCTAGATGAATTACAGCATTATCAAGTGACTACATAAATCAATCCTTTCTTCTACCTGATTCAAGTTGGAGCAGCTACAATACTGTAACAATGTGATGTGTTCCAAGAATCCATATGAAAAGTACCACTTATAATAATCTAAGTACCCATCTGGATTTTCTTTTAGTTTGCCTATATTCACAAAATATATTCTGTATATGCACCTTGAGTATAACTGTACGGAAAAGTCTCAAAAGATAAAAGATGGCATGAGACAGTTCAGTCGCCTTCCTAATTCTGAATTTGTAACCGCCACCAATGAAGAAGCCCAATGCTATATGTAGTCCCCCAAAAAACACTGAGAGGCCTTGGCTCTCAGTGCCTAGTCCCCTCGCAGGCTCTTCGCACGCCTGTTTCCTTAGGCGGAACATGTCGAGGCTGCAGAAACATTTGTGTACTCCTCAGCAGTTATGTTTGTTTATGTGATGCCTTCTCCAGATCTGGGAGTTTGTTAACCAACGCTTGATGATCCACATTGATACTGGCTAGGAGTCCCCCCTCATTGCCATCTGAGCCAGTATAACTGATTTCTTCGCCAGTCAGGGTAGTCATATGACCACCCAATGCTTTCAGCACGGCATTCCCGGCACATATATCCCATTTCTTGATGTATGTCACATGAATGTACACATCGGCTTTTTCTTGTTTCTTGTCAGGCACATCAAGGAGAGCTAAAACTTTATAGCCTAAAGATTAGAAAGGTAACACCAGTTAATGAAAACATCAACTTTCCTAATTCATCACAAAATAATGGCATTTATTAGCAATTACAAAAATGATTTTGTTAACTGTGTCATGTTAGTTGAGAATGTAACGGTGAATACAGCAGAAACCTTCACCTTCTGTTACACTTCCTGCAAGCTGCTGAAATCGAGATTTTTCCACTACGTAACACTTGAAACAAACAAACCCATTTTACACATGATCATTTCCTTTTCCCCAACACCTACTAGTTCATCAGATACCTAGACACATCAAGAGATGCATCAACAGAATCAGATTGTGTATGCATTTAACTAAATGACAGCATTTCACTCTTGGGCTTGTTTCCTTTACCACAATTGTATCACTTATCTCCACTTTACTCTCAAATGCACCATTTTGTTAATTCTAGCTGGCATGCATATCAAACATATTTCCAATTCATAAAAATTGCATGTAATCAGATTTCTTCATTTTACTGATTGACTTCATTCTTTTACAAAACTCCCTACTTGCTCATTTCACAGTACAGTTCATCCTCTTCATTCAAGCTAAACCTTTCCCCCTTTTTATATGCTACCAAATGGAATGGAATATCTGCTATATCACTTATAATTTCATCTTTCCTGCTAACCAGAACCAACTTCTTTAGACTCATTCTCTGACCCATGACAGCTCATCAACATGAGATATTAAGAACTGCATCCTTTCTAAAAAACAACAAACAAAAAACAGATATAGCGGTCCATACAAAGTTGGAAGATGCCCTTTTGCGAAATTCAGAAATTACCTGCAAAATGCAGGTACTTGAAGTGGGTAATTATGTCACACTTGTGCGTCCCCTTCATATAGGCACATTCCACCTATGCCATGAACCAATTTTGCCCAGACATTTAATATAAAAAACCCTCCAACCAATTTGTTTGCTTGTAGTTAGATCACTCCTGGAACTGACTATTAGATTCTTAAATCACTGAACTTCTTTTTCTTAAAATTTTCAGCTTCTACATCTGAAGCTATATTATCTTTTTATTGTTTTCTCACGCCAGTAAAACAGTGCAACTCCTCCTGTTTCTGTTCATGATTATCAGCCTTTTCTTAATATAGCAGCCAGTTTCACTCTGATCTTTTCTAATGTTCGGCATAGAGCAAAAGTCACCCCAAAATGCTCCTCTCTCAATGTACCCAGTACTCTCTTTTCGTTTGTTTCATGTTGTGCCTAATATTTGGGTACTTACTCCTTTTCCTGCCAACTAACCAGTGCTTTTAGTCACTCAGTCCCATCCCACAATCTGAAAGAAGTTTAAATTTGGGTTCTAGGTGCATGAAGTACAGTACTTCTGCTGAAAATTACTTGGTTTTGGTCACTTCTCCAGTTAATAACTATTTCCTTACTACGTAATCCACAAGCAATAAAATGTCTGGAATGCTTAAAAAGGTAACAAACCTGCTCCACCTGCTGGGATGATCACAGTTTTATTTCCAAATGTTTGCCGTGCTACCTGCTCTACTTTTCCTGCATGAGAGCGGGACACAATAATCCTTGGAGTTCTCTCACTGTAGGAGGAACGCGCTTTTACATTTGACCCACCATCCACCATTGCCCACGCTACAAAAGAAACATACATTCCATTAGTGGGTTTTAGTGCATTTTAGAACACTTTATGTCTAGTTAGGTTCAACTGTAATCTTTCATAATAAATTATTGTAAAACTGGAAAAAATGTGATTGTAAAATTCACAGGGAGATTCGGGGACAGATGTAATGTAGATGATATTACCTGAAATTCCTTTAGCTCATTCTTTTAAATTGACTACATTGCAAATGGATTGTGAAATTTTACTTTTTATTTCCTTCCCATCAGTCAACAAAATACTGTCATTTTTCAGATCAAGAGAAGAATATGAACATGTTTATTTTCAGAAAACATTGATTGATTCAGGAGACTGAATTCAGGATGCATAGCCTTCCGCTTCTAGATCACTGGTTCAAAACCACCCCTTGATAGACTGTGTCCAAAAGCCATTACAATTTGACATTTATTTGGTGATTTCAGCACAGTAGAGAGGCTGAGACTACGTGGGCAGAGACTGAACTAACCTGTAATCTTTAAATATGGTTCCCCCTTATTGATTTATATCTATGTGGTAGAGCAGGATCATGACAAAACAAAGGGTTATGGCATTTCCAGTTTGGATAGTTACTCTCCACAACCCCTAATCTTGAGTAATAGAACTAATGAAATTTTTACATTTTAAAAAAAATCTTAATTGGATGCCATTCCTGAAGATTTCTGATGGGCTATCCTTTCAGATTCCTTTTTTTAAAAAGAAAGAATGTGGCAAATTCCCAGTTACAATTACAGAATTTTTGTTGGAAAGAAAATCACCTCTTCAATAATAGGTGTGGCAGGTGCTTCAGAAAAAGCCAAGATACATATAAATGTGAAAATAAAGTGCTAATGATAAACAACTGGAATTAAAGTTAGCATTTAAAGAATGTAATACTTAGGTGGGGAAAAGTCACAACACTAAATATTCTAATAGGTAGAAAACCTAGTTCATTTGAACGAGCTTAATTGCGGGGTTATTAGTCAGAGCTATTACGTAACTTCTCTGGACTCTAGAGGTCAGTATGGCCTAAGGGAAAAGGGAAACATGTCATCAGCCTCTGTTTTAACTACCCAGGAATATAAAACACATTTCCTTCAAATATACTCAACACTTAATTTGTTGTTTGAGCCTTTCACAAGTTACTGGCAATACCCTGTCCTTGGAATGTGTATGTTTAAACTCACATCCATCCTCATCAGTGCTTCAACAGAGTCAAGAGATTCTGTATGTGAGTGCTGCATGTTTGGAATACAGTAACTCCTCACTTAGCATTTTTCAGGAACATAACTACAATGTAACTTTAAGTGAGACAATGTGAAGTGAATTTACTTTCCCCATAAGAATTAATGTAAATGGAGGGTTAGGTTCCAGGGAAATTTTTTTTTGCCAGATAAAAGACTAATTTTGTATACACACACACACAGTATAAGTTTTAAACAAACAATTTAATACTGTACACAGCAATGATGATTGTGAAGGTTGGTTGAGGTGAAATCAGAGGGTAGAAGAGGGTGGGATATTTCCCACGGAATGCCTTACTGCTAAATGATGAACTAGCATTCGGCTGAGCCCTCAAGGGTTAACACGTTGTTAATGTAGCCTCACACTCTACAAGGCAGCTGGAATGGAGGGTGGGGAGACAGCATGGCAGAGAGAGACAGACCCACTGCGTGTGAGAGACAGACTCGCATTGCCCCCTTAAGTACACTAACCCCACTCTAAGTACATTGCCTTTTTAAGTAGATCAGCAAGTTGAGACAGCAGCTGCTGTCAGCAAGCTCCCTCTGTCCTGAGTCCTGTTGTGTCCCACCCTTGCTCTGTGGAGATAAGGTGCAGGAGCAGGGGGAGGTGACACTAGCACCCCTCTTGGGAGCAGTCGTATGGACTTCAATGAAACTGTGTGAACAAGGGGCTACTCAGTATAAGGGTGATAGAACAGAGGCCTATATATACAGTGTTATTTTTCTTTAGAGATTGTTCTTAATGCAGTGGTCCCCAACCTTTTCGTCTGGCGGGCGCCAGATGAAGGACTGTGGCGGCGGAGCATCCGCCAAAATGTCGCTGAATTTCTGCAGCATTTCGGTGGCAACACCTCTTGATGACGCTACTTGCCGCCGACAAGCGACGTCATCAAGAGGCGTCGCTGCCGAAATGCCGCCGAAATTCGGCGGCATTTCGGTGGACGCTCGACCGCCGGCCAGGATGCGGGCACATTTAGATGCCCCCGCAGGCGCCATGGCGCCCACAGGCACCGCATTGGGGACCCCTGTCTTAATGTTTCAGTGAAAGAGCTTCATCAACGACTGTATTTTTGGTTTATGTTTCTTCCATGTACCATTCTTCTGCCCCACAAAGATCACTTTTTCCTGTGTTTTGTGGGTGCCCCAATCTTAAGGATTTTGGACATTACCATAATATAAATAAGTAATAAGGACACATTTTTGTTTTCCTGTATTAAGTATTATTGTATCCATTTATAACTACAGATTCTCCCTCAAATGTAAAACTTTAACTGTACATCAGTGAAAATGGCAGAAAAAAAAATGAGAGATGCATACTGATACCTGTATATGCTGAGAAGGGCTTGTGTATTACTCCTATTACTGGTTCACCATTCACAGCCACACACACCATAGTAGTGACATATTGTCGAAGATCCTCTAAGGGCCAGGAAATCAGACAAATTAATTAGCTCAACATCACATAGGTTAAGAGCATCAAAAAAAAAAAAAAAAATCAAAACCACTGACTTTATAGACTTACATATATTGATACAATAAACTGAACAGCATTAGTAAATTAATAGATTGTACTGAGATCTTATCCTTCAAGCTTTATAAACAGCCTGCGTTTTAAATTCAATCCTTAAATCAAGATAGAAGAAGGCCATATCTTTTTAAAGTCATTCCACAGTTACCAAAATATTAAAGAGTATAAAGAGTAACACCCTCCCCCCCACAGTTTCCCCATACTTTCTATTGTTCAGTAGATGTGCATTCTGCTCCTACAGAACCCAATTCTGCCACCTGGTCATTAAGCAAAAGATTCTTATATGAAGGTGGCAGATTTGAGCAGAACAAATGCCTCCCATTCTCCACCTCATTTTACATTCTGTTTACTTTAGAGCTGAATGTTCTTCCTAGGTTTTGAATTTTCATATATGATTACCATCATACCAGTGCAATATTGTCAAGGAAAAGAATCACTGGTTTAGTTTTGCTGTAATTACTTACCCGTGTTTATATTGGTTAGGTTTTTAACTGTACTATATTGTATTTTAAATAGTTTGTGCAGCATCATGAGTCTTTTGGAGAAGGGGAAGATTTACAATTATGTGATGCATTTTAACTTCATGTCTGTTTCCTAATTCAAGCCCAGGAACAAGTATGAGCAGAGAATTCAACTGGAATTTAAAGTAATTTGTTTAGAATATAGCATCACTGGCTATTCAAGCATAAAAAATAGGTATTAATCAACTGCACCCATAAGTGACAAATATCATCAGATGTATTTTAGTGTCACCTAGCTCGAGAGTCAACACAGAACTAAGCTTTTAAACAGCTGTGGCCAAGATATTTACCTGAGATCTCATTTTTAAGAGTAGTTCAGCAAAATCACAACAGCTCTAATAAACAACTCTTGTATAAAATTTCTCTTGAAAATACATTATATTTTTGTCTACTAAGTAAATATTTAGCTCAATTAAAAAAAAAAAACAGAACAGTTACCTGTGTATTCATGCGTGGCGTCTAATGGATCGATCCAGACTGTCACACTTTCTGCTGGAACCTCTTTAGACTGTATTTTTTCCTTTATGTCTTCAGGAATACTGCGATCCCAGAAAATTCTCTCCTTATCAGGTGCATCAACGTGTTCTTCAGTATTTATCTATGTTAAAAATTATACAAACAGACACATTAACCTAAAGTGTTGTACCAGGATGATCTACCAAATATTTGTGCACATAATGGAAATTAACAGCCTTCCCTTTCTCCTTGAAGAATTTCATTTCTAACTCAATGTGGGTGGGAGAGGGGAGGTGAGGGAGGAAATCCCAAAACATTTAA
Source organism: Mauremys mutica (assembly GCF_020497125.1). NCBI lineage: Eukaryota > Metazoa > Chordata > Testudines > Geoemydidae > Mauremys > Mauremys mutica. Next base: position 69,192,560 of record NC_059073.1, on the reverse strand, counting down.
TGAGTTTGGAGACCAAATCATACCTCTGAACCTTCAGATCTGCCCAGGTGCAACGCAGAAATTGTGACAAGTGACCAAAATGTTGAACTCCTGTATTTTGCTGCAAGCTATCCATATTTCCAGATCATGGTGTTTAACTATAAACCCTGCTATTAAGGATATTTTCCTCACTGTGTGAATTAAATAAACCACTTTTTAAAAATGTAAACTTCAGACACTTCAGTAACATTCCTGATGGACTCTGAAGGGAGTCATTCCTCACAAAAAACGGCCTTCTGCTATACAAATCTCTCGCTTCCCTGCAGCTTTCTAAACACATCTAAAGGTGGTGAATAGCCATTCACGAGTAGCCTATCAATTATTTTCTTATATAAAAAAGGCAACTTAATTGCAACCTACAAATTCAAAACTACCGTATATACTCGATCATAAGCTGGTTCGTTTATAAGCCGACCCCCCCCTAAGATGGATAAGTAAAAATGGAAAATTTTTATAACCTGTTTATAAGCCAATCCTATAATTCAGGGGTCAGCACACTTTGGCTCCCAGGCCATCAGGATAAGCCGCTGGTGGGCCAAGATGGTTTGTTTACCTCGAGCGTCCGGCATGGAGGTAAACCTTAGTAAACAAAGTGTCCCAGCGCTCCAGCTGCTTACCTTGACAGGCTGGGACAGCAACTGGCAGGGAAATTTTTTTTGGTGGGGGTGGAGAGAAGCTGGGAGTCAGGGGAGTAACCCCTGTGACCACACCCCACATGACCCCACCCCTAGCCTGGGACCCCCACACTCTTCCCATCCCATCCCTTCCCACCTTATCTGGGGAGGATGTCTCTGACCTGCTGGAGCTGCTCCACAGTCCAGCCTGCATAAAGCATTACAAGAACCTCACACGGGTTCATTTTCCTGCTCTGGGCAATTCCTTAACAACAGTTCATTAAGTCTTTTTTTACATCACCCACTCTCCTCCCAAATGTGCTTGAATATTAGCCAGTTGTCCATGAAAGGTGCATTAAATAAGACATTTTTCCCAGTTTGGGATGCAAAACTACAGCTATACCCTATAAAGTCTTTCAATTATACTGAAAATTGAAGATATAATTTATTTTTGTAATTAAGTATGTGAATAGTCAAATCCTTTTGGCTGATTTTTAAGGAAATACATTTTTATATAGTTTAAAAGATAGCAACTGCAGCTAATGGAAAATGCAATATTTCTAAGGAAGAAATGGCTTCCTTGTTCCAAACACAATGAGCCCATCATACAATGCTAAACTTTGAAAAAGAGTAAGAAATTCACTGAAAGTGATAAAATTAAGTTCACAATAAGTAATTCCATAAACAACCTAATTATAGGAACTAAAGTAGGAGAATGTTAAATAAATCCAAAAAGTTATTTATCTACATATGAAGTGTAAATAACAGATGGAGGTATGTAAGCACTCCCAAATACAAATCCCACTATTATTTCATTAAAACTGCAGATTAACTTATTAAAATACTGTCTGCTTGTAATTTAAAGATAGCCTTTACCAATTAGGCATATGTGCAGAAATTAGGCTTAATACTTTCACTCCAACTCACCCTTTACAGGAACTGCAGAGGATTTATCAAGATTTTATGGTCAACAGTTTCGAAAGCCCCTGTTGAAACTAACAAAACCAACAAGAATGCCAACTTTGTCCACTAACAGAAAGTCAACCAACAAGATCAGTGGAGTAACCACCTAAAGCTAGACTGAATGCTCTCAAAACAGTCAGAAGATTCTCTATTATGCTAGAATTGCTTAGCCACATGAAGTTGCTTTCTCACTTTGGGGGGGAGGGGGCGGCGCTATGCGGGGGGGGGGCAGGAGGAGGAAGAGAGTTTACCTGGAGATAAAAGCAGACAGAGACAGGAATAAATAAATATATAGCATGGCTCATAAAGCCTCTCAGTTGAGGGAATCCTGGTACTTTATGCACCGACTGAGATTACTGATGTTTTCTTCAAGATTACCAGCCATGAGGGTCATAAATGCAAGACCCAGTTCAGAGCTCCCTGAAGCACACAATCTCATTGCCAACACTCCTTAAAATGGATGGCACATTTATCCCCTCACTCAACAACCCTGATCTGCTCTCATGACGGTAGCTCATCCACTCCCATATATGATGAAGTAGATAAACTCTTGCAGTGATAAGAAACTGTTTCTAAGCAAAGGCATGACCTCAGCCATGTTTAATCTCAGTTTGTTTCTAATTAATATAAACCTTATTTCCCCCAACCTTTCTTCACAGGTACCTCAGAAGTGTAACAGTCTTTGTTGCTGTCACCTGGACTCTTTCTTGTTCTAAATTTCCTGCAGCTCAGTATCCTATGTAAAATAATTAAGAGCTGCTGTTCACTTCTTAGTAGACAAGTGTCCCCATCACAAAAAAAGTCACCACTCTAGCTTGCCACTTCTCTGCATATTTCAGCAGATAGGACAGAATTGGATGGGCATAGAGAGTTAATCATCATCTTCTTAAAGGCAACCTAATCAGATCAGATTTGAGGCACATGGGTGAAACAGCATGCAGAAGCTTGCACTATTCTGTGCTGTTCTTCATTTATGGACAGAGGAATTCAGTCTCAAAGGTCTCTGTCTGGAAATTTAAAATAAAAATACCAACTGAAATAGTTTTAAATACATTTGAAAAGATAATCACAGAACACACTGCACCATGATGTTAAGGGCCTGAATTAATATATTTTCTTCAGTGAGCTTTAAATGGGAGATTCACTTCAGTGCAGGGGACCTGCATAAAGCCCAAGACAATATCTGTCAGTGGAATTTTGGGTTTACATCTTAGCTCACTGTTCTACTTAGCTACTTGCTGGAGATTGCCAAAAAAGGAAACAATGTCACAAAAGTACTAAAACAACGCAACTGCCCAAATCATATAACTCATAATTCTATAATGATTTGCATTCCCTTTCACATGAGGCCCAGGACTGCAAAAGTAGGGTGGCTACAGCTAAGGTTTGAGGTATACTGGAGGAAGTCATGCCAGTGAATACACTGAAAAAGGCAGCGGCCCTGTGGAAAAATGTATGGTTGCTAATTATATGATCACATACTAACAAAATGCATAAACACAAAGAGGCAGAACTGGCAACTGTTATTCTGGCATTTTCTAACTTTTGAGTGTGCAACTTTACAACCTAAATAACCCTCTTTTAATGCAGTGTTTGTATGTCATCATATGTTTTATGCTTTAAGACAGTAAGCCCTTTGTGACATACCATGCCTTCATGTCTGAATAGCAACCAGTCCCGGGGAGCACCAGTCCCCGCAGTAATACAAATATTAATGAATAACCCTCATTAAAAGGTGATCAGGCTTATTGTAGCATATAATAAAAATTAATTGCTACTCCTTGCTCCTATTTAACTTTGCTACTGTAACTGGTGTGAATTTAGCCAGCTGACATCAAACAGAATAACTTGAATAAATTGGATTTTTTTCCCCATTCTGCATAGAATGGAGCCTCACTGCATTTTTTTTTTCTAAGAGAAAAAAAAACAAAAAGGTACAACATTTTCTATGGATTTCTCTCCCCTGCAGATTTTGAGTGCTTTTATTTATAAATCAGAGGTGTCAGAAATCCAAGACTCTTTACATGTTTATTTCAAATCCCGTAACTAGGAAGCATAACTCTTCCTTTTCTATGGATAACGAGGTCTTAACAAGAAACTCTGCTTTAAGTACTGACTGTTAACATTACAAAGAAGAAAAGCATGTAAAGTAGTGTAGTGCAGAGTAGATAGTACCGCTGGGAATACAGTGGCTCATTAGTTCTTATGTCTACTTTGATCAAACGACAAAACACTATTTCCTATCATCTAATTAGGCTATTTTTTAACACTGGAAAATTACAATAATGCTGAAAATGTAATAAAGTTTCTGCTCTTTAAATAAACTGTGTCTGAGGCTATGTCTACACTTAATCCGCTAAAGTGGCATAGCTGCAGGTGCACCACTGTAGCGCTTCAGTATAGACATTCACTACAGCAATGGGAGATGGTTCTCCCATTGCTGTAGTTAAGCCACCCCACAAGAGGTGGTAGCTAGGTTGGTGGAAGAATTCTTATATCAACCTAGTATTGTCTACAATGGAGGTTAGGTTGGTATAGATGCATCTCTCACGGGTATGGACTTTTCACACCCCGAGAGATGTAGCTTTGCCAGTGTAAGTTTTCAGTGTATACCAAACCTGATTTAAGTCCCTATTCCTGCAAAGAAAAGCATTCCTGGACCCATGTAGGGAACCACTGATTTTAACAGAGCTTCACATAGGGGTTGGCCCAAATGCTTCTCTTTGCAGGATTGAAGCCTTAGAGCACTAAAACCAAAATAGCGCATACTTGACTTATGCCCCGTAGTGAATGCCTTATTTAAAATAAAATAAAAAAAAAATCTTGCAAACAGTATCTTTGAGTTTTGTTTTCATAAGTGTTAACCAACATCAATTAATCTTAACATTTTAGTTTTTTGGTCACAATCCATCCTATTAATAATGCTGAGAATTACTATTTCGGGTTAATGAAGGAAGTGTAAATCCACATAAAATAAAGTCAGGTTTTTCATGGTTAACTGAATAAGTGAACCATCACTATCCATATGAAGAACCCACGCACAAGAGTTACTTGTTAGCTACAGAAGAGAAAAATGTGGTGCAGAGAATCATTATCCACATAGTCAAATCTCCTGCTTTCTGGAAAGAACTGTTTCCAGTAGAAATATCAAAAATGGCATTTTCACGTTTTCTTTGAGACTACCTATAAAAACAGATCTCAAAAATTATTTGCATTAAAGGTATATAATTTTGGTATATCAATATTTCTTGCCTTGCTGCAAAACTTGGTCCTTTGCTAACTGACAAGAAGATATCGCAGCAAGGGATGCCACAAACACACAGGCACTTGCATAACATTACTCATGCAAGTTATTTGTGTACCTAAGTGTTTCCACAGCTGTACTGTGTGTCTATTTCTTTGCCACTGTAGCAGTTTAAGTATCGACATACCCTCAAGTCCCAGTTTCTTTAAAGAACAGAAACCTTCATTACCTTTTCAGTATTACTGTAATTTTCCAGTCGGAGCAACTTTCAAGGTCTCCAGAAAAATATTACTCCTAACTTATTTTGAGCATATTAATTTACAAACAAATTGGTTTCACCAGTCAAAAGTTGCTGGCATTAGAAAGTGGGGTTTATAATGGAAATTTAGATTACCTTTAGCTCAGAGGGTAATAGCAACCAATGCTTCCATAACAAAAGACATTTTTGTTTTTAAACAAACAAAAAAACAGGTTCAGTCTCCTGTGACAACCTAACTCCTACTATTGCTTCTGCCTTTCACACACCACCACCACAAAAACCAATGCTAAGGAACATGACATAATATTTTACAAAAAGAGATCTACCCTGTTGGGTTGAAGATCAATGGAGCTATGACAACTTTCACCAGCTGAGATCTACATCCACATATTTGTGTGTCAACCTTTTGCACAGACTGTACAGAGTGTTCACCTTCTCTTAGTTGTAATTTATATATCATTACTGCTAAACAGGAGTTAATAGTATAAAGAATTATTTTAAATGTTTCATCTTGTACATACAAGCTTCCCTCAATTTAATTTAAGAGCTGTAAAGAGGCAGAGAAGGAAAGCATATCAATTTACTTTTAAAGTGAATATGCTGGGATGATTCAAAGCATTAATACTCCTAATCAAAATGCCTCAAGTTTTTGCACTCATGAACTGGAGACTAACTTCAGTTCTTTTTTAAAGTTGTATCAAGCTGAGATCCAGCATCACCATCTATCATCAATTCCCTCATCAAGGCCCTGATCCTGTACTCCTCATTCTGGAGTGAAGGATGAATTCCAGAATGAGGGTGGAGTTGGGGGGAAAAGAAAGTGGCGGGGGCTGCGTGTGTGAGAGAGAGACACAAAACCACCATTTTTTTTTTCACAAAAGAGTGCCCTCAGGGCATGGCAAACAATTTACAGATCTGTCTGAAGATAAGACTCTTCCTCAAGACGTTAAACACGATGTACAAATTCAGTCTAAACATGATGTACAACTTCAGGAAAAGAGGGAGGTGAGATAAAATGAAGAAAATTGTAAATGAACTGATGTTTAGCACACTTCTTATCTGTTTTGGAGTTTTTGTTTGGATACTTTTTTATATATATATATATATATATATATATATATATATATATATATATAAAAAGATTTTCTTCCTAGCTTAGTAATAGTTTAGCTTTTTGGAAGAAGTGTCTTAGTATGTTTACTACATCTTTGATGTACTAATTCATAAGATTATGTGATTATTACCCATATTACATGGCCAATGTATTGTGTGTCACTTGATATTCCCATTACCAGAGATATTTCATTACATTTAGTCAATCACCAGTCAGAAGACTTCTCCTACTGGGGTCCCCAACGTGGTGCCCGTGCCCGTCATGGTGCCCACCATGGTGCCCGCCGGGGCATCTAAGTGCGCCTGCATACAGGCGGCAGACGAGCATCTGCCCAAATGCTGCCGCCAAGCTGCGCCATCCAGAGGCGTCGCTGCCGAAAATCAGCAGCATTTCGGCGGCAACACCTCTGGATGACGCTGCTTGTCAGCGGAATTTCGGCGGATGCTCATCCGCCACCACGATCCTCTGATGGCTCGTCGTCTGGTGCCTGCCAGACGAAAAAGGTTGGGGACTACTGGTTCAGAGTTTGTGCAGTTTGAGGCAGGTAGAAAAAAGACATGACTTAAGTCCCCCATTAGTTACCCATAAAAAAAACACCTTTTAAGTTGCCTAAGGTAACTAAATGTTGTTATAGCATTCCCTAAACTACGTATATGAAGTTTTAGGTAATACTGTGATGTGTTAGCTAATTACTAAGGCAAAAGTGGAGAGGTTTGAAGAACAAATAAATACTAATTTTGAAGAAGTGGAGAAGCTTCAGAGTTATGGTGTGGGGCTGAGCAGCAGCTGGGCAGCAGGGCAGCCCGACCCCTGGCTTGTTATACCCATTGCCCACATAGCTGTGCATTTTATTTTTCCTTTGTAAGTGTAATACTTTGTACTTGTCTTTACTGACTAATTCTCCAACTTACTAAGATCCTCACTCCAAAGATGTGAGGGAGATTCCCACACCCAAACCATTCTTTCTAGGTGACAAATATAAGGAACTGTCCCAGACTGAGGTATCAAAGGAGATTTTGGAACAAACTGGTCAATTAAACACTAATAAGTCCCCAGGACCAGATGGTATTCAACCAAAAATTCTGAAGGAACTTTTGGTTGAAATTGTATGAAATTGAATAACTACTAACTGTGGTATGTAGCCCTATCGCTTAAATCAGCCTCTGTACCCAGACGTCTGGAGGGTAGCTAACATAACACCAATTTTTAAAAAAGGCTCCAGAGGCAATTACAGGAAGGTAAGCCTAACTTCAGTAATAGGCAAATTGGTTGAAACTGTGCTAAATAACAGAATTATCAGACACATAGATGAACACAATATATTGGGGAAGAGTCAACATGGCTTTTGTAAAGGGAAATCATGCCTCACCAATCTATTACAATTCTTTATCAACCAGCACGTGGACAAGGGTGATTCAGTTAATATAGTGTTCTTGGACTTTCAGAAAGCCTTTGGCAAGGTCCCACCCCAAGGGCTCTTAAGCAAAGTACGCTGTCATGGGATAAGAGGGAAGTTCCTTGAAAGGATCAGTAACTAATTAAAAGATAGGAAACAAAGGTAGGAATAAATAGTTTTCATAATGGAGAGAATTAAATAGTGGGGTCCTCCAAGGATCTGTATTGGGACCAGTGCTGGTAAACATATTAATAAATTATCTGGTAAAGTGTAAACAGTGAGGTGACGAAGTCTGCAGACAATACAAAATTATTCAATATAGTTATGTCCAAAGCTGACTGCAAAGAGTTACAAAGGGATCTCTCTAAACTGGGTGACAAAGTACTGCACATTGGAAAATATAATCCCAACTATACATACAAAATGATGGGGTCTAAAATAGCTGTTACCACTCAAGAAAGATCTTGGAGTCACTGTGTCTCTAAAAACATCTGCTCATGTTGCAGCAGCAGTCAAAAAAGCTAACAGAATGTTAGGAACTACTGGGAAAAGCATAGGTAATAAAACAGAAAATATCATAATGCTACTATGTAAATATATGGCATGCCCTCACCTTGAATACAGCATACAGTTCAGGTTGCTCCACTTCAAAAAAAGATATCTTGTAATTGGAAAAAGTACAGTACAGGAAAGGGCAACAAAATGATTAAAAAGACTGGGACTGTTCAGCTTAGAAAAGAGACAACTAATGGGGGTTGATACTATACATATCTACAAAATCATGAATGGTGTGGAGAAAGTGAATAAGGAAGTGTTATTTACCCCTTCACATAACACATGAACCAGGAGTCATCCAATGAAATTAATAGTCAGCAGGTTTAAAACAAACAAAAGGAAGTACTTCTTCACACAACAGTCAACCTCTCAAAATCGTGAAGGCCAAAGCATAACTGCACTCTAAAGAGAATTAGATGAATTCATGGGTGATGAATAATAGTCATTGATGGACCTAAGATGATCAGGGATGCAACCACATGCTCTGGGTGTCCCTAAACCTCTGACTGCCAGAAGCTGGAACTGAAGGACAGGCGATGGATCACTCAATAATTGCCCTGTTCCATTCATTCATTCTAAAGCATATGGCACTGTCCACTGTCGGAAGACTGGATACTGATCTAGATGGACCATTGCTGTAGCTATTCTAACGTTCTTAAGCTTGTTTAGATTTCTAATCTAATCCTCCAAAGTGCTTGCAATCACTCTCAGCTTGGTGTCGTAAGCAAATTTTATAAGCATGCTCTTCACTCCATTATCCAAGTCATTAAATGAAAATATTGATTAGTATTGGACCCAGGACAGACCTCTAAAGGACACCACTAAATACACCCTTCCAGTTTGACAGGCACCATGGACAACTAATCTGAGAGTAACAAATTTATTTGGGCATAAGCTTTTGTGGGCTAGAACCCACTTCATCAGATGCATGAAGTGAAAAATACAGGAGCAGGTATAAATACATGAAAGGATGGGGGTTGTTTTCCCAAGTGTGAGGTCAGTCAAACAAGATAAATCAATTAACAGCAGGATACCAAGGGAGGAAAAATAACTTTTGAAGTGGTAAGAGAGTGGCGCATTACAGACAACTGACAAGAAGGTGTGAGTAACAGTAGGGAGAAATTAGTATTGGGGAAATTAAGTTTAGGTTTTATAATGACCCAACCTCTCCAGTCTTTATTCAATCCTAATCTGATGGTATACAGTTTGCAAATTAATTCCAGATCTGCAGCTTCACGTTGGAGTCTGTTTTTGAAGGGGTTTTTTGTTGAAGAATTGCCACTTTTAGGTCTGTTATTGAGTGACCAGAGAGATTAAAGTGTTCTCCTACTGGTTTTTGAATGTTATGATTCCTGATGTCAGATTTGTGTCCATTTATTCTTTTGCATAGAGACTGTCCGGTTTGGCCAATATACATGGCAGAGGGGCATTGCTGGAACATGATGGCATGTGTCACATTGGTAGAAGTGGGTTCCAGTCCACAAAAGCTTATGCCCAAATAAATTTGTTAGTCTCTAAGGTGCCACAAGGACTCCTCGTTGTTTTTGCTGATACAGACTAACACGGCTACCACTGTAATTTGAGAGTACAGCTTTTTAGCCACTTGTGCACCACTATATAGTAATTTCACCTAGACCACATTCCCTAGTTTGCTTATGAGAATGTCATGTTGAACAGTGTCAAAAGCCTCATTAAAAATCAAAATCTATCAGGTCTACAGCTGCCCCCCTATCCTCCACTAGGCCATAATCCTGTTAAAGAATTAGGTTGGTTTGGGATGATTTGTTCCTGACATATCCATGTTGTCTTCTTCTTATCACCCTATGACAACACATTTAGGGTAGTACGTGGTACTACCTTACACTAGTGATCATGTCAAAATATGCAAGCAAACTTTTTTATTTCCCAACTCCACCACAATCCAGATGTGTAATATGCCTCTCTTCATTCAACCTACTGAGCGACAAAAGCCTTTATAGCACTTTGGGGCAGAATGTATTAAAACTGGAAGTTTCATATTAATGTGCCTACTGTTTGCAGTACAACTGTATTTATATAAAACATGGGTTCTCCATCTGGGGATCACAATAAGGTGTCCTGCTCTTCTTATACTGTATTACTTATACTGTATTACTAAGGTCTTTTCTACACTAGAAAGTTGTGCTGCTTTAACTGCACTGAAGTAGTTCAAGCAATATAAACCTGTAGCATGGACACAGTTATACCACTATAAAGATACCTCATACTAGTAAAGCTAATCCCACATAGGAAAGAGAATAAACTATACTTGTACAAGACATCTTTATAATAGTGTAACAGCATCCTCACTATGGGTTGTACCTAGTGCAGGGGTTCTCAAACTGGAGGTCAGGACCCCTCAGGGGGTCACGAGCTTATTACATGGGGGGTTTCAAGCTGTCAACCTCCACCCCAAACCTCACTTTTCCTCCAGCATTTATAATGGTGTTAAAAATATTTTATAAAAGTGTTTTTAATTTATGGGGGGGGGGGGAGGGTGTCACACTCAGAGACTTGCTATGTGAAAGGGGTCACCAGTAAAAAAGTTTGAGAGCCACTGACCAGGCCTGCTTGGTATGGTACTCTATCCCCCTCTTGCGACTAGAGACTGATGAGCCTGTTACACTGGCCAAGAGAGATGTGTCTTTTAGCTCATGCAGTAGAGGCTCACGCATTAAGCGCCAGTGGTCCCAGGTTTTATGCAGATGACAACTGGGGTCGGCATTACACTAGGGCAACCAGTACAAGAAAACATAAAATCACACCCCTAACTGAAAGAGTTATACCAGTACAAAAGTTGGGTGCAGCTCAGACCTTAGCATGAGAGGATCCTGGCAAGGAAAAGGGTGAGAATCACTGACAAAGTATTTCAGGGGCCCCCCAGTTTAAACAAACAGAAAGTTGCCATTACAGGACACTGAGCTACCGGTTCAAATGATTTGTGATTCGGGACGCGGGTGTGCTGGATAAGGAGGCGGGGCCAGGGAAGAGATTCCCACAAAGGGGGGAGAGGGGCAGCTATGCAGAGGGGGGCTGGAGAGACACGTGGCTCCCTCCGTTAAGGGCAGGGGGCCCCGAGCAGGGCCTCAGGGCGCGGGACCCACCTGCACGCTGGGGAAGCTGTTCTTGAGCAGGTAGAACATCTTGCGGTTGGACAGCACGTCCCCGCTGGTCATCTTCTCCTCGGCCCCCTCGCGGGTCTTGCCCTTCGCCTTCTCGTTGAGCACGTTGCTTTCCCGGACGCGCTTCACCTCCTCGCCCCCCCTGACGGCGGCCAGCACGGACACGGCCAGCAGCTCCCGCAGGTCCACGGGGCCCTCGGGCACCGTGTCCGAGGGAAGGTCGTGCCCGCCCCCGGCCCCCAGCACGAAGAGCGCGAGGCGGCCGGCGAGGCGCCCGGCCAGGAGGCCGGAGTAGAGGTGGTAGAGGACGCCGAGGCCCAGCAGACAGAACACGGCCACCCCCAGCGGGGAGAGGCGGATCCCCATGGGGGCCATGGCCGGGGGCGGGCGCACCCAGCCCGGCAGCGGCCCGCAGGCAGCGCCCGGCGGCGTCTCTCGCTGCTCAGCTGGCTCCCGGCTCCACGTTCCCCGGCGAGCGGAGGTGGAAGGCGGCGGAGCGTGTGTATCCGGGTGAGGCTGGGGCGGGGCGCCGGGCAGCTGCCGGGGCCCGCACTGAGCATGCCCGAAGGAGGCTTCGGCAGAGCGGCGGGCTGGCCCCTGGGCACCGGGGGGAACTGGGTGACTCTGGGGCTAGGCGCTCAGAGAAGGGGCCGCGCGGTGAGAGGGGAGCCCCTAAAATAGGGGCGAGGGGCTTAAGGCCACAGTGAAGTCCAGCGTGCAGAGGGTTCAGTGCTTCAACTCCTGAATCAGGCCCACGAAGAGAATCATGCGGGGTTGGGTTTCTAAAAGTATAAATGTTGGGTTCCTTTTATTTGCCTTTGAGCCTTTAGGGTCCAACCAGGCCATGTTTTCGGGTTTCTTTTATGATTCTTATTAAATGGAGATAAAGAGCCTTGTGGCACCTTAGAAGCAGCAAAGAATCCTGTGGCACCTTATAGACTAACAGACGTCTATACAGACGTCTAACAGACGTCACCTTATAGACTAACAGTCTATAAGGTGCCACAGGATTCTTTGCTGCTTCTACAGAACCAGACTAACACGGCTACCCCTCTGATACTTGTGGCACCTTATAGACTAACAGACTTATTGGAGCATAAGCTTTTGTGGGTGAATACCCACTTCGTCACACATGTGTCTGACGAAGTGGGTATTCACCCTCGAAAGCTTATGCTCCAATATGTCTGTTAGTCTATAAGGCGCCACAGGACTCTTCCTTGCTTTTTACAGATCCAGATTAACACAACTACCCCTCTGATACTTATTAAATGGAAGCAGAGCTCAGGTAATTACATAGCAGGGGTTTTAATAAGAACATCAGATATCACTAACAGTTGCTGAGAGTTGCCAACAATGCCTGTAAACAGCTGCCCCCTGGTGATTAACTCTTTGCCCACCCCCTTATCTGCCCTTGTGAAACACTTCAGACCTGTGCTGAAAAGAATTTTTGGCCAGTGGCACCAGTTTCAAGCCAACCGTCACATCCCAACAACAGTTTCCTGCTGAATGCTGGGTGGAGAAGTGAAAGTGGAGCAGAGTGGTTGGCACAGCATGTAGAAGTCACTGGATGACCATGATCACTTTTTCAGTGTGTGTGTGTGTGTGCGAGTAGGGGATGTAAATACATGTGGCTATAGCCTTCAATAAGCGATAGTCAGTTTGCTAACACTAGCCAAAGCTTTTAGGCCCCAGTCCTTAAAAATGATCCATGTGGACCCATTGGACTGATCTGGCTGTAAATGTTTGGCTAATTTAAATGGACTGTTCCTTATTGATGATTCTTTATATGTATATATGAAGAATCTTTAATTTTTAGCTTTTTTTCTTACATACCTTTGCTTTAATTTTTTTTTAAAAAGCTGTATGTCGTCTTCACAAATTCATGAAGAATTGTTTGTTTTTTAAGTTTCAGCAAAAACAGTTATGCTTTTTTCCAAACCTGAAGTTTGGCAAAACCTAGGTATTTTGTCAAAGCTAGGTACTCAATGCAGTTAAAACTAGGTGTATATATATCTGCACTGAGCACGCTCCCTGGTCTCCACTGACCTTCATCTACACCAGGGGTTGGCAACCTCTGGCATGTGGCTCGCCAGAGTAAGCACCCTGGTGGGAGCTGGGCCAGTTTGTTTACCTGCCGCGTCTGCAGGTTAGGCCGATCGCGGCTCCCCCTGGCCGCGGTTCGCCGCTCCAGGCCAATGGGGGCGGCAGGAAGCCGTGCGGGCTGAGGGATGTGCTGGCCACGGCTTCCCAGGCCAATATTTCTCAGACACTGGCTCTTCAATAACTCCATGAATTTTAAGGGGTTAAAATCCATAGCATTTTATTGTCATTTCTTTAAGTAATCAATCAAAACTGTTGAATTAAAACAAAGAATACTTCATAGCCTATTACTGCTATCAACTATATTTTAACTCCGAGGTCTGTACTGTGGATGTACAGGTTCTGAGCTCAGAGCCTGCTAGTGATCCATACAGAGGGTCATTGTGGTTCCTCATGATGCATTTTCTGTCTTTCCATTTTTATTTTTAAGGTTGCAAAGTCAAGCACTCAAAAGCTAGGAAATGACAATTACATTTGCCTGTGCAAACTTAATTTGGCCCCTTGTGCATAGGCATTCTGTTATAGGTTTTATTTGTGTCATCACATACTATTTTTTTTCCAGGAGTCCTGCCTCATTTAGTGTACAGGATGGACAGATGGATATAAGAAGAAAATGGATTGTGTTTAAAGCAACAGATTGGGACTCAGGAGAGCTGAATTCTATCCTTGTCTCTGTAACAGACTTCCTTTAATATTAGGCAAGACTGTATCTTAATTAGGGCTTGCATTCTGGGGGGGGGGTATTTAATTTCATTTTTCAGTGTTTATTTTTAACTATTTTTGAGGTTTTTTTATATAGGTATCCAAAAATCAGTTTTTTGGCATTCACTCTTGAAACTGGTGCCACTGGCCAAAAATTCTTTCCAACACAGGTCTGAAGTGTTTCATCAGGGCAGATGAGGGGGTGGGCAAAGAGTGAATCACCAGGGGGAAGCTGTTTACAGGCAGTGTTGCCAACTCTCAGCAATTGCTGGTGAGAGCTGATGCTCTTATTAAAACCCCTGCTATGTAATTACCTGAGTGCTGCTTCCATTTAATAAGAATCATAATAACAGAAGCCTAAAAGCATGCCTGGTTGTCTCAGCTCTTTTTCTGACTATATAATTGTGTACTTCACAGCACATATTATTGAGTAAGGCCTCATAGCCCTATCTTAGGAGGCAGACAAGTATTATTCCCCCAATTTTACAGAAGGTATAAGGAGAATAATGAGTTGCACAAGGTCATCACTAGCAGAACTGGGAATAGAACTTTCTCTGTTTCTAATGTGACAGGCCTGAATTTGCCAATTGAGTGTGCTTGTTTGTACTGGGAGTCATCACTACAGAACACTTCCTTCCAAAACCAGGAAGAGAACCCAGGAATCCTGACTTGTACCATTCTCCTGCTGTCTAGAAAATAGTTGGGTAAGTCACTGGCACTATGGGGGTTGCATTGTACTACAGCTGGGCTGCTGTTTTAATTCAACAGTATTGACTGATTAATTAAAGAAATGAAAATAAAATGCTATTTATTTTTATCCATTAAAATTCATGGAGTTATTGAAGAGACAGTGTCTGAGAAATAAATGATGTACTGTTTCTTAATAAAAGTGCTATACCTGGTCCTGCTACACAAGAATGAAAAACATTGCTGTTACTGCACAGTACATGGACTGGGCTCAAGCATAGTTGCTTGTTTGTATACGCCTGGATGCCAACAGTCTCAGATCTACTGTGTTTCAGTACTGTGTTTTTGTAGCCTCCAGTACTACCAAAATCAAATTACATAATTACAAAAATAAATTCCCCTAACAATATTTTTAACTGCAACTATTAGTAAAAGAGAAAGTGCTCTGAACCTGATAAGCAGTGCTCTGTTGCAAAACAAATTCACAGGGTATGGCTACACTGGCGAGTTGCAGCGCTGGAAAGCCTCCACCAGCGCTGCAATTAGTAAGTGGCCACACCTGCAGGGCACTTCCAGCGCTGCAACTCCCTGGCTGCAGCGCTGGCCGTACACCTCACTCAGCATGGGGAATAAGGATTCCAGCGCTGGTGCTGCAGCGCTGGTCATCAAGTGTGGCCACACACCAGCGCTGTGATTGGCCTCCAGGGTATAAGGATGTATCCCAGAATGCTTTTATAAATTATTCTCTTTGTTTTGTTATGCAGCCTCTCTTTGTTTTGTTATGAACGAGCTCCGATCGGAGCTCCGTTGCTTATCTAAAAAACAAACAGAGCTCCTGTTTGCTGTGATCATCTGTACCTGGCTGTAAACAATCAAATGAGAGGCAGGCAGGGAGGGAGTGAAACAGCGGGGAGTCCTGTTGGCTGCAGGCTGTTTGCAATTAAGAGTTAAGACTAAGGGGTCGGAAACATGTTCTGATTTTTCAATGCAGGAAGCTAAACACACAGTGTTGGCTCCAAAAATCCCCTCTCTCTTCCCCCCCCGCTCCCTGTCACACTAGACCCCACTCCACCCCCCTCTTTTGAAAAGCACGTTGCAGCCACTTGAATGCTGGGATAGCTGCCCATAATGCATCACTCCCAACAGCGCTGCAAATACTGCAAATGTGGCCACACACCAGCGCTGGTAGCTGTGAGTGTGGCTACACACCAGCGCTGGCCCTGCACAGCTGGATGACCAGCGCTGCAAACCGTAAGTGTAGCCATACCCACAGTCTACTTCAAAACAGTTTGCTGCTGTGTGAAGAACGTCTCAAGAATCTAAGAGAAGTGAGAGTTTGCTTTCCTGACTTTCTCATGCCCCAGTAAACCCCAGAATCATTTGGTCATGCACCCTACAGTTCTTCTGCAGTCACCAACCTGTAACCTTGATTTATGCATTCCTGATTAATAAATTTAAAGCTAAGCATTAAAACCACACTGAACTCTTTAAGTGCAAGTCTTCAAGGCTGTTACAGATCATTTAATTTAGTGGAGGATTGTGAATGACACAATGAGTGACAAAATTAAAAACTTTATTTAAAACAAAATAATTAGGTAAAACAAACAAGATTACAATATAAACCATACGCTGCATTTATACTCACATTCCAAGATGAAGTGGTGTATCCAGAGGTGATCAGACTCTGGATGAGAAGAATGGGTATATAATCTTTTCTCAAGCAGTATCTTGGTAGATGAGCAAGCTAATGTAAAATTAGTGTATATACTTTTTATAATGAATTATAAAAACACCCCTTAATTAATTAACACTAAGTGTAATTATTATATCTGTATTTCAGCTATCATAATTAAATATTTTCTACTTTCTCATTGGCTAACAAACATCTTAATTAACACCTGCATAATATCATTTCAATAACTATTAATACAGGTAGCATTCTTCCAAAACATTCACATTTTGTCTGAAATACTCATTAAAACCCAAATGTGTTTATAGTATGACCTGGGGTTATGACCTAACTTATCTCTAACTTGCCTCTGAATTGTCTCACTTCACTCATATTTTATTAGGCCTTTACTATTAAGCTCAAATTTAGGCCTACAAACCTTTTCTCTGCTTATATTTCTATTTAACATAAGCAAGCATGATCTCTGTAGGCTACACTATTGATTATGAGAAGGAGGTGAAGAGTTCCTTATAGAAGAGCCAGAGAGTCAAATCCTAGCCCCGTTGAAGTCAATAGAAGTTTTGCCATTGACCACAATGGGGCTGTATGAATTTAGCCTAAATAAATGTTACCATTTTCTACTTTCTCAACCATCTTATAGAATTTAATATAAAATTTTATTTTTGCTATAGACTTCTATAGGATGGTTTAAAAAAAACCCAGCAACTAAAGAAAGGGTGTTATTCCCTATTTAATTTGGTGGGCCAGATTTGTCACTGCCTTTAACCTTTTGTAGTTATTTACAACTGTGTCAAGTGAATGTACAATTATATTAAATCAGAATAGAAATGTACATGTGAAATAAATAGAAATGTACATGAATGTGAAATTTACATTCACTTTGCACAGGAGTAAATGACTGTGAAGTAGAAGACAATAAAAGATCAAACTCCATAATTTCATAGAATAATTTCTTTAGTACCTTATTATATTTCTACTGGTTTATTTACTATGAAATTCTAAAAGATATTTTCCATAAAGGGATGTGGAGGCAGGTCCAGTACAAGCGCCAAGTTAATCAGACAAAAACCTCTCAGGGATTTCACGTTTAGCCACAGGTTTTTCTGAGGCACCCAAAATAAAACAGCAAATTCTCTGTTTATCTTTGCTTCAGGCATCTTAGCAGTCTTCAAATACAAAAACAACCCGTATCAACCAGACAGTTCTTAATGTATCCTGATCTCTGTGCTCTGGCTTCAAAATAGCAAACACTCCATCCTTGCTGAGAGCCCTAAAAGAAGCTCAGGATCTTTTTTTGCATCTCTGAACCTGATTAACTCAAGTGCAGGTAGGAAGCGTATAGCTTCCTCCAGTTACATTCATTTTAAGGAGGCATTCCCAGAAACTCTAAAAAAATCTAGTCCGGAACAACTAGATTCAACCCTCAAATTTAATCCTCAGAATTTAGGACTGAACTCGCGAATGCTCACACAGAGGAGGGATGCATTAAGGCTGCGGGCCTCTTCAGGGAACACCAATGAATATGTGGGCACATATCCTTCTCCACTGACTATGCTTTTAATTCATCTCTGTGAGAAAAGGGAAAGAACAGAATCTTTCTCTCCTCCCCTCCCCACCCCCCATCCAGGAGCTCCACTGAGGTTGGTGCAGTCCTGTAAGGGAAAAAGACCAGGATTAATGGAATTCTGCTTTGGAAGGTGAGATGGGGGAGGGACTGGATCACAATTTTGTGAGCTTCTCCCATTCCCTCACTCTTTTAGCAGCTCTGTAGCTCCTGACAATTAAGCAGTAGAGAATCCTTTTGTTTCCTTTCTTAAGGCCTGGTTTTCTTCCCTTTTATAATTATGTAACACCACTGACTGCATTGGAGTTGCTTCTGATATGCAGTGGTGAGATGAGAATCAGGCCCTTTATTTTGATTGCTAACGTAAGTTCAAATAAAGCAGGAATCTGCCACCTTTAGTGTGTTTTAATTGGGGGATGTATGGCTGATACGCTTAAAGATATTTTTATAGCAATTGTTTCAGAATTATTCTCTACCTCTACAACTTTTAATGGTCAGCAAAATCTAATTCCACATTGGTCAGTCAAAGTTTTGAAGAAACTGAAATGCAGGCTTTAATAAGATGTTTTCCAGAAAAGCTCAAATGTTACTGGTAGTTGTTTAACTTTAGTAGCTTCCACTACCATACATCATCCAATCTGTGATATTATAAATCTCTCTCTGAGCATAGGAGTATAATAGATTAAATAGAAAATTACACCTTAAAGTATCTTTTTTTTAAAGTTACAACTTTGTAACAATAATAGGCCTATTTTTATGTTGTTTCTTGTGGGACAAACTATCCAGATTATATACATCATTGAACTTTTGATCATTTATTAAACAGTTAGCAATTCAGAATTTCACCTGAATACGAAATTTAATGATGTGTGAAAATGAAGATATGAATAATTCAGTCAGTGCTGCATTTATTGATCTTCAAAATGACTTTTTATGCCATAGACCATTCTTTACCGAGTAATAAATTTTATAGTTTTGGTTTTAATGAGGAAGTGATTAAGTACCAAAATGTTAAATTAACTTATACAGAATTTCTTGGCTTGCCTCTTTAAAGCTAGATCTTGTTCCCACTGGAATTTTGGGTATGATTTTCAAAGATGCCTAAGGGAATTAAGCAACCAACTCCTATTGAGACTCCATGGGAGTTGGCTGTTTGACTCCTATAAGACTCCATCAAAAATCCCAGACCTTATGTCATTGCATCCTAATAGTATTCTTTCATGTAACTGGGCACTATGGTTGCTGCATGGAAAGTGTGGGATCAGGACTGGGAGGATAGGAATAGAGGTATGTACAAGACTCTCTTTCTTAAAGTTATTGGCTATAACAAAAGCTTAAGAACCACCAATTTATTTGATTTCCCTGACCCATTGTTGTGTTCTGTAGTATATTAATGATCTGAATGTTTATGAGATTGTTTTTGGCATGATGTTCTATGGACGATAATTTGCCAACTGTCAGAAGCAAATCATGTCCTTTTATACTTGTATATATGTAACTCTGACCTAAATATAAGTACTAACGTGATCACATTTTCCATTGGAAAGTTATTAGAATTGCTCCATGGACTGAATTCTCGCCAGCATCTGAATTCCGTTCAACGCAGGGAAATAGGGTGAGCCAACGGGGAACCAGTTATGATGCTGTGATTTGTGTTGACTTAGCCCCCGTGCTAGTAAGAGCAGACTACCTGCTGTAGGGAGGTATGCTAGGCACGGACTTTACACCAGTGGAGAATGAGTGTAGGAGTGTGACAGAGTCATCCTGATCCCAGTCATGTTCTGATTCTTTTGTTTGAAACCATGGTAATTAGTTGTTTCAAGTCTTTGATTTTATGCTCCAGGCACTTTTAAATCTAATTTCTAATATTCTAAATCCTGTAATCAAATTCTCACTGGTTTACATTAAACATTTTAACAGTGATTATTTGTATTCCTTAATGAGAAATATTTGCCTATTTGATTATTTTCCTGGTATAATCATGATTAAAATCCTAATCCCTCAAAAATGCTTTTTTAGACATACAAAGTATTCTGGATTTAGTTAGGAGAATTAGGAGATATAAATGAGATTTAAGAGCTAGCCTGTGGTGTGCAATTGAAAAAAACAGCTTCTACAACTTTCTTCGCTATGAAGCCTAAAGTAGCCCTGGAAACAAGGGAGGAAGGTATAGAATGTAATTTTACATTATTAAGCTGCAGTTATCAAGTATTTCAGATGCTTTATTATTTGTTTCCTGTCAAAATGCAGTTTTGAAATGGGAAACTTTTTTTCTTTAGATTTTGTCAGAATTTCTGGAGGACTTTTGCTGAACTGAACTTATTTCATAAGGAAATGCAACCACCCTTATGTTAAAGGTGTCTTTTTAGTTGCTGTTTTTTGTGATAATTGATATCAAAATGCGAAGCTCTCCAACTCCCCAAAAGTGCATGGAGAAATAAGAACTCTCTCATATAGCAGCAGTCTTCTTCTGCTGTGTTATGTTGAAAGGGCTCTTTGAAGATCATTATGTCTGTAAAGGGAAGGGTCCTAATTTTCAGGATCTTGTACAAAGGTCCTTTTGTCTGCAAGGGGGTGGGGGTGAGTGTCTTACACTTGAGGGTTTCTCATTAAAATCTCTATTGTTAGCAACCCATGACACACACAGGGCCCTTCGTTTTTGGTTTTTATTTTATTTATTTTTTCCCAGGAATTTATCGATGTTTATTACTACAACAAAAAAAATCTGAAAATCAGTGCAAAAAACAATTAATTTTTCTTGGTAAATATGGGGTTTGTTTTGATTGATGGATGGAAGGACAGGAGAAAAAAAACTTCAGTAGATTAATGCTTTGATCGAAATTCAATGTGGGTTGCTGCAGAACTAAAACAGAACTCAAAACACCATTTCACCCCTCATCCCCAAATAAAATAAATAATTTACTGTTGTAGACTTAGAATTGTTAGCCTATACATATTTACATTTAACAATTGGGCCCAACATTTTAAAATATTTATAAGCTCTCCCTGTCTTATGTGAAATCCTTCAGTGTAATTTACAAAAGCCCTGCAGAGCGTAGGCTTACAGCAATCTTTTTAAGGAGTCTTTTCTAAGGCCCATTCTCCTACTCTTGGATGTAGCCAAATTTCAAAAATACTCTCTCCACATCAGCTGAGCTAGCCTGAAATGTGTAGGTGATGAGTGTGAGATTCATCAGTATGTTCGGATGCACATGCACTTCAGAGCTTGTGTGTGTGTGCATGTTTGTCTATTTTGTGTATCTTCTAAACTAATAAATAGCCTTACTACAACAGGCTGCTTTGCATATACCCACAAACTAATGTATTATAATACATAAATCTCATACATTGTATTGTATTTTCCTAATAAAAAAGTTATTTTTTATATATTTGAATGATACAAAAGTAGGGTGAAAATTGGCAAAAGATTAATACTTTTTATAAAATCCAGGGGTTTTGGGGGTAAAAATCGCATTAAACTGAAAATGAAGGGGCTTAGACACACACACACACCACTTCATGGTTGGCTTGTTGTATCACGTGAGGGTATTGTAAATTGTTTCCTGGTCTATTCTGCCCCTCTGAAGTCAATGGGAAAGCATCTGGTAACTTCAGTGGTCCAGGATCAGGCTGTAATTGCCCTTATAGACATTAATAGAAGGCCACATTTTCAAAAGTCACTCTAAAAATGTGCTTACAACTTTGTGGTTGTATCCATTTGTCCATGCAACATCTTATTTGCATATGAAAATATTTTTCCTGCAAAATGGCTAACTACGTGCATAAGACGTGTCCACACATGCTGTCAAATGTACAATCATGCAAATTTCGTGAGTACATCTTTAGAGGTTCTTCTGAAAACTAATTAATCTAATGGCCTTGTTTAGTTGTATGAACCACTATGTCTGCCTTTTCACTACCAACAGCTGGAGCGCTAGTGTTGACTGGCCACCAATGGTTTAACCACTTTGTAATCTATTCCTGCTTCAGGCACATCTGAGCAACATGGCAATTAAGACACCAGCAGATGACCAAACACTCTCCATTAGCATTCCCATTTCTGGTAGGGAATCTGAAGAAAAATACTACTATAGACAAGATCTAGCAAGCTGAATTCTCTGCTTAGCTAGCCTGGGGAAAACCACAGCGATGTCCGTGATGTTACTGCACACTCTCAGAGTGGGCAGAATTTGGTGTAGCATTTTAAAATAGGACACTAGCATCCACTATAGCATAACAATAGCAAAATTAAAAGAAAAAAATCAACTGAGGACAGTAGCACTAGAAAGCCATGATTAAAATAACCTTGGACAATGTCATGTGAGGAAAGTAAACCGCTCACGTTTACTGTGCTTCTGCTTGACATCCAAAATGGAGGCCCTACAGGAATATAGGTAAGAAATGAGGGGTATTAAGGGCTTGATCCTGCTCATGCTGACTTCTGTGGTGCAGGATTAGGGTTTAAGGGAGTTTAGGAATATTCTTTCCCCAGAGGTGAATGAATGTGTGGAATAGGCTACCAGAAGAAGTGGGAACTCCTAAGAATTAGACAGGCACCTCACGTGGGGCAAAGCATGTAGGGTTTGCATAGAGCGGCTACAGGAGTGATCTTCCAGTGGTGCAGCTGCCTCGGTACAGCTGTGCCACTGTAAGCTCGCTAGTGTACACCTGGCCTTAGATTCTGTATCCAACCTGACACATGGCTCTAGTACTCCAGAAGTATCAGAAGAATAAATTCCATCTGGGGAAACTTGAACAGCTGCTGGAGGAAACAGATTCAAGTGGCATTCAGGTATGAACAACAGATCACACAAACTGTATTCTCCATTGAGTAAGGCCTGAAACCAATGCCTACCATCACTGAGGTATTATGCAAGAGCCCAGCTCTGCAGCTCTTGTTCAAAGACATAGTTCCATCATCATCGGGGCTACTCACGTGAGTAAGGGCTGCTAGTCTGGACCTATGAGGGTAGATCTACACTGCAATTAAAGACCCACGGTATAGATGCAGCTGGCCTGGGTCAGCTGACTCGGTCTCACGGAGCTTGGCTGGAGCCCAGGCTCTGAGACCCTACAAGGGGGGAAAAGGTCTCAGAGCCCAGACTCCAGCTAAAGCCCAAGTATCTACACTGCAATTTTTAGACACCCCCAATCCCCTAGTCTGACCCTGTGAGCCTGAGTCAGCTGATCCAGGCTCAGACTTGGTGCTGTGGGTTTTTTTCCCCGCAGTGTAGACATACCCTGAGTGTGCACAAAACATGATGTATTAATGCTGAATACTGGCTGTCTGGGGTGCTTACCTAGATGCCTAAGGGCTTGAGGAGGAAAAAACCTTTCCTGCTTTTAAGACAGAGCCATAGGTGTTTTGCCCCAAAAATTTACATTTAAAAATATTAGTATTTAGGCAGAATCCTCTAGAAACAAGCATCTAATATAGGTCTTATTATTCATTTGCATTACTACAGGGCCTAGGGACACAATCTCGATTGGCTCTGTCATGCTGTCTGGAGTGACTCATGACCGTGAGCGCCTACCTCAAAGCCGACTGTCAAAAACAGGGCAGACACCTGAAACTGGCGGTGTGCTCTATAATTAGTTTTCACCAAGCCAGTAACAATTGTGAACTCCTGGATCACTATAATAGTCTGACCATGGAGTCTTAGTCTCTCCAGTCCATCTTGCCACCCAGACAAACTGGACTTCGTGATAAATGGTCACGTACACCAAAGATCACACCACATTCAGATTGCTTCCAGTCCCAAGAGACCAGTCACTTATCACCAGGTCTGTTGGTACTCTAGATCCTACACCAAAGACAACACCTGTAGTCAATCTTGTAATAAGCTATCTAAAAGTTTATTAACTAGGAAAAAGGAAGAAGAGAGTTATTTACAGGTTAAAGCAAGCAAACTTATACACACAAATGAGTTACCAGCTAAATCCTAAGAGTGAGAGAGTTGTAGCGATCTGTCAATTCTAAATGTCTTTCACAGGGCAGACCCAGGAGGCAACCCCTAGGGATCTCTGGTTTCAGTTTGGAGACTCTGGCCCTGTAAGAGTTCAAACAGCCAAAAAGATGGAAATTTTTCCTGTGGCTTTGTTTTATGTCCTTCATTCAGCTTTGAAGGCCACAGAATGAGCTACCTTGTACATAGCATTTCCCAGGTGCAATAGGGCCATTAATCAATCCTTTGTATTCTGATGATTCTTGGTGGCCCATCTGATTTTGATAGTTCTGATGGATGGATGGATGTATGGGTGGGCAGGTGGAAGGATTCCCACACTTGAGTTCATAAGTTCAGGGCAAACATTTTTAAAGTTAAGAAGCAAAACTTGCATATTTTCTGATAGACATTACAAGTGAGATCAATACATGCAGCAACTTACAAGTGTTTCATTGCATCTAAATACATTCTTATAAGACTAATACCTATTTTGAGCAAAACTAACATACAGGTAACCTGGACTGATCTCCAGTTATGAGCTTGTCAGTTCTTAGCTAATGCCTGCAGCCTGGGCAAGAGCTGGCATCTGACTCGCCAGCGTCACAGGCTCCTATATTTTGCTATGCTCTGTACAAACACACAGTAAAAAAAATCCTCACCCTCAAGAGCTAACAGTATTAGTAGATAAGACAAAGCATGGGAGAAAGGAATGCACCTTCAGCTTACAAAGTTAATTTTTTCAAACCATTTAACACGGCTGCCAGTAGGCCCAGTCCTGCACAGTGCTTAGCAATTTTTGCAAGGTGCTGAAGCCCCTCAAATGTATCTCGGTGCCTAGCGTCCATTGATCTCATTGGGCATTAGGTGCCCAAATACCTTTGAGGATCTGGGCCTGAGTGCCTTCAAATCCCATGAAAGTGGTCAGCATTTTGCAGAAGACAGTATTGCCAACCCCATGTATTGAAAACTCATGAGTCAGGCCCCCCAAATCATGAGATTTTGACAAATATATTGCGCATTCTTCTGATTTGTCTCTTGGTTTCTGAGCCTTTAAAGTGTACGTGGGTCATGTTTCCAGGCTTTTCTCCAGAGCCAGGAGGGCACAAAACTTGGCTTTCATTTAAAAAAAAATTCTCACATAATTCCAGAACTTGGAGGTTTAAGAAAAACATCAACTACCACAACAGTTGGCAATTCAGCACCTCGTAGGATTGGATCTGAAATATGAGTGGGTGGTAGGCAGGGAGATTGGAGAAAAAGTTACCCAGATATTCAAAGTCTATTTCAAGACAATATTTTTGGCAAAAAAAAAAAACAGTCGAAGTCTATTTATTTTTATCCTATGTTGCTTAAAAGGAGATACAATAGCTTAGGGTCAAGGCTTATACAGTTTTCCATGCGGAACTGAAAACGTACGCTGTAGTCTGCTGGCCTGTCCCTCACCCAGGGAAGGACTAACACCATCTGAATCATGCCCTGTTTTTAGGGCTTTATTTATGGGTGACACTGACAGTCTTCAGCCACCCACCGCAAATAAACAGTTTGAACATAAATCCCAACAACTTAACCAGGTCCTTTCCCCTGAGCCAGGGGCTTCCTTGTCAGAGTGTCCCTGAACCCAGCAGTTCTTCCCCCAGCACTCTTGTAGGCATCTGCCTGGGAATCACCCTATTCCAGAGACTGGCACAGGAGCCAACCTGCTTTCTGCAGTTGTCCTCCTTCCATTGAGCTCTTTCAGCCTTTATAGGAGTTGGATGCTCATCAGGCAATCGCTGACCACTTACAAACTACCAGGCCCAACCTGTTCTTAACAGGGCTCCACTTCAGGACAGGGCTGGCTGGTCCCAGGTACTTATAGTGGCAGCCCACTCTGTTACACATACCAAGAGGCAAATCATGGAATGGTAATGAACTAATTTTGTTTGAGAGTTTCATTATATTGGTGTTTCAGCCTTGAAAATTATTTCTTCGTAAACAGCATGGTGCCTCATTTTAGTTTCATTATGTACAATATCTCAAATATCTGAGCAAGAAAGAATCAGAAACAATGTAAAATCACTCTGTCAAAGTCATCGTTTGCTTGGCTTATCTGCTGCTACATTATAGAGTGTTTCTAGCTGAGTTCTCTTTATTACCCTCTATGACTAGGAAATTGGGTTATTCAATCCCTTTCACTCTGTTTTATATAATTCAGTACAAGTTTAATATTATTTATTTTTTTTTTTTTATGTGTCACCCTCCACTTTCTAGGCAAGCTCCATAGATTTGCATCAGTAATTTTAAACATCTTAATAAGACCTTAAATATAAAAATCAGTTTAAATAGGGACTCCACAAATAGTTTCAATAATGTTGTCAAAGCCACTACCTCTGAACAGCTATTTTTTTAGAATAATCTTCTACATCAGAAAAGTATCTCTATATCCAGAGATATCAGGAAAAATTGAGTTTTGGCAACCTTTTTTGCCTAGAGTTATGCTCCTAAATCCACATTTAGGCACTCGAGCACTTATAGAACTTCTGAAAATTGGGCATTTTTATTTAGGTACCCAAATATGGATTTAGGAGCCAAAGCCCTGATATACACACTTTTTGGGGGTGGGGGGTGGGAGTGTATAACTATTTCAGTTAGGTGTGTAATTTTATTACTAAAATAGTTATACTGGTACAGCCCCTAGTGTGAATGCAGTTACACTACTATAAAAGTGCCTTATATCGAGCTAGCTTATTCTCCTTCCCATCTGGTATAAGCAATACAACTTGTGTGTGGAGATAACCTTATCTTTAGCCACCATGTTTGAAAATTTTGACCTCAATTTTTACTAACCTGCAGATTATCTTCTTATTTCTAAACCTCATTTGTTATCAAGGATGAGTCACAGATTGCAAAGCTGAGTGACAAATAGCAGGCATCCATCTCCTACATCTGGGGGCCACAAATACAAAAATTGCCCTTTTATTTACTGATTTCCTCTCTCTCTCTCTTCATTCCCCATTAACATTACTTAAGTCTTGTCTGGGTCAAATCTCTAACAAGTTGTTGCTGTCTAAACCACATTTTCAGCCAAATACATGGATAAACTGTTGTGCTGTACCCCCCAGATTCAATTAAATGGAGAAATAGAGCTGGGTATCATTATCATATTAACCTCCTAGAATTATTCAAATAGCTCAATTATTTTCTATCTATCCACCCCTCTTCGAGTACTAGCATGTGAACAAAACTTCTTGCTCAGCAGACCTAACTCAACATATGCACTTGATCTTTATCCATGCCATCCACCAACACAAACAGCAAAGGGATACATACAGACCTACAAAACACTTCTAACATATACAGATGTTGGGCCAAATACATCCCATTGTAATTCATTATGGAATTAGAACAGGGATGCATTTGTCCTGAAACAGAAATTAAAATAAATGTTATAAACCATATTTATTTTTTGTCACTCTGTATTTCAGAGGCTGAAGCTCAGTTTCATTGATATTTCTTTTCTTTTTCTCTACCTAATAAGAAACCAGTAGAACAGTCAATTCCTCTGTTTGTGGTATCATCAACCTGGGCCCACAGGGGATGCTGCAGAATGATGAAGCAAATCAGAGTCCAAACTAACGACTAAAAGCTGTTATCTTGTACACTCCCAGGTACCACTAAAAATACTTGAGGACACTAAACACCAAGAAGCTCATTAATATTAGAACAGGACACAATACACCAAAAATAATCAAGAATCTAGGGCTTGCCTACACTGGAGAGTTGCAGTGCTGGTGGTGGGTTTACAGCGCTGCAACTTAGTAACTGTCCACACCTGCAAGGCACATCCAGCGCTGCATCTCCCTGGCTACAGCGCTGGCCGTACACCTGATCTGCCTCAGGTATAACGAGTGCAGCGCTGGTGATGCAGCGCTGGGGAGCAAGTGTAAACAGTGATTAATCTTACTATGCTGTAACTGACCTCCGGAACCTTCCCAAAATGCTTTAAGTACCAGATAACATTCTTTGTTTTGTTGTGATGCCTCTCTTTGTTTTATTGTGGACTCCGGGCTCCTGGAGCTGCTTTCCGGGCTCCCGGAGCTGCTTATCTAAAAAACAAACAGAGCTCCTGTTTGCTGGAGCAGAGGCAGGGGAATTCCTTTGAAATGTGCACAGCTAGTGTTTGCTAGTGTTTGCTTGAGGAGAGAAGTGGGGGGAGGGGCGTCCGTTTTGAAACAGCTGCTTATCTGGTCTGAAGGCTATTTGCATTTAGTGAATAAGAGAGGGTGGGGGAAGGGGTCGAAAGTTTTAAAATGATTGAAGGTTGGTGCTGTGTATCTTCCAGTCCTTAGAACTTGCAAGGCAGGGAGCTCACACAGTGTCGGCTCCAAAAATCCACTCTCTCTGTCTCCCCCACGCTCCCTGTCACACTCCATCCCACCCCCCTTTTTTGAAAAGCACGTTGCAGCCACTTGAACGCTGGGATAGCTGCCCATAATGCACCACTCCCAACAGCGCTGCACATGCTGCAAATGTGGCCACACTGCAGCGCTGGTAGCTGTCAGTGTGGCCACACACCAGCGCTTTCCCTACACAGCTGTATGAAGACAGCTGTAACTCCCAGCGCTGCACATCTGCAAGTGTAGCCAAGCCCCTAGAAGGTGAAAACCTCATGTAGTGTGTTTCCCTACAATGTTAGCAAAGGCAATAACAGATGCTGTTCAAGCCAACTTTTAATTAAACCTGACAATAAAACATTTGATGTGGTAAACAAGCAACAGTAATACAATCTTGTTGTAGAAATAGCCTCAAAAGCATTTGATAGTTGAGCTGGATCGAAAACAATGAAATGACAGATACACTACTAATCTGGTACTGTGGTGACTTCTATAACCTTTTACACACAGCGGAAGGATTAGTAAAACACACAGAATCACAATAGCTATTTTCACATGATAGGCTGTAAATGAATGGAACAGAGGTGTAAAGATGGATGATAAAATGACTGAATAGGTACACTGAATGCTTTATATTAAGAATGTCATTGCTTTTCTTATGCTATGTTATTGACACTGCATTGTTAATACTGTCTAAAAGAGTTTCTATTTGATATGCACTGGAATTACTGAAGAAATCTAATAACTAGAGATAAATCTAACTTTAATACTGGGACCATACGTGCAAAATGATGTTCTAAATTAGCTGTTACCACTCAAGAAAGAAGATCTTGGTGTCATTGTGGTTAGTTCTCCGAAAACATCCACTCAATATGCAGTGGCAGTCAAAAAAGTGAACAGAATGTTAGAAACCATTAGGAAAGGGTTAGAAAATAAGATTGAAAATATAATGCCACTATATAAATCCATGGTATACCCTCACTTTGAATACTGCATGTAGTTCTGGTTGTCTCATCTCAGAAAAGATATGTTAGAATTTCAGAAAAGTACAAAGAAGGGCAACAAAAATTATTAGGGGCATGCAACAGCATCCATATTAGGAAAGATTAAAAAGACTGGGATCATTCAGTTTAGAAAAGAGACGACTAAGGGGGGATATGATCGAGGTCTATAAAGTCATGAATGATCTGGAGAAAGTGAATAGGGAAGTATTATTTATCCCGTCACATAATTCAAGAACCAGAGGTCACCCAATTAAAATATAGGTTTAAAACAAACACAAGGAAATACTTCTTCACACAACACACAGCCAACTTGTGGAACTCATTGCCAGATGATGTTGTGAAGGCAAAAAGTATAACTGGGTTAAAATACAAATTGAATAAATTCATGGGGGATAGCTCTATCAATGTCTATAAACTAAGATAGTCTGGGATGCAATCCCATGCTGTGAGTGTCCCTAAACCTCCATCTGCCAGAAGTTGGGGCTGGACAAGAGGGGATGGCTCACTCGATAATTGTCCTGTTCTATTCATTCCCTCTGAAGCATGTGGCACTGGCCACTGTGAGAAGACAGGATACTGGACTAGATGGACCATTGGTCTGACCCAATATTCCTTTTCTTATGACTAACCACTCAGGCCAGAACAGAAAGCAACATCATAGGAAAAGGAGTATCAACACTAAAAAAAAAAGACTTAATTTCAAACAAGATATCTGGTACCAAGCAGCATGGTCTAGTGTAGGGCATTAGACTGGGAGTTTACCAACCTGCTATGTGACCTTGATCAAGTCACTTTTTGTGACTCTTTTTCTCCTCCCTTTCTTTGTCCATATTGATTTTAAGGTCTTTGGCACAATTACTATTTCTTTCTGTGTGTTTACTAGAACTGGTAGAAAAACATTGAAAAATATTACTGATTTTTAAAAAAACTGTTTCTTTTTTTCATTTTCAAATTTCAGTTTTCCAAATTTCAACATTTTTGGAAATTGCTATATTTAACTAACACTATAGCTAACTGAACTCCCCACGCAACAAAAATCTGTTAATTTTTATCACATACCCAACACCATATACAAGAAAAAACAACTCGACTCAACACATTCAGTCAGCAAATTGGACTGAAAATCAACCGCAGTAAGACAGATATCATGACCTTTAATATTGCCTCACCATCACCAGTACGGATAGAGGATTATGTTCTCACCAATGTATAAACATCCACATACTTGGGCAGCAGCATCAGCCAGGATGGTGGAACAAGCCAGGACATCCAGAACAAAATTAATAAAGCCAGGAACACCTTCAAGAGCTTAAATACAATCTAGAAATCATCAAAGTACAACACCAAAACCAAACTCAACATTTATCAGAGCTGCGTACTTTCAACACTACTTTATAGTGCAGAATGCTGGGGAATGAGAAAGTATGACATGTCCAAACTGTCTTCATACCATACAACCTGCCAAAGAAAAATCCTCCATATGTTTTGGCCCAGAACAATCTCAAACCAAGATCTATTGACGGAGTGCAGCCAAGAGGATCTGAGCACCATCATTGCCAGGAGGCGTTGGAGATGGATCGGTTATGTGCTTTGGATGGAAACTGATTGCATCACCAGAGTAGCACTAAGATGGACACGTGAAGGCAGGCGAAAACAAGGCTGCCTGAAAACAACATGGCAAAGAGCTGTGGCAGCCGAGCTAAAAAACCTGGGGCACAGCTGGGGAATCATTGAAAGACTTGCCAGAAACAGACAGGAGTGGAGGAGCTTCGTCACTGCCCTAAACGCCAGAGGTGTAATAGGAACATGATGATGATAGCTAATTGAAACCCCCACTCAACAAAAATCTGTTAATTTTTATTTTTAATGGAAATTAGGACTGTCAATTAATTGCAGTTAACTCAAGCGATTAACTCAAAACAAATTAACTCGATTAAAAAAATTAATCGCAATTAATTGCATTTTTAATTGCACTGTTAAACAATAATACAATACCAACTGAAATTTATTATAAATATTTTGGATGTTTTTCTACATTTTCAAATATATTGATTTCAGTTACAACACAAAATACAAAGTGTACAGTGCTCACTTTATATTATTTTTATTACAAATATTTGCACTGTAAAAAGATAAATATATAGTATTTTTCAATTCACTTTATAAAAGTACTGTAGTGCAATCTCTTTTTAATGAAAGTGCAACTTACAAATGTAGAATTATTATCTTTTTTACATAACTGCATTAAAAAACAAAACAATGTAAAACATTAGAGTCTCCAAGTCCACTCATTCCTACTTCTTGTTCAGCCAATCGCTGTTTGTTTGTTTACATTTACGGGAGATAATGCTGCCCGCTTCTTGTTTACGTCACCTGAAAGTGAGAACACGCATTCGCATGGCACTTTTGTAGTTGGCATTGCAAGTTATTTACATGCCTGATATGCTAAAAATTTATATGCCCGTTAATGCTTCGGCCACCATTCCAGAGGACATGCTTCCATGCTGATGATGCTTGTTAAAAAAAATACGTTAATTAAATTTGTGACTGAACTCTTTGGGGGATAATTGTATGTATCTTGCTCTTTGGTTTTATTCACAGCCTGACATATATTTTGTGTTATGGCAGTCTCAGATGATGACTCAACACATGTTCGATTTAAGAACACTTTCACTGTAGATTTGACAAAACGCAAATAAAGTACCAATGTGAGATTTCTAAAGGTATACACTTAACCCAAGGTTTAAGAATCTGAAGTGCCTTCCAAAATCTGAGAGGGATGAAGTGTGGAATATGCTGTCAGAAGTCTTAAAAGAGCAACACTTAGATGCAGAAACTACAAAATCTGAACCACCAAAAAAGAAAATCAGCCTTCCGTTGGTGGCATCTGACTCAGATGATGAAAATGAACCTGCGTCAGTCTGCACTGCTTTGGATTGTTATCGAGCCGAACCCATCACCAGCATGAAAGCATGTTTCCTGGAGTGTTGGTCGAAGCATCAAAGGGCAAACAAATGTTTAGCGCATCTGGTGCGTAAATACCTTGCAACACTGGCTACAACAGTGCCGTGCGAAAATCTGTTCTCAGTTTCAGGTGACATTGTAAATAGGAAGCAGGCAGCATTATCTTCCATAAATGTAAAGAAACTTGTTTGTCTTAGCAACTGGCTGAAAAAGGAGTAGGACTGAGTGGACTTGTAGGCTCTAAAATTTTACATAGTTTTATTTTTCAGTGCAGTTATGTAAAAATAAATAATTCTACACTGTAAATTGCACTTTCACAATAAAGAGATTGTACAGTATTGGATGAGGTGAATTAAAAATTCTATTTCTTTTGTTTACAAATATTTGCACTGTAAAAAGATGATAAAAAATAATAGTGTAAAGTGAGCACTGTTCACTTTGTATTTTGTGTTGTAATTGAAATAAATATATTTGAAAACATAGGAAATACCCAAAAATATTTAAATAAATGGAATTCTATTATTAACAGTGCGATTAAAACTGCGATTCATCAAAATTTTTTATCTTGCGATTAATCACTATTAATTTCTTTAATCATTTGACAGCTCTAATCTAAATTTTTAAAAATTCAACCAGCATTAGTGTGTACAGTGCCTAGCACAATGGGACCTTGCAAATCAAATAATTAATAAATAATAATATTTAGTTACATGCAAAAATGGGATGAGTATCAACCACAAATATCAACATGTGCCTTTCAAGTGTTATAGGTTAAACAAACAGAAGTGGAACATAATTGTTTACATAGGAGTGCTCTGCTGTATTAAATATTGGTTTTACTGGAACATAATAGAAGATGTCTATTTCTGGAAGAGTAATTCTGGGAATGAACTCCAGTTTTACTTACTGATTCTTTGCTTTTTATGTAGTGCAAAGTGTCTGTATTCTAGCCAGAAGATAATTCCCTTAGTTAGAGGAACTGGCATATATTATTCTAGTCACAGTCAATTTTCTTTTATATTACAACAATGTTTATTTTCAACCCTAATGTATACTGATATAGACTGGGGTCAAAATAAAAGGCAGTAGTATTATGGCAGTGAAACCTAGTCAAGATTATAGTTTCATAATATCATTTCCAGTGTTAACTTAATACACTGAAAAACCATATAGCTCTAAAATTCAAATATATATTGTATGTCATTAGTTAGCACCTGCCTTTGTTCTTTACCATTACATCAAAGTCCAGGTGCACTTGCACATCAATGACACCCTATGAAGGTTGCAGTCTGGGTTCTGGTCTTTCTTTGGAGTTGAGTCCATGCTTATCAACATGCATGATTTTCTGGTTTTAGATCAGGATCACATCACGATTTTGGTCATGCTGGGCCTCTTGGAAATTTGTATATAACTGATCATTCTTTGTTTCCTGAGTGCTCATGTATCAGGAACTTACTCCTGTGGTTCAAATTATATTTAAAAAAAAAGATTAAATTGGTGCTGTTGAACAACTATGTGCTATCAGTGAGAGCTTGATATGCAGCATCCTTCAAGGAACCATGTTGCTGGTGATATTTCTAATCATGGATGAAGTATCACTGAAACACAGATGTATATCTATTACCCTTATGGGCCATACAAATTCAGTCTCTTTTCTGGAATGATGCCTGGACAACATTGTCATCTGGATATTTCAGAGTGACTTCATCTTGATGTCCAAGAAAACAAATTTTGCTAGTGGATAAGAGTCTTATCCTGGGGTGGTGCTAAAGAGCTCCTCAGATGAATGGGTCTTGGAATTAACAACCCAGTGCGGGTAGCTTGCATCTGTCAGAACTATGATTTCAGACTGCAAATATCTCTACATTGGTCACACCCAGTTCACATTTTCAAGACTTCGTCACAATCATGAGGTGAGAAACATTTTTTTTAAAAAAGGAAGCTTATGTGATTACTTCAGAAACTGACTCCATCAGCTGGAGCCCTAGGCCTGGGTCCTGAGTGCCTCTGCCTTAAGCCAGCTGTGTACAGACCTTTCCCAATCTCTGATTTTCCCTTTGGCCCCTATTGGATTGAGCTTCTCTGATGTCCAACAGTTTACCCAATAAAGAGGAAAGTCCACTAGTTATATTGAAAGGATCAGTCCTTTCTTCAAACCATCACTCTTTTGTTGTTTTAATCATGTTCAGCATTACAATTGCTTCCAAGGAACCATGAAGGTTTATTCATTTTCACAGTGAATAATAATTTTATTAGGTACAATTTAGTTATTATGAAAATGACTATCTGGCCTTACTTTGTTCCTAGTCACACTGATGAAAAGCAGGAGTAACTGCTTAGGGGCTAGTGGAGTTAAACCAGTGTAAAACTGTTATAAGCGAAATCAGAATCTGGCAAACAAGTCCAAGAAATACTAGAATAGTTATCATTGTAAAAACTAAGTATCAGAGGGGTAGCCATGTTAGTCTGGTTCTGTAGAAGCAGCAAAGAGTCCTGTGGCACCTTATAGACTAACAGACGTTTTGCAGCATGAGCTTTCGTGGGTGAATACCCACTTCTTCGGATGCAAGTGGTGGAAATTTCCAGGGGCAGGTTTATATATGCAAGCAAGAAGCAAGCTAGAGATAACGAGGTTAGTTCAATCAGGGAGGATGAGGCCCTGTTCTAGCAGTTGAGTGAAAACCAAGAGAGGAGAAACTGGTTCTGTAGTTGGCAAGCCATTCACAGTCTTTGTTTAATCCTGAGCTGATGGTGTCAAATTTGCAGATGAACTGGAGCTCAGCAGTTTCTCTTTGAAGTCTGGTCCTGAAGTTTTTTTGCTGCAGGATGGCCACCTTAAGATCTGCTATTGTGTGACCAGGAAGGTTGAAGTGTTCTCCTACAGGTTTTTGTATATTGCCATTCCTAATATCTAATTTGTGTCCATTTATCCTTTTCCTTCGAGACTGTCCAGTTTGGCCGATGTACATAGCAGAGGGGCATTGCTGGCATATGATGGCATATACTACATTGGTGGACGTGCAGGTGAATGAACCGGTGATGGTGTGGCTGATCTGGTTAGGTCCTGTGATGGTGTCACTGGTGTAGATATGTGGGCAGAGTTGGCATCGAGGTTTGTTGCATGGATTGGTTCCTGAGCTAGAGTTACTATGGTGCGGTGTGCAGTTACTGGTGAGAATATGCTTCAGGTTGGCAGGTTGTCTGTGGGCGAGGACTGGCCTGCCACCCAAGGCCTGTGAAAGTGTGGGATCATTCTCCAGGATGGGTTGTAGATCCCTGATGATGCGCTGGAGGGGTTTTAGCTGGGGACTGTATGTGATGGCCAGTGGAGTCCTGTTGGTTTCTTTCTTGGGTTTGTCTTGCAGTAGGAGGCTTCTGGGTACACGTCTGGCTCTGTTGATCTGTCTCCTTATTTCCTCGTGCGGGTACTGTAGTTTTGAGAATGCTTGGTGGAGATTTTGTAGGTGTTGGTCTCTGTCTGTGGGGTTAGAG
Organism: Mauremys mutica; assembly: GCF_020497125.1. Classification (NCBI taxonomy): domain Eukaryota; kingdom Metazoa; phylum Chordata; order Testudines; family Geoemydidae; genus Mauremys; species Mauremys mutica. The sequence goes on along the minus strand of NC_059073.1, from coordinate 69,156,715 downwards.
CAGATGCGGTTGTACCTCAGTGCTTGGCTGTAGACAATGGATCTTGTGGTGTGCCCGGGATGGAAGCTGGAGGCATGAAGGTAGGCATAGCGGTCGGTAGGTTTTCAGTATAGGGTGGTGTTAATGTGACCATCAATTATTTGCACCGTAGTGTCTAGGAAGTGGACCTCCCGTGTAGATTGGTCCAGGCTGAGGTTGATGGTGGGGTGGAAGCTGTTGAAATCGTGGTGGAATTTTTCTAGAGTCTCCTTCCCATGGGTCCAGATGATGAAGATGTCATCAATGTAGCGTAGGTAGAGAAGGGGCGTGAGTGGATGGGAGCTGAGGAAGCGTTGTTCCAGGTCAGCCATAAAAATATTGGCATATTATGGGGCCATGTGGGTGCCCATAGCTATGCCACTGATCTGGAGATATATGTTGTCACTGAAATAAGACAGGAGATCTACATTACTCACTTCACCTCTCTACAAAGGAAAAAGGACTGTAAGCTGTCTAAACTCCTCCCTGCTACATGGGGCCACAACCGTGGTACCCCTAACCCACCCAGCAATATCGTCAATCTATCCAACCACACACTCAGCCCAGAAGAACAGTCTGTCCTATCTCGGGGACTCTCTTTCTGCCCTGCCACCCCCACCAACATGATACAGTTCTGCGGCGATCTGGAAGCCTACTTTCGCCGTCTCCGACTCAAAGAATACTTTCAGGACACACTGAACAGTGCACTGATACACAGTTACCCTCCCACCAACAGCACAAAAAGAAGAACTCCACATGGACTCCTCCTGAGGGTCGAAATGACAGTCTGGACCTATACATTGAATGCTTCCGCCGACGTGCACAGGCAGAAATTGTGGAAAAACAACATCGCTTGCCTCATAACCTAAGTTATGCAGAACGCAATGCCATCCACAGCCTCAGAAACCATCCTGACATTATAATCAAAGAGGCTGATAAAGGAGGTGCTGTTGTCATCATGAACAGGTCTGACTACCAAAAAGAGGCCGCCAGACAACTCTCCAACACCAAATTCTACAGGCCACTTCCCTCAGATCCCACTGAGGAATACACTAAGAAACTGCACCATCTACTCAGGACACTCCCTACACTTACACCGGAACAAATAAACATACCCTTAGAGCCCCGACCAGGGCTATTCTATCTACTGCCCAAAATCCACAAACCTGGAAATCCTGGACGCCCCATCATCTCGGGCATTGGAACTCTCACTGAAGGACTGTCTGGATATGTGGACTCTCTACTCAGACCCTATGCCACCAGCACTCCCAGCTATCTCCGTGACACCACTGATTTCCTGAGGAAACTACAATGCATTGGTGACCTTCCAGAAAACACCATCCTGGCCACCATGGATGTAGAGGCTCTCTACACCAACATCCCACACGCTGATGGAATACAAGCTGTCAGGAACAATATCCCTGATGATGCCACAGCACAACTGGTTGGTGAGCTCTGTGCCTTTATCCTCAGACACAACTATTTCAAATTTGATGACAACATATATCTCCAGATCAGTGGCACCGCTATGGGCACCCGCATGGCCCCACAATATGCCAATATTTTTATGGCTGACCTGGAACAACGCTTCCTCAGCTCCCGTCCACTCACGCCCCTTCTCTACCTACGCTACATTGATGACATCTTCATCATCTGGACCCATGGGAAGGAGACTCTAGAAAAATTCCACCACGATTTCAACAGCTTCCACCCCACCATCATCCTCAGCCTGGACCAATCTACACGGGAGGTCCACTTCCTAGACACTACGGTGCAAATAATTGATGGTCACATTAACACCACCCTATACCAAAAACCTACCGACCGCTATGCCTACCTTCATGCCTCCAGCTTCCATCCTGGGCACACCACAAGATCCATTGTCTACAGCCAAGCACTGAGGTACAACCGCATCTGCTCTAACCCCACAGACAGAGACCAACACCTACAAAATCTCCACCAAGCATTCTCAAAACTACAGTACCCGCACGAGGAAATAAGGAGACAGATCAACAGAGCCAGACGTGTACCCAGAAGCCTCCTACTGCAAGACAAACCCAAGAAAGAAACCAACAGGACTCCACTGGCCATCACATACAGTCCCCAGCTAAAACCCCTCCAGCGCATCATCAGGGATCTACAACCCATCCTGGAGAATGATCCCACACTTTCACAGGCCTTGGGTGGCAGGCCAGTCCTCGCCCACAGACAACCTGCCAACCTGAAGCATATTCTCACCAGTAACTGCACACCGCACCATAGTAACTCTAGCTCAGGAACCAATCCATGCAACAAACCTCGATGCCAACTCTGCCCACATATCTACACCAGTGACACCATCACAGGACCTAACCAGATCAGCCACACCATCACCGGTTCATTCACCTGCACGTCCACCAATGTAGTATATGCCATCATATGCCAGCAATGCCCCTCTGCTATGTACATCGGCCAAACTGGACAGTCTCGAAGGAAAAGGATAAATGGACACAAATCAGATATTAGGAATGGCAATATACAAAAACCTGTAGGAGAACACTTCAACCTTCCTGGTCACACAATAGCAGATCTTAAGGTGGCCATCCTGCAGCAAAAAAACTTCAGGACCAGACTTCAAAGAGAAACTGCTGAGCTCCAGTTCATCTGCAAATTTGACACCATCAGCTCAGGATTAAACAAAGACTGTGAATGGCTTGCCAACTACAGAACCAGTTTCTCCTCTCTTGGTTTTCACTCAACTGCTAGAACAGGGCCTCATCCTCCCTGATTGAACTAACCTCGTTATCTCTAGCTTGCTTCTTGCTTGCATATATAAACCTGCCCCTGGAAATTTCCACCACTTGCATCCGAAGAAGTGGGTATTCACCCACGAAAGCTCATGCTGCAAAACGTCTGTTAGTCTATAAGGTGCCACAGGACTCTTTGCTGCTTGTAAAAACTAACTAACTATTACATTTCTTTCACATTTGCTAAAATGTTATTTAAATCAACATTAGCTAAAATAGAGAAGGCCTGTTCTGGATGAGAGATTAAATTACTTGCAATATGCACGCAGTCTTTGAAAGTGACTGTGCTCCCCTTTCTATACGCCTCTTTAAATGGCACCAGTAAAACTTCTCTACAAAATGAAAATGTGTTGTTGGCATAAGAGAAGCAAAACTTATTGGAACAGAGTCTGCTCTGTTACACGTGTGTAACTCTGGAGTAACTTTATTTACATCAATGGAGTCACTCCAGATTGACATCACTGTCACACAGAATGTAGTCCACGAGGCTGCTTTTTCTTGAAGATACAAATTGAACTTTTGGGGCACTAACTTCCATGTCATGTAACACGCACATTCACAGTATGATGTTCTTTAATCATATGGGTGTTCCTTACTCATGCAAGACTCCCACTGCAGTTTCAAATGAGGAGAACCATTTGTACTTAAAGCTTCAAGTTATATAAAGGTCATTTATTTCAGCGGTTCTCAACCATTTTCCACCTCGGACCCCAGAACCACTGGTGTTTTCTTGCTATGACCCACCCAATCCTACAATTCTTGTGGCTTCAAAATATTGTGGGACTGAAGTCTGGAAAGAAACCACAAGTGGGTTTTGTTCCTGAGTGGGAATTCTGGGGCTTTTTTGGTGTTGGTTGGGCTGTTGCTGAGGGATGGTGAGTGAGAGCTACATTGGGAAGGTTTGTGGATGGGGAAGGAGAGAGTCAACGTGGGTGTGGTGCAAGTCTGGTAGGTGTTGCTGATGGTGGATGAGGGGGCTGGCATTGGGCTGAGGGTGCTTGAGAAAGACGTGGCTGATTCTAGCTGTTGGGAGTGCTTTTCTTTTGTCCTTTTCACCTGCCCACCCAACACTCATCTCTGGAAAACTGGCTCCAAACCTTCTGAAGGACCATTTTTCCTGCTCTAATACAGAATACTGCTGGGTGGCGAGAAGAGGTTAGGGATGAGAGCTCCTCTAGGATTGGATTTAGGGGCAGATTATTGGACAATTTGTCCAGATGAGTCACATTAGGCATATGCACTTTAAATATGTAGGACTCAATCCTACACTCTGCTACCCAGCAGCTATCACGGTACGGTTTGGGAAATCAGCTGAGGTTCCTACATTCATGATCCAGCACAGTTGCTTGTTTTTAAGGTAAATGATTATGAAGGTTTACATACTGGAGGGCTGTAGCAAGCCCATATGTTTTATATATAAAAATCTAGATCTGTACCTTAAAACACCCTCTGGGATAATCTGGGGCTTGTGTAGATCGTGCCAAACCAACCTGATCTCCTTCTTTGAGAAGGTAACAGATTTTTTAGACAAAGGAAACGCAGTGGATCTAATTTACCCCAATTTCAGTAAGGCATTTGATACAGTTCCACATGGGGAATTATTAGTTAAATTGGAAAAGATGGGGATCAATATGAAAATTGAAAGGTGGATAAGGAACTGGTTAAAGGGGAGACTACAACGTGGCATACTGAAAGGTGAACTGTCAGGCTGGAAGGACGTTACTAGTGGAATTCCTCAGGGATCGGTTTTGGGACCAATCTTATTTAATCTTTTTATTACTGACCGTGGCACAAAAAGTGGGAATGTGCTAATAAAGTTTGTGAATGACAGAAAGCTGGGAGGTATTGCTAACACAGAGAAGGACCGGGTTATCATAGAGGAAGATCTGGATGACCTTGTAAACTGGAGTAATAGTAATAGGATGAAATTTAATAGTGAAAAGTGCAAGGTCATGCATTTAGGGAGTAATAACAAAAAATTTAGTTATAAATTGGGGACGCGTCAGTTGGAAGTAACAGAGGAGGAGAAGGACCTCGGAGTATTGGTTGATCACAGGATGACTATGAGCCGCCAATGTGATATGGCCATTAAAAAAGCTAATGCGGTTTTAGGATGCATCAGGCGAGGTATTTCCAGCAAAGATAAGGAGGTGTTAGTACTGTTATACAAGGCACTGGTGAGACCTCATCTGGAATACTGTGTGCAGTTCTGGTCTCCCATGTTTAAGAAGGATGAATTCAAACTGGAACAGGTACAGAGAAGGGCTACTAGGATGATCCGATTAATGGAAAGCCTGTCTTATGAAAGGAGACTCAAAGAGCTTGGCTTGTTTAGCCTAACCAAAAGAAGGTTGAGGGGGGATATGATTGCTCTCTACAAATATATCAGAGGGATAAATATTAGGGAGGGAGAGGAATTATTTAAGCTTAGTACCAATGTGGACACAAGAACAAATGGGTATAAACTGGACACTAGGAAGTTTAGACTTGAAATTAGATGAAGGTTTCTAACCATCAGAGGAGTGAAATTCTGGAACAGCCTTCCAAGGGGAGTAGTGGGGCCAAAAGACATATCTGGCTTTAAGACTAAGCTTGATAAGTTTATGGAGGGGATGGTATGATGGGATAGCCTAATTTTGGCAATTAATTTGGCAACTGATCTTTGATTATTAGCAGGTAAGTATGCCCAGTGGTCTGTGATGGGATGTTAGATGGGATCTGAGTTACTACAGAGAATTCTTTCCTGGGTGCTGGCTGGTGAGTCTTGACCACATGCTCAGGGTTTAACTGATGGCCATATTTGGGGTTGGGAAGGAATTTTCCTCCAGGGCAGATTGGCAGCGGCCCTGGAGGTTTTTCGCCTTCCTCTGCAGCATGAGGCACGGGTCACTTGCTGGAGGATTCTCTGCAGCTTGAGGTCTTTGAACCACGATTTGAGGACTTCAATAACTCAGACATAGGTTCGGGGGTTGTTACAGGAGTGGATGGGTGAGATTCTGTGGCCTGCGTTGTGCAGGAGGTCAAACTAGATGATCATAATGGTCCCTTCTGACCTTGAAGTCTATGAGTCTGTGAGTCTACATGGCAAGTGCAGTGAGCCAGGGAGTGGCTGTACAGTATACAGCTTGCCATGCAGTAACATCCCATTTGGACACAAGACTTCAGTGTGCTGTAGTAGTGTCTACATGGGGCATTACTGTGTGGCAAGCTGGTGCACGGTAGATTCACACCCTGGCTTGCCACGCAGTAACTTATAGAGGCAAACCCTGTGTCATAAACAGATAGTTAAGGGTTAAAGTCTCTTTTACCTGTAAAGGGTTAACATGCAGTACCTGGTGACCACCTGACCAGAGGACCAATCAGAGATGAGATAATTTCAAATCTCTGTGGAGGGAAGCCTTTGTCCGTGTTCTTTGTAAGAGCTCTCTTTGGATCTAAGAGAGGTCAGTCATGTCTCCAAGTTCTCCTGGAGTAGTTTCTACTATTTAATAGTGAGTATTAATTGGAAAGGCGAATTAGTCTTTTAAGTTGTTTTCTACATTTGCAATTGTGTGTTTGCTAAAGGAAATTCTTTATTCCTGTTTGCTGTTACTTTGCTTTCACTGAGAAAGAAAGGGGGAGGGGAATTTTCTCCCGAGATTGATAAGCTTAGACCCTGTATTGTTCTATCTTGAATTACAGAGACAAGTTACTTTCTTTTTATTCTTTAATAAATTCTTTTCTTTTCTATTAAGGACTTGTTTGGTCTTCCCTTGGGTGGATTCTCAGGGAAAGAGAAGGGGGAGGTATCCCTCTGTAGTTAGATCCCGGTATCTCTCCTAGGAAAAGGGAGGGGGGAGGAAGCAGGGGGAATGGTTTATTTCTCCTGGGTGTAAGAACTCCATGGATTTGGGGTTCTTGGAATCCCCTAGGATTTTGGGGAAGGACTGTGTCTCAATCCACATATCTGATTGAGTGGTGGCAGCGAGAACCAGACCTAAACTAGGATTTTAGTTTAGAGGGAAACTAAGGCAGGTCCCCACATTGAAACCCAACAGTTCCAAGTGGGGGTGAGACCTATGACACCCTGGGTCTCATTCACTTCATCAATGCCGTGGTTCCTGGCCAATGAGAGCTGTGGAGCCAGCGCTCAGGGTGGGGCGGGGGCAGCTCACAGAGCCCCCTTGACTGTTCCTCCACCTAGGAGCACCTGGGACATGTCACCATTTCGGGGGAGCCATGGAGCCAGGTAGGGAGTCTGCCAGCCCTGCGCCAACCGGACTTTTAATGGCCCAGTTAGCAGTGCTGACTGGAGCAGCCAGGGTCACTTTTTGATCAGGCATTCCGGTGAAAAAATGGACACCTGGCAACCCTAACTATAGGACTAAATTTTCTCAGAGGAACACATATTTTCCAGAGAGAAAAATGAGCATCTGAGAATATTGTGCCATGAATTATATTGTTGTACATAATAACTACTGTATCAGCAAGTTTTCCAATGTCTGCTTTGTGGCCTAAAAGGAGTTGGTGGTCTGAGACTAGGCCCTATTGGACAAGTATTTACATCTGTGGCAGAATTGGAGTAACCTAAGGCTAACTCACAGCTCTATGCACTCTGTAAGCTTCCCAGCAGAGGCCTAATTTGGGAGATACTTGATTAAGGACTGGGTGGTTAACCAATTAACAAGGGGATTCAGCTCCTCTGCTCGGGATGGCTCAACAGGAGATGGAAAGGGAGCAAGGGAGGCTGGAAGGAAGGGCAAAGAAGCTCTGGATCTCAGAAAAGTGTGATTTCTCCCCCCACCTCTTGCCTTGTTACCTCAGGAGTAGGCAGGAGCTTGGGGAAAGCTTTATGGTGTGGGGACATGAATTTACTCGTATAAGACATTGTAAATAAAGCACAGGGTGTTGACTCCACTACAGGGGAATGTGTGAGGACTGTTTGCAAAGAGGAACATATGGGGAAGGAGAGCCCACCCCATGACAATATTGCATAAACCACTATTATAGTTGTCATTAATTATCATCCTTACTGGTGGACTCAGCAAAGAAACCACAGATTGAGGGGACATGAAAAGTGAACTATCTTCACAGCTCCATAGGTGATCCATCCAGATTAGACCCAAGGTATATAGGCAAGATGGAATGGGAAGCTTGCGTTTCTGGTGTCCATGCTATACTTGATCTATGATTATAAAAGAGGATTTAAGTCCTGTATCTTTCATGGGCACTGAATTTACGCAACTGTTTTAAAATTACATTTAAATTTAATCTGGTGTTTTGTTTACAGTAGGTATCACTATCTTTCTTTAAATCCTTCCTCTTCCTTTCAGGTCTGGGTTCATAAACAAATATTTTGCCTGACGAAGGGTCAGCGAACCTCACCAGTCATTTTACTCTTGTGAGCATCTTCTTAGCAAATCCAAAGGCCTAATCACATGGGTAAAATTAATCAATTGTGTAAGGGATAGAGCCATAAGGATAATATAAATTATACTCTGACATAATTATATACTGTATTTAAATCCATACATACCCTCTGTATCAGTGAAATACTTACCGTTACACATGCAAGGTACGCAGGGTTAAAAATGGGTATCTTCAGAGTAAAGAAATAAATCTCTGAAAATTGTAGAAATATCTGGGCCCTACAGAGCTGGCAGAATTTCACTTTTGAGTAGAATTCTGGCTGGACTGCAAGAGGAAGAGACTTTATGATTTGTATATTTAATCATAACTAGTCTCTAACAAAATGCCTGGTATATTGTGTGGTTGTTAAACAGCAATTAAATCATAAAATGTAATGAACATTTTAAAGTAAGATAAAATATGATGTGCAGGTGATAAAACAACATCAATATTAACCACATTATAAGTGAACAAGATCTATTTACAGATAACTTCCAGATTCCCAGGGATGTTACAATTTATGTACACAGCTGGCTTGAATCCTCTTCCTTCCACTTCTGGCTTTTGTCAGGTTGAGTGCTAAATTTTTGAAGGGGAATAAATGTTAATTCATTATACAGAGGAGATTTTTCATCATGCTGCTCATTGGAACATTGTGTAGGGCAGCCTTTAGAAAGAACCATTTACGAGCCTGATTCTGATCAAACTAACAGTCTCAATTCTGTTAGAGCCTGATTGATTCAAATGGGATTGTGCTGGGGATGGGTGGGGAGGAGGAATTCAGCTATGTGCACCTGAACACAGGAATAAGGCCTAAATCAGGCATAATTATGCTGAAGTTGATGGAGTTACACCAACAATAAACTGGTGAGAAGTTCTGGTTAAGAAAAAAAATCTGGGTAAAGTTTTGTTTTTCATCTGAAAACTCAAAGCTCCAAAACAATTTTTTAAAATTTTTTTAGTTTAAACCCCAACATTTTCAGCTAAAAATTTCCAAAAGTTTGCAGCACATTTTTGACCAAAAACTGCTGAAAAAATGCCAAAACTTTGGCTGAAATCTGCTGAAACTTTCAGGTTAAAAACTGCCAAAGACTTTCAGTTTTTGCAAAAAAATGTAAGGAAAACAAGACACTTTCCATAAAAATTTTTATTTAATCAAACACTCAAATTTCCATTAAAAAAAGTTTCAATGGGAAATTTTCAAGCACTTCATGGGTGAGACCAGAATCAGGCAGCATCTATTTGCATCATCTACTTCTTTAATTGCTTTGGGAAAAACTGTGGCTCTCCTTGTGCAGCTGTACAAGGTAAAGGGCCATACCGTCAGCTACACATAGTGCAGTTCACTGTGTGGGAGGTGAAGCAGGCCACATGGAGCCACTACCATTCTCCTATTTTTGCAGGAAGAGAAGGAGGGGTGGGCAGTGGGTGGAGCCTTGATTCCACTCTCAATGCACCATGCAAAGAAGCTATGCTGGTGCATTGGCAGATCTACACTGTGCCAAATATAGATCTGGCATGATTTATTTCCTCCCCAGAGTAATAGGGGGACCAGGAGAGAGACTGTGATTTGCTAAGTCCCAATCTCCCTTCTGGGCTGCTCCAGAAGCAGCAAGACAATGGTTGCATCTTACTCTGGACAGATAATTAACTCACAATCTAGCCCTTATAGGTTGATTGTCAAATCCTTTGTGAGGGATTAAACTGGGAGCAGAGGGATTCCTCTCACCCTCCAGCTGTAGCTTTCACTTCTCACGTACCCTACATACACAAGGTTATCCTATGCAGATTAATATGTGAGGCTTACAATTTTACTTCATAAAACGTTGAAAGAAATCTTTCTACTTGTATTTTAATAATTTTTAAAAATGCAGCACACCCTACGTAAACAAACAAGCCTATGTCATCTTGAATATAGGCATTTACAGTAATTTAATTTGCATTGAGCTCGCACATTTGCATTGTATTTTAGGAGGAGGCAGCCCATCGCAGTTTTTCATTATTTAGACATTGGCTAACAACATTTGAAATGGTTTTAATGGAGAGAACTAGAATGTTTCAGTGTCCATAAACTAGCTACTGCAAGCACAACATACCTTGCCTCCACTTTCTGCACTGGTTTCCTATAGAATATCCAGTCAAGTTCAAGGTCTTGGTGTTTAATCTTCAAGGCAATCAAATGCCTGGGCCTAGCATATCTAGAAGATTGCCTAAAGCGCTGGGATGAAGACTCCTGAGGCACAGTAGAACTTTCTACCAAAAGGGAGAAGCTTATCTTCAGGAGACAGTTTTCTCAAGGGTTGGTACATGACTGTGTAGAACAAACTCCCCCAGGAGCATCAGAGACCTCACCAACTTCTGCTCCAAGTACAACCTGCACTTCTTTGACATTGCCTTCTCTCATATAACCACAGTATATGTAAAAACCCCAAACCAACCTTACCGAGCCAAAACACTCCACTGTACATGCAGTTCTCTCCGGGGGAGAAGAATGAAAAAAGGAACCGCACATGACACCTTATTGCGTGCACAATTGTAAGGTGATCAGATATCACAGTGATGAAGATCGTATAAGAACCTCTATAGAATAGAACCATAATGCTATTTGTTTAAAACACACATAGTAATGCCACAAGATTCAGTAGCAAATTTGTGTCCAGCAATTTATAAGCAACTAAAGAGGTCATAGTGGGGTTCCTCTGTTGCAATTATATAATTCCAATCTTAGTTTTCTGTTGAAAAGCATAAACAAAGAGGCATATTTTCAAACAAAATTATATTGACTGCTTTACCTAGCTGCACAGCTATAAAATGGATCTGAACTCCCCCAATATCATATAGGTATGTGGCGTGTTTTGATTAAGGCTTGGCAAACTGTTCTTGAAAAATATGTTTGGCATCCCCTCTCCATAAAATTGAACAATATTTTGCTAAGCATTTATAATTCACCAGTGGAGTTTACTGCTGTGAGAAGCAACTGAGTCAAACAGGGTTTACAGAAGGTTTGCATTTATTTTATGACCACTGGCTATGTTTGTGACCATGCAAATCAAGATAATGAGAAAGTTAATCAATCACTCTCTTCTCATTGAGATTTCTCCTTAAGGCTCACTTCTTGGACATCTGCAAAATACTCATTAACACAATAGGGTCTTGGTCCATGACTATGGGTCCTAGGTGCTACACTAATACAAATAATAATAATCATAGTTAGACAGAGGGACAATTAAAATTTGTTATATTTAATAACTTATAAAAACAAATTTGTTTGTATGTCGTATTCCTTCCCTTTATCCCTTGTATGTTTCCTTTTACTTATTAGGAAAACATTCATGCAAGTACTTAAAGTTAAGCTTATGTTCAAGTGTTTTGCTGAATGGGGGCCTAACAGCGTAAGATACTTAAGGAAGGACTGTTTCCCCGTGCACTTCAGTAGCATGCTGGGTGCTACTGCAGTTATAGGCAGAGCTTGTAGCAACACCTATACCTAAGGTATCCTGCATTTCCTAATATAAGAACCTGTTTTAATTTGCTTATAACTTCGTCAAACTTTAATAGCTAAGGCTGGAATTTTCCATGCTAGGTGTCTGCCTCAGGCTCAATCATTTTTGGAGAATTTCAGCAGTTTAGCCATTTCCTAAAACAAGATTAGGGAAAAATATGTTTTGCCCCTGGTTTAAAAAAAATAAGCTATAGCATCTCTATGCTTTGGAGCAAGGATTTGAAGTACAGAAGAAGGGCAGTAGCCCTGGTGTCAGCAATGTGTCTTTTGCTGTTCCCAGGAAAAACCACGCAAATCCGGCCAAGTTCTAAGCCTATGAAAATCTCAGTCCTCACATGCTTAGTGGAGACCCATTAGAATTTGTCAGCTACATTCTCTAAAGAGAATGTCTTCATTGAGCATGCTCCAGCCTGGGGCTGAGTAGGACTTCCACTGCAATTGCTGCTCTCCTGCTGGGACCAAGGCGGCATAGAAGAGGAGACCACCTGATTTAAATGGACAGGAGCTGGATAGGGCAGGGGCTGAGGGAGTAGATTAAGAGTGGGTTGGGGTGGCTGGAGATGGAGGCTGTCTGGGAAAGGAAATTGGGAGTGGAAGGCTGGGGGACAGGAACTGGGAGTCAGTGGGCGAGAGAAGGCTGACATCAAATGAAGCCCTGGAGGTTGGAGATGGGGAGACTTGGACTGACTGGGCAAGGAGATTGGAACTGGGATGAGGAGTTGGGAGGGTGGAGAATGGGACTGGGTAGGTGAGGAGTCTAGGATTTGGACAAGGAGTTGGGGATGAGGATGGGGGAAGAGACAGGGAGAAGTTGGAGGGAAGAGGGACAGTGTGAAGTAAATAAGACAAGGATAAAACAAAATATTGAATAGCTGCTCACTGACTGGGCACCATTCATCCCGTGCACTGAGTGAGGCAGGGACTTCTGAAAAAAAATAGTTTGTGGTCATGTAATTAAAGACACTATGATAATGTATGTATCATAGGCGGCACGGACTCTGTGGGTGCTCTGGGTCTGGATTTTTAGAAGATTTGTCTGTGCTTTCATCAGTTTTTAGAAGATTTTACAACTACTATGGACGTGACAAGGTCTAGCAGGAAAGTATGGTCACTCACGCGGAAGCTTAGAGCAGCACAGAAATGACCACCCATATGTCAGTGTCAAGAGTCCTCGAACAGCATCACCACACACCCACCTACGTGGCAAAAGCCAACAGAGACAAGCCCTTTAAGGAATCAGTAGAGAAAGAATGGCCCCACCTTGGTGTGAGGAAGACAGCTGCTAGCCTTTCTCTACTGAGAGAGCACTGAACCTTTGTAAACACAGGAAAAGCAAGTGAGGTGGCCTTGATAAGATTTCACCAGAATCTTAAGAAGAGCATAAAATGGCAGTCAATTTTCATATCCTTTGTAATCCAAGAGAACAAGATGCCTAAGTTATGGTAGAAAGCTAGAGTGCTAGCTGTACCAAAACCAGGAAGAGACCACACCCTTTCAGTTTGTTACCATCAGTAGGGCCCTACCAAATTCACCGTCCATTTTGGTCAATTTCACAGTCATAGGATTTTTAAAATCCTAAATTTCATGATTTCAGCTATTTAAATCTGAAATCTCATGGTGTTGTAATTGTAGGGGTCCTGACCCAAAAAGGAGTTGTTGGGGGATCGCAAAGGTTATTGAAGGGGGGGCTGTGGTACTGCTACCCTTACTTCTGTGCTGCTGCTGGCAGTGGCGCTGCCTTCAGAGTTGGGCAGCTGGAGAGTGGTGGTCGGTGGCTGGGTGCCCAGCTCTGAAGCAGCACCACTGCCAGCAGCAGCGCAGAAGTAAGGATTGCATGGTATGGTATTGCCACCCTTACTTCTGTGCTGCTGCCTGCCAAGCTAGGCTCTCAGTCAGCAGCTGCCACTCTCTGGCTGCCCAGCTCTGAAGGCAGCAACGTAGAAGTAAGGGTAGCATGGTATGGTATTGACACCCTTACTTCTGCACTGCTGCTGGCAGGGTGCCACCTTTGGAGCTGGGCACCTGGCCACCAGCCATCGCTCTCCGGACACCCAGGTCTGAAGGCAGTGCAGAAGTAAGGCTGGCAATACTGCAGCTCCCCCTAAATAACCTTGCGACCCCCCTGCAACTCCCTTTTGGGTCAGAACCCCCAATTTGAGAAACACTGGTCTCCCCCATGAAATCTGTATAGTATGGGTAAAAGCACACAAAAGACCAGATTTCATGGTGGGAGACAAGATTTCATGGTCTATGACATGTTTTTCATGACTGTGAATTTGGTAGGGCCCTAACCATCAGATATCACTTCTGAGCTGTGCTTACAGACTTCTGGAGTGACTAATTCTGCAAAGAATCACTCCCACAGTACAGCAGGCTATGGGTAATGATCAGGCAGGCTTCAGACCTAATAGGAGCACTTGTGACCAAGTTCTTGCTCTTTCTACCTACAGAATATAGAAAATAGTTTTAAACACTAGGGGGCTGTGAATTTTGACAAAGCATATGGTGCTGTCTGGCACACTGGCTTGCTATCTTGAAAAAAGAATTTTCTTTCATTTGAAATACATAGCTACATTTATAGAAAATGTTTATTGTTGATTGTATTTTGTGTTTATTTTATTTTTTAAACTTTCCCTGGAATGTTTAAAAAATAAAATAAACTGTCCAGCTAGATTTCATTATCTAAATGCAATTGCATGACTTATAACTACATTTAGGATAGCTAAAACTTGCTGTGTTCCTGTGATGTAGTTTGTGGTATCCCATAGGGTTTGTATAGAACTAAACAGACACTTTGCTGAGTGCTTTGCAAAACCCAGAGTACAAATTTGCCATATTTCTCATGTGACAACAATAAATACTCATACATAGGGAGGATGGGTCATCCTGACAGGCTTGGAATTGGTGATTTTCCTTTAAAAAAATAAGTTAAAGGGTCTATCCATGCTCTGGTTCACTCTTGAAATTTGGAAATGCACTGAGAGCATCCTATCAGGTGCTGGGTAAATCCACTTACCAATTGTGTTTTCCAGTGATTATGGAGGGCAATGTACCTGACATAGCAGCATCTTTTTACTGCACTTTCCCAATTCTGAAGAGTGCAGATGATTTAGATGGCTCAGGAGAGCAGAGGGCCTGCTTCATTTCTTCTGTTCCAGCAGCATGGAGTGGTGAAGAGTGGACAGGGACATGATCCCAACCCACTCTCGACAGTAATGTTAAGGACCACATCTCTTCTTAGAATTCCCTGTCTTCTCAGAGGCTGGGGCTGAGTCAGTTGCTGCTTACGTAGGCATGCTTGCTATTCTCCCCCAAACCTGTCCCCAACAGCCAGGGGAGACCCGTGGAAAAGGTACGGATCTGGCTGTTCTTTTCATGTGAAGAAAAGAGTATGGTGCAGACATATTTGTGCAGAGAACATTTTAAGCAGGGGAAAATGACATGCATCACTGATTGAGGCAGAAATTGTTTCAAAATTTGTCAGCACAGCCCTGCTGCTACTGTGACCCCCAGCCCTCAGATTCCTCACTGTCTCATCTGCATGGCAGTGAAGGCTGCCAGTCAACCTGCCAGTCAGCCTGGGGAACTGTCTTTTTAATACTTCTTTCTGTATGACTGATTTTCCCCTCCTTTCCAAACACTGTTTGGTAGCACACTTAAAATTAGCAAAATTTACTGATGGAATGAAATTTTCAGATTGAAAGTAAGCAGTAAAAATAATCCCACCAGACTAGAGAGGGTTAATTAATTAACAGCAGGTAGTTAGTAAGTATCAAGTGATTATCTGGAGCTATGCCTTTGGGGTCAGGCTTACTACCACTGCTAGAAAACTTGAATAAAAAGCCAAGAGAGGGTGATGCTGGAGGCAGCTGGCTTTTATGTATTCATCTAGACCCCTCCACCTCCAGTCTCACAAAGGTACTGATATTATTTTGCTACTTTCTAACTCCTGAGCAACCTGCACTCAGCCCTGATTCATACTTTTGTAAGCAGAATCAGAATGAGCTCTCCCCTGACATCTGGTGGTGAGCTGTGGAAAAGGACTTCAGGGGCTGATCTCGTTTGCATAGGCACACCCACCCTGCCTAGCATGATGGACTCTGGCTGCTGTGGGATCCCCAGTCTCTTTGTTATTGGGGCAGGAGTAATAAAGGGTTGTTATCCTGGTTATGTGAATCAAGGACAGTAGAACTGTACTTGGCATTTTATGACTGAAGGACTCACCCTCAATTAAGTAGCACTTGCTAGGCAAGGGACATGGGTTCCAAAACCCAGTGAATTGAGAGAGAGGCTGGGCTCCCCAAAACGATCTTTACACCCCCTTCTCCCCCCCCCCCGTGTTCCCCTGTGTAATAACAGAACTAATTTTGATTATGTTAGGAGTCTTGTTACATGCTGCAGAGCTGAAATAACTGATTCCTAGGTTTAACCATGTGGTTCTGAGTGTGCTAGCACCTACTAACAGCTGAAATCACTAAAGAGCTAAAGTTACTAAAAGCTGAAATAACTGAGTGCTGTGTTAAGTGGGGGAGGCCCGAAGACATATTTGTGAATGGCTAGCAGAGAGGAGCGGCCAGCAGGATGGCTGGTGGTGAAGACTGTAGCAGAACCCTGTGGAGAGGCATGGCAATCAGCCATTGACCCAAGCAGCAGAGCATGTAAGCTGCCCCCATACCTCCACCCACTTCCACCCAGGCTGGGAGGTAAACTCTGCAGATGAACTTCTGAACTCTGGGGACTGCACTGACCAAAGACAGAAACTCTGGTAGGGGTGACTTTTGGGTTGCTGGACTTAATAAGACCCCAAGGGGAAAAGGACACTGACAAACTTACTTCGGAGTGGGTCTTTTGCTCGTGGTTTGTTTTATGAATCCTGTTTGTAGTGTTTCCCCAGCATAATGCCACAATGGTTTGTGTTATGAATCCTGTTTGTAGTGTTTCCCCAACATAGTGCCACAATGTTTCCCTCCTTTATTAAAAGGCTTTTGCTACACTCAGACTCTGTGCTCGTGAGAGAGGAAGTACTGTCAAACCCCGCCATAACGCGCCCCGCCATAACGTGAAATCGCATATAATGCGATCACAGGTTGGCTCCCCTTTAAGGTACAGTATAATGCAGTATGGTACTATACCAATGGTCCCCAACACCATGGCAGGGGAGAGAAGCTGCAGCCCCGCACCTGCCGGGGACAGAGAACTCCGGGGCTGTGGGCGCCGGTGCTCTCTGTCCCCAGCAGGTGCAGGGCCGTGGCTTCTCTCCCGCTTCAAGAGGAGCTGCGGCTCCCCACCTGCTGGGGACAGAGAACACCGGCGCCCGCAACCCCGGAGTTCTCTGTCCCTGGCAGGTGGGGGCTGCAGCTCCTCTCCCCTGCTGGGCACTAGGCACCAGGGGCACTAGGCGGTGCACCTCAATGCACCGCTTTGGGGACCACTGAAAACCTGACTGATTTAAAACCCCACTATACAGCGACCCCACATTTAGTGCGATGGAATTTTTTGGACCTCAAAGGTCACGTTATAGCGGGGTTTCACTGTATTGCCTCCTAGAGGTGCCCAGAGGGGTGGTATGTAATTGTTCTAGGTCACTGGGTGGGAGCTGGAGCTGGTTTTGCATTGTGTTATTGAAACAGAACCCCTAGATACTGAACCCGGCCCTTGTTGCTGCCAGCTGTGACGGGCAGAAGGGTTACACTTTATAGAATTATAATCTAAATGTCTGTTGTGAATGCAGCACAAGTAAAAGAGAGAGATTTTTCCACAACAATATTCATCCCAGTGAAGACAATTTTGACACAGTAGCCATAGAGGAGCTGAAATATTGTTTCAGCACTCTTTGGCACCATCTTTAAATAAAGTGATATACAAGAAATGTATGCACTGTAGCATAATATGACTTGGCAACAGAAGAATCCTTTAACCATAAAACTGTGGAAACGTCAAACTACTTATCATATAATGGTTTTTATAACTTGGATTTATAGCCAGTTTTGCTGTTATGTGAGTTTTATGTCCAATGGTTTCAGGAGAGTCACATCCCAATTGTTGCAGGATTTAAATTCAAGAACATCGACTTTGGAAATGAATAGGCCCTGAATCTCCGAGCTGCACCATGGGACTTGAGACGTGTGAGGGTGTTTCACTGATTAGGGATGGATTTAAGTATATGCTTAAGTGCTTTGATAAACTGGGGCTTCAGCAGTTAAAGCAGATTGAAAGAGGAGAAGGAATTCTCTCTCTTTGCATGTGTCAGAGAGGGGACAGCAAAACTTCAGCACTTGGGGTGGGATCCCCAAAGGGACTTAAGCACTGCAATGCTGAGCATCACAACACCTAACTTTAGGAGCCTAGAAAAACACAGGAACAAAACTGTGATCCTCAATGCTGAGTTAGGTGACTAAGCTCCCTATACAATGAATGGAGGAGGATAGGTTCCTTAGAATGCAATCCACAAAAGCCAGCACACTGGGTGTAAAGCTGCCTACAGTAGCCAGTGGAGATGCCAGCCAGACAGTTATGTGCTAAGCTCTTCTCCTTGCTTTGAGATACATAGGTGCCTAGCTAGGCTTGGCAATCCTTGAACAAGAACCAGCCTATAGGTGCCAACTCTGTGGGTGCTCCAGGGCAGGAGCAACCACGAAAAAAAAATAGTAGTTGCTTAGCACCCACTGGCAGCCAGCTCCCCCCCCCATCAGCACATCCTGCCCACTGGCAGTCCCTCCAATCAACTCCTCCCTGTCCCACCTGCTGTGATCAGCTGTTTTGCAGTATGCAGGAGGCACTGGGAGGAGCTGGTGTGGGGACGGGGCATGCTCAGGGGAGGGGGTGGAACTGGGCGGGAAGAGGCGGGGTTGGGGTGGGAAGAGGTTGGGTGGGGACTTAGGAGAAGTGGTGGGGTGGGGTCAGGGCCTGCGATGGGGCAGGAAATGTTGGGACGGGGGTGGGAGCTTGGGGAAAGGGGTCGGGGCCTGGGGCGGAGCGGGAGGTTGAGCACTCCCTGGGCCCAGAGGAAGCTGGTGCCTATGAACCAGTTGTCTGGAGTCAGGTAACTTACACACTGAAGGCATTTCTTGTTTCACACAAAGTGGCCATAGGAGGAGATGGTGGCTACCTTATAACTCTTAGACCAGTGGTTAGAGCAGTTACTGGGGATGTAGATGGCCCATGTTTAAGTCCCTTTCTAGCAGAAGGGAAGAAAGGATTTGAACATGGGTCTCCCACCTTTCAGAAGATACGTGCTAACCATTCAGCTACGGGATATTCTGATTTGGGCTTTTCTCAGTCTTTCCTGTTGAAGCTGTTGCATTGTGAATAAATAATGAAAGAGTGAATAGAGCAGAGGACTGGACCACCCAGGTGGGTGCCCTAACCAGTAGGATAGAAGTTTTAAGCTGGACACCACCACCACCTCCTCTTCCTCCTCCAGCTAGAGTTCGAATGGAACCCGATCCAGTAGATATGCTCAGAGGGTGCCTACCGGATTGGACCCTGCACACGACTTAGGTGGCCAAATGCTTTTCTCCCCCCAGTTTATGAATAATTGTGGGGCTTAGGTGGGAGACAGGCACCCAGACTCCTAGAGTAACAGAGCTGTTGGCATGCTCAGGAACTTTTGCCCTGAAAACCTAGGTGCTGAGTGAGCTTAGGCATCTACAGGGTTCAGTGGGAACTTTGTGGATTGCCGTGGAGCCAAAACTGGGATTTAGGTGCCTAATCTCAAAATTTAGGCACCTTTGTGATACTGGCATTTGGGCCTTGCTGAATAGCGGTAGACTTAAACATATTTTGTTGAATTGGGGCCTGATTCCTTCACAGCTCTAAATTTTATCATTGTTTTCACACTGTGCATGGAAAAAAACTGCATTCTAATTTAGTAAATCGCTTCTGTGGGTATAAGTGTGTGTTAATTGATTTGCATTTAATAAACACTGTGCAATCCCACTGAACTAAGGATAATTTTAAAAAGTACAGGGAGACTGAGCCTCTGTGTAAGAATCTATGGGACTAGAAGGCAGGGGTTTGGGGAGCCTGTAATAGTAGCTGATACTCCTGCATCATCACAGGAACGCTATGCAGAACTACCTCAAGGGAGCACTGTGGGGATTAGGTGCTGCAGGAACTACCACCCACAAGGTCTAGAGTGGCAGCACCCTGCAGCTCTCTGATTGGCCAAGCACACTATTTAACCCTGGAAGGTGGCTCAGGAAGTTGTCCGGGCAGGCATATAGGTGTTTGCCTTCCTGTGATGCCAGATTTCACCTTGCTTCTGATCTCTAGTCTCTGACCCTTGATTGACTCTTGCCTCCTGATTCCAGCCTGGCCCGATTCTGACTCTTAGTTATTGATTCTGGCTCAAGTTGTTACTCTGATTTCTGCTTCCTGGCTACTGCCTCGTGACTGTCCTGGATTTGTGGACACCAGCCTAGCAATGACTGCTAGGCCGGACTGCCTGTCCCCTGGCCCCTTATACTCTTTGTAGTAAAGACAAATATTTGCTTTCATTAAAATAAGTTTAAACAGCAAAAATTATAACTGCACAGTTTGGAGGTTGCTTCTAACTGCCACACAAAGGCTACTGGGCACCGCCAATGTATTAGTTTTATATTGAAGACCCTACAGAAATACAACAGTGGACAAGATCAAATTTTACCTAATTATCAGGAAATCCCTTTAAAATCTGTGCTGCTAAATAAAAGACTTATGAAAGAAAAACTGGAACCTGGTTATAGTGTGACAGATTTATGTTACTAATCTGCCTGTGGCATCAGGTGATCAGGCTGAGGCTGCAGGATCTTTAGGGGAGGAGATGAAGAGCACACCCAGTGTCTGAATTTTAAAGCTTTATTAATACAATAATAAACTAACCTCAGAGAGTGCTGGGGATCCCCCACATCACTCAGAGGAAGAAAAAAGCAAAGTGTTAGTGCCCCAAGCTCTAACCCACTTTCATACTCACACCCGCACTACCCAAGGCTGGCCAAGCCTGGGTGTAGTGTAAGAAGAAGAGGGGAAGGGTGGACAGGAGTTCTTGTCCCGTGCATGGGTTGTCCAGGGTCCTCTGTGATCTCTGACTTGCTTTGGCTCTTGGGAGGGTTTTTAAGTCCTGGGTTCTTTTGGGGGTGTTTCATTCAGGGACCTCTGCTCCTGGTGCTCTTTGTACCAGTCCAAACCAGCTCGCTGTGGCCTCCTCGGCTTTCCCAAAACACACCGGCTACAGAGACTTTGTTTCCCCCCATTGGCCTTCGCTGTCTCGCTCGTTTTGCAATCTCTGCAGCCCTGTCCAGCTCAGCTCTCCTTTTCTCACGGCTGGCCGGGGTTGGGTAGATGTGAATGCAGCTGTAAACTTCTTGTCGAGCCCATGGCCTTGGACTGGGGCCAGCATCTTATCTTCAGACGGAGCTCGATGAAGTGTCGAGTTAACCCTTTCTCTGCTCTCTCCCTCCTTCCCCCTTTGGCCTCTCGCAAACTGCAAAGGAATCTTCCACTTCAGACTCTCACACCTTTGACCCTTCCCCGAAATGCCTTGCAATGTTTGTAACCGTGTTAGTGACATATAATGCTAATTTGCCTCTCCATGGACCCCCTGAAGGGGGGAATCCTTGGGCCTGTGACAATAGTCTAATCGCTGAAGTGCTTTACGAGGTAGGATTTTCATAAGGTCAAAGCACAGGCCTAAATCTGTTGCCATTGAAGTCAATGGCCAATGATTTCAAATAGGAGCAGAATTAGGCCAATGTCGCACCCTTTTGTATTGAACATTACATTAAAAGAACATTTTTAAGGTTGTGAAGTTAAGCTCTTAAAAGTGAGAAAATGCTAGAATTAAGGCCCCCTTCTGCACCTTCAATTTGCCTCCCCTTGTGAGTTTATAATTTCATGTTCATATGTTTTTTTCTCACAAAACCCCTGCCTTATTCAGTACCATTCTTCCTATGCACTAACTCAGAGGTGGCCAAAGTTGCCCGCAGGCCACATCTGGCCCGCGGAACCATTCTGTCCGGCCCTTGAGCTCCTTGCCCCCAGCCCCTCCCCTCCTGTTCCCCCTCCCTCCGCAGCCTCAGCTCACTTGCTCCACCACTGGTGCAATGCTCTGGGTGGCAGAGCAGCGAGCTCCTGGGGCAGCACAGCTGCAGAGCCCAGCCTGACCCGATGTTCTGTGTTGTGCAGCGTGGCTGCTTCTCCTGGTGTAGCTGCGCCACCAGCCACCGGTGCTCCAGGCAGTGTGATAAGGGAGCAGGGTCCCCAAGGGGATGTCAGGGAAGAGGGGGGTTGGATGGGGCAGAAGTCCAGGGGGGGCCATCAGTAGGCGAGAAGAAGGGTGGGGTTGGATAGGGGTCGGGGGCTGGTCACGTCTGACTGTTTGGGGAGGCACAGCCTCCCCTAACCGGCCCTCCATACAATTTCAGAAACCCGATGCAGCCCTCAGGCCAAAATGTTTGCCAGCCCCTGCACTAACTGAATGAGCTATTCAATATTGTGTTTACTCATTGTTCAATGCATTACCCCAGGCCTTATTTACTGCACACTATTCAAAATTTGCTCTGAAGACAGAATTATTAACTTCTTCATGGGATTTTCTATAGCATTCATCACTATAGTATCATAATGATTCACAACATTAATTAATCAATTTTCACAACACCCTGTGAGATGAAGGGCCATTATTATCCCCATTTTACAGATGAGAACTGAGGCACAGAGATTAAGGTAAAATGTTCCACTATTTGGAGTGCCCAATTTGAGACACCTAGGACCTGATTTTTCAACGTATTTAATATATGATAGCACTTTATATATTCAAAGCACAGCTCCCATTGATTTCAGTAGCAGCTGTGAGTGCTCAGCACTTCTGCAAATCAGACCCCAAGGACTCAAATTGGGCATTCAGAAAATGAGGAACCCATAAATTAGTGACCACCTGTGAAAAGCTGAATTTAAGTGACTCACCCAGCCTCCCATAGGAACTCTCTGGTAAACAGAGAATCCAGTTCTCCAGGGTAGTAATGAACTGCCTTAACTATGAGATTGTCCTTTCTCTTCCTGCAATCCCTGCCTCATTCACTACACACCTTCCAGCTTCTACAACAAATGAGGCAGGGTCATCCCCAGAACAGCTGCACCATGTGCACTGAATGAGGTAAGGGTCCTGTGGGGGAAAAAACAGTATATAAACATGTAATTAAAGACTGCACCATAATACACACACCCCCCCCCCTAGACATTCTTCGTTCTTGAAATTCCTAACTTTTAAGTACCTGATTTTGCAACTTCAAGAACGAACTTTTAATGTAATATTTTGTGTGTAATTTTCTTGGTTTTTAATAAAGCAAACTAGACATATAGAAATTCCTTCATATGACATCATATTGATACCCACATGGGTCATCAGCAGGGTTGGAACATCTAGATCCACCATGCAGATGTGTGCCACTTAACTAGCCAAGTAACTGTTGGCAGTAGTAGGTTACGTATGCGATCAGGCACTAGAGGTAGATGAGGCATACACCTTGCTAGTGAGTTTCACCAGGCCCTCTCAGAGGTCCAGAGAGGCCCGGGCCACTTCCAGCTTTTGAGGCCCCTAGCCGTAATAAAAATAAAAAATGCAATGTCACAGTTGATATTAAGCATGGCGAGCCCATTCAAACGCTCTAGTCCCATAGTTGAACGGTGATAGTTCTTTACCTGCTTCAGCACGGTGAAGGTGCATTCACCTACAGCCACTGATGCAGGCAAACTGACAAAAATATGCAATGCAAGTGTCTAAATTTGAGGCCCCCTTTGAGCTTGAGGCCCAGATCAAATGGCCCTCCTGGTCCCACCTCTGATTGGCCCTGAGTTTCACAGATATTTACTAGTGGCAGAGAACACAGAAATTCAGAATTCCTGGGTTCATTGCCAGGTTTTGAAATAGAGTGTGCTCTTATGAGTAGAGACCCTTCTGCCCCTCACTCATTCTCCTCTCCAAGCCTCCCACTGTTCTCTCCTTCAGACCCCTTAGCTATTGCACCTTCTGCCTCTATGAGTATCACGCAGTCTCCCCTGCCCGCACATGCACACACACCAATATACCTCATTGTAGAGAAACAGAGAGAGAAAAAAATTAGACTTTTGCAGGTGTTTTCAACTTGTCAACTAACGACCATTCATCATAGAAAAAAATCTGCTTCCAGTTCCTCACATGTAAATCTGGAGTAACTCCACTGAATTCAGCGGAGAAGGATTTGGCCCTCTGTCATGATACATGAAGTGAGAAAAGTCCACAAATCTGATTTCAAAGCACACCATAATAAAACTGTATTTTCTCCTTCCGGAAATTTCTCAACAAAAAAAGTGTTTTTTACCAATCCCCTTTTCCTTTCCCCCCCACCCCCAACGTAAAGTAAAAATATGAGAGGGTGAATAACAGCTTTTGGGCATTTCTACTGATGTGCTAAAATCTTTGCAGTGCTCTGGTTTGAATGAGAAGCCAAGCCTGAGCTGCAGTGAACTCTTCACCAGAGATTAAACTAACACTCAAAAGCTGCAAAACAGAGAAGTCTTTCTTTACAGCTTTTAACTCACTAAGTAACTCCAACACACCTCACTAAGCTTAAATAGTTCTTTTCTCAGCTCCTTCCCACACACACAGGCACAGTTCTCACTCTTTAATCTCTGTCTATACCCCTGGAATTTTTATTTTACCTTAGCATATGCTATGACAGACACTGGCTATACTGAACTGCAGGAATTCTGAGTCCAGGTTGGAGGCTACAGCAGCAAGGCAGTGTAAAGGGCAGGCACCCCAGGTTACAAGGCAGGGGTGACTCAGCTACTCATTGGTCTGGCTTGTACCCTAAAATGTCACACCTACGCACACAATGCCTGCTGCAAATCTTAATACATTGATCATAAAGCACATTCATCATGTCCTTGTTCTGTGGCCATTTCAAGCTCCTGTCTTCTTGAAAAAGGAGGATCTTAAGCTTGAGGACATGGAAAGATTTAGATAAAAGATACTGTATTGAACCCATTTATCTCCTGTACATTTCAAAACCTGCAACATTTGTTCAGTGCCCACCTGGTAAAAAGGTCTTTGCTATCCCCTGGTTTCTACCATTTGTGCCCGGGTGCTGACTGACAAGACCTCATTCCACTGTATTGTACAAATGCAAGGTGATGAAGTGCTGCTGTGCGCTCCAGTTGACACAGGGTGAATGGGATCAAGGGAAGAAGGAGAGGTTAACAGTTCAGCTAAATGACACACATTTGTAAAATGCCAGCGCTGGGCCTCAGACAAACATCTGTGTGAATGCCCACATCTTGGCCATTTGCAACTATGGCGTAATTTTCAGCCAGTCTAGGTATCTCTGAAAATAAAAACATAAAACACCATCCCATGCAGAGGCGACATGTTGGGGGGATATGCAGGGTCAAGTGCTCCCCCGCCCCCCAAAGCAGCCAGCTCAGGCAGGAAGCAGAAGGGCAGCGCCAGAACCAGAGCAGAAGGGCCGAGGCCAGAGACTCTTCTGGCCACGCTGGACTGCTGCCCGGTGCACCTCCTCTCCCAGGCTCAGCTTCCGGGGACAGCAGCCAAGCAAGCTGGAGACACAACTCTGCCCCCCTCACCTCCACGGTGAGGAGGAGATATGTGGGAAGGTCACATTTCCTCCCCTTTAGCTTCTGCCTTCCCAGTATGGGGAGGCACCAGTCATCTATGATCCCATGCTTGAAGAAGATCTGTTGCATGCATTTGGAAGTTTCTTTGAAAATGTGGCCCAGACCCAGCAATGGAAAAGGAGTTTCTCCCATGCGAAAACCTGGGGCAATGAAGTCAAGAAATGCTAGCTTCAGTTGCTTGCAAATAAAGATTGAGCCACAGCTAATGCAGTGTTTGTTACCTCTCCCTCAGAAGTCTTGGATTCAAGGATTTTACTTTTTAAAAAAATCGATGATGACTTTTGCCATTTGGGCTTTTGCATGAGGGCAAGAGGATGGGTCAGTAACAGCTGAACTAATTTCACTGTAAACATTTTAAAGCTGCCAAGGGTATGTAAGGGAGAACAGGCACTTGCATAATTAGAAGTGAGGTTTTCCTGCGGAGCAAAGCGAGATATCAAAGTGAAGTGGATTTTGTGGAATGCTCCATGTTTCGGGGAAAGGACACTGAGCCTGATGACCAGACCATGAGTTCATGTCTCACCTCAACTGGCTTCTGTTTGTAATTCTTTACAGCCCTTATTATAGAGCAGGGGTCGGCAACCTTTCAGAAGTGGTGTGCTGAGTCTTCATTTATTCACTCTAATTTAAGGTTTTGCGTGCCTGTAATACATTTTAACGTTTTTAGAAGGTCTCTTTCTATAAGTCCATAATATATAACTAAACTATTGTTGTATGTAACATAAATAAGGTTTTTAAAATGTTTAAGAAGCTCAATTTAAAATTAAATTAAAATGTAGAGCCCCCCGCCCCGGACTGGGGCCAGGACCTGAGCAGTGTGAGTGCCACTGAAAATCAGCTTGCACGCCGCCCTCGGCACACATGTCATAGGTTGCCTACCCCTGTTATAGAGAGAGGCCTTACACTCCAGAAGACAGACAAGTATCATTATCCCTATTTTATGAATAACTCAAGTGAGAGGTTGCATAAAGTCAGTTCAGGCAGAGCTAAGAACAGCTCTCTGATGTGGCAAACCCAAGTCTCATTGACCTTGTCACACTACCTTCTCCATATCTGTGAGCTTGGTTAGCCTGCCGATAACCACTGCACTAACACTGGACCACACTCCAGGCTCAAAGAAAGGAACAGAACAGAATCCAGGAATCCTGACTGCCAATATTCTACTGCAGACTGGAAAATACTATGGACCCAATGGGCAAATTATGTGTCACATTCTCCTCTAGCGGTTGGTATACAGAGAGAGTAAGAGCTATTCCTTTACTCAAGTGGTAGAGGGCTATGCTGGGAATGTAAAGATGGAGGAGTCTTTAGGGTTGTACACGATGGAATTTATTTTTCCAATCTCATGTTTAAAATGCTTTACATAATTCATACAGTGAAAGAACCATTATAAATCGGTCAGTTCTGACACAAAAATCAAGTGTGCCTCAGTTTGAACATTTGCACATTTCAGTGGCTTGTGTCTCAAACTAGGAGGTTTGAAAGTTGAAGAGTAAGCTGTGGGGTCACGAATTCTTAGGAAAATCCTGCAGCTTAAGAAACTGATTAAGGAATTGAGCAGGAAGGCAGCATGGAAGAAAAACAGGCCTGTCCACATTTCTGTACTGTGTGAGGGGATGAGTTATCCCTGAACTAGAGCCTGCTTAAGCCACATGTGATGACAAGTCATTCTGTGCTAGGATCCAGCCGATCCACAAGCCGGTCTGGTGCCGCTCAGGGCAGGTATATAAGCCCCCCAGGTGACACAGCCACTCAGTCTGTTCACCATCGCTTCATGGCTTGGACTCTCCTCTGCCTGTTAGTGGTGACAGACTCCACAAGCTTTAGCCTCCTCTGGCTCCAGCCTTGTTCCCAGTCCTGCTCCAGCCCAGCTCCCAGCCCAACGTTTGCCTTGTTCTGATCCTGATCTTGACTCCTGATTTTGGCTCTGACCTCTGGCTCCAGTTCCCAGTTTGACTGCACTGACCACTAAGCTTGACTGCCATTGCTCCAACCTTTAGAACTGACCATCCAGCTCTCAGTTTCTGATACATTGTTGCTAATGAGTTGTCTTCCACTTTCCACTCAGATGTTTTAAATGTATAAAACCAGTTTGCATGAAGATCTGCAAGTTGTGCATGCATTTGTGTATCTATATTCGTGCACACAGTTATGCCAACTGTACATGCAAATTCGATATATGCATGCACAAGTGGGAAGATAGTTCTCTTATGCCCACTTGAGTGCCAACTGCTCACTTTGCAGATATAGTTCTGGCTCAAGCACACGTCTGTGTGCACTGCACAGCCCTTCACCTTTAAAAACCTTGAACATATTCTTTAAAACGTGTGTAATGAATTAATTTTATGTAGAGATGGGCCCAAAACATGTTTGCATCCCTCCAACCCTGCACTTTGGAGGAATTTGTTCAGGGGATAGGGGAGAAATCTCCAACTTTGTGTCTCTAATTTTTCAGCTTTAAATCTCCTTAACCTGGAAGCTCTGTCATTTTATTACATATATGGTGCTAAAGAAGTACTGTATCTAAGACCAGGTCTACACTACAAACTTACATTGGTATAATTGGGGTGTCACTAAGGGGTGTGAAAAATCGACACCCCTGAGCGACGTAGTTATACTGACCTAACCCCCAGTATAGACAGCACTATGTTGATGGGGGAGCTACTTCCGTTGACGTAGCCAGGGCCGGTGCAAGGATATTTTGCACCCTAGGCGAAACTTCCACCCTGCGCACCCCCCCCAAATAAATAAATCACATACATTATACATGTATACATTTAAATCCACTCAGGGCTCCCAGCTGCAGAGGTGTCTGGGAGCCCCTGGGGCTCACAGGCAAATTAAAGCTGGGATTTAAAGGGCTCGGAGCTCCCTGCTGCTGCGGGGAGCCCAGAGCCCTTTTAATCCCGGCCACGGAAGCTGGTGCAGTCCGGCACGGCGTACTGGCTCTTGCCGGTACGCCATACTGGACCTTACCGCCTTACGTTCACCTCTGGTGGAGGCTGAGCCAAAACCCTGCTGTCGCACCCGTCTCCGAGCTTGTGCCACATGAGCGCTAAGCGGAGCTTTGCCCAGCCGCCGGCGTCCCCGCCGGCAATGACAATAATTGCATGGAGCGGCTACTGCGCTGGGCGAGGGAGTCTGAGCCGCACGTGTCAGCACACCGCCGGCAGCCTAGCCCAGGAACACTGTAAAAAAAAATTAGGGGCACCGCTTTTTGGTGCCCCCAAATCTTGGCACCCTAGGCAACCGCCTAGTTTGCCTTAATGGTAGCACCGGCCCTGGACGTAGCTATCGCCGCTCGGGGAGGTGGATTAAGTAGGCTGGTGGGAGAAGCTCTTCTGTCAGTGTAGTAGCTAAAACACTACAGTGATGCAGCTGCAATGCTGTACATGTAGACAAGCCCTAATTCCTGTTCTATTTCTCTGTTCCTCCTTGTTACAAACAATGCATTATAAGTGATATTTCTTAAACAGACCGAAACAAGCCTTGCCTTTTTTGTCTTTATGGCTATCAATGCTGTCTTCACAGCTTGTATTAAGCCTAGTAGCCTTTTGTGATTTGCACCCTGAGTGGTTGCAATTGAGTTAATTGGATTACCTGGGGCATAATGGAGCATTGACTTTGTCCCAGAGAAGATGAAAAATAAGGTTTTAATTATCTGCTGCTTTTCACCTATCTGTTTTATTTGTCTGTCCTACCAAAAATGTTTGTGTTCATCTTAGCTAAAACTGCAGTAATGCTAACTGCACAAAAAGATGTAGCGTACAAGGATAAAGAGCAATTTTAACGGTTCATTGCAACGTACTGTGCAGTGGAGGAAATGTCTAGTAAAATACAATCAATTATTGCAACCAGTAGAGGGCCTGCTATGTTTGACACAAAAGCTTAAAGAATGAACACTTTCAAGCCCATCCTCCACTAAAAAAAAAAAATCCTTAGTATGACATCATGGGATAGAGGACAGCAATGAGGCCTATGCTGCATTCTAATCAGAAAGCATGCAGAAGCCATTCAGCAGAGCATTACCCAAATCAGCAAGCCACTTTGTATTTCTTCACTAAGCAATAGGGGTTTTTTTTCCACACCATCTTTACCTTGCAAGCACAGAAGTGCAATTTCAAAAGGAAGACTGCAGAAATCAAATTGATGGCCAAATAAATGGTCTGTGAAGGCCAAGGAGCTGTGAGAAGGAACTGCAAATTTCTGGGCTCAGAAATCCAGTACATCTAGAACCGGTGCTTTTTATTTGTCTATTCTTTAAGAGGCTGTATGGTCTGCTGACCAAATGCTAGAGCCAAGCAACTCACGAGAGCTGTATGCATGCATATTTATTGCTTCCGATTCTTCTGTTTGGACAAAGAAGATGTGTGAGCTGAAACATGCTGGTAAATCAGGTATGAGTGTTGGGAGTAAAGTCTCCTTCAAGCTCCCAGTCCAGCTCATTGATGAACAGGGGCAGCAGATGATCATGGGAGAGCAGGAGTACAGTGGGACAGTCCTTTTTCACTCACCTGGTAAGTTACTTGAATGATATTAAAGACAGGAACTAAAAACTAAAAGGCTGAGTGATGTACACACATAGCCAGTGAAAGCAGGCAAGAGGATAATGTCCCTATGCCTTTAAAAACATTCATTAATTAGTCCTGAATGCATAATCAATCCTATGTTTATCTGAAAGTTACCCAGAGAGATGGGGCTGCATTTATGTCTACTTGCAAAAGGCAATGCAAAAAGTGGTGGAATCAGTGTTCTCTAATGTGGAGGAGCCAGGGAAACTTTTTTTGTCTCTTTAAAAAGACAACAATATTGATCACAAATGTAAATATCTACTTGAAACCCCTTAGTATTTTTGAAATAGCATGTATCATTTTTCTTTTGTAAGGGCTGTTTTGCCATTTATGTATTTTCTGTGCTTTTGTCTGTTTTTAGAAGATTTTTCCTCTTCTGTTCTCCACTGAACTCTCAGCTCACTGATAAAATGCAGTATTTAAAGGAAAAGGCTTTCACTGGTGAGGAGTGATATCAACCCAAAGGAAAGCAATGCTGGCTTTTGATGCAAACTTGCACTCTAAGAGTATGTCTGCACTACAAGTGCAGGTGTGGTAGTAGCACAGGTAGGCATATCTGCACTAGCTTTAATCTAGCTAGCATGGGGAACAATCATAGTGAAGACGTGGTGCCATAGGCTTGTGCTCAAGCCACCTGAGTACAAGACTGCCAGGGAGTTTGGACACATATTTGAGTTGCTAGCCCGTACCGCCACATCCACACTATTA
Source organism: Mauremys mutica (assembly GCF_020497125.1). NCBI lineage: Eukaryota > Metazoa > Chordata > Testudines > Geoemydidae > Mauremys > Mauremys mutica. Next base: position 69,126,089 of record NC_059073.1, on the reverse strand, counting down.
CTACCCTTGCTAGCTAGAATAATCACACCTTCACTTGCAGCGTAGACATACCTTAAATGAGATTGTTTTCCTCTATCATAATGCAGTGCTCCTTACACTGGAAAGATACGTCAATACAGATTAAGGACACTTTCCTCAGATCTATACTGATTTGAGGCATAATTTAAATGGAAAAGTAATGCAGAGTAGCTCTCTTATAGGGCCTAAACTGGTGTTAAATGAATTCTTCCATCTGGAGTCTTCTCCAGGTAATTGTATGCTTATTATGTAACCAGAATAACATTGTTGAGTGCAAGTCCGAAGGGCACTGGGGAATGTGGGTGGTGGGAAGATACTTGTGTGTTCCAGCTGATGGCAAGACACTCTAGCAGATTTAGAATTAGCCCCCTATCCTACTGCATGTGTCCCACACTTTGTCCTAATACAGTAATAATCATAATGGGCATACACATCCCACCACTGGAGGAAGGACATTTGCTAATTGAATGTCTGCTTTAATCAAGTGTCTGGCCATCAGCTGGCAAACTCAAGAGGGATGTCCTAAACCAGTGCTTGTCAAAGCCAGTCCGCCGCTTGTTCAGAGAAAGCCCCTGGAGGTCTGGGCCAGTTTGTTTACCTGCCACATCCGCAGGTTCAGCCAATCACAGCTCCCACAGGTCGTGGTTCGCCGCTCCAGGCCAATGGGGGCTGCAGGAAGGGCGGCCAGCACATCCCTCGGCCTGCACCACTTCCCACACCCGCAGTTGGCCTGGAGCAGTGAACCGCGGCCAGTGGGAGCCGGGATCGGCCAAACCTGTGGACGCGGCAGGTAAAAAAACTGGCCCAGACCGCCAGGGGCTTTCTCTGAACAAGCAGCAGCCTAACTTTGAGAAGCACTGTCCTAAACCACCAAGTTGCACCTCTTCAAACTGGGAGCAGAAAACATTAGAAATCCCATAATGGAGATGGCTCATGTGGGATTTCCTGCCCTGTTTTGCAGAAGTTTAGATAAGAATTGCAGTGTTTGGGGTGTTTGTTCAACCTGTACTTCCAAACCTTTTATGGTTTGTACGTTTATGGTTTGCTCTGCACAATCCTTAACCCTGCTTACCTGACAAACCTAAGAGAATACTATCACGGACACACATGATACCGCTCTTTACTTTTAAGACCCTTGAGAGCTTAGCTCTACACTACCTATCAAGTCCAATGTGCTAATGAGCCATTGGCCGCTCCCCTGCACTTCTGCCGATATGCCAGCTTTCATTATCCATTAGTCCAATTTTTTCCCAAGACCCTTTATGCTTTTTCCTATGCCCTTTCTTATGCATGAGAGTTGCTTTCCCCATCCCCTTCCAAATCCATAAAGCCGCTGTTTTACCCTCCTTCAAATCCCATCTTAAAACTACTTTCCACCATGGTGCCTACAAAATGGTCAAAAATGGCTAGGCAGCTGGTGGTGCTGTTACTGCTGGTTATCATACTTAGAATGAACATTTCACTCCTAGGTTGTCTGCTGTCATATGCTACAATAGACTCTGCTCCAAAGACCTTACTGTCTTTTTTTATAATACAAGCTAGCACAGTGCAGCTTTGAGTCCTGATCGGGGCTATAGGAACTCCTGCTGTACAGATAATAAATACTAATGATAAGGATAGGTAATATAGGAAACCCCTTCCTGCCTCAGAATGTAAGCTCCCATTTCCCCATGGGTACATTTTAATAAGTCATTACATTTGTAACAATGTAAAACATCATGTTATTGGAAAATAACTAAAATAATAATAATAATAATAATCCCAATATGCAGTAGCTCATCTTCCAACCTATTAATGCATATCATGAATCACGTGCCATCCTCAAAGAAAGGGCACATCCCAAGAAGTGTTTTGCACTAAGGCTGTCAATTAATTGCAGTTAAATTTAATTAATGCATTATTTTTTAATGTTCGTCATCAGCATGGAAGCGTGTCTTCTAGAATGATGGTCGAAGCATGAAGGGGCATTCAAATGTTTAGCATATCTGGCACGTAAATACCTTGCAATGCCAGATACAACAGTTCCATGCAAACAACTGTTCTCACTTTCAAATAAGAAGCAGGCGGCATTATCTCCAGTAAATTTAAGCAAACTTGTTTTGTCTTAGCGATTGGCTAAACAAGAAATACGACTGAGTGGACTCGTAGGCGCTAAAGTTTTAAATTGTTTTGTTTTTGAATGAAGTTATGTATAAAGGATAATAATTCTACATTTGTAAGTTGCACTTTCACAATAAAGAGATTGTACTACACTACTTATCTGAGGTGAATTGAAAAATATTATTTTTTATCTTTTTTATGGCGCAAATATTTGTAATAAAAAATAATAATATAAAGTGAGCACACATACACTTTGTATTCTATATTGTAATTGCAATCGATATATTTACAAATGTAAAAAACATAGAAAATATTTAAATAAATGGTATTCTATTATTAACAGTGCAATTAAAACTGCAATTAATCACAATTTGTTTTTAATCTTGCGATTAATCACAATTCATTTTGTAATCATTTGACAGCCCTATTTTGCACCTAAACAAAGCTATCAGACTCGGCCTAGAGCACACAATATTGGGGGTAAAAAGCAATAGAAGGTACCAAAAATGTAACTACCACATTTGCAGTGTTTATCCAAAGGCATCCAAATGGCCAGAAGCAGGGAAAGAGTTATTTGGTGTTCATATTGGCTGTCTAGAATATTAGGACTTTGCTTATGGTGGGATGTCTCCCTTTAGGTTGATTGGTGTTAATCACTCCTCTCCTTTTCTTACTTGACTTCCTCGTTCATAGTATGCTGAAGTAATCCGGGCTTTTGTCTTGATGATGCTATTTATTGTAATAATACTTATCCTCTGTTTCTCTGTGTCATTCTGTAGATTGGGTTACAAAACTGTGTTTTTCCTCTTACTTATTTCATGATAGGATAGTAATCACCCCTCTCCTAGCTTGATACAGAATCAGCCTGAAAGGGAAGAATACCTTCTCCCTAATCTCCCTCTTTCCTACCTACCTCTAAAAGTAATGCCACCCAGAGGTAATCTCCCACCCCTTCTTCTTGCTTGCTGAATTACCCCAACATTGAATCTCCTCCTTTAGCTGCTCACCCAGAAATTGAGGGCTTGGTTCTCCAATGTCCTTCACCTAGCATAGTAATTTACACATGTGTTTAACACTCACATTGCACTCAGCTGACAACACAAAGAGTAGTGCAATGGGCCTGAGTCTTTGACCCAGATGTCAAGTAATGCTTCTTTCATTCCCCAAGAGGTAGGTCAGACTTGATAAAGTCATTGATAATTATGCCTGTCAAGCTCTCCGGCAGTGGCTCAAAAGCATGAGTATCAGACTCAGGGCAGACTGTTAGAAAGCAGGGCACACCAAATTGGTTGTGAGTTCTATACTTAGATTTCACCTATCAAGTGTAAACTCCTTAGGCACTATAGCAGCCCAACCATGGAGTCACAGACAGTCTCCTTGGGTACTCTGATCTATCTTGCCACCCAGGTGAGGCTGTCTTTGTCACAGATGGTCCCTTACACCAAAGATCACAGCAATATTGAGGTTAGTTCCAGTCCCATAAACCAGTCACTTACCCCATGTCAGTAGCACCTTAGATCTCACACCAAATCCTATAATAAACTATCAAAAGATTTATTAACTAGGAAAAGGAAATAAGAGTTATTTACAAGGTTAAAGCAGGTAAACATGTATACAACATGAATGAGTCCCACTCTAAGTTTCAAAAGGTAATCGAAGCTTCTATAATAAGCAAGCTCTAGATGTGCTTTAGAGCTAACCCAGGCCAAGAAGCTGGGGAGCCCTTGCTTATGCATAGAAATCTCTCCCCCCCGCCCCCAAGTTTAAGCAACATAGAGGTAAAGTTTCTTCTTCTTATTAGGGATTTTTATTCCCTTCCTCCCAGAGTTCAAACTAATGGTGTGAGTACACACGCATCTCTCCTCTTCATGGGGGCGGGTGTGTGTCTGTGTGTGGAACAGGAGTGTAGTTAACAAAATCTTTGTTCTTTGATGTTCCACAATGGTTCATTTGGTTTCATCGGTCTTCTTGGTGGGCAGGACCTAACACCTTCCATAAGAAGCCAGCATTTTATATTAATTAATGCTTCTTTCCTGTTTGATGACTTACACAAAATTACAGAGGATTACAATGTGAACATTTAATATCACCTATAACGTGGGGTACAATTGTTATAAGTGAGATTAATACATGTATCATCTTATAAGCATTTCATAAAGTCTAAACACTAAACACATTTTTATGACTTTAATACTTATTTTAACAATACAAACACACAGGTGATCCAGACTCATTTTGGCTGTGCATTTCTTAGTATTAAGTTGAGGCCTATGCACATGAGCTGGCACCTGGTCTGCCAGAGTCTCAAAGCTCATAGTATTTGTGCAGAAGTTCCAACCTTTTTATCAAATGTGCAATTTCCTGTCCCATTTCTGCATGCAGGCTGGGCAACCGTGCACATTAATATGGTACTTATTTTGTGAAGGCAGGGGTTCAGTATGTTTGCACAAAATGTGGGACTTTGCATAAGCCGAAGGGTTTTGTTCACATGTGTTATAGATGCCATTAAGGAGGTTCTTTGTAAATTTGTCCCTTTCTGTTATGGGAAAGTTTGCAAGAGTTTAATAGAGACAAAACCAATAGGGCTGTATTAGGTTACTTTAAAACATATGCATTTGATAGAAAATGATACTTTCTCTATTCTTTTTTGTTTTGTTTACCCTTCCTCTAGAATCCTATAGCAAAGATATAATTTTCCATCTAATTCTCTATTCAGGGCATAAATGGAACTTAAGTAGTATGTAACCCTTGTGATGGCCCTCTGCACAGCGATGAATTGCACCTGGAAAGTGTTAATTTAAAGGGCATGAGCATGATGAAAGCCAATTCCCTTAAGGATTTGAACCAATATTTTCAGCCTCTTTTTGTATTTGTGGTTCCAGAATCGGACTCCTGAGTCATCTCCGGACCCATATGTAATTCTGTGGTAGAGATCATCCTCGAATTTAGGGATTGCCAATCAGTCACTCAGTAGAGCAAGGGTAGTCAATTATTTTTTGTCAAGGTCTAAATTTCTTGGTCAAGTTATAGTGAAGGTCCAGACTCCAGAGAAAATAATAATAATAAAAAATAATGATAATTAAATAAAAAGATTTCGGGGTCTGTTCAAAAGCATCTGGCGGTCCAGATTTGGCCCATGGTCTGCCTATCTCTGCAGTTGAGTCATTTCATGGTCATGAATTGTATGATCACAAATCCAGAATCCAGGACTTGTCTAGATAAACAATTAGTGTGCAGCAAGGTCAGGTGTAACTCTATAGTGTGCCATGTGGACCCTGCTACCGTGCACTAAATGGTCCCTAGTGCATGTTGACCTACTCTTGTTAGGAAGGAACTTTTAATGTGCAGTAGCAGAGTCCAGGTGGACAGTTAGTGCACTGTAAATTTATACCCCAGCTTGCTGCATGCTAACGGTCCATCTAGACAAGCCCTCAGCCAACTTGGAAGTTTCTGATATTTTTTGGTTGCTTATCCAAGTCAATGTGAGCCTTAGTTGAACCTTCAGACCATCTAAGCTTTCCCCACCCTTAAAATACCCTCCTTTCTCCTACTTTATGATCTCTTTTCCCATCCACAGACTCTTCCCTCTACCTTTTCTTGAACCTTGCAGGATTATTCTGCACATTCCATGAATGGTCAAACTGTGTTATACTGGAAGGCACTTTAAAGTGCAGAGAAGGAGCCATGGGCACTCTCCCCAATAAGCAGCATAAGATAAAGAGAAATGCTACATTATGCTCCACCTAGCAGTTATCTACAGGGGAGAGAAGCTGGGAGAGAATTACTTATCTAAATATATCCAACTGGTTTATCTGGGGGCTAAGACAAAGTCTGAAGACAGGTCTCATTTTATCTAGATGGTTTTGCCTACTTCTATTTGTTACAACTAGAACTGGTCAAAAATATTATTGTGAACAATTTTAGAGTCGTTTTCATTTCAAAGTTCTCAAAAATAACCCATTTTTCATTATTTGGGATGGGAATCAATTTGTTCTTTTCAAAATCAAAACGGTTGGCTAGCTTATCTGGTTTATGGAAGAAGAAGAACAACAAAAAGATAACTATTTAATTAAACTTCTGTGGTAATGATTTAAGGGAAAAGGCATGACGTTTTCCCACAACAAATGAAAAATTAGGACCACGCTGACATTTTTTTCATAAAAATATTCATTTTTGAAAGGTTATTTGTTGGTGGAAAAAAATGTTGGTTGAAAATTTTTGACTATCTCTAGTTACAACATTGAATCAGACAGGTAAAGGAAACCAGCTGTAGAAGAGAGAGAATCACACAACTATGTTGTTTAGAAGCAAGGCTAGAAAAGGAAGTAGAAAAAAGGACATACCAGTATAATGAGATTTTGGTACAAAGAAAAGTGAAGTAGTGCTTCCTTAAACAAACTGCTAAGAATGGATCAGATTCTCACATGTTATAAATAGGTGCAGTTTCATTAACTTTATGACCCAAAGGTAGTCCATTCCTGTGCATGGAAGGTGCATAAAGCATTTAATTTACCCTCTGGTTATTTTAAAGACAGAATGCAGGAAGATATAGAGGTTAGAGAAAGAAGATAAAAATAAATTGTCTCCCCCGGAATTCTAAATGATAATGGGGAAATTCTGAGCCTGATGCATAAGAAATATTTACTCAAAAGTAGTGTGTCTGACATTTAATTAAATGTACAACTTGCATGATAAGTAATCTTTCCAGTGTGATCTGTGAAGGTCAGTTGTCCCAATCAAAGCCAAGCAGGTAGAAATACAGAACTTAAAGGAGACTGTTAGCCTGAAAATATTCAAACTGTTAATTTGATTTTTGTCAGGGAAATCATAAATTAGTAGTTAAAAAAATTACCAAGAGTGGCAGTGGTGAGTGTTTAATTAGAAATTATGTGCCAACTCTATTTTTAATTGCAATAGACGTAATGTAATAATGCTGCAAGAGAGAGAGAGACTGGATTTGCCTTGAACAAGCTGGCATGATTAGTATGGCTGTACTGAATACACAACCACATTTTCTCAGACTTAACTAGAGCATCTGAAATTATCCTTGAGTGAGCTGAACAGTCTCTCGCTGTGACCCAAGCAAAGCTGAAGTGCAGGAAACACTGAAACCCATCCCACACTGAACAAAATATGTCCAGGATGAGTGAGCAGCACTGCTCCACAAAACAATCAGCTCTTCCTAAGGTGGAGGGGGGATTGTTATGTTCGCCACAGCAGTTTTGCAGAGCTGCCAAGTCATATAGATGGTGTGTCCATCTATTCCACCTGCACAACCATTTCATAATGATGCTATTCACATGGCAGGTTTAGGATTGCTCACTATTGTCTGCCTTATTTTGGAGCCAGAATTTAACACTGTGGTGGCGTCTCTTTCTAAATTCAATTTGTTGTTGGCACACATCACTAAACCAGAAATAAATGGCTGGATTGAACCCGGCCCTCCACAGATGCACTCAGCTCTCTCCTATCCCATGATCCCTACTGCTGCAGTGGGGGAGGGGATTTCCAGATCCAAAATGGGAATTACCTCTTCCTCCCTCCCCAAATGCTGTTTGATGGGAGCATTTCCCTTCAAATGGGCCTTTTCCCTGCTGAGCTGGGCCACAGGGCTCCTAGGAGCTAGTAAGTTCCAACCTGCCACCCAGCGACCTGCTAACAGTTGCTAGGATAGAAGCTGAACCACGACAGAGGATTCCAGTCCTGGAATCTGATTGGCAGAATGCTGGGGGTCCTGACTACTTCACGGCTTCTGTATGAACCCAGCAAAAGAATAGGAAGTTGTCCATGCAGCTGGGATCTCCCTGTGTAGGGATGCTGCTCCCCCTGCAATTCCTGGTCCAACTCACCTGACCCTGCCTGCTCCTGACACCCGATTTGCCCTTTGGCATGTCTTGTACTCTGATCTCCTGGTAACCTGGCCCTGCCTGCCTTCCGACACCTGCCACTTGATTTTGCCTTCTGGCTTGCCTTGGACTCTGACCTCCTGGTATCTGACCTGGCCTGACTCCTGCTCTGACCACTAGGTCAGACTGCCCATGCCCCAGTCATGACACTTACTCAGCCATGTAGGGCTAGTCATGATCTAGCCCACTGACTTCTGGCTGTTGTCCTACCATTTCTCATTTAGTAGACCCTTTCGAATTCTAATCGTTGTCTCATCCAAGTCAGTAGTCGTTGTAGGCAATGTCATCTATAGAAAGAGATGGGGCAATTGCATGTCTAAATCATTCAGGAACCTCTCTTTTGTTTTGACTACTGAAGTAGTTTCCTCCAGAGTGGCTGTTTCATTCAGTCCAAGGGTTATTTCAGAATTTTATGTCAATTTTTTCATGATCAGACTTGACCTGATTTCTTTCAAACCTCATTTACCAGAAAAGGGTATTACTGCATAATTCATCAGAGACCAGAAGTGCATTAAAAATGTATTTGACAAGAATGAATCCCTCCTGGAACTCAAATAACAACTTATTTCCTTGAAGCAGCCACAATGGAGTATGCCAATGGCTAAACATGCCAGACTTTGATTTTTTTTTTACATTAAAATAAATAAATAAATAAATACGCATCGTGTTGTCTCTGCCTGCATGTATATAAAAAGAATGCCAAGGGCAGTTGACCAACACCAACTAAACAAAATCCAACAATCTGATACTTAGCTATAAACAAAAACGCACACACCCTCTGGCTAGAGCCTGGACAAAGAGCTGACTTCGTGAATTATTTAATGTCACAGACTCGAAACAAATTCTTTTTTCTTCCTCATATTAACAAAAACGTGGCAGCCATATGAGCAGTGTAAATGTAACCCATGCTAACACAATGTTAGCACACACACACTCGTTGTCACACACCCCCAGTGGTGAGACCACATATAGAGGTTTGAGTCTGCTATTTCTGCTAAGATAACTCACCTAGTCCTTTAGTTCAAGCAGTAGCAGGTTTTTGCTTTTAAATCCAGAGATCCTAGTTTCCGTTGCCACAGATGCTCTAACCAGGGGCCTGCTTATGCATAGATTAAGGCTATGTCTACACTTATAATGCTACAGTGGCACAGCTGCAGCTACTCCACTATAGGAGTTCAGTGTAGACACTTACTACAGAGACCGGAAGGGTCCTGGCATCACTGTAGTAAATCCACCTCCCTGAGAGGCGGTAGCTAAGTTGATGGAAGAATTTTTCTGTTAACCTAGCATGGTCTACATGGGGACTTAGGCCTGGTCTACACTAGGACTTTAATTCGAATTTAGCAGCGTTAATTCGAACTAACCGCTCAACCGTCCACACCAGGAAGCCATTTAATTCGAACTAGAGGGCTCTTTAGTTCGAATTCGGTACTCCACCCTGACAGGTGGAGTAACGCTAAATTCGACATGGCTAGCTCGAATTAGGCTAGGTGTGGATGCAAATCGAACTTAGTAGCTCCGGGAGCTATCCCACAGTGCACCACTCTGTTGACGCTCTGGACAGCAGTCGGAGCTTGGATTCTCTGACCAGCCACACAGGAAATGACCCGGGAAAATTTGAATTCATTTTCCTGTCTGGGCACTTTGAATCTGACGTCCTGGCTGGACATCGGGGCGAGCTCCGCAGCACCTGCCACGATGCAGAGCTCTCCAGCAGAGGAGTTCATGTTATCTGTGAATAGAAAGAGGGACCCAGCATAGACTGACTGGGAACTCTTTGATCTGATCGGTGTGTGGGGCGAGGAGTCTGTGCTTTCGGAGCTGCGCTCCAAAACACGGAATGAAAAGACCTACGAGAAGGTCTCCAAAGCCATGATACAGACAGAGGATACAGCCGGGATGCAACGCAGTGCCGCGTGAAAATAAAGGACCCCAGACAAGGCTACCAAAAAATCAAACCAGCAAACGGACGCTACGGAGCCTGCCACCACTGCCCCACCAGTGAGCATGGACTCTGATGATGGGACAGTGTCGACAGACAGTTCCTCGGCGATGTTCGCGGACGGGGAAGATGAGGAAGGGTTTGTGGAGGACAAGGCAGGTGAGAGCGCTTACAACGCTGGTTTCCCCGACAGCCAGGATCTATTCATCACCGTCACGGAGATCCCCTACCAACCCTCCCCGGCCATGAACCCGGATCCTGAATCAGGGGAAGGAGCAGTCGGTAAGTGCTTTAACCATGTTAACTTTTATTCTTAATATAACAGGAATCTTAAGTGTGTGAAAAGGAGGGCTCTCTATATATGGGGATAGAACAGAAATCATCCTTGGAGATCTCCACGAAGCTCTCCTTGCGTTAATCGAAAAGCATCAGCAGGAGGTTCCTGGGGAGAGCTGCCTTATTGGGTGCTCCGTGGTAGCACACTTTTCCGCGCAAGGCTTTCATGAGGTACTCAGGGAGCACTGCCTCCCCGAGCACGGCTGCATCGGGCCCTGGTTCGTGCTAGCTTTCACGCAGCATGCGCTCTCTATCTCCTTCAGTGACCGTCCTCAGGGTGATCTCGCTCGGAGACTCCTGCATCTAATTAGGGTAATTTCTGTAATTTTACGCCTGGTCCAAAGTATTTTTTAAAAATCTACGGACAGACGGCATAGCACAGACTCAGCACGCAGCTGCGTGACGAGCGTAACGGAAAGCCAAAGAATATAATGGACGCTCATGGAGGGAGGGGGGAATGAGGACGCAAGGTATCCCACAGTTCCTGCTGTCTCCGAAAAGTATTTGCATTCTTGGATGAGCTCCAAATGCTTCTAGGGTCAAACACAGTGTCTGCGGTGGGTCAGGGCATAGTTCGGCAATTTGCGCACACACCCCACCCACCACCAGAAGTGAAAACAATCCTCTGTTGACTCTTTTACATGTCACCCTATCTTTACTGAATGCTGCAGATAGACGCGATGGTGCAGCACTCAACACCAACATCCTTGCTCCCCCCACGCTATGGATGGCTGATGGTACAAAACGACTGGTATCCGTCCTCATCATCAGCCTATTGGCACATGGGGCAGTGCAAAAGGACTGGTAACCATGCGTACTAGCATCTGTGAGGTCGATCAAGGGCGCCTGGCCCTAATTTTTCATGGTAGATGGTGCAGTATGGCTGGTAACCGTCCTCATCATTGCAACAGGGGGCTGAGCTCCATCAGCCCCCACCCTTCCTGTGTAAAGAAAAGATTGAATTGCCCCTGGACTAGCAGAGGGATGATGGGCTCCTTCATCCACAGTAATTAATGTCCTGCCTGGACTATCATTGCAGCTGGAGGCTTCCTTCCACTCATTTCTCACAAACAAGTCACTGTGTCTTATTCCTGCATTCTTTATTACTTCATCACACAAGTGGTGGGACAATGGTATGGTAGCCCAGGAAGGCTGTGGGAAGGCCGGAATGAACAGGTGGTGTTGTTGCAGGAGCACCCCCTGTGAATAGCATACAGCTCCAAATTTATGCAGGATCGGACACAGAGCAGTTGTGCTCTCTGGTTCTATGATACAGTGGTTCTCTAGTACACTTGGCCATAATCTAGGCAGGACTGATTCTATTTTTAGATACCAAAAAGGAGGGATTGACTCAGGGAGTCATTCCCAATTTTTGCTTTTGCACCCCTGGCTGCTCGGCCAGGGGCACTTATGACAGCAACAAATGGTGCAGTGCAAAAGGACAGGTAACCATGCCCATCTTATTACCATCTTATTACCAATTTATGGTATGGTAGATGGTACAATATGGCTGATAACCATCTCTGCTGTCATGCAAAAGCAAAAGCATGCTGCTGTGTAGCGCTGCTGGACCGCCTCTATCAGCGGCATCTAGTACACATACGGTGACATACACAAAAGGCAAAACAGTGTCCATGGTTGCCACGCTATGGCGTATGCCAGGGCAATTCTGGGAAAACGGGCTTGAAATGATTGTCTGCCGTTGCTTTCCCGGAGGAAGGAATGACTGGCGACATTTACCCAGAATCCACCGCGAAAATTATTTGTGCCCCAGCAGGCACAGGGGTCTCAATCCAGAATTCACAGAGACAGCCTAGACTCAGTTAATTGTTCGCAAAAATGTATCTTTGCAAGGAATTCACTCCCTGTTTCCCATCTCACAGCTTCCACTGTCTCCAGACCTGCCACAGCATCCCCCTCGCAGAGGCTGGCAAAGATTAGGCGGAGAAAGAAAAAGACAAGGGACAAGATGTTCGATGAACGTATGGGCTGCTACCTAGCCGAGGTGGACCAGCAGAGCCAGTGGAGGGAGACCGTCTCTCTGTACCAGCGCTCACACAGCGAACGGGAGGAGAGGTGGCGTGAGGAAGACAAGCAGGCGACTCAAACAATGTTTGGACTAGTGAGGGAGTAAACGGACACGCTCAGGCGCCTTGTGGATGTTCTGCAGGACCGCAGGAGGACAGAGCCCCCCTGCAGTGTATCTGCAACCGCCCTCCCCTGCCACAAAGTCCCATACCCCCCTCACCCAAAATAACCAGAAGGAGGGGCGCCAGAGGCCGTGTAAACTGTCACTGCACCCCAGCAGAGTGCTCAAGTACCCAAAAGCTCTCATACCCTACATTTGCAGAAGTCGTTCCCTTCCGGACTCACACAAGTCCCAATCCCAGTTCCATCCCCTAAGTGTCTACTTAAGTAATAAAAATACTTTGCTGTTAATTACTGTTTCCGTCATGTTTTTTCAAAGAAGACTGTGTTTGAATGGGGGGCGTGGGGAAGGGGGTTGTTAATTGCATAGGACAGTCACCTTTCCCAGGGTACAGACACGGGGGCAGGATCAGCAGCGGGTCACACACACAGTGCAGTCAGTAGGCACCATGGTCGGTATGGGAGGTGGTTTCCAGGTTCTGTGTGGGCGGGGGGGATGTGACTTTGTAGCGGGGGAGGGCGGTTACAGATCTTATACAGCGGTCCTTGTCCTGGACCGCTGAGTCACGCAGCTGAGGAATCTGTAGCCGTCCTCCTCCACCACAAGGTCACATATCCCCCCGCACACAGAATTCGAAAAAGAGGGATGGCAGGCTCCGTTGAAAGAAGCATTCCGGCACTGCGGACCGCTCTAGGAGCAGGAGCCTGTCATTCGTTGAGTTTAGAGGCGGTCTTTACATCACCGCACACCCTACCCAGCACAGTCTGCCTCCTAGTTTCAACCCTTTAACGCAAAGTCATGAATAAAGAAACCTTTCTTCAGTAACAATGGGACATGTATTTTATTTTTACACGTGTGTTGGAAGTGGGGGAAACGGGGTGAACGGGGTATGTAACCGAAGAGGAGAGTCAACAGTCAGTGGGTAAAGAAACAGGGGCAGGTTCAGCTTCTCTGTAAAGAAACTGAACAGTCACAGGTCACGCTGCTCGCTGGTATTTGAAGAGTTCCTTGTCGCTGTCCCAGGCGCCTGTATAGGGCTTCATGAGCAAGTGCATTAGCGGGCAGGCTGGGTCCCCGAGGATGACTTTAGGAATCTGCTCATCCACAACAGTTATTTCGTGGTCCGGGAAGAAACTACCTTCCTGCAGGCGTCTGAGCAGCCCAAAGTTCCTGAAAACACACGCATCATGAACCTTGCCCGGCCACCCGACGTTGATGTTTGCAAAACGTCCCCTATGGTCCCCCAGGGCTTGCCGCACCATTGAAAAGTAGCCCAATTTCTCATCAGCTGACTGTGGAAGAGGTGGACGATAAAGTGCGAGGAGGAGAAAACGGCGATGATCGCAGCGGGCTCCATGCTTGCAGTGCTGTGGCGTCCGCGCTGTCACTGACCAGAAAAGTGCACGAACAGATTGCCCACAGGCGCTTTCAAGGAGGGAGGGAGGGAGGTTGTGATTGACGGTTCAATGACGACACTTAACCAAAACCACCCTCGACACATTTCTCCCCCCAGCAGGCATTGGGGGCTCTACCCAGCATTCCAATGGGCAGCGGGGACTGCGGGAACCGGGGGGTAGCTTCCCACAGTGCACCGCTTCCAAAGTCGACGCTGGCCCCATGAATGTGGACTCAGAAATTCGAATTAGTGTATTTAGTATGGATACACAAATTCTACTTCATAAGGTCGAATCCACAAATTTGAACTAAGTTGATTCGAAATAGTCTTGTAGTGTAGACAAGGCCTTAGGTCAGCTTGACTACGTCATTCAGGGGTGTGGATTTTTCACAGCTCTGAGCAACACAGCTGGGTTTGATCTCATTTTCTAGTGTAGACCAGCCCTAAGATGTTTACAACATTGCATTGTGAACTTCCAACAGAATCTTCAAAAGATGTTGTAGAAACTACTTAGAAAATCTGTTTTAGCATTAGTCTACCCATATGGCAGATCATTTGATTTACTATATCTTCCTCCCCAAATTCTTATCATTTGCCAGTAATGTAGGTTGCTAAATTAGCTCTGAAGTAATGAGGAAGCAAAGAAGTTTTTGTAGAAAGTAGGGGTGCTCCTTGGAGAGCAGTTTTGTTTCCCCGGATGAGTTTAGTTCCATCAGCACATAGTATTATACACCCGCCATTGAGAACAATGGAAGCTGCTGGGTGCTAAGCATACTAGAAAACCTGTCCACCTCCTTAAGGTATCTAAATGGGAGCTGAGCTCTTTAAAATGTGACCCTTAGGGTAGGTCTACACTTTAAATGCTACAGCGGCACAGCTGCACTGGTGCAGTTGTGTCGTTGTAGTGCTTTAGTGAAGAAGCTATTATGCCAATGGGAGAGCACCTCCCATCGGTGTAGTTAATCCACCTCTGGAAGTGGTGGTAGCTATGTCAATGGGAGAAGCCCTCCCTTGGACATAGTGCTATCTACAGCATGAGTTGGGTCAGAATAACTGTGTTGCCCAGGAGTGTGGATTTTTCATCCCCCCCAAGCAACGTAGTTATACCGATTTAAGTTTATAGTGTAGACCCAGACAGTCATTTTCTCCACCATTAGTAGTTAGGAGTAGAGCAAGTGGATACTTAATTTTTCTATTTCATGGGAAAGTCTGCAATTTTGTAATTCCAGTCTGAAATGGAATGAAAAAAAATATTGTAAATTTCCTGCAGAACAAAATTCTGGGGGGAAAAAAGGTTAGGGTCAACAAAATCTAAACCTTTTATTCCAAATTCAACTCTATTATATAAAAAAATTCAAAACACAAGTTGTTTTGAGTGGCAAATTGAAATGTTCCATTTCAAAAGTGTCCAAACAGAATACTTTGATCTTATTGAAATATTTATTTCCAATTTTTTTCCAAAATGAAATTTTGTTAAAATCGACATGTTTTTAGGAAATGTTTCACTTTCAACAAATCTGCATTTTCTAGTGGAAAAACATTCCGCTGGGATATTTCCTGTCAGCTCTAGTTAGGGTCATAGGCATATCCAAGCAAATTTTGTTTTGTTTTACCCAGATAAAAAGTGCAGGCAGTTAGAACTGCTTCAGGACAAATAATATCTTTTTTGTTGTTGTTCATAACATTTTCTCTAAAGGAGAAAATAGCAAAGAAACCTTTATTTTTAAGGGAGTCAGCAATTCTTGGGACATTTCTACCTCGAGGGATGGAACTTTGACTGAGTTACTTACCAGAAAGTTCTTTTCATCTGAAGCTGCTAAAATGTGTTGGAAATCATTCATTCACAAGGAGTTTCTCACTATGGATGTCAGTTATTCAGTTTAGGTTGATGGGTTGAATGGATTACATCAGTCAGGCCATTTGTCCAGTTTTAAGCCAGACAGTCATATATTTAAATGTCCTGTCTGGTATTGAGACCAAACTGGACATGGTTTTGTCTGGTATCAGGGACAGGAGATGCCATTTTGAAAAGTGCAGTGCTTGGCCCCCGCTGCTGAGTTCTTGCACGCACAGTTCATGTGAGGTCACGCTGGTGGGGATGGGGTCCACAAGTGGCAGCGGGCCCACGCCATTCCAGGAAGTACTGGAATGTCCGGTATTCTAGGGATGTGTTAGTGGCTGCCCTAGCTTACCTTGTAAGAAATGTGTTTTGTTTCTGAAAGTCACATTTCGCTCCCAGACAGATGTCACATTTCATTTAAGGTTTGTAAACTTTTCTACTAGATGACATAAATAAATAATCAAAAGGTATAAATATTGCACATAGTCATTGTCTTGATTTTATTCATGTTCGCGTTTGAACTCCTTCCATTGCATTTTCTTCCTAAAGTCTATATATCCAATTTTAGAATTGAATTTTGGGGTCAGATCCTCAGCTGGTGTAAATCAGCATCACTTCATTGAAGCCAGCTAAGGGTCTGCCCTTTGATGTTCAATAACAAGAAAGAAGGTCTGTGGAGGGTTTGGGTTTTGGTCTGAGATATAATATGTGTGGCCTGACGCCTGAGAGCGTGATAAGCTGACTATTGACATCTGTTGGTGAAATGGGAGAAGAGTGGCCCAGAGTTGCTTGAGAAGTCCAGAGGGGCAAAGGCTCTGCTGCAGCAGGAGATCTCTTCCAGCATCTGTTGGTTGAGCAAGGGGCAATGACTGAACTGGGCAGGAAGTTTGAGTTAAAATACAGTTCAGTTTTGAGTTTGGGGGCAATAAAATGCTGTTGGCTCTGTTGGGAAAAGAAAGGACAAGAGAACTGCACCAAACATACCTGAGGCAGCTTGGGCTGAAGCTGTGGAGAGAACAGTAGCCTGTTAAGAGACTCTGGAGTGGGCCTTCCTACCCAGCAATTATAGCTGCAATTGCCTCACCTGGATCATGTGGTATAGAGGCCCTGGAGCAGCCTAAGCAGTACTGACCTACTAGAATCCTTGAACTTCTCTGACCTTAGACAACAAACTGCGAGCAGGGAACTGGGGAGTATGGCAGAGGCTAGACTACAATGGCTACTCAGAACTGCAAGAAGAGGACTGAGGTTTGGATTATTGCTAAGGCACCTTGTGGGATGGGAGTCTGACCTAATAGTTTTCAGAGGGGTAACCGTGCTAGTCTGTATCAGCAAAAACAATGAGGAGTCCTTGTGGCACCTTAAAGACTAACAAATGTATTTGGGCATAAGCTTTCGTGGGCCAGAACCCACTTAATCAGACCTAATAGTGTTAATTAGTTATATGCTGGCTTTCCCAAATTTATTCTGTTAACTCCCCCCTGCTACCCCCCCATTTATAAAGTTTTCTTTGTTTTAAAATCCCTGCATTCCAGTGCTTGCAAGTGGGGAAGACTATCAAAAGCACCCAAGGTGCTATATATAGTTTCACGGTTCCTGGGTAGGGGTTTAAGCCAGAAGTTTTCAGAAGGAAACCCCTAGAAAAAAGAACCTCACCCTTTTTTGCTGCCAGCAACACCTGGAAGAAGGGTTACATTTATGTGAATCACTTTTTAGTAAAGTTTTAAAATAAGATTCAAGTTGCCAAGGCCCAAGTCCTGCAAACTCTTATGCATGTGTTTAACTTTACACACAGGTTGTGACATTGAAGTTAATGGGAGTACTCACTTGCTTAAGGTTAAGCCCCAGTGTAAGTGTCTGCAGGATCTGAACCCCAGATAGTCTTGAATTACCTCACCGTTTTGAACATGTGGAGCATTTCAGTTCTGTTGTTGACTGAATAGTGGGCTTGTTTTCAGTAATAAAGAATATTTATTATAGTGCTATGTGAAGGTCTTTTCTAAAGAACTTTTGAAATGGGATATCAAATAAGTCAGTGTTTTCATTCTCTTGACCTTGGAGCTTAACATTTAGAATGAATCATGTGAAGTGTGATCCACCAGGATATTTAAAACCAAGTGACATCACTCACCTCAGAGTATTGTACAGACATCCTGCTGAAGAAAACACCTCATTTCCAGTGACCAATCTTAACCATTTCAGGACTTGAAAAATAAAATCACTCCCTGAATATATTTAATTTATAAATATTTTGAATACAGGGCTAGATTGCCAAAACTGATTACCTTAGCTTGCATCCGCAGTCTTGCATATAAACTTCTGCATGAGCAAAAGGGGCAACTATCTGCACAAGTTCCATTTGCATGCACAGCCACCCATTATGCATGTAAACGTGCTCATGTAAAGGCATAATGCCAATTTTATCCATGCAATAGGTTACATGCACATTTTGCATGTGCTAGGCCGTGAGTTTTAACAATTTGATCCACAGTTTTATATCAGCCATAAACTTGATGTTCAGGGGAGTAAAGTTCACAGACTGTTTTGGCTTAAAGGATATGAGTAAAAATGCCTTGGGGAGTGTGTAAAAATAACAAAGGTTCACAGTTCTTGATAATATTTAGAACATTACAATCCTACTACATACAACAACTGTTTAGGTCAACACTAAAAAAGTCACCTATGTATTATGTTCTTATAGGAATAGCTAGGAGTATCTTCTCCAGATCGTAATTTCTGATACTAAATTTCAATTCCTGATGTTCCAGCAACATCATCTCAGTAATGTATATTAAATCCTCACAACGAAAACAGGGAAAGTGGCTTACTAGCCACATCATGATATCCAGCATCATATATGTGCAGCTCTTCACAGCTTTTAGGTGTGTTAATTTTAACCCACCTCTTTAAAAAGTTCAAATTGTGACATTTTCAAATCCTTGAAGTGTGAAAATCAATATAAGCCTAGAATAAATTGTTTGTGTACTTCAGAATTGCAAATCTGATCTCCCTGAACCTGTGAACGTGTGCACAACAGAGAAATGTGCCAGACACAATGTAGGTGTATGAATAGTATTCCTATTTGGATTGTGGACATAGGCACCAACTCCAAGAGTGCTGCAGCCCTGGAGCACCCACTGGCAGCCAGCTCCCTGCATCCCCTACAGCGCCTCCTGTCTGCCGCGATCAGGACATGCAGGAGGCACTGGGAGGGAGAGGGAAAAGCAGGGACGAGGTGCTTGGGGGAGGGGGCGGAACTGTGGGGAAGAGGCAGAGTGGGCGTGGAGCAGGGGCAGGAAGAGGCGGGGCAGGCTGGGGACTTGGGATATGGGATGGGCTTGGAGCAGAGCCTTGGGTGGAGTGGGGGCAGGAAGGGGCAGGGCAGGGGTGGGGTTGCGGGAAGAGGGTTGGTGAGGTAGGCCCGGGGCAAAGTGGGGGATTGAGCACCCCTGGGGCCTGGAGGAAGCCGGCATCTGTGATTGTGGGAGCACCTAGCAACCCCAGTCATGGACTAGGACCCTATTGTACGAGGCACTGTACAAACACAGTCCACGCCCCGAAGAGCTTACAGTCTCAGTAAAACCCACAGGCAGTGAGCTCCTCTTCTCCTGAGGAAAATAGCCCTGCAATTACTGGGGTTTGAAAACTGAATCTGAACATTTTTTTCTGGGTATGAGGAAAAAAAAGATTTAATCTAATTCAATATAGTGAGCAATCTATTCAACATTAGCCACAGTTTCTCATGAATTAAGAGAAACTGAACACATATACACTCAGCCTTTCCCCCCCACCCATATGTATACCATCTATCATATGTACTTACCTGGGCTCCACCACTGTGATGTCTGAATGTCTCACCATGTTTTAATGTATTTATCATCACACCACCCTGGGGTGAGGGGATAGAAGTGCTATTATCCCCATTATACAGATGGTGACTGAGAAATAGAATATATAACTTGCGGAAAGTCCCACAGGAAGTCTGTGGTGGAGCAGGGAATTGAACGTGGGTCTTCCAGGCTAATGCCTTAACCACTGGACCATTCTTTCTCCAAAATGCTACCATAACTCAATACAGGAAGGATTCCCCGCCAGATAAAAGGCATCTCTCCACTCATCCTCTCAGGGCTTGTGGACTAATCACTGATGAAAGGAGATTTTTTCCCATGATAGCCTGTTTTCTCACTAATCTTATTTTAAATAATGTAACATAATGAGGATTTATTTTGGTCTCTGTATTTTTTTTAAACCAGACAAAAAGGAAATCTGTTATTTGTTTGATTTCTAGTTTAGTACTTTATGTGACAGCTTGACACAAGAACAGACACAAGAATGTGGCTCACTCATTTGTGTATAGATAGCAGTCTTAAAGGATCGCAAACCAATTATCCTCCAAATTATCACATGATTTCTGACTGATATTTTTTGAGTGACTAAAATAGTTTAGAATAATAACCCTTGTAGCTGGACAATAGTTTTTTGGAGCCTGCCTACAGGGCTCAAGTAATTAGTAGTATTTATTTTTTAAGATTAAATCTTTGAAAACTCCAAGTCCTTATGTGCTGGGTCCATGCTTCAAAAGTTCGTCCTTTGGAGTTGTATCAAATCACAGAATGATGAATCCTGGAGCAGCAGCAGAATGGAGCTAGCCAGCCAGTATGGCAGTAGAGAAAGCTACTGATCATAGAAAAATAAAGTTCGTTTTGGTAGTTTATACACTGAATGTATCTCAGAGACAGGTTAGTAGGGTATTTAGTATTCATATGTGAAGGAAGTGAAATTTACCAGAGTGACCCAGGGATCCCTTGATGCCTTCTAACAGCAGGCACAGGCATAGGTGCGTAGGGCTTTACAGGGATACTCTGGGTCAGTTATATGTATAATTGTTCACCAAAGGGTGCCAAGTGAGGTCTCTACTGAGAGTCAGTAGCCCATAATTGTTGTGAACTGTATGTACAGATAATATTTAAGGAGTTATGTATCAATCCTAAACATTATGTTCCTCAGGTCTTGAGCTAAGGCAGGTCACCAGGAGGTGACATACCTCGGAAATGTTCCTTTCAGGCAGGAGATTACAGACACCTATCTCTCTGTCAGGTCATTTTTAGTGTGTATATTGTACGCCTCACAATGTAGGCCTATTTGAATACTGAGCCACCAATGAGAGATTGTTTTAGCCTGTGGATTTCACAAACAATAGCTGGTGTCCTGTTTATGAACAATGACAAAGGATTGTTCTGGTATATCTGGGGGTGCAAGGGAACATGTGGGGTCCTTCACTGAGAAGGCAAGCTGAAAGCATACTTGTCTCATGAAAGGAGGATCGTAGACAGCCTGGCTGTAAAGTGCTGTAAGGATTTTGGGTGGGCAAGACACGGTTAGACATGAGCCTATCTTGTTAATTAAGTCTAGGCTCCAGAATGCATGTTATGATTTTATATGTAACAATTTGCTTCCAATACTTCTACTTGCTGTTATTTGCAGGGCCAGCTCCAGCCTTTTTGCCGCCACAAGCAAAAAAAAAAAAAAAGGTCAGAGTGCCACCCCTTGAAAAGTGCCACCCCCAAAGACCCAGAAGGCCACCCCTTGAAAAGGGCCGCCCCAAGCACATGCTTAGAATGCTGGTGCCTAGAGCCGGCCCTGATTATTTGAATCTCTGTTTTGGTAAATAACCTTATACTTAATTTCACTAGAGACTTATCCAAGTGATGTGTGTTAAGCGGCGCAGCGATCTAGGGTGGAACTGGTAAGCAGGGGTGCACTGCTTCTTTGGAAGCAGCGAATCTGTGAATTCTACGAGTGTGCAAGAGACCAGGGGCTAGAAACTTCAAGGTGATGTTTGGAGGCGTTGTGGGTTGGGGTGTGCCAGTTGCTAACCTGTAGGGAAACAACGGGGCTTATGAGGTCTGTGTGGCCAATGGAGTTGGGGAACTGACTTCTGGAAGGTACAGACAAGGCTTCCTCATGCCAAGGGCAGGTGGTAGCAAGGTGTTTCACAACCCTGGGTACCCTGGAAGCATCACAACCAGTTTTATCAATAGATAGACTCATAGAGTCTTAGGGTTGGAAGAGATCTCAGGAGGTCATCTAGTCCAACCCCCTGCTCAAAGCAGGACCAACACCAACTAAATCATTCCAGCCAGGGCTTTGTCAAGCCGGGCCTTAAAAACCGCGAAGGATGGAGATTCCACCACCTCCCTAAGTAACCCATTCCAGTGCTTCACCACCCTCCTAGTGAAATAGTGTTTCCTAATATCCAATCTAAACCCTCCCCCACTGCAACTTGAGACCATTGCTCCTTGTTCTGTGATCTTCCACCACTGAGAACAGCTGAGTTCTATCCTCTTTGGAACCCCCCTTTCAGGTAGTTGAAGGCTGCTATCAAAACCCCCCTCACTCATTTCCATTGCCCTTCGCTGGACTCTCTCCAAATTGTCCACATCCTTTCTATAGTGGGGGCCCCAAAACTGGACACAATACTCCAGATGTGGTCTCACCAGTGCCGAATAGAGGGGAATAATCACTTCCCTCGATCTGCTGGCAGTGCTTTTACTAAGGCAGCCCAATATGCTGTTAGCCTTCTTGGCAACAAGGGCACACTGCTGACTCATATCCAGCTTCTTATAGTCCATTCATCCAATCCACACTTTTTTAACATGCTGGCAAGAATACTGTGGGAGACCAAATCAAAGCTTTGCTAAAGTCAAGATATATCACGTTCACTGCTTTCCCTATATCCACAGAGCCAGTTATCAAATCATAGAAGGCAGTCAGGTTGGTCAGGCATGACTTGCCCTTGGTGAATCCATGTTGACTGTTCCTGATCACCTTGCTCTCCTCCAAGTGCTTCAAAATGATTTCCTTGAGGACCTGCTCCATGATTTTTCCAGGAACGGAGGTGAGGCTGACCGGCACTATATTTCCTTTTTCCAATTGTCCAGGACATCCCCCGATCACCACAACTTTTCAAAGATGAATGGCCAATGGCTCTGCAATCACATCAGCCACCTGTAAAGTCTACATGTCAGTCTTGTAGGGTTCTGAGCACTACAGCTTTGATCTATCAAAGCATTTGAGCACATGATTAGCCTCATTGAAGTCATTGGAACTCCTCATATACTTAGTTAAGCATCTTCCATGATTAAGTCCTGTGACATTACTAGAGCTCTCTCCTACCTTCCCACACCACCCATCACTCCCCTTCCCCCCCACACACACACACTGAAAGGACATAGACAGGCAGAGGCACAGAGCCATTGTTAAGGTCCAGAGAAATACTGCAAAGTCAAGCAATTCATTAAAAAGCAACTCTGACATTTTGAAAAATGGATAAAGTTCAGTGATTATATTTTGCTGTTTTAGCTGTGAGATCTGCATGGTTCAAATGTCAAAAATATTAGGCAGGATTCCCAAAAACCAAGAACAAAAAATTAACCTATGAGTTTCACCATTTCCTCTTCCTTGCATACTTGTTCTCTCTTTCATATAATTGGGGAAGTTGCTTTAGTGCTAGACAGAATTATGTCTTTCTGGATTTCTCCAGCCCCTTATTATGTTACTGACTTTCTGGATTTTTAAAATATTCACCTGGTGTGTATATATATAGAGAGAGAGAGAGGAGTGGGATGGATTAGAGTAGATGCAAGTGCATGAAGTGTGAAATATCCTCCCCTGCAATTTTTCAGATAGACAAATAAATGAACTGTTGCTGCAAATGACTCACTTCACTATGTACATTCATCACAATGTCTGATTTATATTTTACATGGGCAATGCACTTTTTAAAATGCACTTTTGTAAGGGAAAGTCATCCTCCACACATGCTAACAGTCTCCCCCACAGGTCCAATTCTTCCCTATAATCATTCCTCTTGAACTCAGTAGGAGTTACTCATATCCTGCAGGGGATAATCAATCTACAGTATTATGCTTCACAAAAAACTCTTGCAGACCATCAGCCCACAATCATAGCTGCGTGGGCAAGTCTTTGTGCCCACATCGGGATCTCTTGAAGGCCAATTTCTGTGCAGATGCATGACTCCATCCATGTGATTCCAACTGGAAGATCAGGGCCATAAATACTACTTTAGTAAGTGTATATCTTCATCATAGGGCCTGATCCATAGCTCACTGAAGTCAATGGGACTCTTTCCAGAGATTTCTCTGGGCTTTGGATCAGGCCCTTAATGAGAACTTAAAATCCTGAAGCTGCAGTGAGCTCTGTGTGGGCCAACCTATGCTCCTACATGAGGGCTGCTCATGGGTGGACCTCTGCAAATAACTGATTTTTTTCAATCTGGTGGTCAAACAAAACAATTTAAAACAAATGGATTTGTGAAATGTTTTGAGTGACCTGAATATGCACTTTTCATCTGAAGCATTTCATCCAGCTCTAGTCATGGTGGAAGGTGTCCACCTACATGGAACTCATTGCAGAATCCAGGCCTAAGTTCTGAACTCCCTTGATTGAGGCTGGCTGTTGTGTTGGAGATAACTGAGAGATGGATAAGTAATGTATCTGTATTTCCATAGGATTATGATGCTGTTCTTTGGCTGGTAGCATACAACCCCTCTTTGAGCACTACAAGGTAAATAACTTGACATTAGTTGAAGTTTAATTTCTCTTATAGTTGTTAGGCAAAAAGATTCTTTTCCCCAAGAATCAGGCAAGCACAGACAATACTGAAGGGGGGTTATTCATGGTACTGAGAAGACTGACAAGCAGCTTCAAAAATATGGTGCCACTGTGACCAGTTATATACATTCTCTTATCAATTCATTTGCATTTATCTGTACATACAGAAACAGACATTATTCCAAGTCAAGAAAGAACCCCAAACAAAGATAAAAATAAGAACAATATGTACATATAGAGGTCATCCTACTTGCATTAAACATTTATGGCTAACTTTCAGAGGAAGGAGGTGGGTTAGGGATGAGTGCTTACAGACATCCAGTGGGTTGTGAAGGGAGGGTTAGCATTGTTGTAAGAATTGAGTTACTGGGTGGGCATTGACCATATAAGCATATCAATTGTTTACAATTATCAGTGTCCTTACTTCTCAGCAGTTTCTGTCTTTTCTGCTGGCTGAATTTTAACTCCTTCCTGACATAGTGGATGGAGTTTTCTAGTTTCCAAAAGCAATAACATACTATAATAAAAACTAGAAGTGGCGTGGACCCAACCAAAACCCCCAAATCCAAACATATGCAAACATAGGGACATTTTGGTCCAGATCCAAGCTTTGAAGCTCACTCAAGGCCCGTTTATAGCAAAATCAGATGTTTCTTATATTTGAGATGAGAAATGACTCAAGCTAACTGGCCTGTTCGAGATAAAATGTTCAAGGATTAATTTCAGAGTGGTAGCCGTGTTAGTCTGTATCAGCAAAAACAATGAGGAGTCCTTGTGGCACCTTAGAGACTAACAAATTTATTTGGGCATAAGCTTTCATGGGCTAAAACCTATTTCATCAGATTAATTGCAATTTTTGGAATGATATTTATTTTTCTTAAGCTCACCTCTTGTGAGGTTTGTGCACCATCTGAAACTGAAATCATGATTGTGATGGGTTAAGATACCACCTACGGGAAATCTCACTACTGCTGTGTTGTATGATAACTAGACTGGTAATATGAGTCAGAACCATACACACCAATTTATCTGTAAATATATCTACTGATACTAACTGCAGTTTTTGCAAAAAATCAAGAGGACAATAATTGTTCTACCTATATAAGACCCCATTTTCTGCTACCGACAGCTCCCAGGCATTCCCCTGTGCCCACACAGTTCTTAATTCAGGATCAAGGTCTATGTCACTTCCCCCATAGTTTCAATCTGATAAGATATTTCCCATTTCCTCTCCTACTAGAGTATACTGTTGTTGTGCACAATTAAACAGCTGCCATGATTTGCCCCAAAGCAGCTCAATTTCAGGAATGTATGAAATTACTAATACATACACGCAGTCGGATCCTCAGCTAGTGTAAATCAATATGGATTCACTGAAGTCAATGGAACTGTACTTATTTATATCATCTGAGGATGTGGCTCATAGTTTGTAAAGTAGATTGGTGTCATATTTGATGAAAGATGCTATCAAAAACCAGTTCATTTTCATTGTATTGCAATGCTCTCAGCCAACTGGATCTTGCTTATATGAATCTAAAAGAGCATTACCTTGATAGGATATACAGAATTAACTTTTTATACTACTTAAAAATACAGTATTACAGCCAGAACAAGCTAAAAATTCATCCCAACAATTGCATATTATATTGTCCTATGACTTTTGCTCAGTGGAAGGCTGCTTCCATTTGGTTTAAGTTTCATAGTATCCACAAACCGTATAAATGCATCAAATCTATTTTTCACTGTGGAAGATAATTCTGTAATCTATTGTGTAAAACTAGCAATTAGGTATCTAACCTAAATGGCATAGCATCTGATGCCTTAGCAAAACCTGTAATATATGCAGAAGGGCAATGTACTGAAGGATATTACTAAAAAGTCAATTTAAAAATCCCTTAACATTATTTTAATTTTGCACAATAAAGCACTCAAAAATAGGAGATGCCAAAGTTAAGATTGACTGTGCAAACAAAACTTTGTCCCTTGTATGTATGGACTGTTATAATACAGACTTTAATGTACGTTTGTGATTATATGCTATTTTTTCTTCAGCAACTGGCCTGATCCAAGGCCCAGTGTGTGTGTGCAGGATGGACTGTGCTTACTGACTGAAGCAGCTATTTGATTCTTATTTGTATCCCCTTTTGTTTAATGTCCCATACTGGGCACTATGTTCATCTCCTGCACCAACTGAGGCAGAAGCACTCCAGTTTCATTCAGTCCATTTTGGCCAAATTGTCTGCAATAACTCTGTCTCACTAGAGGAACACCCTGTAGACCTTTTATGACAGGAGCCATTGATGGAGGCATGGTCCACAAGTTTGCATGTGTAAATTCCCTAACCCAGTAATAACCTGTTGGCTCAGGTCTTGTGCAGAGTATTTCTACACTTAGTAGTAGGAGACTGAGCATGGAGCTGGTATTTGGCCTGAAAAATTCGATGTACATGTGTGCTCATTTCAACATCCACTTTGCCTGGGTGCTCTTTTGTTCCATTCCATCTCTCTTGTATCTATAGACAACTGTCACTGATGTATGTATACAAATTCATGTAGGCATATATATTGAAGTTAAAGGTAAGAGAGGAAAGAAGGCCCTGGGGCATTCCCAAAAGTCAGTCTTTCAGCAGTTACCCCATGTGGAAAGCCAAGGGGCAATAGTCATCACTAGAGAGAGGTCCATGTTTTAAACTGTGGATCTGAACCACCCTAAACTGTAGGGAAGTTTGTATCTGGATCCAAATTCACTAGCATGCTTCTTTCTCTCTAATGAACAGAACCCAGTCCCTGGAGCCAAGTGCTGTAAAATTTGGAAAAGTTTGGGTGTGGATCCAAATGCTCCAGTCATGTCCATCTCTAATTTTCAGTAATCCCAGTTCAGCAAACCATCCCTATTTAGCAAAGCACTTAAGTATACGTTTAATATTAAGTACATGTTTATTAGCTCAGTCCTGTCCTTTCTCTACTGCCTGAAAATTTGCCTCCCTCCCTCTTTTTAACTTTATCATACATAAAGAGTCCCACTTACTCTTTCCATGCCCCTATTTGAACCAGCTACATATTCCAACAGAGTTTTCTTGGTAGTAGTGATATCATGGAATCTCACTGTTTGGGACTTTGCAGCACAGCCGGTATTAGCTGGTACAACATCAGATGATTCTTCATAGAGAAGAAAGTGATCCATGTGGTGAATGCCTCTATTAGTCCAGTGTTATTGTAGCCGTGTTGGTCCCAGGACATTAGAAGTGAGGTAATATTTGTTATTGGACCAACTTCTGTTGGTAAAGGAGACAAGCTTTACGCAGAGCTCTTCTTCAGGTCTGGGAAAGCTACTGAGTGTCACAACTAAATACAAGGTGGAACTGATTGTTTAGCATTGGTATTTAATAGTAGTGTAAGAGAGCTTACACTTGGGGGGAGGGATAGCTCAGTGGTTTGAGCATTGGCCTGCTAAACCCAGGGTTGTGAGGTCAGCCCTTGAGGGGGCCACTTAGGGATCTGGGGCAAAAATCAGTACTTGGTCCTGCTAGTGAAGGTAGCTCTAGGGACCTAGAGCTGGTCCCTTCCAGCTCTAGGAGATAAGATATCTCCATTAATTAAAAAAAAAAGCTTTCCAAGTGAAGTGGCCCATTAACACTTCTGCAGTCATAGGACAAAAGAGGGGGGTTTAGTGGGTTGCATTGTTATAATAAACCATAAAGCCAGTGTCTTTATTAAATCCATGATTTTTAGTGTTTAGCAAAGTTATGACTTTAAGTTCCCAGGCTAATCTTTTGAAGGTGTTGTGCAAGTTTCCTTTGAGGATGTGGACTGAGAGGTCCGATATGTAGTGATTGCTTTGTGAAAAGAGTTTACTCATGGGAGATGGAGTGCTTTTGTCTTTTATCATTTTTCTGTGTGGTCTCATTCAAGAGCATAATGATGGTCTCATGTCATCAACATAGTTGTTATAGGACACTGGATGAGGTACACCACATGTTGTGATAGGTATGTGTAGGAGTCATGGATTTTGAAAGGTATGTTTGGAGGGTATTGAACATTGGGGTGTTGTCTGACAGCCAGAAGAGGGGATTCAGGAAATATTCTTTCAGGATGTGGTTCCAAACTCCCTCTTTGGCCTTCAGACAACTCCCCCACAATCAAGCTCATTATCAGAAGCTCCACACAGACAGAACACACCAACTCAAAGCAACACCAAACCTTGCCAGTACAACTGATGCAAAACCTGTAGAAATATCTTCACTGTTACAATGATCAATATCTACATAAGAATTTCCATACTGGGTCAAACTAATGGTTCACCTAGGCCAGTATCCTGTCTTCTGACAGTGGCCAGGGCTAGAGTCTTCAAAGAGAATGAACAGAACAGGGAAATTTTTGAGTGAAGCATTTCCTGTAATCCAATCCCAGCTTCTGTCAGTCGGAGATTAGGGACACCCAGAGCATGGGGTTGCATCCCTGGTCATCTTGGTTAATAGCTATCGATGGACCTATCCTCCATTAACTTATCTAATTCTGTTTTGAACCCAGTTATATTTTTGGTCTTCACAACATCACTGGGCAACGAGTTCCACAGGTTGACTGTGACTTCCCATAACACACCTTTCAAGATCCATGGGTCCTACACATGCCAAAACATGTGGTGTACCTCATCCAGTGTCCTAAATGCCCCAACAACTACAGGGATGAAACCAGACAATCACTACTCTCTCAAATGAACCCACACAGTAAAATGATGAAAGACAAAAACACTATCTCATCCATGGGTGAACACTTTCCACAAAGCAGTCTCTCCATATCTGACCTCTCAGTCCTCCTCCTCAAAGGAAACCTGCACAACACCTTCAAAACATGAGCCTAGGAGCTTACATTCGTAGCTTTGCTGGACACTAAAAATCATGGATTTAATAAGGACACTGGCTTTATGGTTTATTACAACAATGCAACCCACTAACCCCCCCCCCCGCCTTTTGTCCTATGACTGCAGAAGTGTTAACAGACCACTTCACTTACAATAGTGTTAACTAGTTATGCTAAACAATCTGTTCCATCTTGTATTTAGCTATGACAATCTGAGTACCTTTCCCAGACCTGAAGAAGAGCTCTGTGGGTATGTCTACAATGTGATAAAGACCCACAGAATGGCCATGGCTGGCCCAGGTCAGCTGACTTGGGCTCGCAGGGCTTGGTTTATGGGGTTATAAAATTGCAGTGTAAACATTCCGGCTTGGGCTGGAGCGTGGGCTCTGAAACCCTGCAAAGTAGGAGGGTCTCAGAGCCCAGTCTCTAGCCTGCACCTGAACATCTACACTGCAATTTTTAGCCCTCAGCCCAAGTCAGCTGACCCACCTCTAAGACTCGGTGCTGTGGGGTTTCCCCTCTCCCCCACAATATAGACATAACCCGTGTAAGCTCTAACCCTGATCTCTTTCACCAACAGAAGTTGATCCAATAAAAAGCATTACCTCTCTCACCTTGTCTCCAGCACATTCAGGATATATATGTAAAATAACTGAAATTTCCCTTTTTGATTTGCAAGTGACCTTTTAAAGATTAGCTCTTTCATTAGCAGTGCAAGTCCTTTATTCTTTAACTCACAGTATTTGCACATTTCGGAAATAAGAAAAATGCAAAATAAGTAAATTAATTAAAACAGTTTGGCTTCAAAGGCTCTCAAATCTTGAATGTTATTGATCATGTTCTGTGAAGGTCTGCATAACACACGCAAGAAATAAGTTCCTAACTGAATATCAGGCTTTATACTGAGGAGAGCCCGCATAATTAATAAACTGCAAGAACTCAAGTAGTTAGTCAATGTTAATAGAATAACCAGATTAAATTAGAGCTCTTGTGTGCATTTGGAATCTAAAATAATGGATTTGGCTCTTATTTTTAAAACATGATTTAGTATCGATTCAGGAAAGAATTAGAGCTAGAGGTTGAGTTTCGTGCACTGTCCATGCGACAGAACTTAGGACAAGGAGGCTTAGGGGAAATGTTCCTCTTCATTTCTCGAAGTAGATCTCTACTGCATCTTGGACACAATCTACTCCATTGATTTGCTGTACTTGGATGTAGTGGTAGGGTGACCAGACAGCAAGTGTGAAAAATCAGGACAGGAGGGTGGTGGGGGTAATAAGTGCCAATATAAGACAAAGCCCCAGATATCGGGCCTGTCCCTATAAAATCGGGACATCTGGTCTGGGGGATAATCTTCAGCTGCCCAGTCTTGGTATAAATTATAGCTCAGAGGAACAACTTTAAAGCCACTGGCATAAAGTCCCTGAGGAACCTTACAAAAGTAGAAAATGGAGAGTAGCAGAGCTCTGTTCTCCTAAGCCCTCTTTCCTGACTGTCCCCAAAATGCCTGTGACATGTCCTCTCCATCTCCTTATGTCAGAGGAGGCACATCTGGAACAGAAGGTAACTGCCTTCTCAGCTTTATCAGCTATCAATCAGTTGGCTGAGAGTTCCCCTGTGCAGGGGGAATTCTCCATGGGCCATGTGCAGTTGCTTTAAGGCTTCTTACACCACACAGTGATATTATTGGACTGGAGAATCCAACCTGTGATTTCAACTGAAATTAGATTGGGCCCATTTTGCACTAGTTCTTCACTCAGAATTTCCATGAATGTCAGTGGCTTGCCCCCAGAACCAGCTTAGAATACGCAGAATTATTCTCCCCTCTGCTCTTGGGTTTTTGTCTTCATTCCTGAGATGTTTTTTTTAATGTGCCTGGTGTTGGATGGAGGGTGGGGTTTTTTTGCCTATGTATGACAAATTGAAAATTTTCTTTCATTGTATGAGATGGGAGATGGGAGGAAATGTCTGCAAGGTGCTGTGTGATTTGATGCAGTTAAAGCACTAAGCGCTCCTGGATGTCCGGGGAGAAGGCATGCTGTTAGTGTGACCCAGAATGAACAGGGTTAGTGTGGGTATTACACAAGATGAACAGAAAAGCTTGGGATGGGTGTGATATGGAAGCACAAAGCAAAGATTTTGTGGGCCTGCTCCATTATTGCCGTCTGGCCCTAATGTCAGTTTATTCAGCCAAGGTAGGGTCACTCCAGTATAAAGAGATTCTCTGGTGGCAAAGAGATGACATGGGGACACTTATGCCATATCTGCTCCCTGTTGCCAGCCTTGCAAGGAGAAGGAGGCATAGTTTGAAGACAGCAGGCATGACTGGGGTGCCCTGCACCATAACAATCCTTGGCTGCATTTTCAGCCCCTTGTGACCATTGTCACCAACCAGCCTGAGGCTGTCATCGCAGCTCTACAGTTCCACATAGTTGGCTGGACAACAGAAACTACTCCCTAGAAAGTGAAGCCTTCCACCCTGCCCTGCTAACTGTCAAGATCATGGTTCCATTCTGTCCTACAGTTCTTGATATACTTTCCCGTTGTCCTAGGGAATGTGAGTAGAGTGACTCAAATGCAAGGAGTGCAGAGAGACAATCCAGCAATCAGTGAATATTTATTGATCATATCTTCTCTGTCAGGAAATCCTTGGTAAATGCAGAATTCAGGATACAGCCTTCTAAACTCCTGCTTTCAGGCTGCAAAAAATGTAACCAATAAATAATACAACAGCATGCAGAGGAATATCATTCTGTGGGTAAAGTCGGAAATAAGATGACTACACCTGGTTTAGTCCTATTGAGTAATAAATGAACTGTCTTCTTCTCAGCTAATATAACTGCTCTCATTACTGGAAATGTTCTGTAATAATTTATCCAGGATTCCTGTCTCGTTATTGATGTAGATATTATACTTCTAAATGAAAACCCCTAATGTTCACCATGGATATATAACTGAAATATGATGTTGAACTCTTTTATTCGTGCTGTGAGGAAGGCTTCAGCAGCTAAGAATGACAAGAGAATACATGCAACAAAGAGTCCTGTGGCACCTTATAGACTACCAGATGTATTGGAGCATAAGCTTTCGTGGGTGAATACCCACTTCGTCAGACGAAGTGGGTATTCACCCACAAAAGCTTACTGACGAAGTGGGTATTCACCCACGAAAGCTCATGCTCCAATACATCTGGTAGTCTATAAGGTGCCACAGGACTCTTTGTTGCTTTTTACAGATCCAGATTAACACGGCTTCCCCTCTGATACAAGAGAATACATGTATATCTTATTCCTATTTACATTATTTTTTCTAAGTGGACCATCTCCTGATTTAATATAACTTTTACTGTTCCATTTCTAGTGTTGACAATATCTCACTGTTCCAAGTGTAAATTTATCTGAATTCTTTACAGTTGAAAAAGACAATAGATTATATTAACAACTGTGGATCAAACATTCATTTGAACAGCTACAATGATGACAATACAGCAGTGATAATAAAAACTGTAATCCAAGGCACTATGTATGTATGCAAAAAACAGAGTTAATACAATATTCGGGTTGAGAAAACAAGCATTCATAAATCAGGAAATGGAGTATAAGGCTGAAAGATAAATCTGAATTATAAAACCTTGTGCTTAGGCTTACTGAATAGTCTCTCCTTATACCAGTATAAATTATTTGCCCACTAGTTAATACACACTACAATACAAACTATTTTTCCTTAGGCAGCCTTTTTTATATAGCACAGTGCACACTGTTACTGAAAACCATCAACAGCAGAAGATACTATGGAACAGAACTTTGAAAATACAATGTAACAATGCAAACCAGACTTGGCACTTCTTAGTCATCAGTTTGCTATTTTCGAAACCAAGACATGATATAATATTTCCAGACAGTTTGTTTACAAGACAGCGAGAGATCTTTAAAGCTGTAAATTCCCTTTATGGTTAAGCAATCAAATGGCTTTATGTCTGTTTGGTTTATTTCATTAGCATAAGTGCATTTGATACTGTGAAAATGTACTGCAAACATCTTGCTCCGGATCTGTCAGGGAGTGCTTTGGGTATCTTCTGTTCTTATTTAAATTGCCTGCAATCTGTAACCACTGAGATGTTCTTTGCTGCACTGATTTGTTGTGGTTTTCCATGAGTATCCATTCTGAGGCATTTGTTCTTTGGGTTATTATTTTAAGGATACTTTTAAGAACGTAAGAATGGTCACACTGAGTCAGACCAATGGTCCATCTAGCCCGGCATCCTGTCTTCCAACAGTGGTCAGTGCCAGAGGCATCAGAGGGAAGGGACCAGAACAGGACAATGATGGAGTGATCCATCCCCATCTCTTCTGGCAGTCAAAGTTTTAGGGAAAGCCAAAGCATAGGATTGTATTCCTGACCATCTTGAGGAATAGGAATAGATGGACCTGTCCTTCATGAACGTATCTAGTTCTTTTTTTAATTCAATTATTCTTTTGGCCTGCACACCATCCCACACCACAATGAGTGCACAATGTGCACACCACAATGAGTTCCACAGATTGGCTGTGCATTGTGTGAAGAAGTACTTCCTCATGCTTTTTTTAAGCTGCAGCCTATTAATTTCATTGAGTGACCTCTGGTTCTTGTGTTGTGCTCTCTACTCATTCCAGAGTTTATAGAATTCTATCATATTCCACCACCCATCAGTCATCGGCTTCCTAAACTGAACAGACCCAGTCTTTTTAATCTCTCAGCATATGGAAGTTGTTCCATACCCCTAAACATTTTTTGTAGCTCTTCTCTTTACATTTTCCAATTCTAATATATCTTTTCTGAGATGGGGTGACCAGAACTGCACACAGTGTTCAAGGTGTGGGCATATAATGGATTTATATAGTGGTGTATGATGTTTTATGTCATATTATCTACCCCCTTTCCTAATGGTTCCTAACATAGTTATCTTTTTTTGACTGCCACAGCACATTAAGCAGATGTTTTCAGAAAAGTATTCGGGGTGACTCCAAGATCTTTCTTGAGTAGTAGCTAATTTAGAACCAATCCTTTTGTATATACAGTACAGACCCATTTCTGCGCAGATGTCGGGAGTCAAGCCATCACAACCACATGTTAACGGACCACCGGTTAAGAGGGCCATGCTGAAAAAAGTGTCTATGATTCACATAGAAAAAACTGCCATTATTTTCTGCTTTTTCTGGCTCACATTTTTTTTCTTTCTTATGAAATCAGTCATGAGCCGCAGATGAATGATTTCAATATTTTCCGCATTTTGCTCCTCCAGAAATCTTACAACAGTTTCTACGGCACTAAGGGCTTCTGTGGGCAAAATTTTGACCTTTTCAATGACATCCTCATTGTTGTCATTGTCATTGTCATTTAGGCCTGCGTTATTAGAATTCTCGCCAGCACTTTCATGGTCCGACGTAGCCTTGCAACCCATTAATATTTCTTCCTCAGACAGAAATTCTGAAGTCAGGCAATCTTCATCCATCTCTAGCCACTTGGTAATGATTTCCGGCGACGTATCCAAACTAAAATCTTTTATCATTTGAAAGAGAAGTTTATCTTTATCCTCTTTTGTCTACATGCATGTTTGTAGGACTTCTTGATATACCGAAATCCTTCAAAGTCTGGCTCTGAATCAGTGCCACTGCTGGAGTTTTCCGAGTCTGAGCCATCTTTGACAGAAAAGGCATCAATGAGAGCCTTTATCCAGCAGTTTTCAATGGACTTTTGTTTTACTGCATCCCAAGCTTTTTTAACTAAATAAATAATTTCCTTCATGTTTAACTGTTTCAGGAATTTGGAAATGCCTGAAGACGTGCATGACACGATCGCCGAAATCAGCTCTCGTCGATAATTGTTTTTAAAATTCTGAATAATGCCCTGATTTAAAGGTTGAATTTTTGATGTTTTGTTGAATGGTACATATAGCACTCACATTTTTCCATCGCTTGACATCAGTGATTCGGCTGGAGGATGGTCTGGAAAATTGTCAAGTAGCAAAAGTGCTTTGGCTTCGAGTTTCTTCAACCACAGATGCTTACAAACAGCTGGAACAAAGCTATTGTGGAACCAGTCGTCGAAAATGTGTCTCGTCATCCAAGCATTTTTGCTGTTAGCGTATATTACTGGCAGTTGGCTCTACTGAGGTGATTAAAGCAGCAAGGGTTATGAAAGCAGCCAACGAGAAGAGGAGCAAGCTTATGGCTGCCCGTCTTATTACTACAAAAAAGAAGCTCACACGATCTTTTATCTTTTTAAATCCAGCTGTTTTCTGTGTCTCGTAATTAAAGGCTAAAATCTTATCAGGTAGCAGTTTTGCAAATAAAGCTGTTTCATCACAATTATAAAGTTGTTCGCCGTGGTAATCTTCATTTTGTAAAATAGATTTTAACTCGGCAGGAAACGCGTTCGCAGCCGATTCATCGGCTGATCAGCTTTCTCCAGAAGTCGATACCTGCGCTATGCCATGACGCTTTTTAAAACGACGTATAAATTCCTTGCTGGCTTGGAATGATTCATCCCCTGTTAAATTTCCAAATTTTGTCGCTTGGGCTTGAAGAATTGGCCCACTTAGCGGCATTCCTTTCAGCCTTTCCTGAGCAAACCACGTGCACGTGGCTTTGTCTGTTGTGGGTTTGCTGAATAGCGCACACGTTTCGCTTAAGCCCCGAGGCAGAATCGATATTTTGTACAAAGCCATTCAGTTTAGATTAGTTTTTTAGCCATCCTTGGAGAGTAGATTCGGCAATCCCAATATCTTTTGAAACTTTGGCCTGGGTTTCTCCACTATTTACTCGATCTGTTACAGCTAGCTTTTCTTCTACAGTGTAGGAACGCTGACGCTTACCCTCTGCCATTAAATTTTTCTAATTTAGTATATATATTACTATATAACTACTATATATTATATATGTCTCTAGCGTGACAATGACTAAGCATGCGTGATATGTCTTTACCAATATCGGTAAAGACGTACAACACGTTTCCACTCTGCACTTCCTGTCGATTTCTGTGTCAGTGAGTTAGTAAGCAAATCTGTAGCACTACATAGCAAGTTCCTGTACTGCATGTTAACAAGTCTCGTGTGTTAAATAGGTAGCACTGGGAGGCATGGCGCTACCGTGCTTTAAGCGGATTGACACGTAAACGGGTCTGTACTGTATATAGTTGGAATTATTTTTCCAATGTGCATTACTTTGCACTTATCAACATTGAATTTCAACTGCCATTTTGTTGCCAAGTCACTCAGTTTTGTGAGATCCCTTTGTAACTCTTCATAGCTTTGGACTTAACTATCTTGAGTAATTTTGTATTGTCTGCAAATTTTTCCACCTCACTGTTCACCCCTTTTTCCAGATCATTTATGAATATGGTGAACAGCACAGGTCCTTGGGGGACCTCATTATTTACCTCTTTCTATTGTGAAAACTGACCTTTTACTCCTACCCTTTGTTTCCTGTCTTTTAACCAGTTACTGACCCATGAGAAGACCTTCCCTCTTATCCCATAACTGCTTACTTTGCTTCAGAACCTTTGGTGGGTGTGGGACCCTGTCAAAGGTATTCTGAAAGTCCAAGAACACTATACCAACTGAATCACCCTTGCCTACTTGCTGGTTGACAAAGAATTCTAATAGATTGGTGAGGCATGATTTCCCTTTACAAAAGCTGTGTTGACTCTTCCCCAACATATGGTGTTCATCTATGTGTCTGATAATTCTGTTCTTTATTATAGTTAAACCACTTTGCCTGGCACTGAAGTTAGGCATACTGGCCTGTAATTGCCAGGAGAACTTCTGGACCCTTATTTAAAAATCAGCTTTGCATTATCTATCCTCCAGTCAGCTGATACAGAGGCTGATTTAAATGATAGGTTACATAACACAGGTAGTAGTTCTGTAATTTCATATTTGAGTTTCTTCAGAACTCTTGGGTGAATACCATCTGGCCCTGGTGACTTATTTCTGTTTAATTTATCAACTCTTTTAAAAACCTTCTCTATTGATACCTCAGTCTGGGACAGTTACTCAAGTTTGTCATCTACAAAGAAATGGCTAGGTGTGAGAATCCCCCTCACATCCTGTGCGGTAAAGACAAATGCCAAAAATTCATTTAGCTTCTCCACAACAGCCTTCTCTTCCTTGAATGCTCCTTTAGCTCCTTGATCATCCAATGGCTCCACGGATTGTTTGGTAGGCTTCTTGCTTCTGATGTATTTAGAAAAAAATTTGCTGTTAGTTATTGTGTCTTTGGCTAGTTGCTTTTCAAATTCTTTTTTGGTCTGCCTAATTATACTTTTACACTTGACTTGTCAAAGTTTATGCTCCTTTCTATTTTCCTCGCTAGGATTTGACTTTCAATTTATAAAGAATGCTTTTTGTCCTCTAACCTCTTTCACTTTGCTGTTTAGCCACAGTGGCACTTTTTTATCCTATTTTTTTTTAATTTGGGGTATACATACCTTATGGTGTTTTTAAATAGTCTCCAGGCAGTTTACAGGCATTTTACCCTTGTGACTGATCCTTTAATTTCTATTTAACTAGCTTTATATTTGTGTAATTACAGTGGTAGATATCTTTGGTATTTCCCCTCTACAAGGATGTTAAAATCAATTACGTTTTGGTCGCTATTACCAAGTGGTTGGACCAGATCCTGTGCTCCACTTAGGACTAAATCAAGAATTGCTTCTTCCCTAGTGGGTTCCAGGACTAGCTGCTCCAAGAAGCAGTCATTCATGGTGTCTAGAAATTTTGTTTCTGCATTTCATCTTGAGGTGACCTATACCCAATCAATATGGGGATGGTTGAAATCCACCATTATTACTGAGTTTTCTGGTATTGTAGCATCTCTAATCTCCCGGAGCTTTACACAGTCACTATCACCATCCTGGTCAGGTGGTTGGTAGTATATTCTTGCTGCTATACTCTTTTTATTATTCAAGCATGGAATTTCTATTTACAGATTCTATGGTACAGTTTTGATTTATTTAGGATTTTTACTATATTTGACTCTATGCTTTCTTTTACATATAGTGCCTCACCCCCACCAGCATGAGCTATGCTGTCATTCCTACATATTTTGTAACTAGGTTTTATCGTATTCCGTTGATTATTATCATTCCACCATGTTTTTGTGTTGCCTATTATATCAATATCTTCATTTAACCAGGCACTCAAGTTCACCCATGTTAGTATTTAGACTTCTAGCAGCTGCATACAAGCACATATAGAATTTGTCAATATTTAGTTATCTGTCTTTATGTGTTATAATTTAATGGGACTCTTTCTGTTTTGTATTATTCCTTTTCTGGGCTATCTCCTTTCACTTGATAGTTCTTCTCACTTTATGCTGATGCACACAGCTTTATTTTCATCTGTGACATCTTTGATCAAGAAGAGTCTTCTTTTGTAGTTATATAAGCCTGGCCTCACAAAGAATATGTTCACTGTTCAAGCCAGAAGCACAGTTCCTAAAGGAGTAATGAACTATTAAATGGAGCATCATTGAGTGAATTGATATGAATGTCTGCCATTTATTTAAGCTCTGAAGGGAAAAAAAGAATCTGGGTGATTATTTTGAACATGAACTTGCTTTAGAATCACAGATGCAGTTCGAACAATTTGTAAAATGTTTCATTACTGTCAACCCAGTGCATTGCAGCTTTGGCTCTGCTTCTTGTTTCAGACAAAGTTCATTATTTCATGCATTTTTCCTGTGGCAGTCAAGCTGCAAGAGATACAGCTATTATAACTTCCCTATTAACCTCACTTGTACTGAAAAGTTTGATCATCTGTCACCTGCCTCCTGAAGGAATCCCATCTCTCCCGTTTCTGAAAAACTCATTTTAAAAAAATTGCTGTTCTCGCCCAGGTTTGATAGTACCTTAGTAATGCCCCTTTGCATTTGGCTGAGTTAAGCTTTGACTGTTGTCCAACTCACTCACTCTGAACTGCCAACACAAGCCTTTTGTCTTTTCTAGCATTTAATCTCTGTTTTGCTGATGCCGGAATTCAGGTTATTTTGCCCCACGTTTGTAGAATTGTTGTCTTCAGAAGCTGTAGCTCATTGATTCTCTTAGACATTTAAAGTCAAAGCATTTCCTGCCTTTTTTTTTTTTTTTAAGAATATGGTATTGCTTTCCTATTGAAGAACATTATGAAATATACTCCATAAAAATGCTGGATTGGCCTATTTCTTAGTTGCAGTAGGAGTATTTCACTGTAGAAGGGATGTCTGTGTGTAATATAACATGGTGCCTGGCAATCCAAGGTCCTGATCCTGTAAAGACTTATGTTGAAGGTTATTTTGCACACTGTGAGTAGCCTATTGAATTCAATGGGATTAATAAACCACATGTGTAAAACACATGCATAAGCCTTTGTAGAATTGGCACCTAGGGGTATAATCCAAGTATATATATAAGATGTGTGAGTGCGTATGTCATATGGAGTGGTGCTAGACACTCCATAGTTAAGATTGAAGCTTCCCATTGGAAGCCTGATTTAGAATCCCTATAACTCCCGTCATACCTTAAAAGAAACCAATGCACCTAAAATTTCACATGCCACATCTCACACAAGCCTAGAGTTTTTCTGAGAAGTTTGGAAGATAATAGAAAAGGAGTTTTAAAGTGATAGCAAAAATTTCCCTACAACTGACATCTTTTGACTTTTTTTGGCTCACCATAGGTCAATATGAACAGACTGACTCTGCAAACTCCAGAATCTCTTTGTTGGCTTCTATATATATATAGAATGTTAGTAATGAAAGGGGTCTGATTAATAGGACAATTACACAGATATGTACTATAAAGAGCTTGTGGTGAGGTATACATAGTTCTCACCAAGGATCAGCTGGGTGTTCATTCAGGGTCTGATTCAGCTAGGCACTTAAGCATGTCCTTAAAAGCTATGAAAATTAATGGAATTTGAGGACCTACTTAAAACATGTGCTTAAGTGCTTTGTTGAAGGGGGACGTTTACTGAATCGGGGCCTATCCTGAGAGCGCAGGTATCCTCTCCCTCTCCCTGCCCTCTGGCTTCAAAGAGGAACAAGAAAATATAGGGTTGCCAATAGAGCAGTGTAACAGGCTAGATGGTAGGGAGACAAGACAGCAAGGGTGAAAAATCAGGACACCTTTTTTCAGGAGGCGAGAGGGGTAATTGCATATAAAGATTTTTTTTAAAATAAAAATAGAATGTGCACATAGGCTATCTTGTACTGAAGATCACACAGCTCTCAATTTTCAGCATTAGCAGTCTTATACTTCATCCATGACGCTTCAGCCCGGTGTGGCTCTTTCAGCTCCTTGAAACCCAAGCCTCCTTCAGCCCCATGCAACAGGGCTCAGGTTGGAGCTACTTCAGCCACACGCAGCTCGGGCTGGGGTTCCTTCAGCCCTGTGAAAAATCAGAACAAATTATGTCCCAACAGTACTTTGATCGGGACGCAGGACAAACCCTCTAATATCGAGACAATCCTGATTTTTATCAGGATGTCTGGTCACCAGAGTAGCTGACCCCCATGGAATCGGGCCCAGCTCTCCTGTGGCAGTCAAGGTTTGCCCTAGTTTGGGGAAACAAGGAGGGCAGGGCTGTCCCCTGGGAGTTATAAATGAGAGACAGCCCAAAGGTAAGAGAGAGAGTTCAGGAACCAGAGTCCAGAAAGAGAACACTCAGAAGAAGAGCAAAGCTGGGCTGAGCACTTCAGGAATGGAGATGCCCTTGAGGGACAGAGTGCTGAGAGCTCCCTAGATGAAGAGTGGCAGTTCAAAAGCAGAAGGCAGTCAGGGTGGTGGTGGAGGTCACCTATCAACTTCCCCAGGCCAGAGAGGGCTGAAGGCTAAGAGCAGCTCTTTGAACCAGAGAGCTGAAGCTGCAGGGCCAGAGTGGGCTGAAGGCTGGGTAATGATAGGGAGGTGAGACCACTGATGTCTCTGGGCAAGTGCTGGGACCATACCTGAGAGGGAAACAGCGCAGAGCACCACCTCAGCTGGAGGGGCTGGAGTGATGCGTGGTGAGTGATGTTGCAGTACCTGAGAGGTGATGCATGCTGAGAGATGCCGGAGCAGTACATTATTTGGTATGTTGATGGGACTTGAAAGGTTAAATGTATTGTTTGGACTGTGCTGGGGAATTCTGGCTTATGGTTGTGGGACATTTGTAAAAAATTAACCCTGCAAAGGGCTATTTATGCTCA
Source organism: Mauremys mutica (assembly GCF_020497125.1). NCBI lineage: Eukaryota > Metazoa > Chordata > Testudines > Geoemydidae > Mauremys > Mauremys mutica. The sequence goes on along the minus strand of NC_059073.1, from coordinate 69,084,706 downwards.
GAGAGCTTGTGTGGAGTTACTAGGGATTCCGGAAGAGGGAAATTGAGGCAGGGGCTGCTTACAGGGTAATCCTGAGGCCATGACAGGGAGAGCCTTACAGGCAGCCACCCCCTGACAGTCAGGCTGGCAAAATTCTGAGGAAACTTTGGGGGTGGGGTGTGTTCAGAATTTGCTGATTTGTCAGAATCAAAATGTTTTACAGAGAAGGTGTGAGTTTGACAAAGGTCTGCGGGAACCCAGGCTGGTTTCCATCTGAAACCCATCTGGCTTCCTGCCAGTTTACCTGCCCAGCTCCTTGACAGCATGCTATGTGCACTGCCTCTGAACTGGGGATTCCAGGGCTTCGAGGGTCCACAACTCTAGGACAGCGCACCAGGCGGATTGCCCCAGAGCTGGGCCTCTGTTTTCTTATGCAGAGAATTTCAAAAGTTTTAGTTTTCATTCCAAATTAGAAGCAAACCAATTTTCAGACTATTAAAATTCTCCACAAAATGGAATTGCCTTTCTCCACACAGCTCTAGTTGCCAACTCTGGTGATATCTGGTGTTTTGCTTGAACCCCTAGTTCCGTCCAATAAATGCTTAGGTGAGAATTACAGCTTTCGCTTTTTAAAACTGAAGGCTTGTCTACACCACTCAGCTTTTAGTGACAAGGCTGTGTCGACGCAGCCTTGTTGCTAAGAGTCAGCGTGTGTAAACGTTCTTTGTCGGTACTTTGTCAGCACTTTTGCCAACAAAATACTTCCAGCCCTGCGAGTGGCATTAGCTTTGTCAGCAGGAGAGCGCTTCTGCCGACAAAGCCATGTTCACACTGCCACTTGCGTTGTCAAAACTTTTGTCTTTCGCAGGCGCTTTTTTAAGTACCTGCAAAAAACAAAAGTTTTGTCAACAACTTCTCAGTGTAGACATACCCTGAGTTTCTAGACCTCGTGGTTGCAGAGAAAAGCTTGAAGATGTGACCTGAGCACAATATAGCAGCTTGGAAATGAGAGAGCAAATAAAAAGAATCTCACATTTATTTATTTTAAAATGTCATGGCTTGGGGGGGGCAGTTCATGATTTTTGGAAGTTGGAAGTACTGCCATCTTGATCTACAGCTGACATGAGACTCTGTAAGTTAGGGGCTGTTTTTTCCTCAACTGAAGCACATCTCCCTTTACTTGCTATTTTGCTCTTTTTTTCTGACTGAGATGAAGAAAACCCCTAGCCTACGTTTATGGTGGAGAAACTCTCCACCTTGTTGCAGGATATAGAATTGCAGGGGTTGTCTCTGTCCCCACACTTGTTTCCTCCGCCTCCCTATTACTGGGCTGTATTTGTACCCAGCTGATTCTAGAGATGTACAGCACCTAGCACACTAGGGTCCTGGCCCCTGCCTAAGGCTGCTAAGTGCTATGGTAATTCAGGTAATGATTAATACATAATACATGTTCATAAACTGACCAGCTGCTGACTCCAGACTGTGCTGGTACAACTATGTGGGGCATGTGGATGAAGGATCCTGATATGAATTGGACTGAGGGTACGTCTACACTACAGGATTATTCCGATTTTACATAAACCGGTTTAGTAAAACAGATTGTATAAAATCGAGTGCACGCGGCCACACTAAGCACATTAAATCGGTGGTGTGCGTCCATGGTCCGAGGCTAGCATCGATTTCTGGAGCATTGCACTGTGGGTAGCTATTCCGTAGCTATCCCATAGTTCCCGCAGTCTCTCCAACCCCTTGGAATTCTGGGTTGAGATCCCAGTGCCTGATGGGGCAAAAATCATTGTCGCGGGTGGTTCTGGGTAAATGTCGTCAGTCATTTCTTCCTCCGGGGAAGCAACGGCAGACAATCATTTCGCGTCCTTTTTCCCTGGATTGCCCTGGCAGACACCATATCATGGCAACCATGGAGCCTGTTTTGCCTCTTGTCATTGTCACCGTATGTGTACTAGATGCCGCTGACAGAGGCGATTCAGCAGCGCTACACAGCAGCATTCATTTGCTTTTGCATGATAGCAGAGATGGTTATCAGCCGTTCTGTACCATCTACCATGCCATTGTAAATTGGCAATGAGATGACGGTTACCAGTCCTTTTGTGCTGCACCATCTGCTGCTGTCATGGGTGCCCCTGGCTGAGATCGGCCGGGGGCACAAAAGACAAAAATGGGAATGACTCCCCAAGTCAATCTCTCCTTTATGGTATCTAAAAATAGAATCAGTCCTGCCTAGAATATGGGGCAAGTGTACTAGAGAACCAGTGTATCAGAGAACCAGAGAGCACAGCCGCTCTGTGTCAGATCCCGCAGAAATGATGAGCTGTATGCCATTCACAGGGGGTGCCCCTGCAACAACCCCACCTGTTGATTCCCTCCTCCCCCAGCCTTCCTGGGCTACCGTTGCAGTGTCCCCCATTTGTGTGATGAAGTAATAAAGAATGCAGGAATAAGAAACAGTGACTTGTTAGTGAGATATGAGGGGAAGGCAGCCTCCAGCTGCTATGATAATCCAGACAGGACATTAAGCAGTGTGGGGGAGAGGAGCCCAGCATCCCGCTGCTATGATAGTCCAGGCAGAACAGAATCTTTTCTTTACACATGAAAGGCAGGGGCTGATGGAGCTCAGCCCCCTGTTGCTATGATGAAGATGGTTACCAGCCGTACTGTACCATCTACTGGGAATGATCAGGAGTTTTTTACCCAGGCGCCCCCAGCCGACCTCACCGGAGGCCAGCCAGGAGCACTCACGGGCTGATGATGAGGACGGATACCAGTCCTTTTGTACTGCACCATCTGCCACAAGGCTGATGATGACGATGGATATCAGCCATATTGTACCATCAGCCACCCATGAGGGGGGCGCGAGGATGCTGCCGTTGACTGCTGCAGCATCGCGTCTATCAGCAGCATTCAGTAAACATAGGGTGACATTTAAAAGAGTCAAAAGAGGATTTTTTCCCTTTTACTTCTGGGAGTGGGTGACGGGGGTAAATTGACGAGTTATGCCCTGAACAACCGCGGACAATGTGTTTGACACTACAGGCATTGGGAGCTCAGCCGAGAATGCAAATGCTTTTCGGAGACTGCAGGAACTGTGGGATAGCTTGAGTCCTCAGTCCCCCCTCCCTCCCTCCATGAGCGTCCATTTGATTCTTTGGCTTTCCGTTACGTTTGTCACGCAGCAGCGTGCTGAGTCTCTGCTGTGGCCTCTGTCTGTAGATTTTTTAAAAATGCTTTGGCATTTCGTCTTCTGTAACGGAGCTCTGATAGAACAGATTTGCCTGCCCATACAGCGATCACATCCGTACGGTCCATGCTGGAGCTCTTTTTGGATTTGGATTTCGGACTGCATCGCCACCCGTGCTGATCGGAGCTCCACGCTGGGCAAACAGGAAATGATATTCAAAAGTTCCCGGGGCTTTTCCTGTCTACCTGGCCACTGCATCCGAGTTCTGATTGCTGTCCAGAGCGGTCAGTGGTGCACTGTGGGATACCACCCGGAGGCCAATACCGTCGATTTGCGGCCACACTAACCCTAATCCGATATGGTAATACTGATATTAGCGCTACTCCTCTCGTTGGGGAGGAGTACAGAAACCGGTTTAAAGAGCCCTTTATATTGATATAAAGGGCCTCTTAGTGTGGACGGGTGTGGCGTTAAATCGGTTTAATGCTCCTAAAACCGGTTTAAACGCGTAGTGTAGACCAGGCCTGAGGCTTGAGTCTAGGAAGGCTGATAGCCTGGGGTGGCATAGAGGGTTTTTTCAGCACAAATGTGCAGGAGCTCAGTGCACAGAGAGCTGTAAGCTGTTTGGAGCATGTACCTTCTTTTTGTTCTGTTTATGCAGAGCCCAGTACAATGGGGTTCTGGGCCATCGCTAGGGCTTTGAGATGCTATGGTAATATAAACAAACAATAATAATAGAGGTTACGGTTGCCAAGCCTTCTGGATTGTCCTGGAGTCTCCAGGAATTAAAGATTAATCTTTACTTAAAGATTATGTCATGTGATGAAACCTCCAGGAATAAGTCCAACCAAAATTGGCAACTCTAATGTAGGTTCAATTGAAAAGGATGTAATATGAGTGTCTGAAGTGTTCTGCAGTTTATAATCATCCACTAGGAGGAGCTAAAGGGTAATTTATTGCAAGGCAGAGCAGTCAGAGATTTCAGGTTACATAATTAATGAAGGGGTGGTAGCGTGGGCAGGGGGCCCCGTGGGACCTGGAGTTCTCCACCCTTGCCGTGTAGAGCTTTGTTCTGGAACTCTCTGTAGGAGTTTCAATTAGGAATAACTTGTGTCCTCTTTTGTTAATCTATAACAATGAGCACTGATTTTGAGGGTCCTGTCTCTGGTCCTTAAGGAAGCTTTATCCTGAGAGATGTAAACATGCCCGAGGAGCTTATTTTAAAAAAATGCACTGCACAGATTTTAGTGTAAGATTGAAATTCATTGTCATAGATAGATGCTGTGTGTATGTAATATTGGCACTCCACACACATCTATATAATAAAGCATTAAAATAAATGGAAGCTATGTTGATTTCATTTTGATTTCATTGCATAGCACTTCACTTTATACCTACTGGTTCATGCATATACTAGGAGCACTGTACTGCTGTTTGTGCTAAACAGTCATGTGTTGTACCTAGTTATGTAACTTATGGCAGGAGACATTAGGTAGGGCAACTCCCACCTTTTCATGTTCTCTGTATGTGTCTATATATCTCCTTACTATATGTTTCATTCTATGCATCCGATGAAGTGGGCTGTAGCCCACGAAAGCTTATGCTCAAATAAATGTGTTAGTCTCTAAGGTGCCACAAGTACTCCTGTTCTTTTTAGGTAGCATTGTTACACATAGTCTTACCCATTATTTTTCTTAGCATTCAAGCAGTATACAGCCTTTGAAGAAATGATGTATTGTTAGTTTTGTTATATTGATTCCTTGAGGTGAGCTGTTGCAAACAAGAGTTTGCTCTCCGCCTTAATCTTTACTGAGTTAAGTCTTGGTGTAGCGTAGTTTCTAGGAACTTGACTTTGGTGGTCAGGTTGAGATATCTGAAAGAGAGGTTTGCCTGGGTGGTGTTTGAACTCAGTTCAAGGGCTGGTATGTAGTGTAAATAAACAAATTACACTAAGAACATATCTTGACTCTATGCTGCTGCTTTCTCCTCCACTGGGAAAATGAATTTCAAGGCCTCAATATCTACTGCTGCTTGATAGACGGGTGATATAACTGTAAGATGTTACCGTGTTTTCCTGAAAGTCCCCTTTAAATAGATAGGCGTCTGTCTGCATGGTTCCAAGCCATGAACATTTTGTGTTTCAGATCAGGTGCAAAGGGCTACAAAATGAATCACACTCTCTCTCTCCCTCCTTTGGAAACTTAATATCAGTTTGTTCTTTGTTGTTTTATTTAACAGGACATAAATCATCAAAACTGAAATACAATTTCTCATACACAAAGTTCAAAGTGTATAGCACAGGGGTAGGCAACCTATGGCACAGGTGCCGAGCTGATTTTCAGTGGCACTCACAGTGCCTGGGTCCTGGCCACTGGTCCGGGGGGCTCTGCATTTTATTTAATTTTAAATGAAGCTTCTTAAACATTTTAAAAACCTTATCTACTTTACATACAACAATAGCTTAATTATATATTATAGACTTGTAGAAAGAGACCTTCTAAGAACATTAAAATGTATTACTGGCGCGCGAAACCTTAAATCACAGTGAATGAATGAAGACTCGGCACACCACTTCTGAAAGGTTGCCGATCCCTGGTACATCACATGCACTATATGCAATTTTCAAATGTCTGTGAACATGTTACTTTAAAACCACCTTTAATAAAAATGCCAAAAAAAAAAAAGTATGCTTCTCATTTAGGATGAAGTCGTTGGCAAGTTTGAAGTGAAACTCCTCAACACTTTCCAAAAGATTCATCTTGGACAGGAGAGGGCAAACCTCGGCCCGCGGGCTGGATCTGGCCCATCAGGGCTTTCAATCCAGCCTGCAGGATTGCCAGCCCCATAGCACAGCGGGGCTAAGGCAGGCTCCCTGCCTGCCCTGGCCCCACACTGCTCCCAGAAGGGCAGTGGAGGATTTAGAGTTAGTGGGGCCCTGTGACAGCTTCATTTTTGGAGCCACCCCCTTCAGACCCAGCCAAGAAGAAGAACATTCTCTCTTATCTCCCCCCAATTTTTCATTCTTTCTTTCTTCCTCCTCCTCCTATATTATAAGTAATAGGAAGTAAATGAAAATAAAGTGAGGTACCTTGATTGGGGCAGGGGGTTGGGGTGCAGGAGTGGGTGCGGGGGTCAGGCTCTGAAAGGGAGTTTGGGTGCAGGCTCCGGGCTGGGGCAGGGGGTTAGGGTGTTGGAGGGGGTGAGGGGTGCGGGCTCTGGGAGGAAGTTTGGGTGTGGGCTCTGGGATGGGGCAGGAGTTTGGGGTGAGGGAGGAGTTAGGGGGCAGCGTTTACCTTGGGCGGCGCAGCTCCCAAAGTGACCGGCACACTCCTCTGGCAGCAGCTCTTAGGTGGGGGAGGGGCGAGGGGACTCTGCACACCACTGCTCACAGGCGCTGCCAACACTGCTCCCACTGGCCGCAGTTCCCAGGCAGTGGGAGCTGCAGAGTCGGCTCTCGGGGCGAGGGCAATGTGCGGAGCCCCCCAGGGGCTGCAGAGACATGCCGGTTGCTTTTGGGAGCGGCGCAGCACGGAGCGAGGGAGGCAGCATGGGCAGGGAGTCACCTTAGCCCTGCTGTGCTGCTGCTGGCATGTCTCTGTGCCCCCCTTGGGGGGAGGGGAGCAATGAGTCCCTGTGTGCTGCCTGGAGTGGGGGCAGTGTGCAGAGCCACCTCCCCCAGCCAGGGGCACACAGAGACGTGCCAGCAGACAGCTGCTTCTGGGAGTGGCGTGGGGCCACTGGCCATGGCAGGGAGGCAGCTTGCCTGCCTGAGCTCTGCTGTGCCTCTGGCTGGGACTCAGACGCAGGTTGTCAGATGAGATTTGTCCTGCATTTAGGGGGCTCCCCTATCATTGGGGGCCCTGTGCCACTATACTGTTTGTTTCATGGTAAATCTGCCTCTGCGGAAGGAGCAAGCACCACATCCCTGCGGGAGGCAGAGGGCTCCATGCACTGCCCTCACCTGCAGGCACCACCCCTCACAGCTCCCATTGGCTGGGAACGGGGAACCGCGGTGAGGGCAGCATGCGATGGAGCCACCTGCCCCACCCCACGCCCAAGAGCCACTGCTGGACATGCTGGCCACTTCTGGGAGCAGCACGGGGTCAGGGCAGGCAGAGAGCCTGCCTTAGCCCCACTATACGCCACTGTCACCTCGGAACCGCTCAAGGTAAGCAGCCCCGGGCCAGAACCCAAACCCCAAACCCCTCCTACATCCCACACCTCAACCCCCTGCCCTTAGCTCCCTGCCACACCCCTCCTGCACCCCAACCCCCTGCCTTGAGCTCCCCCTGCACCCCATACTCCTCCTGCACCCAACCCCTTGCCTTGTGCCCCTTCCTGCACACCGCACCCCCTCCCACACCCTGCACTCCTTCCTGCACCTCAACCTCCTGCCCCAGATCTACATTCATGGCCCTGCATACAATTTCCCCACCCAGATGTGGCCCTCGGGCCAAAAAGTTTGCCCGGATCTTGTAGATGAGCAAAACATGGAGAATATTAACCCATATGTATATGAATTTGGGTTAATATTGTTCATGTTATATATGTAATATGCAAAATTGTAAGTGGCTAAAGATAGACACTTAAGGCCAAATTCTCTACTGGTGTAAGTTGGGGTAGCTTCTTTCCTTCAGTGGAGCTGTGCCAATCTACACCAGCAGAGAATTTTATCCTAAGAATGAAATTTTCTCCTCAACCGTAATATAGCAATTCTGAAAGAATTTACTTATGCTATTTTTCTAGGTTTCTCTCATTCACTGGTTCAGTGTCAGTTCTGAAATCCACCTGATGAAAACTGGCCCCCTGTTTTAGCTCTGGCAGGGCCGGCTCCAGGAGTTTTGCTGCCCAAAGCAGCCAAAAAAAAAAAAAAAAAGCCGCGATCGCGATCTGCGGCAATTCAGCAGGAGGTCCTTCGTTCCGAGTGGGAGCGATGGACCCTCCGCCAAATTGCCATCGAATACCTGGACGTGCCACACCCTTCCAGAGTGGCCACCCCAAGCACCTGCCTGCTAAGCTGGTGCCTGGAGCCGGCTCTGGCTCTGGACATATGGTCACTCCAGTTCTGCTCACTCCTTCTTTCTGAGTAAAATGAATGTAAAGGGGATAGCTAGTATACACAATAGGTTTATGCCTCTAACCTCCGATGACCACTTTTGTTCTAATCTTGTTTTACAATAGGTTACAAAATGAGTTTGGTGCTTTAGCACTGTTGTAATCTTTGCAACTGTGTTAAAGCAACCCAGGGCTGTGGGGTGTTGAGATTCATAATTGACTGGCAAAGCTGGATGAGGGGCTTGCATGCTGCCTACCCTCACTACTAATAGCTCTAGACCAGGGGGTCCCAAACTGGGGGTCAGGACCCCTGAGGGGGTCGCGAGCTTATTACATGAGGGGTCGCAAGCTGTCAGCCTGCATCCCAAACCTCACTTTGCCTCCAGCATTTATAATGGTGTTAAATTAAAGCACTTTTTAATATATTTATAAGGGGGTAGTCACACTCAGAGGCTTGCTATATGAAAGGAGCAGAGGTGAAAGTAAGCCGATACGGTCTGGTATGGCGTACCGGCAAGAGCCAGTACACTGTGCCAGACTGGACCGGCTTCCGCGGTGGTGATTTAAAGGGCCTGAAGTTCCAGCCACTGCAGGGAGCCCGGGCCCTTTAAATCCCCACCGGAGCTCCAGCAGCCGGGCTCCTGCACTGATTTAAAGGGCCTGGAGCTCCGCGGGAGCTGGAGCCCCGGGCCCTTTCATTCACCCCTGAGCCCCGGGGCTCCCAGCCACCTCTGCAGCTGGTAGCTCTGAGGTGATTTAAAGGCCCTGGGGCTCCCAGCCACAGCCGGAGCCCCAGGGCCTTTAAATCTTGAAAGGCCCCGCCTCTTCCGGTTGAGGCCACGCCCCTGCTCAGGACTCCAGCCTACCAGTAAGTCCTTTAAGTAACTTTCACCCCTGGAAAGGGGTCACCAATACAAAAGTTTGGAAACAACTGCTCTAAACAAAGCTCTTCACACAAGTCTGTTAAAAACGTTAAGCAGAAAGGGGAACGTTGAGGGAGCTAGATTCTGCTGTAATTGGTATCAATCCGGATTTACTCTTCTGATATCAGTGTAAAAACAATATGAGATCAGAATTAAACTCATAGATTTTCCATTCCATATAACAGACTTGCCCAGACTGGAAGGCTCACTCATGAATGGTGATCTTTTGGATGTAATAATCACTTTGCATGCTGGGACCATAAACAGTATTTACAAGGATAGTGTATTTTGTTTGCATGGTTGCTAGTCACAGCTCTGAGTCTCAAGCAGTAAGGTTACAGACTTGTACATAGGAGTGATCAAGCATTTTAGAATGCAAGCTCATGACGTCTTAATTCTCCTTGTCAGATGTTGCCACCACTTAAATTATATGAGGAGGGTTTGTGGTGTGGATTATTTTTACCTTCAGAGGACATCTAGCTCCTTCATCTGAGCCCTGTTTGTATGCATGAAGATAAAAAAGACAAGAGGCCAATACACTTACGCAAAGCTTCAATAAATCCAGCAGTTTTGTCTCTCAGAATTGCAAAGCAAAGATGCATTCAGCTGGGCATATGTCAGCTTTCTTTTTATTTAATGTTACTGGCATGCAGCCACATTGAGGTTTTTTTGTTTTGTTGTTTTTTCTCTGTATTACAAGGTCAGCAGGACCTTAGCAACTGTTCTCAGTTTTCATATTTGGGAGCTTCACACCTCTGCAAACTGTCTTTGCTAAAATGTAGGTCTCCTGAAATCAAAGTCTCTCTTCTAGAAGGAATAGTATATAAGCACTGAAGAAGCCATTAAAAAAAAGAAACAAACGTCTGCAGCGGGCAATGTTTTTAGGAATCCATGAAATTTCATTTTCAAAATCTATATTTGAATTCATATGATGCTTTTGTTTCTCTAGGTCTGACTCACTGCAAGGAAAAAGAAAAAATCTTTTGCAAACTCATTGCTGAAAAGAAAGGCGTATCTGGGAGTGATATCTTGGATCTCCTGCTGAAAGAAGAAAGAGAAAATGGCAGAAATATAGGTAAAACACTTTACATGGATTGCAATGTCCAATCATTCCCAGTCAGCAAAACAGCTGAGGATGATGTCTGCCTGAGCAGCAAAAGAAGGAAAATGTGTGCAACTCAGAACCTTCCTTCCACAGCCGCTGGTCTAGTATCAGCAGCACCTGCTCAATTCCATGCCATCTACAGCTTGCCATCTGTGTCGGTGAAGTCAGAGCTGGCAGGAGAGTTAAGACAAAGATCTGCTTTGGAAGACAATTGCTTTCAGCTGTCATGGGAGGCGCTCCAGCTGGAAGAGGATGAAGACATGGGGGAGGGGGATGAGGAGTGCAGTGAGGAAGAAAACCCATTTGCTGTTCTTGAAAAACTGATAAAGGAAAATCAAATGCTACGAAAAGAAAATGCACATTTGAAACAGATGCTGCTAGCAGCCCAGAATTCAGGTAAGCGTGTTCTTATTCTGTGATTCCAGACAGGATTTGAAACCACGTCACCTTACACAATAAGTATTAGGATTATCTTTATAGTTTTGGGGTGAACGTTTTACCATCATGAATAAATTTGGTCAACTAGGGACAAACCTGTTTTGTGAATAAGAGCCCTGAGTTCAATTTCCCACTATTCCTGGAGTCTTTATTATTCAGTTCTCAGTGGTATGATGTCATTGGGAATTGAGGGCCTCCAGGACCACACAGGAGATGTTCAGCATTGCCCAGCATCAGGTCTTTGTGAGCAGGTGTTGTGACAGATTTCCCATACAGCTCTCCCAGTGCATCTCAGTGATGGCCTACCACCACCTCCTACACAGGTCCCAGACCTGGAGTTCCCTTGAAAAAAGACAGTTAGCTGTTGTCAGATTGTGGTGAAATGGATACACATCTGATGGGAACCAGAGTGTGTCCACCACATTCATTTTGACTCCCAGCACACTAGCAAGTTAGCTTTCAGAATATTTATTAACAAGTTCTCACTTCTGTTTAATAGCCCCTGAGAAGCTTAAAATGAAATCTGATGTTTTATTGTTTTTCCTCCACTGCCTCCACATATGCATTTGTCCTTGGAAACTTTTTCATGAACGTAGTGCAGCTGGCACTGATACTTTCTGAAAGAAACAGTAATGCCTGTGTTTTGAGTGGAAATAATATATTTATCTGGATGTCAGAAATAATTATATATATTATATAAAGAGTAAATCAGATTTGGTCCAACATTACAAACTTTGACAGGATTTCAAGGAAAGCTTGTTCTCTCCAGCACAGTGTTCTGAATTTTCCTTCCATGTATGAACTTTGAATTTTTATTTGAATAGCAAATGCTTTAAATTTGACATTTCCGTGCCTCTTGCAACGTGTGACCTGTTGTCAGGGACTGTTAACCACGTCTCAGTCTAATGCCTCTTTAGTAACCACAAGAAGAAATTTGTTTCTTTTAAGTAACTGAAATCTTTTTATGTGAGAAAGGAAGGTTGTCGCTCACCCTGTGCACTTTCAGAATACTAAGCTTTCCTTTAAATGTCTGTTTAAAATATGGTTTTTTGGTTTAAAAAAATACTCCCTATGTAACTCCTTGAAGACAATGGGAGTCTTTTCATTGACTTCAACAGTCTGTGGATCAGGCCTTTGTTGCGCTGACACCTGCTGAGGGAAGGAGGGATAGACCTAGCTGTGTGCATCTTTGAGACTTACTGAATTCTGTAATAACCTTGATACTCTGAATGGTTACATATTGTTCCCTCAATCCATGCATACAGCTGTCATTGGCAACAGTTGGCCGTGCATGTGGATCAAGGGTACAATATGTCATTTCTTGACAGCGCTTCTGAAAACAGTTCATCCTGATCTGGCAGCCTCTTTACATGAACAACATTTGGAGAAACACTCTCCTGCAATAAATTGCCTGACAGAACATATGGCTAAACTTTGTGTTACACGGGTGCACTAAGGGCTCCAAAGGTGGCAGGATATAGTCACTGAGGCATACAGGTCTAGATCTAGACTAGCTTCATCCTCACACTTTGTTGATGCACATAGGGAGGTTTTAAACACCGAACCTAAATAAATAACTAAACAATTGTTTGCCTGTTTTTCTTCATACACATCCTTCATGCATTTCATTTTGCTCAGAATTGTTGTAGAAAGCTCCTTCTGCTTTTAGCTCAACAAAGGCCTTTTAGTCATTTTATCTGCTCTCCCTGACTGTACTATCCTCAGTGACAGATATTATATATTTAAAATTTGACCTACATACAGTAGTATTAACACACAGCCACTTAACGGCGTAAGTGTTGTATTAACTTAGATGGAATATATGGGCCAAAGGTGTTAAAATAATCCAGTCATTGCCCATCATTAAACAGTGATTGGGGTTTGGTATACAGAGACCACAGCCTCCTTAGGACAAGGGCAAATACCCCATTAAAAATCCTTTTACTCTTTAATAAAAGGTAAAGGAAGGAAGGAAAACAGTTAGAGCATTTGAAATGTAAAATATTAAATAAGGCTCTTATTTTAACCACATCGCTTGTTCCCTTTCCCTGGAGAGCATTTTAGAAGGAAAGACCTCCTTGTTTGACACTCTCTGAGATGGTATCAAAAACGGCAATAACTCTTCTTTGAGGGGAAAGAGAACATGTTAGTTGACATGGACCGGAGCAGTTGATGTTGCTGCTGTTGTTGTTGTTAAAGTCCAATCCCCTTTCATTCCAGCTGGTGCTGGGGATTCAGCTGGAGCCGGTAGAAGTGTTGATGTTATCTGGGTCCCTTTTTCTGGTTGGGTCTGGTTAGGACATCTCTCATGATTAGAACAAAGAAGGTCTGGGGTTTCAGGAGTTTGTGGGGTGGTACAGCCACGATGGTGAAGCTCACTCCAATAGCCACTGTCTGTTCTTCCATAACTTCCCTCCAAAATGTCTTTCTTTAAGGACCCAAGAAGGGAATGATGGGTGGAACACCCTCATTATTTTGTCCACCAATTAAGCCTAATATCTGACATTCCAATTTTGATTGACTGGTTCCTTGTTCCACATTTTTCTTATTTACCAGGCATGATCTTAACACAGTCCTTCTAATTATATCATACTGCCTTATCGTTTGAACTAATTCAGTCTCTGTCTCCCTACCATACCTTTTCCCATCAACATTTGTTGTTATAGGTTACTGTGGCATTGTATGAACTTTCAGATACTTTTTAGAGTTGAGCTTACAATTAGGGTCGATTTGTAGCTGCAATTATTACAGCGGTATACTTTAGACATGTCCCCTTGTTGGGAGGGTGTGGAGGTGCACCGACTAAGTAGAACTCCAGTAGGCACAATGCCTCTTGGAGCTCCCAGGGGAGCAGAGAAATGTGGCTAAGACACCATTCTAGAGGGTGCAAGGGCTGCTTTCCACCATTGGTGACTACACTGCTAGACAATGTGGAGGTGTCCCAGCCCGTTAAGCCTAATGATTCAGTGGGGCCTAGCCTGATTTTACCAGTGAGAGTGTGTCTGGCACTTATTGAGAGAAAAGCTTCATGCACCTTCAGCCCCCACCCACAACAGACTCACTCACTGCAGGATACAGTCTGTCCTACAGTCAGACTTTGGGGCCCACAAAGTCTTTGGTCATATTTCCCACTAATTTCAGGGACCTAACAATATAAAGGAGAATCTCCATTTTAATTTTTAAGCACATTTCTAGTTCTATGTCTTGAGAGGACAGCCTGGGGAATAAAGCTGAGTTGAAAGGTTGTCAGTAATATTTTTCTAAAGATGACAGCTTATACCATTTTTCCTTCACAGACTGGCTTTTGGGGTCTGTGAAAACTATGGTCATGGATCCTTATCCCTGAGAGTCCCAGGTCAGTCTTGGATGGTGAGGACAGTTCCTCCCAGGCTGCCACTGATGGACTGCCACACACTCTCTCAGAAGTAGTTATTTACAGGTCAGTCATCAGCTGGGCAGCCAGCATGAAGTCTAGCCACAGAAAAGGGCATGTCAATAGCATGGGAGGTTACCCAGAGTAGTAGACTAGGTACAGAACTGTATTCTAATTCCAGGCCTGAGACTAACTCCTGCGCTGGCCTAAATTACTTAACCTGTCTAGTTAGCTCCCCATTTGTAATATCGGGATAATACCCACTATACAGGTGGTGGTAAGGTAGCTGTAATAATGTAGTAGTTAATGTTTAAAGCACGGTATGTGCATTGGATCCTGCTAAAATTTCACAGTGGGAGCTAATTGTCCACCAGACCCCCTATTTGCTTGGACAAATGTCCCTTGTAATTTTTTTTTAACTATTGGCAACTATGCTCACAGCCCAGCAGCATCAGGTCCTCTTCTGCAGCTGGATTTTTCCCTTCTCGACACTCTTTATGTAAAGTGTGTCATTTATATTTGGACTGCACTCCAAAGAATTCTCATTGACTTACCCCAAAACCATCAGGCTGGCCTTGTGTGCAGTGGTACGATCATGTGAACAGAAATTGGTTAGGTTTGGCGGGGGCAGTGAAAAAGTGGTTGGCAGGCTTGGTCTGACTTACCAAGGAGTCACCTCAGTCTGGATCTTAATGAACGAGAGAGCAGCGAGTGAGATTAGTTTTCTTTTTTTGCTCTCTTTATCCTTGTCATTGGGCCAATGACCCTTCAGTAGAATTAAGACCCAATTGGCCCATGAGAAACTAGTGGGCTACAGTTGGGAGCAATCAGGTATTCCGGGTGGTGGCTTTTAGCTAATTAGTAATGGAGCAACTGAGCTAGAAAGAGGCTGTTAGAGCAGCATAACGAGTTGTTGGAAAGGAGGAGGGAAAGAAAGAGGGCTCTCACTCTAGAGAAGTCCTGTGGCTGCTGCAGGAACCCATAGGAGGTGGAGCGGTAGAGACAAGTGCTTAGCGGCGACATTGAGAGCCCCAAGAGAACTGTCAGGATCCCTGGGGAAGGGAGACCACGGCCGGCCCTAGACCAAATGGCACCCCAGATGAGGAGCATCTTCAGTGCCCTCCCTCCTCCATTGGTTAAACTTTTACTGCATTTGTAGCCCAGTGCCCCCCACGTACAGCATGTCAGGCAGTCACCTGCATCGCCTGCCCCTAAATCTAAGCCCTGAGGGAGACAGTTGGGTGCTCCTATCAATAAGTTCCAGCAAGGAAACTGGGGACTGTGCCTAGATCAGACAGTCCTACAGTTTGAATCTGGCTCCTGGAAAGGAGATAGGAAGATCCACAAGGAGTGGAGTAGGCTCCTGGGTGGAGGGGATCCTGAGTTAGGGTCTACAATGGGTAGAAGAAACTCACAGAAAATAGGTTAAGCTCCTGTTGGGGATGTCCTGAGGTAGGACTGTTAATGGAAATAGGGAGACCCGGGAGATAAAGTGCCACATCTCCTGGGGAAGGGAGGTAGTCAGGGAATCCTGCTGGGGAAGCAGCAATGTAGGAGAAGCTCTGCAGGGGCCAGGAGAAGGGGCCCAGGAAATAGAGCAGAAGAAGTTATTAGTTTGGAGATTCATTTTTTGGATTTGCATTTGGACCTTTCGGTTATTCCAGAAGGGGGGTTGGATTGTGACTTGGCCAGAAGACCAAGCCATGGAAAGCCCTGTGAGAGGCAGATAGCCTGCAGGAGGTGCTGGAGCTGAAGATACCAGTGACATTATGTACAGACTCAAGGGGGCATGCAAAGGGAGAGTGTGTCCCATCAGAATCCCTATGGAGAAAGTGATTTCCCCCCTCAGACCCTTTAATGAGCCCCTCATGCTTTACATCTAAATGTTACTAAAATCTCCAGCTCTTTCTGCTGACAGGAGTGAAATACCAAAAAGTGGAGCAATGGACCAAAACGAACGGAAAAAAGGGAGGGGGGACTTTGTTTTTTTTTTTAAGACTCTCTAGCGTGGTGTCTGGAAAAATATTTGACACCAGGGGTTGTGAGCTTTTGTGCCAAGAGAAATGTTCTTAAACTGCCTTTAGCCCTTATTAAATCCTAACGTATTTCTAGTTCTGAGGTTAGTGATTGTTTGGTGATAAGGGTTGATGACAGCTTTTTAGGTGTTATAGCTTTAGAGGGAGGAACCGTTCTGAACAAATGTTGAATCCATAGGCTAGATCCATCTTGTCTGATAACTGGAAGCAAAGGAGATTTGTAAACCAAATGTTACAAGTCTGAAGGCCTTCAGGAGCTGAAGAGTCGCAGAACATTATTTTATCTGAGCCTTCCGGGGTGCTGGCCCTGAATCAGATGATGTGATGATGTCCCAAAATTTTAAGTAGTGACTCCTGTTTTGCATGTGTACAGTATCTACCTATTTTATGGTTTGTGCTTTTCCACTGTCTAGAAGTGCTACTGTTCAATTTTAGATTTCCCCTATTGGTAAAATGAGTAATTTTACTGGTGTCTTTGGGTATTCAGAGTACTGCGAAGTTATAAGAATTGGGATTCTGGACAAATATTATAAAAGCATCACTGTTCTACAACAAAATAAAAGATGAACTTTAGAAGCGAGTACATGGCCTAGATTTCAAACCACAGTTCCTTCTGAGTGCACTTATGGTAAGTTGTTACAGAAAAAAATTTCATATAGTGAAGCGCTCTCAGACAATCAGTCAGAGAAATACTTTTAGCTGTATTTTACCCAGCATGTGACATACTGAAACCAAACTCTGTTCCCTACTGCCAAGACAGACTGGTTCATATAACTGCATACGCATTCTCTCACACACACACAACTCACACAGTATGTGCCTGATTACAATACCACAAACCCACAAAATGGACTGCTTCATACACATATGCGTCTGTTTCCAAGGAAACAGAACTACATTTCTGGCAAATGCACACAATTTGTTACTCATATCTATTACCATGCCAGTTTTCAAACCTTTTTCTCCAGCTACAGTATGTGTTTCCTAATACACAGTCTAAGCTAAATAAAATGTTTGTGATTGCTACTGGAAAGCTGTCTTCTGTTATTAGCATGGATGCATAGTGACAGTGGATTTCACTCTCTCACATGCCTTCCAGGGGATGAGATTGAATGGACATGGTTGAAAAGTAACTATTACAGCAGGGTTTCCTGGGTTGGTGGACAATAGGTTCATGAATGAGGTGACACTGGGCCAGATTTTAAAGGTATTTAGGCATTCACTGGGACGGTCAAAAGTGCCTAAATCCTATTGAAATCACCTTATTACTGAACCTACTGTTCAGCAAGTGATTAAAGTGCCAGCTAAGGGCCAAACCCTATCCTGTATTATGTGGATGTGCTGAGGAGAAATGGGTGTAGGAAAATTCTTCCTCTCCCAACCCACCCATTCAGCAAGAGAGTGCCTAGTGCTCAAGAAAGTACAAAACTGAAGGCTACCATAGCCAGTCTACACTAACTCTGACTGTTGCTAGCCCTGGTGAACCTGCTCAGTGCTAGACCAATGATGGGAGAAGTGCCTACAATTCTTGGTGTAGATACCACTTTAGAGCAAAATGGTTCTGGTGGCAGATCACTGCTTGGCTGCCAACGAGTCAGATAGGATTTTCCCCCTGAAGGTACACAAGACATCTTCACTGGTGGAAAACCGTAGAAAAATAATGGATTTTGCCTCAACTTTTATGCTAAGATAGTTATTGTAGGTGAAAATTGCTATTTTCATATTTGAATTCAGAAAATTATCTGTAGACCAGATCTAAAGAAAATAAAATATAAGCCCTCTCTGGTAACCTAGAGATGGTATGAGGATCAACTTACTCATTTGCTGTATCTCCAACTCCACTCTTAGTGGTGTGCCCCTCAAATGTTCTTTCAGCTGGTGATCTGTCAATGAACTAAGAATTCAAATGGTATTGGGGGCTGCCAAGAATTGTAATTTATCAAGCAGCATCTCCATGCTCCCAAATCCACCTCCTGGAAGATAGCCACACTGCACCACACTAATCCAGCAAGGGATTTAGAATGTACTGACTAGTCAAAGTAGGATGACAAGGGTGGCATAAACCTCCCTAAATATATATTTTGAATAATTTTGCTTTGTATATGGGGCCGTGATGCAATTTTTTGCCATCTTTACTAAGGCAGATCTTTGCAAAACAAATGTGGAGTTCGTTACTGTGGCTTGTTTTAAAACAGTTAATTGAAAAATCTGTTTTCACTGTAAACATCTTAAAAGGTGAAAATGTTTATGTAAGTCTAGCACCAACACAGTTACTCAGAGCACACCCTGAAACATCCATTAAAACACTGCTTTACAAGAAATGATGACTAGACAAGAAACTTGTCATAAGCTGTACCTCTAGGGCACCCCCTTGAGGCGAGGATAGGCCCCTCTCTCTTCTCAAACATCCTTCTCTGGCTGTAGGCATTGCTGTATCACCTGTTCGGAGTGCAGCTTGCAGTCCCCGGGTTGTATGTCTTAGGGGAGCAGCTCCCCCGCTTTTGTCCAAAACAAAAAAGGCAAACAAAATAGTCCTGCAGCCCACAAAGCAGTGTGTGTTTGCCCTGCTGTTCCCCACAAGGCCAAAGGTAAGTTTCTGTGAAGGGAGCTGGATTCCTAACCCCTGTGTGTCTGAGAGACCCAGCCTGAGTGCCCAGGGCTCTAATAAAAAGAAAAACGAAGTACAGATGGTCCCTTTACATGCAGTAGAGGCTCTTCAGCAGCTTCACTGGTAAACAGCCCCTGCTCTGTGGGACTAAGGAGCTCTTGCTCTGCTTCCCTCTGAGTGCCACCTTTAACGACCTTCCCATCTCCAGTCTTGCCAGGCCTCATGAGTGCACTGGGTTGGGGATGCTTGTGCCTAAAAGAGCTCTTTAGATCCTTCCTGATTGTGGTGGGGAGCTTCCCCCTCACCGAGGTCTGTTGGCCAGATCTTCAGGCATGGCCAAAATGCACAGAGCTGAAGCCAGAGGTTTATGCAGAGATGACTCCTTTGCACTGCCTTGGTCCAGATGCTGTTCTTTGTGTGCCATTCTCCCTGCACTGTGTTAGAGCAGCCTGAAGGCTAGTCTAACTTATGCTTCCCTGTAAGCTAAGAGTTTCCTAGCAAAGTGGGCATAGTAGAAAGTATTACGCAAAGATGCTGCTATGTGAGAGTTCAGTGTCAGCAAGTAATCCAAGACTACAGACTGAATTGACCCATTATGCATGTGACTCTTTAATCAGTGGAGATTGCACCATGACTGTAAACCCTTCAAAATACTTTCCTCAGTCCACTAGCATTATCTCTGTCTTGCTCAGATTCAGTCAGCTGTTCTTCCTCCATGAGCTGATCGCATCCAAGCACTGGGCTATCTTGGTGGTAGTGCAGTGGTCATATGTGATGAAAGATAGGTAGAGCTATGTATCATCTGCATATTGCTGGCACTTGAGTCCACGTCTTTAGACTAGTTCACCTAGTGGCCTCATGTAGATGTTGAAAAGGACCAGAAAGAGAATTGATCCTTGTGGATCCCCACAGGTAAGGGGACTAGTGTTGGAGGTGCAATTTCCTATCACTTCTTCTTTTTTTTTTTTTTTCGTTGAGAGATTTAATGATGAAACAAAAGCCAGCCACGGTTTACAGACGACGACCCCGGCGACCACCCTTTCTGCGAGTGCTGTCAGAGGGGATGGGGGTGACATCCTCAATGCGCCCAATCTTCATTCCAGAATAAGCTAGAGCTCTGAGGGCTGACTGGGCACCAGGTCCAGGAGTCTTGGTCCTATTTCCATCTGTAGCTCACAGCTTGATGTGAAGCGCAGTGATGCCCAGCTCCTTGCACCGCTGGGCAACATCCTGGGCTGCCAACATAGCAGCATAGGGCGAAGACTCGTCTTTGTCGGCCTTCACCTTCATACCACCAGTCACTCGGCAGATGGTTTCCTTGCCAGAGAGATCAGTTACATGGACAAAAGTGTCATTGAAGGAAGCGAAGATATGGCAGACGCCAAACACATTTTCCCCTTCGGCAACCTGCGGTCCCAAGCTGATGATCTGCTCTTCCTTCTTCTCCTTACCCTTACGCATTGCCATTTTTGTGCGTCTTGTTGGGTGCATCCCTTCAAACCATTTTAGTGCATTACCCTGGACCCCTGTAACCTCTCCCATGTCAGACAGAATGATCAACAGTGTTGAATGGTGTAGCGGCATCCAGGATGATGATAGTGGATGTTTGTCCTCTATCCATAGACAGGAAGAGATCATCTATCAGTGCCACTAAGGCTGTTTCATCAATTCTATGCCAGTCTACGTGATCTTCACTAAGCCAGGTAGGTAGTGTCTGCTAAGTCCACCAGCAGTTTGGTGCAAAGATGTTGCACCATGCCCAAAGACCTGGCTTTAAATGTTGTTCTCCACGTTTCATTCAATTTTAAAGCCTGGAATGAAGAGAGGTAGAACTGGAACATTCTATACATTCAATATACCAGTTACTTTAAGGTTTGGAAAGCATGGAAACTGTAACATGCTTTTTCAGGGCTTCAGAACCTATGCTGAAATGTATAGCTTAAGTTCTTTAAATGAATGCTTCAGACCCTAGTTAAATTTATTATGCTCAGTTACAATATGGAATCTTCTACTGTCAATCATACTATCATATACTTATCATGTGTCCTAAAATAGGGGGTGTTAGCAGCTAGTTGGCAGATACTGCATCTTTGCTGGAGCCAAATGAAGCTTTTGGACTGCACTAGGGTCAGCTAGAAATTGTGTGTGTGTTTGTAAATCCCAGGGTGAGCATTATAAGATCTGTTTACTGAGGCTTCAACAGCAAACAATCAAACATACATTTTAACAAAAGGCTATACTGCAAGCTTTGGATATTTCCTATTCTAGAGCTGAATTTGCATTTTGGTGGTGGGTGAGAGATGAAAGGGATTAGAGGTGGCCAAGAAGGTGGGCTTTGGATCTGAATTAGATTGGGGCTAAGATTTGGCTTTTAGGTTCAAGGTCCAACCAGGGTTAAGATGCAGGCTCAGGCTTAAAATTAATATAGCTGAAGTCTCACAAACATTTCTTGTAGGATTCCAGACCACAATGGCAGGGACTTCCCAGTTCTGTTGTTCACATGAGATTTCTACTCTTTGGGTCTGTAATTGTGCAAGAATAATTTGTATGATTCTGCCCACATCCAACTTGGAAGCAGGAAACAAGACCTCTTGCAGTTTTGGAACCTATTGAGAACCAAAATTGTGGAGGTAGGATAACATCTGCAATTGTGAATCTAAACCCCACAAAATTTAAATGATTCCATGTTCCAAAGTTGGCCCATTTCTAGTTACACTGGACATCAGCAGAATCAAGGGCCACAATGCAGTAGTTTGTTATAGGTGGAAGCTTTAAAAGTAAAAACCTCTGAAGTAACTTTGTTTTTTTCTTTAAGCACCATTCAGGTTGTTCTCTCAAGAAACACGTGACTCAGCTGCCTATTACCTGCGGTTGGTCCTGGAAAACTTAGAAAGAACAGTTACAATGGATTCTTCTCCTTCACCTCAGGCAGTGGGAAGCAAAAATTCTACCACAACAGTCAATAAGGTAATAGCAATCTTCACTGGATAAAAATGGTTTGAGGTTTCAGCCTTTAAAGCACAACCCTTTTTTAATGTCATTCTTACTCTATTTTTTTCATCAGACTGTTGGGTTTTTTTATGTAGAATCTAAACTGTACAGAGATTGTTACCTTTCAGATCCATGTGCAGTATTACATGTCCTATAGAAGTTTAATATTATGTGTGTATGTGCATAAACATTTATAGAGCATGTGATGAGGTCTCTGGAAACTTAAGCACAGTATGACAACGTTATCAAAGTTTTTGTGAAAAGGACATGCTTTTTCCGTGGTGTCAACGTCTTTCAGAGGAAAGAGTAAGTTAAAGAAATTCAATGAGAGGCATAATTAGACACTACTGGCTTTGTTGTTGTAATGTGTTTACTGGTGACAACCTAGTATGTGTTGCATCTAGGTCAAGTCAGGCCAATTTACCTAATTCCGTGCAATTATTATTTTGTAGCAATCCTATTCCCAGAAGCCCTCGAATGACTAAATCCAGTTATTCTGAACTCTAATCAAAGTTAATCTGATGACTGAAATGGTCTTTGTAGTGGTTGCCATGTAGCAAGCTGGTTAAAACTGAGACATAGAAGGGTTAAGCATCTTGCCTGGGGAGACATTGTCACCTTGGCACAAGGTTGGCAGTAAGGAGACCAAGATATGACACAGGATATGTCACTTAACCTCTCTATACTTTTGTTTCCACAGCTATAAATGAGGATACATATATGCCTAACTACATCATGTCTGCAAAGTGTTGTATCTAGTAAGTGCAAAGTATTTAGCCAGCCACTGGCAGACATGAGACTAGAACTCAGAACAGAGATGGTCAAAAAAGGGAGCATTTTTTGTGAAAAATTTGTCCGGTTTGTCCGAGAGCGTGATGGCCCCCAGCCTTTTTCTCTTCCCTCTGAGGAGGTTCTTCCTCTGGCAGCTTCTTTAAAATTTAATGCACATTTTTGAGTAAAAGTGGCCCACTGCGTGCAAAAAAAATTAATTAATTAATAAAAAATAAAAATCTAAATTGTGGAACATCTGTTACATGAAACTCTGATGGAGAAAAATATATTAATTTTTTCAGAATTCATCCAATTTTGCAGTTTTTCAAACCATAATATAAGCAAATATTAATTGGGGGAAAAAATTGATGAGTATTTTGCCCAGTTCTATTCTAAACATATAAGCCCAGATCATCAGATGAAAGAGACTTCCACTCAGTGCTGCTGAATGGGGAAGGGGTTGAAGTGAAAGGTGTCTTTTTGCTAGTTCTGCACTGCCCCAGTGCCTATGGCTGCTAAGGGGATATATACTTCAATTTGGCTCAGCATAATTTAGAGCGGCTCTGAGACCACAGTGCATCTGGGTTTTTTCAGTAGAACTGATCAAAAACCAGAATTTCTGTCTCATGGGAAATCCTGGTATTTATTTACTTCTTTTTATTCTAAATAATGACAAAATATCGAACACTTTGTAAACAGAAGTTCTGAAAAATTTCAGTATGGAAATGAAAAGTTTTAACACTGTTACTTGGACCTTTTTGAGCAAAATGAAATGTTTCAACATTCCTGAATCTGAAAATTTTGTCACAGGTCAGTTCAATGTTAACAATGCATCCACTTGAGCTGCCATATTACCTCATAGGAGTTGTGGTTTGGGTGCCTCATGGCCTCCTATGGGCCAGGCTTCCCAGCCACACTGCATCTTCCATAGTGAAACATGATTGTGAGATTACTGTGATACATGGTAGCAGCTCAGTCAGAGGGGAGACTTTGGTGCATCATGGGAGATTTAGTTTGGCTACAAGTCTGACCCATAAGGGAGAACAACTGGGGTATAAGACACCTGAATTCCAGTTTCTATGAGGTGTCACAGCATCTTAGAAGGAGGCATATTAATATCAAACTGGTCCAACACGTAATGTTTCATTTGAGTTGACTGACCCAAAATGAAATTATTTGGAAACTAAATGTTTTAATTCAACTTAACCAATGGCACGTTAATTTTTTTTCTTTGCAAAATTGGTATTTTCCCATGGAAAATTTTGATTTATTTATTAATTTTTTTGCAGAAACATTTTCTGTTTAAACATTTTGACAGAAAATTTCCAAGCAGCTCTATTTATCAGACAACAGGCCACACCTTTTCCTCCCCTGATACTTTTCTTACTCTCATGTTAATAGATGGGTTGTGGCTTAGAGCTAGCTATGCCAGTTCCATGCCATCATTGGATTCCTCATGCCAGGTTACTATATAACTAAGTGCTAAGTGTCACTGTAGTAATCTTCTTATGCTGTCATGTATATGTAGTAATAACAGGACTATGAAATTATCTGACCACTAATTCATTTTATCTCAACTATAGAAGTCAGTTGAAGTTTGCCCAAATAATAGTGGAAGGCAGACATAGTGGGGGAACAAAGGTGACTTTTCTGAGGATATATCGGGGACTAAGGAAAGAGAAGATGATCTTCAGCCCTGTGGAGAGGGAGTTCAAATGAAGATCATTGTCATGTTACACATAAACCATTGGATTCTTTGGGAACTGGCTGGAATTAAGACAGTTACTAGAAGGCAAAAGAAAATTACTGGTCTTACTGAAGATCATGATTCAGTTTGGTGGCTGGAGTGAGTTTGTGTTACTGGAGAAAATTTTTTCTTAAGAATCCTGTTAAGGAATATCCCTGTACCCAAATTGTTTCTTTAAAAGGATGAGAGCTAGAATGTTCTAAAATCTTATCAAGGTAAGTTTCCTTTTAAATACACTTAGAAATAGAGAAGTATCTGACTCCTTTTTTTTTCTTTGTCTTGCGGCCCTAAAGATAGAGAAATAACATTAAAATGCTTGTAGAGTATGCTTGTAGAGACATACATTTTATATGATAGTTATAAAGAGCCCTTCACAAGGTTGTATCAATTATGTTATCTCATGTGGAGAATGATGACATTTCTTCTGACTAGATTTATGACCAATGATGTTTTGGATTAGTCTGACCAGCAAACCAAGCTTTGTATGTAGTCTCAAACTATTGTCACATGTCAATAGTAAGGGTTTTTTTGTTCTTTTTTTTTTTGAGGGGGGGGGTTGGCAGTAGGAGGTATTGAGGAAGATTGTGCATTTGCCAAAGCTGTAGCTATACAGTACCTGAAATGCAAACGTATATCAGCAAAGTAAGATTAGCGCTCAATAATCACAGCAATATTTGTATCCATCTCTCATGTGCATATAGTGGAGATGTTGCTATTATCTGAAATTAAACTGAAGTCTAAGATGGTGTGAGTGCCCTGATAGTGGATGAAGCATGGTTTGACAGATTTTTATGATAAGTCCCAGTGCAACCAGAATTTTAATAATACACAAACACCTATTATGTATGTACTTGCACTCAATTTGAAATAAAATGTAATAGAGTAAATCATAAAAAGTCAGTTTCAATGGTCTACAGACAGCCTTGTGCCTTTACAGAATAAACTTTGTGTCCTCTCCCACCCTGTATAACAGCAGGAACTTTCAGTTGCACTTATGCCACAAAACCGAAACAATGGGTGTCTTAAATCTGTAATGTGTTCAGTAGACATGAATTTACCTTTTCCCATACCTAACCCCTTCAAGCTGTTGGGACACTTTAGTAGCCTGGCTTTCTTCAGGGCGTTAATTAGTACAGTTCTCCTTGTAAAGTGCTACACAAAAGAGAAATAAGGCAGAAATGTCTCGAGAGGGATTGGAGGTGTGCAGCACCTAGAGGTCTTCTCCCCCTCTGCTGGGGCTTTGACACTACCCCTGGCAGGGTGGATGTCCTGGACCTCCAGTCCCTTGAATTGCTGTGAAC
This sequence comes from Mauremys mutica, assembly GCF_020497125.1. NCBI lineage: Eukaryota > Metazoa > Chordata > Testudines > Geoemydidae > Mauremys > Mauremys mutica. The sequence goes on along the minus strand of NC_059073.1, from coordinate 69,059,183 downwards.
GGGAAGAACATAATTATTTAAAGGCTTCTAGAGCTGAGTGGTGTCAAAGGCCTCCACCTTCCCTTTCTGTTTCAGGTTCTGTGGCTTCAACTACACACCTTACAGCTGTTTCAACCAGCTGCACAACCATAGCCTGTAGTGAGGGGGCGTGGCCTCCCTCCCTGACAGATGGGTAGAGACCCGCGACTGCCCCCTGCTGAGCAGAGCTGTGACACCTGTGGCCACCCTGCCAGAAGCAGAGGGGCGGGACAGGAACCAGAAATATAAAAGGCAGGCCTTCCAGCTCACTTAGAAGGGAGCTGCTAGAGGAGCAGGACATTTCCCCTTTCCTGCTGCTGGAGCTCAGGCCTGACAGGCCACTACAGTACCAGAGACCTGGAAGGACTGCTGGAGCTGCCAGGCATGGGGTCACCGATGAGCTGTTGGGGCTGCCACTAGCCGTTTATCCCAGCAACGACCCCAGAACCCAGGTACCCCCGAATGGAAGTGTAAGAAGAAGCCCAGGGAAGCTGAATAGGGTTCAGCTGCATTACTGACTGTTGCATGTTGCGTCCAGATTCACTGCTGACCGGTGGCAGACCACTCCACCACTGTTTGGGACCTGGGCTGGGATGCAGTGGAGGCAGGTGGGCCTGCGTCCCCCTACTACCCCACCCCGGGGATGGCAGCCTCCCCACTTGTAGGCCAAGAGGCCTGCACTGGTCTGTCGTCCACCCGAGCTGGGACGCCAGACAGTCTTGCTGTCTGCCCTGCCAGAGAGCTGATTCCCTTAGAGTGCAGCCTGATTGCAGGCCAGAGCCATTTGCTGTTTGCTTCCCATCCTGATTGAGGGCCTGGGGCTATAGACTCACTGCTGCTCTGCCTGACTGTAGGCCAGCCACGCCTGGCCTTACCATGAGGCAAACTGAGGCGGGCACCTCAGGTGCCAGACTGGGGGCGGGGGTGGCACCACTAGGACCCAGAGTGTAGAAAATGGTGTCTGCTGCTGGTGCATATGTATTCTCTCTGCTCTAGATGCACAATGATGGTGGAGTGCTGTGCTGGAGGAAGGAGGGCACAAGAGACATAACAGGCAGGCAGGAGAAAAGGTGAGAGGGAATAACAGAAAGCAGCAGGAGCTGCAGGGAGAGAGAGGAGGAGGAGCCTCTTATGTACCTCTCTAGCACCCCCAGGAGCCTGGATTGATTAATACCAGCTTCTCAGGGAGCTTCCTGTTTCCTGCTGCTTCCCTGAACCCACTTGAGAAGAACAGGCAGTCAGCTGAAGTAGTAGGAGCCAGTTAGGCCCTTAAGACGCTGATATCTTCCCTCACTCAGGCCCTGCTACCAGCCTGTTTATTTGTCCCCTTCAACTGAGTGTTGAGAGCCATTATAGCTGGCACAGACCAGCAGTCATGAGTGAAAGAAGAAAACGCCCCTCTGGGGCAGCATTCAGAAAAAGAAAGAAAGCAAAGGATGTAGCATCAGCTTCTAGTGAGGCTGCTGAATTTTTTAATGTAATTCAAAGTATCTATGTATTTTTCTCTGCATCAACTCATCGATGGCAATTTTTGAAGCAACATCTGGGAACATCCTCTCTGACACTGAAACCACTGAGTGCCACACGATGGGAAAGTCGAGTGGCGGCGATAAAGCCTGTCAAACACCATTTTGGGAAGATAGATGATGCCATAGTTGCCATTATGGAGGATAATGCTATGACAGGAACTCTTTGTGGGAGAACAGTGGCAGAGGGAAATGGAATCACCAGAAACATACATAACTTCAAATTTCTGTGTGGCTTAGTGTTGTGGCATGACACACTGTTTGAAATACATGTTGTAAGCAAGAGACTCCAAGGTGTTGACCTTGATATATCTGGAGCAATGGAACAACTGGACAAAGCAAAGTCATACCCACAGTCTTACTGGTCAGATGAGGGATTTCAAAATGTTCTGAAGAGTGCACAGAAGTTGGCAGAGGAACTTCACACTGAAGCTATTTTCCCACCCATTCAAGAATACGAGAGTCACCAAAGAAGAAGACATTTTGATTACGAGGCACGGGATAATACTATAAGAGACCCCAAACAACAATTCAAAGTTGAATTCTTTAACCAGGTGCTAGATTGTGCAATACAGTCAGTTGAAGAACGTTTCATGCAGCTCAAGGAACACAGCGGTATATTTGGGATGTTGTATGATATTCCAAAAATCCTCACTATACCTGAAGAAGACTTACACCAGCAATGCAGGGCACTAGAGACAGTGTTGACATATGATGACATGTGCGATATTGATGCGAGTGATTTAGGTGATGAACTGAAAGCGCTTTCAAGATATAACAAGGAGTCCAGTGGCACCTTAAAGACTAACAGATTTATTTGGGCATAAGCTTTCGTGGGTTAAAAAACCCTCACTTCTTCAGATGCAGGGAGGTTTTTTTACCCATGAAAGCTTATGCTCAAATAAATCTGTTAGTCTTTAAGGTGCCACCGGACTCCTTGTTTTTTTTGTGGATACAGACTAACACAGCTACCACCTGATACTTTCAAGATATATTTCAGCAGGATCAGCTCCAAAGGCTGTTCTGGAATATATGTGCACAAATAAGGTGACCACCCTCTTTCCAAATGCTTTTGTTGCTCTGCGCATATTTCTAACACTTTCTGTAACAGTTGCTAGTGGATAACGCAACTTCTCCAAGCTGAAGTTAATAACACATCTACGCTCCACAATGACACAGGAGAGGCTGGTCAGCCCTGCAACCATCTCAACAGAGCATGAGCTGGCCCAGACTGTGGACCTTCAGCAGGAAGCAGTTCAAATCTTTGCAACCAAGAAGGCATGGAAACAGGGGCGGCTCCAGGCCCCAGCACGCCAAGTGCGTGCTTGGGGCGGCATGCCGCGGGGGGCGCTCTGCCGGTCGCCGGGAGGGCAGCAGGCAGCTCTGGTGGACCTCCCGCAGGCATGCCTGCGGAGGGTCCGGTGGTCCCGCAGCTTCGGTGGAGCATCCACAGGCATGCCTGCGGGAGGTCCACCGGAGCCGCGGGACCAGCGGACCCTCTGCAGGCACGTCTACGGGAGGTCCACCGAAGCCGCGGGACTGGCGACCAGCAGAGCGCCCCCCACGACGTGCCACCTTGCTTGGGGCGGCGAAATGGCTAGAGGCACCCCTGCATGGAAAGCACCACTTTGATTATTCAAACAAATAAAAATGCCAGTGTTTACTGTGCAGACAAGTTACATTTGCTGTTCAGACATTTGAAAGTTATGTGCTACTTAAAATTTTTGAACAAGACATTTTAAGTTGTTAGTTCTCCTTTACTGGGGTAGGTAGCAGAGCCAGTACCATGAGAGGAATAGAACAGGAAGAAGGCAGAATTGAGACCTTTCAAAGTTTTGGCCCAAGCGAGGGGGCATAGGGGCATCATTTGAGCTCCCCGCCTCAGGTGCCAAAATGTTGTGGGCTGGCCCTGAGGCCAGAGCCATTAACTGTTGGCTGACCCACTGTGGCAGAGGGCTGTGGCTCACAGACTCAATTGCTGCCCGGCCTGGGCTGCAGGCTTGGGCCTACTAACTGTCGGCTAATTCCTCCTGGAACTGGGTCGCTCCAGAGGCATTATAGCGAGGGGGCGTGGTCTCCCTCCCAGACAAATGGGGAGAGAGATGTGACTACCTTAAACAGCCCTTAACATATTTGAAGACTACCAGTATATTATCAGGTTCCCCCTCCCTCAGTTTTCTCCTCTCAAGACTAAATATGCTCAGTTTTTAATCTTTCCTCATAGGTCAGGTTTTCTAAATCTTTTATCCTTTTTTTCTCTCTCCTCCCTGGACTCTCCAATTTGTCTACATCTTTACTGAAGTGGACACAGTACTCCAGCTGAGGTCTCACTTGTGACGAGTAGAGAAAAAAATTACTTTCTGTTATGGAACACTTGGTGTAAAAGAGAGTGTGCACAACTGTCACTTGTGTCGCATCAGCTTTTACATTGTAAACTATTGGGGCCAGGGATTGTGCCTTTTTACATGTTTTTGTAAATGGTCTATCACATTTTTGTATTGAAAAACTATTTATTAATAACAATGAATCATAAATGTGCTGCTTTACCAATTCCAGTAGATGTTTGTGCTGATCCAACTTGTTGCGTATAGTTGTAATAGAAATTTTTAATGCCCCAATTTCAGAAATAATTACTTGTTGTGATTGCTACCCCCAAGGCTCTTTCCAGGACCTGGGTCCTCCTGGTTCCTGTAATGGGATGTGCTCAGCAGGTCCTTAGTACTGCACAGAGTCCTGTTGATTTCAATAGGACTTCACAAGGCTGGAATGGTCAAGTGCATGTATCCCTTTGCACGACCAGAGCCTTAGACTCTGCAAAACATACACCCTACTTTTCTGTGTCACTGTCCTGGTGCAGAAAGGAGTTAATCTTATTTGTCCTTGCAACAATCCTGCATGGTTTTATTTGGTCAGGACAGATTGCTTTTATATGGAATAAAAAGAGCGTTGGAGCGTTACAGATTCAGTTTTGCCATAGTGTAGGGATGGAATAAGGGATGGAATAGAGGAAGAGTGCAGCTACCCTCTGTTAGTGTCTTGGGCTCTTGTGCAGATGCAGTTCTTTAACAGATATCACACTAGGGCTGAGCTCAGCAATTTTCTGCCCCTTGTTTTTTCATACTTTTAACTTGTAGCCCTCTTCTGCGGTCCTTGTGGGGTGAGGGAGGGGGTCATTTTACGTCTTGGATTAAAGAGACATGCAGCAACCTGCTTCCACTCCCACTAGCTGCCATCTAGCAGCTTCCTGTCAACGGAGCTTGGAAGCAAATTGTTTGTTTTTAAAAAAGGCTTGAGTTAAAAATAAATATATTAGGAAGATTATTTTGAATAGTAATGGGCCTTAATGGAGCTATTAAAGTAGAGTCTTAGAGCATAGGTGCCCCTTCCTGTTACTCCTTGTTTAATGTATATAGATAAATGGGCACACTTCCTGAAGTGTTCTTGTGCACACACCCACATTTTTACATTTATACTCCCTCCCTCCTTTTCTATGTGAAGCAGTTCCCACAGACATTGCAGCTAGGAGAAATGTCACAATACATTATTACCTGAGGAGATGCAGCTTATCAGTGGTTTGAAGGAGGGACAGATCCCTAAGTCTCCCACATGCAGGAGAGAACCATCTGCCATCCTTGCCTGGTAGGTCTGACCCTGCCACCCTGGTCTGTTAGGTCAAACAGGATTTTGAACATCCAGGGGCTTGCTTCACACCAAATGGTAACCTCTCTGCCTTGCAAAGGGGAATATCTCACACACCACACCATGAAAAGCTTTGGTCAGCTAATGTCTGAGGGAAGACTGTGGTGTTTCTCCTCTTGATTTTTGTATTCAGTGGGATTGTAGTCAAGTGAGGAGGGAAGTATTTAATAAATGTTGTGGAGTTATTCTTTTGACTACTTTGATGGTCTTGATTTCCATGCTTTTCCCTTTTATCCCTGGTTCCTGTCTGTACACCTTCTTTTAATGTCACCCCATCCCAGGGCCGCCCAGAGGGGGGGCAATTTGCCCCGGGCCCCGGGCTCCGCAGGGGCCCCCAAGAGAACAGCGGAGGCTCCCGCCTCCGCCCCTCTCCTGGAGCCTCAGCGCATCAAGCGCCGAGTCTCCGCCGGGGCCCCTGAGCCCCGCCCCGGTCCGAGCCGCGTGGTCAGGGGGCGGGGCTGCGAGCTCCAATGGGGCCTGAGCTCCCGCCGCTCGGCGTGGAGCTCCCAGCCCCGCCCCCTCATCACGCGGCTCTGAGCGGGACAGAGCTCAGGCCCCGCCGGCCACACGCTGTGGCTGTTCCGGCGAGGCGCTGAGACTCCGGGTGAGGAGGGAGCCGGGGGTAAGAGGCTGGGGCCGGGGCGGGGGGGAAGCGGGACCCGCCGCCGAAGCGCAGCCCAGTCTTCAGCGGTGGGGGGCCCTTCCGTTCCGGGACCCGCCGCCGAAGTGCCCCGAAGACCCGCGGCGGGGACCCACCCCCCCGCCGAATTACCGCCGAAGACCGGGCTGCACTTCAGCGGCGGGTCCCGCTTCGGCGGTAATTCGGCGGCGGGGGGGCCCCCGCCGCGGGTCTTGGGGCACTTCGGCGGCGGGTCCCGGAACAGAAGGGCCCCCCGCCGCCAAAGACCCCGGGCCCCCGGAATCCTCTGGCGGCCCTGCCCCATCCTTTCCCTTAGTAAAGGGCTAGTTTCTTTTTACTATATGATTCCTCTAAATAGAGATCATAAGACCTGTATATACATTCATTCACGAGGACACTAGGGTTATGTCTATAGTACCCCTGAAGTGAGCCTCCCAGGTCCACAGATGTGTTCACAGAGCTTGCGCTAGCTTGTTAAAAATAGCTGTGTAGATGTTGCTTGGATGCTGTGGCTCAGGCTTTCAAGCTGCACCATCTACACAAGCTGCACTGTTCTTGACATGCTAGTGTAAACTTTGCTAGCACAAGTCCATGGACCTGTGCTGGGAGGCTCGCTCCCAGATGCAGTGTAGACATACTCTAGGTGGGAGGCACTGCACCTTAATGTGTATACTCCAGGAAGGATGAGCTAAAGGTTGAGACCTGGACCAAAGGGCCACTTAGGAAGGAGGGGTAAGTGGACTCTCCCACTCTAGTGTGCTAGGGGTGCTCCAGGATGGAGCTATATATACACTACATATGAATAGGAATACTAAATTCTTATGGACTTTATTTTTACATATTACAGAAATATACTGTATCATTCATTGCACATATATGTCCCTGTATAAAATCACTCAATGTTTATTAAACTTAATGCAAGTGAACATTTCTTAAAGAAATGGAAACAAATCACTACCCTATCTCTTTAAGCATTTGTGATTATATTATTGCATCATTGCACTCTGCCTTTGGCCTTTTAGACACCGCCCCCACATTGAAACAGCATGGACAACATCATTTTAAATAAGTGTTTTTTACTTCTGAAGTGCTTGTGATTAAGGTCAAGTTTAACTAATATCCTTCATGAGTATAAGAGCCAATATAAGTTAGCCTTGAAAGGCTGTTTTTGTTCAGAGTCTAATTCAGAGTCCTAGAGTGCATTGCACTTGAAATATTGCTATTGTGTCACTGAAGTGTTAAATATTTACAGTATGTTCTCCCCCAAAATCACATCAGTTGCAACAGATGTGTGGCATGCCTCTCCCCTGCCTCCCCCTCTTCCCCCACAGCATTGCTCACTCCCTTATGGCTACCTGCACTTGTAACACAGCATAAATCCACAACACCCCTAGCTCTGACACTTTGTTTTTTAACCATATTCAACACATGGATAGGTCCAGCCGTTCAAATTTATTATTACTTGTAATCAAGCTCTTTACAGAAAGGAAACTACAGGGACTCAAGCCACAAACACTTGCTGCCACCACCACAGACATTTGTATTGCACATAGTTGTTTTTTTTAATTATCTCAATTTTTCTTGGCAGTGGCCCCAGACTTTAAGACTCTCTGTCGTCCTTCTGAACCCCAGCCAGGATACATGCTACAGGAGCCAGGCCATAACCATTGAGACAGTAACTCAGAAATGTTAAGCTGTTTCATCAGCACAGATCCTTCACGTGGATGCATAATTTTTTTCCCATTTGCAATTATCTTCCTCAGTCCTCTTCTCCAACAGTTGGATCATATGCCCTGAAGTTATGACAGTATCAACCTTCATTTTTAATTTTCTTACTCTTGTTGATTTTTGTTTCTTACTCTTAGATGTAGAGGGTTTCATGTGTGTTATACTTCCTGGAGGGGTAGTATCCTGTCCATGTCTGTGTTTAACTCCATTTGACATTAATGGAAGTTATGTCCCTAAACTTAAAAATGTCTAAACATTAGAGCTTCTTAAGGTACTCTGTGCACAAACAACTTTCTCTTTCCTCTGTTTGGGTAGGTTTTGTTTGTTTGTTTGTTGTTTTCTTTACATAGAAGTCAGTGTCAGGAAGAGCCTTTATTTTAATTTAATTTTATTGTATTAAGCCAAAAAAACTGGAGTGAAATCTTGATCCCATTGCAGTGAGCAGTAAAACTCCCACTGACTTCAGTGAGCCCAGGATTTTGCACTTGGCATCCCCAGGAATGATAGCAGCAGCAGGCCTTTGCATCCAAATGTGTCTCCTTTGGGTAATGTTTCTACCTTCCCGCTCTTCAAGCAACAAATCAAATCATTACCAAGTGTCTGTCGATGTTCTGATCCCTTTGAGGAAATGGCTATGCGAACACCTCTTCTCACTTTCAGGTGACATTGTAAATAAGAAGCAGTCAGCAGGATTTCCCATAATGTAAACAAACTTGTTTGTCTTAGCGATTGGCTGAACAAGAAGTAGGACTTGCAGGCTCTCAAGTTTTACATTGTTTTGTTTTTGAGTGCAGTTATGTAACAAAAAAAAATCTACATTTGTAAGTTACACTTTCAGGACACAGAGATTGCACCACAGTACTTGTATGAGGTGAATTGAAAAATACTATTTCTTTTATCATTTTTACAGTGCAAATATTTGTAATAAAAATAATAATATAAAGGAAGCACTGTACACTTTGTATTCTGTGTTGTGATAGAAATCAATATATTTGAAAATGTAGAAAATCATCCAAAATATTTAATAAATTTCATTTGGTATTCTATTGTTTAACCATGCGATTAATCGTGATTAATTTTTTTAATCTCAGTTAAATTTTTTGAGTTAATCGTGTAAGTTAACTGTGATTAATTGACAGCCCTATTAGAGAGCAGTCATATTCCCCCTTCATCCTTCTTTTTGCCAGAATAAACAAGCCAACCTCTTCCAATCTCCTTTTGTAAGATAGAATGATCAGGGGGAAGGGAGAGCCTATTAGCTCATAGCTGCACCTTTTCCATTTAAATTTATCTTTCTTGAAGAGGGGGAAGATTTCCTGAGACTGGATCCTCAGGGAGCAGGATAGAGAGCAGGTGAAGGACTCTTAAACATCTGTAGTGCTATAGATGCTTATAAACATTCAAGAGTTGGTTTGAAGTAATGGGAGTTCACAATAAATAAATAAAATAAACATAAATGTGACTTCTCAATATATTAATGCTGTATGGAGCACTCAAAGGAAAATGTTAGCTATGTGAGCTCATCCTTATACCATATTTTGATCTACAAAAGTAGAAATTACTGAAGAATGTAGTAAAAATAACTGTGTGTGTGAATTATATATACACACGAAGAGAGAGAGAGATACCTGGATAGATTTCCATAATAGGACAGATCCTGTAGTCCTCAGGCAAAAATCCCCACTGAGGTCCGTTATTTGCTCTTTACACAATAAACAAGGCTTAAGTGTGTATATACTGCTACTCTGGTTCAATTCTGGCAGCTTCTAAAAAATAGAACATTCTGAGCTCCACTATGGGGCTCATACACTATTTAAAATGCTACTACCCTATTCCCATACATTATCACATTCCCATTGATTTTGTAGCAGATGAGGGCACTCCCTAAAGGTTTAATGCAGCAGCCAGTTAACCCTGACCTATTAGTAACATTTTGGAGCAAGCCTCCCAGCCTGAGTGGAGAGATCTAGGCTAGCAGGGCTTGCCCTAGTGCTCTAAAAATAGTTATATAGACACTGCTTTGAAGATTTGGCTTGGGCTGGTGCTTGGGCTCTGAAGCCACAACTTCAAACAACTACCTTTACAGCACTTTTGAGCACTAACGTGAGCCTTGCTAGCTTGTGTCTGTCGATCCGGGCTGGGAGGCTCTCTCAAAAATGCTGTAAACATACCCTTAGATGGAGCAGGAGAAATATAAAGGCAGCAAGGGGGAGGAGCGGAGGGAGAAATATCTGGGTGTGAGTTGGAGCCCTGCCGACAGATCTGTATGTGGAAACTCTTGACTGTAGTTGCTGCCTTTGTGGTGCAATGGCTGTTTTTGTTCTGCTTAGACTCTTTGTAAGTTCTCATAAAGATGGCCTTGGGAAGAAGTAACCACAACTGACTCACTGGCTGCCTGACTGTTTTATTTTCTTGGGCAGGGAAATCAGTGTACCAGTCCACAGGGAGTTTTACCTAAGTAAGACCTGCTGGATCAGGTCCATAATTGGTTAGTTAGCCTTTTTATTCAATATTATCAGTTTTATCTATCATTTATTGCTGAGTGTTTCCTCTCATTTATTAACCCTCCTTCCTTCCTTTCCTTTATATCTTAACTCCCCTGTTTTTCTTGGTCCCTTCTCTCCCATTTTTTCATTCATTTTATATTTGTTTCCTTTTCTTCATATTTATCCCTTCTTTATTTTAACCTTTCTGCCTTTATTTTCTTTTTTCTTCATCTCTCTCTTTTTTCACATGTACTTATCTGGTATTGAAATCATAAGGAGGCACATTAGGAGGCCCCAGAGCTCACCTTGAACTAGAGAAATAGAAAAAGCTTGCTCATGCTATAAACAGAATGCTAATTTCAATTAATTGATGGAAATGCTTTTCCATGCCTTTAGGTGTACTACAGATGCAATATTTGCAATGAGGCAAAAGTTTGAAAGAACGATAAATGTAGGGTATAACTGCTATGTAGCATTTATTGATCTTGAGAGAGCTTATGACTTGGTTCCCCGGGAGTTGGTGTTTGGAGTATTGAGATGGATGGGAGGGGGAATGCAAGAAGTAGGGAAGATAGAGGAGCTGAAGTGAGGGTCAAGAGCTAAGGTGGTAATGATACATGGAATTTCAGAGAGTTTTACAGTAATGGTGGGTTTGAGACAAGGCAGTGTGCTGAGTCCATTTCTCATCGTCCTAGTTATGGAGTTAATTAGGAGAACCAAGCTTGTGGGGAGGCAGAGAAAACTCATATATATTGCTGACAATCTGGCCCTTTTGGTTTATAGCAAAGAGAAATTGGTAAATATGGGATCAGACTAGGCATCTGTGTTTGAAGATCATGATTTGGAGGTAAACACAAAGAAATCTGACGTAGGGAAGGTGGAAGAAGAGCTGTTGATTGACATTTCAGGAGAGAAGCTGAAGCAAAAGAAAGAATTTGTGTACTTGGGAAGTACACTTAGTGCCATGGGAGAGAGATCTGGAGAACTGAAAAGAAGAACCCAGTGTGCCTGGGTCTCAGTGAGAAATGCGGCAGGAGTACTGTGAGACAAGCAGTTAAGTAACAAACTAAAAGGAAAAGTGTATGTCGTGTATGTTTGACCCTGCCTGGTTTGGAAACAGTGGGTCTTACGGATATGGAAAAAGAAAAGAAACATGCAGTAGAAAATAATATGCTGAGGAGATTAGCAGGCAAGCAGAGGGTAGACAGCAACAGAGAGTCCTGTGGCACCTTATAGACTAACAGACGTATTGGAGCATAAGCTTTTGTGGGTGAATACCCACTTCGTCAGACGCATGGGAGGACAGAGGGTAGACAGAGTGTGCATGGAAGAAATTAGGGGAAAGATGAATTTAGGTCTCTCAGGCTGGAGAACACATGTTTGAGGCAGGCTTAGAAATGTGATAAGAATGGGTGAAGAACGACCATCAAACAAAGCATGGGAGGAAGAGAAGAGCAGGAAAGGATTTGGAAGACCTAGCATACAATGGAAATACTTTGTCAAGAGAACTTTGAAGAGAAAAGGACTGGAACTTCAAGACCTAGGAACCTGTGCTGTGGACTAGAAAAAGTGGCAAAGGATCGTGGGCACCTCCCACCCTGTGAAAACAGGACAAGGAGTCAGAAAGTGAAGTGAAGGAAATGCTTTTCCTGTGAATAACTTCAACCAAAGTAGTAAACATTAGGGGCTTTGATTATTTTGCTCTCAATTATACCAGTATCAGTCTGAAGTAAATACATTGGTATTGATGGCACTTCTATGGTTTGACCCTTAGAGCAAAATCTGGTCCCATAATTCCATGAGAGACAAACATAAAAACAACCCTGCATAAGTAGGCTTGGCAGAACTCATTTTTTTTCTATATAATTTCAATGGATAATATTGTTTTGTTTTTAACTTTTTATCAATCTTAAATTTTTACAGTTGCAGGAAATTATGGAGGGTCAGAGAATTATTTAATGACAGTAGATGTTTAGATTAAAAAGTTAAAGCTTTATAACCCTAAAAACACAAATTGTCAACATCACATGTCAAAATATACAAAATAAATGTCCTTAAATCAAACTGTAAGTTCTCAAGCAGTGTATTTCTTACTTTGCCTTTCTATAAATTTCAGTTATAGATGGAAACATTTTTTTCACCTGTATGTATGGTAAAATTGACATTTACTGATATTTATTGATAAAAATCTAATCCTTCCAAGTATACACACACTGCATATTTTGGTGAAATGTGCAAGATTTGAAACTTGCTGCAGTGACTTAAGTGATTTCCTTGTTCATGGCATGCCATTTAAAATTAATGCTTTCATAATAGCATTAGGTCCAGTGCTCCCTCTCGAGTTGCATGCTGAAGACATCTCTGTATTCTAGCACCCCTACCTCTCGTAAATAGGGGAGGGGTGATTCAGCAGCCTCTTCTTATGGACCAGTAAGGGGACACTTCTTGAGTGCTGGGATCTGCATGGGCGAAGGTCATAATCTGAAAGAGGAGTAAATGGGGCACGGCATAAAGCTGTGGAAAGGAGGCATAGAATCCTTGAAGAGCTCATGGCAGAGAAATAATACAGTTCCAGGTGCTGTGATATTTCTGCAGCCCATCTCCATGGTGTGGCTCTCTTAAGGATCACCTCTATGTTGTGGGAATCTTGCTGGAAGGATCATCATTGACCTAGAGCCAGCGAAGAATCAAGGACCCTCTACTGGGGTGGCCTTGACCTTCTGTTAAGATCCATTTAGGAATCTGAAGAAAATGGGGGGCCCGGCACCAGTGCAAGTGGGCAACAACCCTCCCTTCCCAATGAAAGGGTCAGACATGTCTCTGTGAGGTAAAATTTACATAGATGTCCTGCCCTTTTGCTCCCCCCATGGATATTCCTGCAGGAGACAGGACCTCTATTAATTTCAAATAATATATCAGACCTCAAGCTACAAAGCCAAATGTTTTCCTCATCAATAATACTTGAATGTCATGAAGAAAACACTTCAAGCCAGAAATTAGAGAAACAACCTGTATTATCATACAAATATGGTTCAATTCATGTATTTATAATCATATGATGATTTCTCAGAGAAACTACAACAATAATCAGAGGCAAATTAACCAGTAAATGCTTTATTGACCATGGTAACATAATACAGGAGAGAGAGGAGAATAATTTGGGCATCCTCTCTTAATGCCTCAAAACCCAATAGCTGTCTTCATCTTCCACGGTCTTTCCTCAAGAGTCTGTCCTTAACACATCCGTCGGTTCTAGTCTATATAGGTTCTTATGCCACACTCATTGACATAGTATCTGAACACCTTCCAGTAGCATGTTAAGCAACATGTCTAATATCTGATATGTTTGTACTCTTGTCCTCTCCCCAGGGGAAGAAACATGCAGTGGAGTGCTTTGTTTTGGAATTGTTTAAATAAATATATGTCCATACACAAAAATTGCTGTTTGCTAGAGTACGAGTTTAAAAAACAAACCTTACAGCAGAAGGTGGTGAGATTTGCAATGGCCCTTATTCCTGTGGGAGTTCATTCCAGAGGCTTGGACCAGCACTTGAGAAAGCGCTGTCTCCTACACAGACAAATTTTACCCTTATTGCAGAGAGTTCAGTTTTGTCAGAGGAACGAAGTTGTCATCCCAGAGCCCTAGTAATCTTTTAGATATCCTAGGGCTCAGGCCATCTCAGTGTCTTAGGAATAAGGACAGAGACCAGAAACCAGACACTCATTTAAAATAAGATCTTGTAATCATTGCCAAACAATGCTGTAAGAAGGAAATAAGAAAATGCATATGCAAACAGAAGGTAGGAGATTCCTTCTACTTTAATGTAAGAAAAGGTGAGCTAATTTGTGCAGGGCTGATGCTGATGGGCTTGGAAATCATGTCTGTGGCCTGGAGACTGGAGGGCATTATCTACCCTGTAAGTACCACTCCTTCAACCCAGACTGAATCTGGCTAGATCTAAATTGGACAGTTATATATTTTTAAAATGAAAACATACCGGTATTTATTATTTATTATGCTTGCACCCAAACATTGGTGTTTGTTATATTTCAGTTAGTAAAGAGTGGGTTTTTTAATGATAAATGTCAATATTTTGAATTTCCTACAATTAGGAGTTATGAGTCTGATCCACAACCCATAAATGCCAATGTGAATCTTTCCATTGACTTTAGTGGGTTTGGGATCAGAGCCTGAAACTGCACTGTGCTGCACCAACCTCAGCCTTCTCGTAGTGGTTGCATAGTTGCAATAGTTAAACTAGATTAAATGAGAGGTCTTAGTATGAGGAGAGAGGATCAGACTGCTGGCCAGCTGAAATGGGAGAAGGCAATCTACTGGTCAAATTCATACTTCTCAATCACATGATCTGTATTCAGCCAATTTCTAGCTGCATGTCAAGGAATGGCTGTTATTGATTCAAGGAGCCTTCTTCCTTTTGCCACTGGTCTCATCTTCTTTAACACATGATAAATACTGTCTCTACTAAAAATATCTGAAGCTACTTGTTTTGGTATGGGAAGACCAGCATCAGTAGATCAATGGTTCTTATTTGTTCCACACTGTGACTCCATGCTACAACAGAAGAAAGTTTCAATGCCCTTCACCCCCCCACACACACTATCTACCCATAAAGAAACGGAGGGTGGCTGTGACACCCTGGACCTGTTTGTGATACCCAGGTTGAGAATTCATGTAACAGAGAATGAGAATTAATGTTCCACGGTCGATTACACCAGATAATGATTTTCATAAATTTTCCCAATCACTAGTAAAAAGTTATGTAACTCCTGTTCTGCATCTGCTTTCAAGTCATGCTTACAGACACCATGAGAATAGGTCAAAAAACAAATCAATAAGAGTCTCATTATTAGGCAGGTAAGCCAGTGAAGTGAAAGGCAGATCAAAGATTTAATTGCTGCCTATTAAATATATTGGAGGGGAATATAAATGAGTTTTAGCAGAGCATGATAAGAGGATCTGGTTTTGTTCCAAATAAAATTCTTTTTTATCTATCAAATTGGCAAATACATAGTCAATTTCTTTCTGATTTTTCTGATATAGGGTAACAGCTAGATCTGCAATAGTTTTGAATAGTATACAGATTTAATGAATAAAACTTCTTAAATCTAATCAACGACCAATGTGCATCTACAATTTAGGTAGGCAAGCATTATTAGTTGGCATTTGTAGAACTGCGGAGATTTTCAGAATCCTATGTATTTCCTTTCTAGCTGTGATTACAAAATTATGACATCTGGAATGACGTCAGATGTAAATACTTCAAATGAAAAAAAATCAGAAATAGATTAGAAAATCAGACAGATCTACAAAATAGTTATATTTTGAAGGCCTCTGTCCCTCCCTGTTTGTTTTACATTACGGGACTCTTAAAGAGATCTCTCTTCCCACTGAATAATGTCAGTCTTGAATTTCTAATGATTAGAGAGTTGTGGTGGTTGCATTCAAAGGTGTAACAATTGGAAGTAACTTTGGATTGCCTATTTTTTATGAAATTACACATTGATTTTAAAACTCGATCCTGTACCAATGGAGCTACACAAATTTACATAGCTTACAATCTGACTTGCTATATTTTTTGTAGCAATTGACAATTCTTTATAGCTGAATGATCTTTGTTCTTTTACTCACCTGTGTTTCTTTAGCTTTCATTTTAGTTTTTATTTTTAAAAGATCTATTTCCGACTGCAAAGAGCTACTGAAATGCCTAAACACGCAAGAATTTCAAATTCACTTTTATTTCTAGTTCTGTTCTCTTTTATCCTTCTAGGATAAATACTTTAAGCCTTTGATCATTGATCCTGATAACCCAGAAAGGTACTCGCAGGTGCTTGTGGACCCCAACAAACTATACAATGTGGTGAAAAAAGCACGAGAGCAGAAATCCCACCAGGAAGTTAGCCTGTTGAATGGACTCATAGATCTCGTGTTCAGCACTCAGGAGCTAGCAGTAGCCCGCGGGCTGGGGCTGAAAGGGAAGGATAAAGAAGAAAAGGCCCTCAACAGAGTAAAAGTATCAGCCTGTGAAGGTAAATATTATTTTTAAAAGACCAAATGATTAATTTGATGTAGAAACAGGTCTTAACCAAAACAATGGAGCCTGAATACCCTGCCACTGGAGGTAAGGAACTCCCATTCTTGGCTGGAGCTACCCCTGATTTATGCTGGTGCAAATGGAAGGAGAAGCAGGCCCACACTTTCTAACTGAAGTGATCAATTTGTGTCTTCTGGCATGTCTAAAAGAGCACAGATTTGTTAATAAACAATGTAACTTCCCCTGAGCTGCACAGATCTTGTTGAGTTGAAATTTCTAGCAATGGTTTTCAGCTTTTTCTCACTTTTACTAGCTTCTCCACTTCTTTCAGGGAACAGTCTCTCATTTTATCTCCCATTGCTAGTACCTCTTAGGGTATGTCTACACTATGGGATTATTCCGATTTTACAGAAACCGGTTTTTTAAAACAGATTGTATAAAGTCGAGTGCACGCGGCAACACTAAGCACATTAATTTGGTGGTGTGCGTCCATGTACCGAGGCTAGCGTCGATTTTCGGAGTATTGCACTGTGGGTAGCTATCCCATAACTATCCCATTGTTCCCGCAGTCTCCCCCACCCATTGGAATTCTGGGTTGAGATCACAATGCATGATGGAGCAAAAACAGTGTCGCAGGTGATTCTGGGTAAATGTCATCACTCAATCCTTCCTCCGTGAAAGCAACGGCAGACAATCATTTCGCACCCTTTTTCTCTGGATTGCCCTGGCAGACGCCATAGCATGATAACCATGGAGCCCGTTTAGCCTTTTTTCACTGTCACTGTATGTGTACTGGATGCTGCTGACAGACGCGGTACTGCAGCGCGGTACAGCAGCATTCATTTGCCTTTGTAAGGTAGCAGAGATGGTTACCAGCCCTATTGCACCGTCTGCTGCTTTGGAAATTGGCAATGACAGTTACCAATCATATTGTACCGTCTGCTGCTGTCATGGGTGCTCCTGGCTGGCCTCGCTGAGGTCGGCTGGGGGCGCATGGACAAAAATGGGAATGACTTCCCAGGTCATTCTCTTCTTTATGTTTTGTCTAAAAATAGAGTCAGTCCTGCCTAGAATATGGCGCAAGTCTACTAGAGAACCAGAAAGCACAGCCGCTCTGGGTCAGAGCCCCAGATATCCCTCAGAAATGATGAGCTGCATGCCATTCTAGGAGGTACCCCTGCAACAACCCCACCCGTTGCTTCCCTCCTCCCACACCCCTCCTGGGCTACCATGGCAGTTATCCCCCCATTTGTGTGATGAAGTAATAAAGAATGCAGGAATAAGAAACACTGACTTTTTAGTGAGATAAAATGAGGAGGAGGCAGCCTCCAGCTGCTATGATATTCCAGGCAGGACATCTCCATTACTCATTAAAAGGTGGGGGGGAGAAGAGCACAGCCTCCCGCTGCTATGATAGTCCAGAATCTCCATTAGACATGAAAGGGGGGTGGGGAGAGGAGCTCAGCCTCCAGCTGCTATGATGAGGATGGTTACCAGCCCTATTGCACCATCTGCCAGGACTGAATCTCCAGGACACAAAGCTTAAAGAAGGGAATGACTGGGAGTCATTCCCATTTTTGCCCAGGCGCCCCCGGCCGACCTCACCGAGGCCAGCCAGGAGCACTCACAGGATGATGACGAGGACGGCTATCAGTCATATTGTACCGTACCGTCTGCCACTGGGAAGGGGACGGGAGAGGATGCTGCTGTTTAGCGCTCCAGCAGCCCGTCTACCAGCAGCATCCAGTAGACATACGGTGACATTGAAAAGAGGCGAGAAACGATTTTTTTCTCTTGGGGGGGGGGTAAATTGACGACATATTCCCTGAACCACTGGCGACAATGTTTTTGACCCTTCAGGCATTGGGAGCTTAGCCAAGAATGCAAATGCTTTTCGGAGACTGCAGGAACTGTGGGATAGCTCAAGTCCTCAGTCCCCCTTCCCTCCCTCCATGAGCGTCCATTTGATTCTTTGGCTTTCCATTATGCTTGTCACACAGCACTGTGTTGAGTCCCTGCTGTGGCCTCTATCTATCATAGCCTGGAGATTTTTTCAAATGCTTTGGCATTTCGTCTTCTGTAACGGAGTTCTAATAGAACAGATTTGTCTCCCCATATAGCGATCAGATCCAGTATCTCCCATACGGTCCATGCTGGAGCTCTTTTTGGATTTGGGACTGCATGGCCACCCGTGCTGATCAGCACTCTACGCTGGGCAAACAGGAAATGAAATTCAAAAGTTCGCGGGGCTTTTCTTGTCTACCTGGCCAGTGCATCCGAGTTCAGATCATTTTCCAGAGCGGTCACAATGGTGCACTGTGGGATACCGCCCGGAGGCCAATACCGTCGAATTGTGGCCACACTAACCCTAATCCGACATGGCAATACCGATTTCAGCGCTACTCCTCTCGTCGGGGAGGAGTATAGAAATCAGTTTAAAGAGCCCTTTATATCGATATAAAGGGCTTCGTTGTGTGGACGGGTGCAGGGTTAAATCGGTTTAACGCTGCTAAATTCGGTATAAACGCGTAGTGTAGACCAGGCCTTAGTCTTTGTGTCTCTGTTTCTTTAATCCTCCCTTTAATTCACATCCCCAGCTACTATTTTCCCAGTCTGTTCTCTCACTCCCTCAGCTTTCTGGCTCACTCTTTATATACTTAAACTTCAACACCATTGTTTGTTATGTCCACACCCTCCTTCTTCTGCTCCTCCTCCTCAAGTAGATTAAAATTGTACATTTTGGATTACCTCATGGAACCGGAATAAATATTTAGAAAACAGGCACAGTGACTCCTCTAATCTATGTATTTTAAAAGTTCCAAAACCATTCAGCAGTATCTCTGCACCTAGCTGAGATCTGATCACATGGCATTAATGCACCTCCAAATGCAGCAGAAAGGATTTACCCTTTTGATCATTATGAATTATTTACAGAACTGATTTGTTTCATACATGGCACAAAAGAACTAGCTCAACCCAGTCCATTCATACCTATGCTTCTGATGCTGTTCCTCGTGTGCTGATGTTTGTAACAGGGTGATCTGCACCTTAAAGGGCCTGTTTAGTGATAGAGACCCTTTTAACAACAGGTGTTTGAGCCTGGGTGAAGGGATTATTGGACTGAGCTGGAAGGGACCAGGTTACTGCTATAAAGAGTTGAAAGAGCTCAGTTGAAGGGAAGCTGCAGGAAAGAGGTTGTCTTTTGTGGCAGGCCCTAGAGCAGGGGTGTCTGCAATGGGGAAAGTCTCTGAGCCCCTGCAGCTTGGTTTTGTCGGGGGATGATTGTTTTATTACCTTGATTGATTTTGTGTTTTGATATTAAACTGTCCCCTGAAGAAAGGGCCTAAACAGACTCTTAATGTGGTGTTTAATGCTTCCTGGGCAGGGGAAACAGGCCAGAAGCTTACAATGTCATTGCACACTCTTTTCTGGTCTACGCTTGCCTTAATTTCTTAAAATTTTCCACTGTTTGCTACCGCCAGTTCAGCTCTCCAAACTGGAGCAACAGCATGAATGCTAGTGTAGGGAAATGTTGGCTACCAATGTGCTAACCACAAGGTCATCTAGACCTGCTCTGATCTAGTTAGCACACAGCTCAGGGGCTTCAGACATTTTTATCCATGCAGGCGCAGAAGGCAGCTAAATGTTACCATCTGCTCTCTGGCACTGAGTTTGCTGAGGGACCCAGAAACCAGACACCTGTGTAGAATAAGTTCTTGTAATTAATCATTGCCAAACAATGTTGTAAGAAGGTTGTGAGTAAATTCAAATGAGCAGAAGTAAAGCTGGAATAACACACGCAGGGCTGAGACTGATGGACTTGGGAAATCATGGCTGTGGCCAGTAGACTGGAGAAACTGGTCTGTAGCGGTTCACAAAAGTGCTGATATTACTGCTGCACTGCCTCTGATGTCAGTGTCAATTTGAACTACCTACCAGGCAAGCACCAATCAGTCAACTGAGACCAAACCTTGGGTTAGGTCTAAACTGCATAGTTAACTTTTCCTAAACTGCTCCATTTTTCATTCATGAATTTGGGTTCCTGCTTTGTTATGGCCATAACAATTCCTGCCACTTAATGTCCTGTCCACCCTTATTTATATACACATGCCTCATATCTGCAGTGTAACCAGGGGGGAAAGTAACTTAAAGGACTTACCAGTACTCCGGAGTCCTGAGCAGGGGGCGTGGCCTCCACTGGAAGAGGTGTGGCCTTAACCAGAAGAGGCAGGGCCTTTAACTTTCCAGGGCCCTTTAAATCAAGATTTAAAGGCCCTGGGGCTCCGACTGCAGCTGGGAGCCCTGAGGCCTTTAAATCACCCCCGGAGCTCCCAGCTGCAGAGGCGGCTGGGAGCCCCGAAACTCAGGGGTGATTTAAAGGGCCCAGGACTCCCGTCACTACCACAGTGGAGCTCTGGGCCCTTTAAATCACCATGGGAGCCCTGCCACACTACCCCAGGGCTCCAGCGGCGGGGCTCAGGTGGTGCTTTAAAGGGCCCAGGGCTCCCTACAGGGGCTGGAGCCCCTGGCCCTTTAAAGCACCGCCTGAGCCCTGCCACTGCTACCCCAGGGCTCTGGCAGCGGGGCTCAGGAGGTGATTTAAAGAGTCCGGGGCTCCAGCTGCTGCGGGGAGCCCCAGGCCCTTTACATCACCAGCCGGTTTGGTCCGGCGCAGCATACTGGCTCTTGCTAATACGCCATACCAGGCGGTACCGGCTTACTTTCACCTCTGAGTGTAACACATTTTCCAGAAGTAAAAGTTTCTTGTACAACTTTTCTAGTTACATGCCTGATATCCAAGCTTGCTTACTATGCAGAAGCCCATCCCTGTTCAGGGCACCATGTAAGCATATGTTTAACTTTAAGCACATTGACTTCAGTGAGACTTAAGCATATGCTTCAAGTTAAGTATTGATTTAGTTGCTAAATTCTTTTCTGAATCTTAGCCATAGATAATACTGTACATTTAAAGTCAATTACACTTCTACTTAGATTTCTACTAACTTCTGTTAGTCTATAAGGTGCCACAGGATTCTTTGCTGCTTCTACAGAACCAGACTAACACGGCTACCCCTCTGATACTTAGATTTTGTAAAAGTATGGTGAAACAAATTATTCAGTGTGACTTCCTGAGATTTTATTATTAATGAGTCTTATAAAATGTCTAGGACATTAATCAAATCAATACATTTTAAACTATATGACCCTATTTCACCTTTACATATGTAAATAGCTTTTAATTGAAGCTCCTTCTTATAGCAAGCAGCAATACATCTGAGTGGGAATATAACCAGAAACTGAAATAAAAATATAGAATTTTAATTTTAATACAGCAGGTGATCCTGTTGCCCAGGATAGTAAGTGACTCAGGAGAGGAAGTCACTAACAGAGCAGTGAGTTTATTTAGAGCCAGTTTCCTTCTCTGTGGTGTTTGGTTTGGTTTGGAAGAGACTTGATACTGCCATAATTTAAGCTTCATTCCATAAACACAGCCTTGGCTTTCACTCTGCTTCACTCTTTCCTTACTTCACATTTTCCGGGCATTTCCTGCCAAGCTACGTTTACTCTTTTTCGTAGCAGATTATTGCCAGCTATCTCCTGGTTTCCCGCACACTAAGTCCCTTTAGGCACCATCACAGTTCTTTTGAGTGACTTCCCTTTGAACTGTGAAAGAGCAGCACAGAAATTCCCAAGTTCTGGGAACTGGTAGTCTGGCAGCACCTTGTTCATGTCATAAATCGGGCTGACAGATCACTAAATATTATTTGATATGGCCTGAATTGAAATGCAGATTGACATTGGAAAAGCCCTTTTTCTTTTTATCCCTCAGAACTTTCACGATTTTCTTTTCCTGTCCAAAGATTTGGCTGATGAATTTTCATTGGTTGTAGAAAGTTGAAATGTTACTCTTCATTGTAAATTTATTTAATTTATAATACTCTGTCTGTGTACACACAGTGGCTGATTAGAAAAGGGTTGTGTTCTGCTCCATCCTAACATTTGAACTAAGCAGAAAGCATGAGCAAAGGGGAAGGGGATTTAGTTTCTCACTAACAGTGTGTCCCCCATCTTGAAAAAAAGTGTAATATAAAGCCACAAGCTATTAAAGATGTATACTGCATATGCATATTTAATAATTCATTGTATAGTCTGCCTGGGTGAACTATAGATCATATAATTATAGAAATGAAATAGACAAGATTAACTGGGCCAAAATTTTGAAAGGTAGAAGATGTGGCATGGCTGGTTGAAAAGGCTGCCAAATCAGTTCTCTGGGGTTCTCTGGATTATGGAGCCTCCCAGGGTTGCCCACTGAAGAGTGTCCATTCATGGCCCAGGCACATGAGACTTCCATCTGAAGCCAAGGCTTGTATACGCAGCCTTGCAGTGTGGGCAGGGGGTTGCACTGTAACTGCCCATGTAGACCCTGATAGCGTGAACTAAAAGGTACCTAGTTGACGGTAACAAAGTCCTGTTTCAAATAGGACTAGCTATCTATTTCACGTTTACATCGTTCACAGACTATATATATGCAAACTAGAAACCTGTTACTTTGGCTAGCAGGATCTGCACGGGTCAGTTACAGTGCAACACCGTAGTATGCTTTGCAATTCACATCCCCATGGTTGGCACTGCAGGGCCCTGTAGACAAGTCCTGAGAATTGACAAGATCTCAATGTAGTGATCTTGAGGCTGCCGAGTTGCCTCTCAAGCCTGCTGGGGTACCTCAGACTGGGCTCCTGTCACCAAGTAATAGATCAGAGTTGCTGTGGAACTTGACCAATGAGAATGAACAAATTGATGTTGAGAGCTACAAATTCAATTCTGCTGCTGCGGTGGGATGTCCTCCATTATCAAACTCTTTTGCTGTCTGTTACAATGCTCGGCTTCAGGTCCCTGTCAGTCCTGCTGCCTATGGCACCTCAGGATATGGAGAAGTTGCATGCAATGGAAAAAAAAAAGAGAGAATCCTATTAGCCTCTAATGCCTCGAGTGTATAACTCACACATTTGTCCAGCAACTCCACATGTCAGAAATCCAGTAGTGTAGTTAACTTTATGAAACCACTTCTGGCTCTGTGCTGGCTAAAAATGGCAAACAGAAGGTTGGTTATGAAGCAAAACTTGGGTCTAAGCTTGGAAAATTTTCCAAAATAATTGGGTTGTCAAAAGTTCAATAAAAAACCTTTTCCTTGCTCTGTGTGTGCTCTGTGTGTGTGTGTGTGTGTGTGTGTGTGTGTGTGCATGTGTGTGCATGTGTGTGTGTGTTAACAGATATGATCATTTGTGGCATTGTGGAAGTCCATGTTTGCAAATGCTGCCAAGTGATGATAAAATGGCAATATTACTGTTTGTGTAAACATAGCACTTATGAAAGTCAGGACTTAATAGCATTAACTAAAGCAGGCTTAAGGTGGGTAAAGCAAAGCTTTGTCCTGCAAAGCTCCACCAAAGCACCTCAGTCCTGCTGTGCAGCACAACTGCTATTCTTGTCTAAGTTGGGCATCTCTGGAGCAAAAGCTGCTGATTCCAGTTTTGAAGACATTTTGGGGAGAAGGCCAGCAAACTGATTTACACTCCTCATGGCATAAGATAAAATGTGAATTTAGATCAAAAGAGGTGAATGGCTAGTGCACTAATTAACTGTGCAAGCTGGTACTTGTTGACTTAGAAAGTGACTTTTTGACAAACAATATGGGCCAAATCCTGGAGGGCCTTAGTCAGCCCTTATTCAGACAAAGCTCCCATTGAAGTCTATTCGTGTTCCCATCTAAGTGCCTGATCCAAAACCATGAAATCACTGGAGTCTTTCCATTGATTTCATTGAACTTTGGATCAGGCCCTAAGCGAGTCTTCTGTGATTTCACACACCCTAGATTTCACTTTGTGAAATTTCTATAAAATAGCTATTTTTGCACTGAAAGCCTGAAGGCAGTAGGCATTCTGTCTGATGACTGTGTAAAAACTGAGGAAGGCCTTCATGGTTTGTGCCATTATCACTAGCTTTGTGTCTTCCAAACTTTCTCCCACTTATTTGTGGTGAAAATGAATGGGAGAAGTGTTGGAGAGCACTGCAGTGAGACATATAGCCCCACTGAACAATCAAGTCACTAATATGCTCTACAGGATTATGTGGTGCTACCCACTCAACAATTAAAGACCAGATTGTTTACTATATACAAAAAGACTTTATCCTTTTAACCAATTTGTTTGTCAGAGCTTTCTCTTTCAGCAGCGGAGTACTAACAGATTCAGTAAGGTGCTCTCTCAAGTATTAACAGTAGTGACACATTTATGCAGCTGTAATTAAGGCTGAGTTGAAGTTTCTAAAATGCATCCCTTGAGAATTCTTATGACTCAGACTTAGTGCATTTTCCTCTGGTCTAAAGTTAGGCATTCAAGGTCTCAACTTGGAACACTTTTATTTTTGCTTTCCTAAGTGTACGGAAAATTTGGTCCAGCCATTTTAAAATTATAGTTGCGAAAAAAATAAAATAAATAGAGCTACTGCGTTAGATTGGGATGTTTTCATGTACTCGAACCCAGCTTCCATTTAAAGAAAGAAATGTTGGCGAGCTGCAAGTCCATAATAAGTTGGTATTTTGGAGAAAGGAAATTTAAAATGGGCCTTTGAAGAACATTTAAATACATATTTACTCATGAATCCAAAGTGGCTCAGGAGAAGGAACTATTCTAGTTTGTTGGATAGTGCTACGGGTTTACAGCTGCCTGGAATATATGTTTACCTGATGGAATGTTCTGGTTTCTTCAAAAAATAATTGATAGTGTAGGCTTGGGTTTACTTATATAAAGGAAAATATACTCACAATATATTTTAACTAACCTGAAAAAGCAAGGTCCTTAATCCTTACTTTTCCTGTTGAGGGGGTCTTGCCATGCTACAGTGTGAGTTAATGCAAGGACAGTGAATGAGAGTTTATAAATGAGTGGTAAGAACTGGAATTATAATCATTAGAAAAAGAGAAAAACAAAAGGGGACATGACAGATGTTTTGAAATATTGAAGGTCAAAGAGAATATAGGTGCCAAAAACCTTTCCAAAAGTAATGGGTTGAAAACCAAGACATGAAACGAAGAAAAGATCAAAAAGGAAGGGAGTTTATATTTCCAGACTTTGTCCAAAACCCACTGAAGTCAACGGGAGTCTTTTCCACTGTCTTCAGTGGCCTCTGCATCAATCTCTCTCTGGACAACAGATAATTAGGTCCTGATTCAGCAAAGCTCTTAAGCGAATGATTAACTCCTATTGAGGTAAATGTGATTTAAGCATCTGTTTAAAATTAAGCACAAGTTTACGAGCTCTGCTGAATTGGAGCCTTAAATGCTAAATGCAGGCAGATTAGATTCATGGCGTTTCCACTTCAGGAAAAGTCTTACATCTTTACATTCTAGTCTACTCCAGAAAAATTACCTATTGCTGCCAATGGGTGTTAAACCACATGAAGCAGAAACCATTGTTAACTGCAAGCATAGATGGGGATAGATCATGCTCAACACCATTACAAAAAACTCGGATTAAAAATTAATCTGTGCAGGTGTCTTTTAAACAAATGGAATTTAATTTCCAAATTAGGTTAGGTATGGCCAGGTGAAAATTGTGAAACATTAAAGGGCAAGACTATACAGATAGCAAAAACTCCTATATTAAACTCTTAAAGTTATGTATAAGCACCTAAATCAGTTATGTATAAGCACCTAAATTTTTTCAAAAGTGCTGAGAGCACAGAAGCTCCTACTGAAGTCAAATAGAATGGCTAGGTACTTGGCATTTTTGAAAATCAGGCCACCAATTTAGGTGCCTACATATTGCTTTGAGAGCTTAACTTTACATGATCATTTTTGAAAGTCTTATCTAGAAGCTGTAATCATGAACACCTTCAAACAAGTTAGACAAATCATTTTTATGGTCGGATAACTCCATTGAAGCCATTTATATATTAGATTAACATATTTCTGATTTCCAGCAATTAAATTCTGATTTAGGCTGGATCACAATCGGGCCATTAGGATCCAACGTTACCTTTTGATGTTAGCACAGATTTCCTCCTGCAAGGAGAGCTGTTATACACCAACACGTCAAAGGGTGGGAGCTCAAGATGGGAGGCAGGGGGATCTTTGGAAAAAGAAAATGCTAGATGAATAGGCAATTAGCCTAGATGTTTGAGTTCTTCAACCCCAAACTGGGATCGTAGCGCATGCAAGCCTTTGCTTCCAATTTTCTGGTTTGTCAGTTTGATACAGCACTAATGTTATTTGGACCACGCTCTTTAATAAACTATAAATCTGTGAACATAGGTGAAGTCCTAAAGCACAGTGTTTTCGGTTCTTATCTATTACAGCACATTTGCTGAATTTTACTCCTTCCAGCTCCAGTGGCTCAAAAAGAAAACAGGAAAGCATTCCTTGTTTCAATAATATATGGTAAAATGGGCTGAAACTATGATATTTGTGAGACATGGGAGCATACATCTTAGATTGCTATTATTATCCAATGCTGGGATCATAGTCCTGGAACATATGCTTAAAATATTGCTAATCCCCTCGTGAATATAATGTCAGTAGAAATGTGGTAATCTGTTGAAACAAATCTACACAGAACATTATGGTATAATTGAAGTTGTTTAATTGCCTCTTATATCCTTTAACTGATCCCTCGAAACACTGTTATTAGTATTTAATGTAACATTTCTGTAATAAAAAAAGATGAATTTATTGGGTGCGAGGACAATCTTCCCTTTCATGAAATAAACTGGCAGATGGCAATATGAAATAAAGTACCTCGAGCCAGCTTTTACTATACCTGCACATAAACTGACTTACTCTGAGACATTAAAAATGTGTTTCTTTGGAACATTTACAGTCTGTTGAAGGATCTGCTCCTCCTTCAGTTCCACAGTGATACAGATGCTCTGCAACTCTAATATATTGTATTGACCTCCAATGAAAAAGGGTGGTGGTAAGGGAGAATGCACCTCCTCATGTTAAGATAAATTAAAATGTTTAGTAAGTATGAGAAGGCAAAGTGGGAGTTCCTCACATCACTCTGGGTTCCTCACATCACTCTGTCTTTTATACATGCTGAGAAAGAGCTGTGACGCTATTATGTAAATACATATAGCGTCTGCATTGTGATGCACATGGGATAAACTGCAGAGCCACGGGATAAATTATCATGCACATTTCAACCATCTGACCTAGCCTCTGCCCAACAATCCATTTCCTTGGCATTTATTCTAGCATTCCAGCCCTCTGAGCAGCTTCAAACAGCATCCTGCTGGAGACCTATTTCCTCTTCCTCCAAATGTGGAATTTCACCCCTCCCCTCAGATTACACCTGCCCAAACCCCATGGTGGACAAGAGTCAGTCCTGACTCAGTAACTGTTTTTTTCTACAGAAAAAAAAATCTTGACTGCTTTTAAAATCCATTATTTCAAACCATAAAGGGAGGAAAACAGGAGATTTAGGCCCGTAGAAATTCTCCATTTGCCATTGGCACCCAGCACTCCCCTCTAGCCTTGAAATGGCCCAAACATTGGACTTTAAAGTTCTGACCACCCCTCTTTTTTTTAGAGCTACATTAAGAGCTTTCGTGGTTCCCTTTGAGCCGTGCACAGTTAGACTGATAGGTGAGGCCCCGAACTGCAAACACTGACACATAACCGTAACTTAATCTGAGTGAGTAGTTCCACTGAAGTCAATGGGACTACTCAGGTGCTCAGTGCATGACACCTACCCTGGCCTCAGAGCCCAGGTTCTAGCCCAAGTGTCTACACTGCAATTTTATTGTCCTGCCGTTCTAGACCCGTGACCCCAAGTCAGCTGACTCAGGCCAGCTGCATCCATGCCCTGGGTCTTTTATTGCAGTGTAGTCATATCCTGTGATTCTAATTGTTCGCATCCAGCCTTGTCGGCAAAGGGATACAAGAAATAATCTTAACTTTTAACTTTCTCTCAAATATCCTTCAAATAATATTTTGGTAATAGATGTGGCACACAGATTGTATGATGGTGTTGTGTGGAAGTTTTATAAGCACTCATTTGGGATGAACTGTGTAATTCAGTTGTGGCTTCACTTCTTATGAGTAATGTGGACATTGGTCATGCCGATAAAACCTTTACATCGCCATGTGTACTCTATGCATGTGTGAATATTCTTCTAAGTAAATTTTGGATCCTCAAATGATAGATTACATAAAAGTCAATGATCATTGCTAGATCCTCATCACTAGGGGGAGGGATAGCTCAGTGGTTTGAGCATTGGGCTGTTAAACCCAGCATTGTAAATTCAGTTCTTGAGGGGGCCACTTAGGGATCTGGGGCAAAATCAGTACTTGGTCCTGCTAGTGAAGGGAGGGGGCTGGACACAATGACCTTTCAAGGTCCCTTCCAGTTCTAGGAGATAGGATATCTCTATCTATTTATTTAGTATTTTAGCAGGTGGTCCTATTTGAATGCTACAGTTTCCTATGATTTCATCAAAACTCCAAAGCATGGCCAAAATATTTAGGTAAATTCTAAAAGATTCACTGCCTCATACATTTATTCATTCATATAAAATAATACTAAGGTTAGCCTTACTGCACGGTAAATGCTATCAATGGGTATATTCAACTAGACTGCCCAAAATTACTTACCAAAACAACAAATCGTTTAGAATCCAGTGCAACTGCTTTAGTGCTTGCTTATAGTACTGAGTGGCAGATGTTGTAATATGCTTGTTTCCAGCAGATTTTGAGGCAAGTTAGAGTACTCAGGAAACAGATGTTAATTGGGTAAAGTTCCATTATAGTACTAATTATTATTGCAAGTTCTTTTCACTCTCACTCTTTTTACTTATTGACTTCCGAGATCATCTCTCTCCTTTTCTGTGACAGCTTTTTTAAGACAAACATGCACTGCAGAAGGCTGGAAAGAGCTGAGCCAGGTTGAATTCCGAAGAAAATTCACAGCAAAGATTTGCAATGCCCGGCGGGATCTGAAAAACTCCATACAAAAATCCTCTTGAAAACACCCTACCTCTGAGGTCTATGGGACTTTGATATGTAACTCCAGATAATCTAATGAGGATCCTCTGACTGCATTTTCACATGACATGTTAAGAAACTTGGTACTTCTGCTGAATAACTTGAAAAAGTCAATTATGAAACAATCTAAGGGATTTTTGGGCCATGAGACTGTCTCAACGAAACTAACCATATCATTCTGCATATAGAGTGCCTCAAGCATGGATATGAATGAGGAGACTATGCATTAGAGAGAGCGGGTTTTTTTTTACTACCTATTGTTACATTTATTTTTAAAGTGGTGTTGGGATAGTAAATTTGAACAAAAGCATTGCGTTTCTTTAGCTAGTTATTGTCATCCCTTACAATGTGTTCTCTGTTGTGTCTGAGGATAACTTTGCATGATAGGGTGCCTTGTTCTTAGCACTTTGAGTGTTGGGGTTTTGCTCTGCAGTCCTGCAGCCTGTATATATTGCTCATGAAACTCGACTGTAACTGTAGACACCAATTACATGCTAGAAATCATCACCTGAGAAAATGAGTGATTAAAAATAAAATCTCTGTGATAAACTTTACTGGTGAATGAGTAATATAAGTGAGTGAATGAAAATGGAGCTCTCCTGGAAAGGCTGTGCAAAATGCACCTCATGAGCTAATTATGCACAAAATGGCATTTATGAACATGGATTGTTCAATAGAAAATGGAACACTTGGCCACAACAAGTGGAAAGGTGAATGCTCAAGTCAAATCTAAGAAGAAATGGCATAATGAAGTAACTGTTTGATAAAAGTTCTGCATTGTTTTAAGTTGTACATTCCCCAGCCGGGAATCTTAACCCAGACAGAGTCCAAACTACCCTGTGGTGGGGCAGCTGTCCCATCCCAGTAAAGAGGGGTTAAAAGCAACTGGGAAAGCTGGGCTGATTAAGGAAGCAGCTGTAGCTGTGGTCAGCTCAATCTCTCTAGCTGGCTGCCTGTGAGCTGAGCAAAGTACCTGAGGTGGAGCAGTGCTGGGGAAGGGCAGAGGAAGTTGGGGGAGCTCCAGCCTAGCAAAGTCCCTTGCCAAAGGCCTACAAAAGGGTACTGGAGCTGCAAAGGAGCAGCCCCTAGATAGGCAGAGGCAGCTGGTCCAACCTCCCTTGCCGATGATGAGTGGTTTACAGACTGCAGTTTGCCCCAGGGAGCGGGAGCTAGATGATGACTGGCAGTAGCCACTGAGGCAAGGTGGGGATAGGGGGTTGGGGGTTCTCCTGGGAGCGGCGCCCAGAGTGAGGGGCTACTGCTGGGGGCAGAACCCCTGGGCAAAGAGCACCGGGGTCTGGGAAGGACACGGGGCCAGCGGCAGGCGAGACATCAGCTGGCCTGCAGAGGGCACTCTGAGCTGGAAAATAGTTAATTCCCTGGACAACCAGCAGGAGGCGCTGCACCACTGAGTCTCAACCCTGCCACATACCCACATAAACAATAGCTCTTTATTCATCCTGGAGCCTCAACAGCTCTTAAACAGTAATTCCAATCTTCTACTATGGAACACTGAGGAGTGGCAGAGAGTGATACACATGCAAAGCTCCAGCCGTTATAATAGAGCATGTACTCAGATGGATGTAGAAACATCAATCTCCTTTTACAGGATACACACATGTGTGCCTTGTAATGAGAGCACTAGCATTTTCTTTTCCAGTCAGATATTTACATTTTTTTTTCAATTTTAAACACAGTGGCCATTCTAGCCCATCCAAAATTAAAACCTCTCTGCAAACAGGTGTGAGATGAGTTATCTTATGACTATATTGGTGCAAATCAGATCAACTATATCTTCATGCCACATCTTGCCTCTTCTGCACCAAAATGTGGGAAATGACATGTAATTTGCCTTCACAACACTATTTCTCCTTTACTGGGGGTCCATGGGTCTGAAATCCACACTGACAGAGCAGGCAAACTGCATCATCATCATCTCCCTAAATTTGAGGCTGCTCTACCTTTCTCTACACAGAGCCCTGCATTGGTGGGGCACCTGACTCCATCCATCTAAGGAGTGGTCCAAGGGCAGCCATTGGCAGGAAAAATCATAGTAATGGTGCTGCTGGGGAGTGTTGCCCCAGAGCCAGTGCCGGGGCACTGAAATTCTACACAGAGCTGTGGGCTCAGTCCTGCAAGGTGGAGTACACTCCTGTCAGACTTTGTGGAGTCAGTGGGAGTGGAGGGCACTTCATACCTTGAAAGACCCATGGGCCAGATTTTCAAATGTTTTGCATCCACAACTGGGGACAGATTTTCAAAAGAACTCATGTGCCATATCGGCCCCGAAGGTGGGTGTTCATCATGCAATATTGTGGTGACCTGTTTTGAAAATCTGTCTGACATCGTAGCTGCTGAACACTCTTGAAAGTGTGGATCTATGTGGTTTACACAGAATTGCCAAGTGCCTTGAGATCTCTGCACATTCCAGGGGAGTCACTGGTTTTTGGGGACAGAGCTAGAGCTCATTAAATAGCGGCAAATTTAGCCCCACCAAAGAATTTGGAAGAACTGCACAAAGATAATAGAAATTTGCAGGAGTTTCTGGCAAAATCCACATCAATGTTTCCCTTCAAATTTCTGGAATTTAATTATGTTGGGTTTTGTTTTTTATCCTAACACTACTACTACACCTTTAAATACCAGATCTCATTTTTAACATAAGAAGAGTCATTCACAACTGTGTTGGGCAGTATGTCTCTTTATTAGAGCCAGTGCTCCAGTGTTGTTTATAAGGGTGGGTTCAAGGCTTGTGACCCTATCAAATTATTTGTGTGATTTGCAAAATTAGTTCATGTATGTGAAGCATTTTTTCTCCTTCTGTTTAAACCCATTTTTGTTCCATGTTGGATTGCTCGCAAATTCTCAGTCTATGCTCCACCCTAACTCTTGCTCAACACAGAGTTTAAAACATAAATAGGACATTAATAGCTTCAACAAGGAAAAGAGCATCTTAAGAAACTGTTATGTGAACCTTAAACAGGCTTAGCAAAGGTACAATACTAACTGCAGAAAAAAGTACAAGCACATAAAGTCTGTGTGTATATATATATATATATATATTAAAAAAAAACCCATGCTACACTGGTACAGGCTTTATCAGTCTAGATCTTCCCTGATAAACTCATTTTTGTGTTCCTTGCTTGAGTTTTCTAATAACTCTCACTTTTTTTTATTCAATACAGAGTTTTCCCTCTTTGCTCTTGAGAACTTCTTTAAGTACAGTCACATGACCCATTTTAATAGGTCTACCCTTATTCAGGTGGTCACTTATACTTCCCAGGCATTTCTTATAAGAAACACAGCAGCCACTCTGTAGGTAATGGATACTAGTCACATAGCATACTTCTGGCTAAGAAAACCCTCAGTTAAGGTAAACTTTGTTGGAAAACTTCCAGATATGATTCTAGAGACTGAATGATGATGAGGTGGTTTCCCTCTTTCTCCCCCACTCCCTAAGTTAAAATATAAAGGTGCATTACTGTGTGCAGATTATGATAAGGCAGTTTTCTCTTCTCATGCAAGGATGTTGTGATTCTAGGCAGGTCTTGTTTCTTTATATTAAACAATGTATAAGAAGCAGCTCTGTGGAAATTGTACCCAATAAGCAAAATCCTGTAACTATTGATGTTTGGCAAAAGTCTCATTGACTTTAATAGAACTGAGATTGGCCCCATCTCTTATTTGGTCATAAATTGGCATTCTCTCTTTCTGCACCTGGTGTGATCAGGATTGTTGTTAGCTATTGTGTTATATTAGTTGGTCTTCCTTTCTTTATTTTATTTGGTGGCTAAAACTAATGGGAATCTGAATGAGGACATGAGCACAAAAATGTAATGCTGATTAACAGAGCCTGTTATGTGACACTATGTATCTTACATGTAATTAGCAAGAGGTAAATAGTTGTATTTAATAATTGCTTGTTGCACAGTTTGCAATACGGCATGCTGGTTTCCTAAAGTTTTTAGGAAATAAGGCTAATACATAAATGCCTAGAAAATACCATTCTGAGGTATGCATCATAAAAAACAGCACTATATAACTCAGTATGTTACATACAATTACACCAATGATTTATGTATGGTCGTCGTTGTTGCTTAATTTTGAAAAGCTTTTGTTATTCAGAGCCAACTATTGGCAACTTCATTTTAGTGACAGAGCTTGACATATCACAAGCAAAATTATTGATTAAAATATAACACCATAACCATATAAACAGCATCGTATGTATTAACTAATGTTTTGTTAGAAGAGCCAAACTAAAAATGAAGGGGTTTTATCTCTTCTTTTGAAACTGTATGATAAACTCATTTACATTTTCACACAGGTGCTTTGAATTTCAAATACATTTCCTGGTTTTTTTGTTGTTGTTTTTTTTAAATGTTTGTATTGATTTATTGCACATTCTGTGCAAATGGTCCTGTTGGTTTGGCCATGACCTGGTCTGCCAAAATTTGCAAGATGGTGAACTGATTAATTAAAACACAATACAAAAGTGAGGTACTGTATACAGTGTAGATTTTTGAAGGCATTAACTGCAACATGAATGAAATAAAGTGAAAATCATGTACTGTGAGATGGTTTTCATAACAGTGCATATGTCTACATATGTCTACTACAACAGGGCATCTGATCCATCCTGCAACAGTGTCATTCAATAATTACTTTTGAGAAATAGAAGATACTTCGGGGGGGAGGGGTTCCAGACGTTCACTTCCCAGAGTCTATTAAAGCCACTGGATTATCCTTTAAAAATAACTCCATTAAATGGAGTGCTCCATTCAATCGCTTGGCTTTATAGTCTACTCCAAAATATGTTCATTCCATAAAAAGGAGAAATGAAATTTTGGTGGGGGAGAGGGGGTTGAATTTTGTGACTACTGAGTTAACGGATTGTAGATGTCTTATGCTATTTTGGCACACCCTATATCTTTTTTAAAAGGTTCTCTCTGACTTTATTCCACTGTGCCATTTCCACTGCTAGCAATTCATGAAGAACAGCAATCTCCATTTCTTGGTGGCAAGGGGTTAAGGATCTTTTCCAGTTCCAATTGAAGGCAATAGGATTTTTTCCATTACTTTATGTGAGCTGGATCAAAGCCTTGAAGTGCACACTTCCACCTTTTATTTTAGTGCTCGGTATCCCCATTAAGAAAGTTACAGGTTGAGAATTCTGAGTATATATTCTATCTTTGTCTTGGGTGTCAATAATTTATACTGTTAAGGCAAAATATCTGCTATAAAGGTGAAGTTTATAGTAGACATAAATGAAATTAAGAGCCTGGGTTTCCAGCAAAAGATCATTGTGTTTTATGGTACTTTCACTCAAATAGCAATGACATATTAGAGGAGTTAAAGACCTAGCAAAAAAACTGAACTTGCTTGACCCATTTGTGTATGTTGGAGGGTCAGTCTCTCGGTCACTTATTTAAGAACATAGATCAGAGGACACATTTTATTTTTAAAAGAAAACACTTCCTTGTCATTCTTCTGGTGCTGAGAAATGGCCCTTCTATCTCATCTGCTTTGTTTCTCAATATTTAAAAGTACTTTACCACTCAAGTCATGCCTGCTGCTACCAACCAACCAGCTTTGCTCCCGTTCCAATAATGGGATCTTTGATGTCTGTAATTAGTTTTATTTCTTCTATCTACCCTCTTTTTCTTAAAAGGACTTATCGTAGCATGTAAAAAGGAGCAGGTTACAAAGGCAAGTTGAAGTATGCTATTAAAGGACTTTTATTATAAAGCAGTTAACATACTGGGTATCGTTCTTGTGTGTCACAATGTGCAGTACATTAGGGATTGGAGGGTTATTACTTTTTGAAATTGTCAGTCCTTTGTTGCTTGTTAAATTCTTATTCAGAGCCCAAGTTTGGTATGGTGTGACAGAGCTCTGCCTTCTCTGACAAAAGATACTTAACTTCATTTTCAATTCCCCCCCCCCCCCGATCTAATTTATTTTCACTTCCAGAAAACTTAATGTCCAAGGATGAAATTCACTTCACTTCTCTAAGGCCTGAATAACTGGGGGAAAAACCACTTCCTCTGTCAGGAACCAGGACATGGGACTGCAATCTGGGCTATAGGGGAGATGCTAACTGCATGGTGTGTTTTGTCCACTGAGCCCATGTGAGCATGGATACTCTGACCAGTCCCCATTGCTGCCCTCTATGCTAAGCCATGTATGATCAGCACAGAGTACAAGGAAGCAGTGACTGTTCTGCCAATTACCATTCCCCCTCTTCCACCCCTTTAATATGGGGTTTAAGTGGTAGAGGACCTGGTATTATAAGGGTGGCTGTTTACATCTAGGGCCTGATCCAAAGCATGCTGAAGTTACTGGAAAAGCAAATCATTAACTAAAAGTAACTATTCATTGAGGTGTCTATCTTAGCTTGAGTCTGTAAACTCTGTCACAGGAAACCAAATTGAAATGTGAGCTGTTCTTTACTTGCAAAGAACATTATCACCGTGGCTTGCATTTAGTAAAATAGCTGTAACACATCCGTTTGAGACATTTAAATGTGTACAGAGTAAAAATGTTACAATAAATCAAAATGGGAGCACTTCCCATTGTGTTTGGCTTTATCTCAAAATCCTGGGATTTTTTTTTTGGTATACATTGTGTATGGAAAAATAGAATTCTAGCTTTGTAGTCACACCAATTATCTTTTCATTTGCATTTTGTCTTTACTCTTAGGCATCATTTTGTTTTGTAACTCCTCTCATTGTGCCCTTAAATTTAATGCTATGTGCCTGAATGTGTGTTCATTGGTTATAAATCTGATTTAACTATATAGTACATCATATCCTACAAAACGTATATTTATGTCCTCTTTAAAGTAGCAGATTAATTGTTGATCTCCAGAGAACTAAATTGCAAGTGAATGAGCATGCTGACTACTGGCAGGAGATACAATCAAGACAGTGCTATTGTAAGAACAACTAGGAGTCTAGTGGCACCCTAAAGACTAACCGATTTATTTGGGCATAAGCTTTCGTGGGTAAAAAAATCCCACTTCTTCAGATGCAGCATCTGAGATGCATCTGAAGGAGTGGGGGTTTTTATCCATGAAATCTTATGCCCAAATAAATCTATTAGTCTTTAAAGAGCCACCGGTCTCCTTGTTGTTTTTGCAGATACAGACTAAAATGGCTACCCCTCTGATACTTGACTATAAGAGTACATCTCTGGAGACTTCGGAGTCACGGTCAAGACTTTCAAAAGTGGATGCCTAATTTTAGGCTCATATGTTCATATTTAGGCACTGAATGGCTTGACTTTCAAAGGTACTCACTGCGGAGATAAAGGAAGAAGGAAACATGCGTCAGGACCCTAATGGGGCCCTGGGTGATCGCTACTTCCCACCACACAACAAAGATGTAATGAGGTTGAGCAGTGTCTGTATAAGAGAAACTAAAACTACTGATTATTCCTCAAAAAAGGGTTTTAATGACTTTCAACTATAAAGGCAACACAGAGAAAATGAGAAAAGCAGAATTAAAGACCAGCACTAAATAAGGATTAATATAAATGGCAAGTTGTATTGAAGACAAGTACAAGTAATATTGTGCATCAGGTACTTACTACTATTTTTAATACTGCAGTATTGATATAACCTGAAGTCAAATTATCCCGACACCACTATTCTTAATACTATAGTGTCAACACAACTTGACATCAAATTAGCTCGAGCAACCCTGACTTCTATACTCTGTAACCTTTACCCTGCATTCATCCGAAAAATACGTTGCCCTTCAGTCAGCTGTTTTCCGCACTGGCCAGGTACAGATGGTCACAAAGTGCATGTTCCTTTGGTTCAGGGGGTGTTGGTCAAGTTTCCCTTATGACCAAAACATACACACAGTTCTATGCCTTTGTTCTTTTTATCTTATCTGTCAGCCATGTCTCAAAACAGACTGACCAATTGGGTTAGGCCGAATATTTACTGTGGTTATTGTGGTTGCTTTAATATCCAATGGTTGTTTTAGTTTTATCGTTAGGAGATAACTTATCTCCATATAGCCAATTATCTCAACTGTAAGTAATGTGGTTTTATAAGCCATGCCTGAGGGCATGACCTATTTCACCACATAGGAGTCAGCATAAAGCATAGTCTGGTTGCAGGTGTCTTCTGACCACAAGTTGCAGCTTAATTTTGCAAAGCTTGCTTTTTAAAGCTAATTTTACAAGGCTCGCTCTGTAAAATTTCCAGAAGTTTTAGGCCTAACACTGACAATTCTGTTGTTCATTTTAAGCTTGACAATAGTCTTGTTCAAATTATTCACGCTTACCAGCCATCATCTCCCTTCTACTTTGGTGTGAGCTGCTCAGTGCTTAGCTCACTTAAAAAATCAGGCCAGTTAGGTGCCTAAGTGTGGAATTAGAAGCATAACTTTACAGAGCTACTTTTGAGAATTTTGGCCCCAAAGTCAGACTTTTAAGAAGAGAATGTGTGGTTTCAAAACATGTTAACAGGGAGATGGGGTCAGGATTTTGATATTTCTCGAGGTTTCCCCATGGCATATTTTTATGTATTTATTTATTTTTGGTAAGAAACTTTTGTACTAGCAGGACAAATATGAGAATCACATTTGATGAATGTGATAGCATTCTGCTCTCCGGTCCATGCCTCAGCTGATGTTCTATTCTCCTTTCACGTGTGGAACTTTATGTGAGGAATACACCCCCTCACCCCACCCCAAGCATGGCAGCACTCCCACTGATGGAAGTGGGAACTGAATATATAGGTAGGACAGAGCTTAGACTTGTGCTGTGCAAGTCTGAGAACATAATTTTACCCTAAATGAGGTATTTCTTTACATGGGTATTTATTTTACATTCTTGCAGACTGTGTAATACTATTCCATTCCATGCAATATATCTTTTTAAAACACTCCAAGAAATATAAATGTATCCAAGGTTTACTTAACATTTAAAAAAAAAAAAAACCTTTTGAAATCCTGATTACTGTGTGTATTTTTAACAATATATTAAGCACTCATAAGACTGGCTTTTGATCTGTTAAACCATTGTGGGGCTTTTTGTTTCTTATACTAGAGTAAATGTGATCAGCGATTTTTGAGCCATACCCGTCTTGTTTAATTCAGTGTTTAAACGTTATTTGACTGATCATTTTAAAAGGAGATTTCCCCTAGATGCAGCTGCCTCTTTTAGGACCACAGATGTCAATTGTTAAAAAAAATAACTTTTTCCTCTGTTTGTAAGAGAAAGCAGAAGATCAATTTATTTCCCAACCACAGGATTTACTTTCTTCCCAGGACTGCAGCTGCCATGACGCACACATGTTTTCTCAGAATGAGAAGAACTTGAAACTCACCATAATCACAGCCGTCAATTTCTACCCAGCCAGACACACCCAGAGTACTAGTCTCTCTTCAGGAATTTAATCCCCAGAATAATATAAAAACCACCATGCAAAATGACTTGTTTTATGCTAGCAACACTTTTTTCCCAGCTGTATAAAAGCTGGCTTGCTCTTTCTCAAAATTGTAGGTGTGGGAAGGAAGGGGCATAAGACACAAAAAGAGGGGTTAAAGCCTGCACTACTGTCATTATGCTGATCTTTTCACAGCGCACATACAACTACTCCCAGTTGAAATAAAGACAATTCTGCTTTGTAAAAGAATGAATCTATTGTCATTTAAAAGTTTTATCTTCTTGATCTCTTCTGGTTTCCAGAGCATACAATGTATTGTTGCTTCCTGTTTCATAATATTAAGTCAGGGTGGACATTTCTGGGGCCAGATTTTCAACTGCTATAAGTTGGTATAGCTTTGAGTTCAATGCAGATACGTCAATTTTATGCTAGCTGAGGATCTGGCTGTAGCCTGCAGTAAACAAATGATGCTGTTGTCCAGGATGTACTTTCCTAGTGGCAACAAAGAGATTTTGCAACATTGCTATTTAAACACCACCCCTACAAAAATGATCAAACCCAACACGTACTCTGAACAGGAGAGGATGGAGAGATATGAGGGGGCAGTTTCCAGCTCCCTGTTTCTCCCTACCAGCCCCATCCCTGAAATGATTTAGAACAGCTGGTGGGCTCCTCCAGGTTGTGCCACTGGTGTAGGGTTCTTAATAGATCCTAAACAGGGAAGAGAAATGTATCAGAGTTCTGTTCCAGCACAACCCATCCATGTCCACTACATGCCATTCATGCCTTGTGAGTAGGATGGATGACTATACAGGGCTGTCAGCAAAACCGAGAGACTCTCTGGTAGTTCCCCACCAAAAGGGTACTACTTTGCTTGACCCTTGTAGATAGGTTATGGTCTCTTTGTGCCTTAATGAATTACAGCATCTGGCCCATGATCCTGTACTCCTTACTTGGGCATAATTACATCTGATGTTAATTGGACTTTGCCTGTATGCACATTGTAGAATCAGGCCCCTAATATGCTAGTATAAAATGAATTACTCCATGCTAATTAGAGCAGAAATAGATTTTTCTTCCGCAAAGTTGATGGGATTGGCCCATTGTGTTCAATCGGGGCTAACATACCTATTGAAGATGATGGTATGCAAAATACATAGATATGTGGAAGACTGAGTTTAATTCCTTGAAATAACTATATAAACATGCACTTTAATAATCCATTTTCCTTTTTGCTTGAATGAAAGCTTTGCCTTTGAAATACCAACCCTGCAACACAAAAAGTTTATGGGCTCAGATTTCTCCATCACAAACAAAGTTCTTGTTTTGATTTTGAATTTAGGCTTGGGAACTGAAAGAATTGCAGCATTAATCCTAAATTTTATAGTCTTTATTGACCAAAAGATGTTATCGCATAATCATGCTTTAAATGAAGTGTCCATAGTGCTAGATCCTTCTGAGACACTCATTTTACTTTGTTTTATTTATTTATTTTTACAATGCAACGCATTTGTTTTCTAGAGGAATTCATATCTACACTGTGATGCATCCATACACGTTATATAGCAGTGTGCTCATAAAACTACAGTCCAATGCTGACTCAGGAGCACACTTTAAGTCAAAGACTGAAAAAGAACAAAGTTGGTTCGATAAATTATGGCCGTACATGCCATTTCAGAGACTGCCTAAATCCAATTCTTTAGCAAGCTGGCAACAGCAAAATAGTAATGCCCTACCAGCTCAGTTGCATTAAAGAAGTTTAATCAAATGCTTGCTGCTAGCCTTGAGTCCCTATTTGCACAGTAATGCAGGACTAAACAAACTTCTACCTAAAACTGCTGTAATGGGAAGCTGTGGTTGAGTCCTGGTTCAATTTCATACCACTACTGTGCTGTGGATACCCAAGTCAGTTTCAGTATATTAATAGCCACTTGGGGTAGCAAACAGTTTGATGCTGACTGCTGTGTAGTGCTCTTGTATTAAGCTCTGTAAGAGTGAAAAATAGTGTTTACATTTATTCAGCCTATTTAAACAAAGGAAATAGCACAGGAAACAGTTTCCTTGCATGACGTTTGTATTTGCTGCCCTGCCACATCCTTGCTATTGCATGGAGACTATCTTAGACACATTTAAGTGATACTCTGACAAGATTTTTATTGTTTTTTAATATATGTTTCATAAAACATGATTCTAGGCACTGCACTCCTCCAGAGTAAAGAAACTTGTCATGAGGCCTATGTTTCTACTCAAAACTGTTCAAGTTCTGAATTTCAAGTAACAAATATCTTTCATGACATGGTAGTGAACAATATATGCACCAAGAATTATTCATTTGAATTCTAAATAAGCAAATCTGAGAACCACAACATACTTGCAGGAAAAAATCGCAAATGGAAAGAGGTGAAATACATCTAATAAATAACTTCTTGTTCACCCATTTCTATAAGTCAAATCAGTGTAACTCTCATTAAGACCGACCAAAGTCTCAGGACAAAATGCCATTAAAAATTGAACACCTCTGTGACAGTAGAAACTGTTGGTTTGGATTTATTAGAAGCAACATTTAAATGTATACTTACAGTGTCACTGCTGTATTAAAATATTGTGTGCTACTGTTGGCTCTTTCTACAGTTTCTGGCCTTAAATCTATCAGTGAAGATTTATCATCATTATGTTTTTCTTAATTCTTTATATAACACCCAATAGTTTCCTAGGTGCTGTACAAATAGTGGCAAAGGATTATATTATACTGGTGTTTCATCAAAAGCTCAAAACTGGCTATACCATTATTTATGCTGCAGTTGAGAAGGTCTGGATACTTGATAACAGCATCTATCTTAAACTGGGGGGCGAGGGGATGGGAAAGTGTATGCATACACATTTTACTTGGTACAAGTTCACTGGTATTATCCCAGATATCAGTCTCTATAACTTGTAGGGCAATTTGGATTCCTGTTAGACTACAGTGGGCAGGCCTCTTAAATTCTAACTAATGTTGGTCCTATCAGCACCATGCTGGCCCATTCATTTCCCAGTTCGTGGATGGGTAGATACATTTCCAACCTTTTGATTTATTTTCTTCTTTTTTTTTTTTTTTTAGCTTGCAAGATAGTGATTAAGAACTGCATATGTCTGCCAACACTTTATGCTAGGAGGGTGATCTTGCCTTCAGGCACAAATGTCGGGGCGGGAGGGGAAGAGATGAATGTGTTCATTCTCTTCCTTGGAAGGTTGAGGGTGATCATCCCACTGCTTGACTTCAAGATGTTGCTTTGTGCCTCAACTTCCTCAATGCAGATTTGGTCAAGGAGGTCAGATTTAGCCAAGGTGGGGAAACCTATGACGTTAGGGAGGGCTTTACAAATTCCAGCAAATTGGAAGTAACCAGTCTACCCTGGCAGGGGTGATCAATGCATTTGACCTGCCATTGCACACTTTAATACCAAACACTTTCCCCGTGAGCTAGGAATGCTTAAGGATATTCCACTTACCCATTTTCTGCTAAAGTTCTAAGCACACAAGCATCCTCAGGTGTCCAGCTGTGTTTGTCACCATGTTCTCTCACTTGCTCACTCGCTCTCTTTTATATATGATTTTTTTCCTACCATTTGGGTGCTGTTTCCCTTTCCTTCAGGCCTTGATCCTG
The DNA here is from genome assembly GCF_020497125.1 of Mauremys mutica. Lineage (NCBI taxonomy): Eukaryota > Metazoa > Chordata > Testudines > Geoemydidae > Mauremys > Mauremys mutica. Next base: position 69,016,939 of record NC_059073.1, on the reverse strand, counting down.
CATGTGAGGTGAGCACCAGGATGCGTATAGCTGTTGTGCTTCCTCTGAGATGTAAGTGTAGGCTACATGTGGAACAAGTGAGAATGATAACCAACAGGGTTAGTCCTTTACACTGTGTTAGTGCCGTTGAGTACCCATTCCCATACTCAAGTATAGAGTAAAAGAGGAACTCTGTCTGTAATAGCTGTGTTTTTGAGGAGACATCAGGCTATACGTGCAAACCTCGGCATGTACATGAAGTGCTTAGCTATCCACCCTCTTTGGACCCACTACTGCTACAAGCAGCAGTAACTTGGAGGCTACACAGTAGCACACTCCTTTAAAGCAGGATCATGTCCCCGTATATCTCATCCTCCTCCTACCTTTTCACTTTCCACTTGTATGCACAAATATTGTGGAGGATTAAGTCCTAAGTATAATCTGGACATTAGAAACCATACAAATGCCTCTTCTAAGTTAAGAAATATTAATACTCAGCACTCTATATGTCCAAAGCACTTCACGAATTTGAATTACAACATCCTCAAGATGTAGATATGATTCAGCAAGCTACATCTGAAATGAAGATGAACTTTTCCATGTCCCCATTCATTGATGGGCATCCACTGAAGAAAACTGACTGGAAAGTAAGTCCTTATGGAGAAAAAGGGAATTCAAACTTTTGGCATCAAGGATGTTTAGCCTTCACCTTACTTGACTTCAAAAGGCAAAGTAATTAGTTAACAGAAACATGTTGTAGCTTACCCCCTCATGGATTAAAATGTTGTATGTGTTTATTACTTATCACTGGCAATATTGCTACATAAGACACACAGATAGTCGGGCTTACCATGAGTTTACAATGCCAAAGACTGACATACTCTATTACCCAGAAAGAAGCTCCATCTTGGAAGATCCTTGTACCTGCACAAATTAAGTCCAGTGTAGTTCTGTGAAGGTAGAGAGGCCAGTATACAATAGGAAAGCAGAGGAGGGAATAAACTAGGGGGTTAGTAAGATAGTCTGTTGTAGTGATTATGGAATTAATGAGTTTTCAGGAGGAATCTAAATGAGTAGTGAGGCTTCTATTCTAAATATGCCTCTCTTGTTAAGAAGAGACTGCATTTTCTAAGACCTGCGTTAGTTTATAATTAACTGGAATGTAACTTTAATCACAAGGGTAGCCACCACATATAGCCATAGTATAAATATTTTATACAGTCCCTTGAAGGATGTAAATTGCTGTGTAGTGTAATGTTTGAGTATTATAACAACAAGAGATTCCGGACTCCTAAATTTTACAGAAACGTTGGTGTTTGAGTAATACTCCCCATGACTCTCGTACGTAATCAAGAACAAGTTGTTTATCCTTCTGCAGAGTATTCTGATATAAATGTTTCATGAAATTAATACAATGAAAAGCTGAAGCTCAAGGGACTTCAGGATTCATAGGATAAATTACTTGATTGTATTAATAGTCAATAATTGTTGTTGATTTAAGGTTTTGAAGTGGGAAGATCATTCCGTTTTTCTTTGAGCGCTGATCCCTATGTGTATTCCACATGAGGATATGCATGAGCCTGCCACTGAAGAATTTGCAAGTAGTGTCCATTGATCCACACCTGAGCCCTGACACTCCACATGCTCAGTACCAAGGTAAAAGGGAAGGGGTGAACCAACCACCCCTCCAATTCCTTCTTACCACCACATGGCCTGAGTCGAAATCCTCTGTCCAAAGCTGCTTCATCATTTTATTATCTATATTGTAAATAGTTCTAAGTCTTTTACTGTTTTAGTCTTTGTTTAGTATAAAGTAGCTTTTGCCCACCTTGGGGATCCTCCCTGTGCTCCTCTTCAGGAGCAGGACTGTCAGGCTTCCCTCCCCAATCTGAATTCTGGGGAACAGATGTAGGGACCCGCATGAAAGACCTCCTAAGCTTATTTCTGGGGAGGGGCACCCTGGTGCCCTGGCTCTGCCTATGTCCTGGGCCACAGCAGAGTTGGGGAATGGGGAGGAGCACTGTGGCAGGTCCAGGGTGCCCCGGCCGTGGTATTCTCTGAGCACCTGGGTGGATTCCCTGAGCACCTGCATGGTGCTAAGTAGGCTGCTGCACGGCCGCGCAGGTTACAAGGAATTTAGGTGGGATATTGAGAACAGGGCCACTGATTCAATGAAGATCAGCTTCCTCATCACCATCACATTAACCAGAAGGGTGAGTAAACTGAGGATGTTAATGGCTGACCCCATTACACCACTTTTCATAAGAAGGTTTCCCTTTCCCTCACCTGAAAGTCAGATCTGGGGTAATTTTTGTGTTTCACATAAAATCAGTCTATTCACTTAATGATATTGTTTCCAAAACCTCATGCTTCCAGTGAGGAGAGAAGACTTCACTCCTTTGATGGATATAAACTGGACACTAGGAAGTTTAGACTTAAAATTAGACGAAGGTAATTAGAGGAGTGAAGTTCTGGAACAGCCTTCCAAGGAGAGTAGTGAGGGCAAAAGACCTATCTGGCTTTAAGACTAAGCTTGATAAATTTATGGAGGGGATGGTATGATGGGATAGCCTAATTTTGGCAATTAATTTGGCAATTGATCTTTGATTATATCATCAGGTAAGTATGCCCAGTGGTCTGTGATGGGATGTTAGATGGGGTGGGTTCTGAGTTACTACAGAGAATTCTTTTCTGGGTGCTGGCTGGTGAGTCTTGCCCACATGCTCAGGGTTTAACTGATCACCATATTTGGGGTCGGGAAGGAATTTTCCTCCAGGGCAGATTGGCAGAGGCCCTGGAGGTTTTTCGCCTTCCTCTGCAGCATGGGGCATGGGTCACTTGATGGAGGATTCTCTGCAGCTTGAGGTCTTCAAACCACAATTTGAGGACTTCAGTAACTCAGACATAGGTTAGGGATTTGTTATTGAAGTGGATGGGTGAGATTCTGTGGCCTGCATTGTGCAGGGGGTCAGACTAGATGATCATAATGGTCCCTTCTGACCTTAGAGTCTATGAGTCTGTCAGATGGATTCTAATGTTTTACCTACAAAGAATGAAACCAATTAGGAAAAAGTGTCTACTCTGTCGCTATAGCAGAGCAATCACAGGAACAAGCATTATCTGCTCAGAGACACTCTCCAAGCAGATATCTAGCTGGATCACTCTTGTTATCGATTGGCATGTCTCCCTCCCCTAGATGGGCTGAGGGAGACATGTGATGGGTTGGACCCCATGGGAATTGTTGGAGAAAAACTTAGTTCTTTTTTACTTCGACAGAAGTCACCTGATGTGCTGAGATACCACTGAGTCTACCTGTTCCACCAGCATGGGCCCCCTTTAACCTATCTTGCTGAGCCAGACTCTTAAAAGCTTCTCTAACACACATACAGGCAGGGCCACAGCCAGCTGCAGATCAGCTCTGGGAAGACTTGGCTTAGGGGACTTGCTCCAGCACTCAGCTGTTCACCTCCCTTGGAGTATAGGCCCAAAGGTCTATTCTATTCACCTCTTCCCTCCATGTGGAAGAGGGTATGCACAATTTCTCATCTCCCCTCCCCCCTCCCAGTAAGAAATCACATAAACTGGGTTGTATTATAAAGCAAAAATGTATTAACTATAACAGGTGTATTTTAAGTAGTTAAGGAGGTAGCAGACAGAACAAGGCAGATTTATTAAGAAAATAAAACAGAGCATGCAAACTAAGCTGAATACACTAAAACTGGCTACATGTGAGTTCTCACCCTAAATGTGGTTCTAATAACCTTCTTCACAGGCCAGACACCCTTCAAGCCTGGGCCCAGTTCTTTCCCCCTGTTCAAGCTTAGGCCCTATCTACACTGGCAAGTTTCTGCACAGTAAAGCAGCTTTCTGTCCTGTAACTCCCGAGGTGTACACACTGCCAACCCACTTATTGTGCAGAAACTGTGCAGTTGTAGCACTTTAAAAAAAAAAAAAACCAAAGCACCCCCACAAGAAGTGTACAGTTTTCTGTGCTGGGGGTATAGCACTGCACTGCCAGTGTAGACACCATGGTTGATCACAGTGCTGCAATTGGTCTCCGGGAGATCTCCCACGATGCCTGTTCACTTCTCTGGTCATTGGTTTGAACTCTACTGCCCTGCCCGCAGGTGACCAACCGTCATCTTCACCCCATAAATTACTTTGGAATCTTGAAAGTCCCCTTCTTGTTTGCTCGGTGATGTGTGCAGTGGTCTCAGTGCATCTTTCCAGGTGACTATGCCTGCTCCACGCACCAGGCGATCCCCTGCTTGGAGCAATGCCGAGCTGCTTGACCTCATCAGCATTTGTGGAGAGGAGGCAGTGCAGTCCCAGCTGCGCTCCAGCCGTAAGAATTATGATACCTATCGACAAATTTCACGATGCATGATAGAAAGGGCCATGACATTGCAATGGAGTGCAGGGTCAAAGTGAAGAAGCTGCAGAACACCTACCTCACAAGGTGCGGAAGGAAAACCACCACTCCAGTGCTGCACCCAAGAGCTGCTGGTTCTACAAAGAGCTGGACATGATACTCGGCAACCCCATCTCCACTGCGAAGACCACTGCAGATACTTCAGTGACGCATGTGCCAGTTGAGAGTGGACCAAGCCAGGAGGAGGAAATCTTGGATGTGGAGGGGGAGGGGGATCCATAGCTTCAAAAGGCTGGGTTTTTATAAAACCAGATGTATGGAATTTTCATTCATCTCCCCCAAGATATTCCCCAGAAAAAACACTTTTTGTTCCAAAAGTCCATTCTTGTCCAGCACAGTGTTCAATATAGTCCTTTGAACCCCAAGGACTCTCTATCTGTCACATCTCCTCCCTTGAGGGGTACAATCCTGACCCACAATAATACATGAACCATTCATTTAATACAATGGGCCCCAAAACTTAATTCAATAAAGTTTCCCAAGGATATAGCAGGAAATTGCCATATCTGTCACAAGCTGATCCAATATGTCCCTGAGCTCTTCTGAAAATCTGGCCCTTAATAAAAGTTGCCTGATTTTTCAGAAGTGATGCATATGTAGAGCTCTGGAAACCAGCAGCGAGATTTTCAAGTGTTTACCATTCACCAGCTTCCATTGCTGTCAGTGGGAGCTACTGGCTGTTTTGTGCCTCTGAAAATCAGGGTACTGATTTAGGCACCTAAGTATGGGTTAATGTACCCAACTTTAGGCAGCCACTTTTGAAAATGTTGACCTGGCTGTTTAATCCATGCTGTCTGCTAGGTTTATATGCACTATGTATTAAAGTGATCAGTCAGGGGTCTAAAAAGAATACATATTGGGCTGACAACTAACCACTATTCTTTAATCCAGGTATCTATTGAACCACACATAAATATAGCAAGCACCACCATTGTATGAGTTGATTATGAAAGTTGTCATACATCTTTGCTAATTCATTGCTTAGCCCAAAGAGTAATAAAAAGGTCAACAAATGGATGAGTATCATCAAAACAGAGTAGTGGATTTTTTGCAAAAGAAAAGATTTTTGCAGCCCACAGCAATGCAAAATGTAGCATTTTTAGAAGCCCCCAAGGCTGTGCGATTATTTCAAAAGGAGTGGCAATCAAACTGTCTAAGCCTGGCAGGCAAAGAGGGCATTCCAGTCAGCTCATTGCATTTGATGTGACCTTAGGCATCTGCTGATCTCATAAAGTAGCTCCACCAGACCTGCTGTGTCAGGCATATGCGCTGCAGAAATTTGTGCATGAAGTAGGAGTTCACAAAGAAGTCCTTTTAATCTCTCTAATAAAGTCAAAACTGACAACTAAATGTCTTAAGGTTAGGGAGAGGAGGAGGAGGAGGGGAAATTATAAAGACCAGGACTAGCTGGTTTAGCTTGGAGATAAAATAGCAAACCCTTCCCCTCCCTGAGTGTTTAAATTACAAATGACTCCTTTCCTCTTTTGAGAAGGATTAATTTCTCATCTTAAAAATCCCCCTTTTTAGAAAGGAATCTCAAACAATCAGTAATACATATCAGCTCTGCCATAAATTCTTTTCCTTTGTAGGCTTTTCTTAACAAACTGGAAAAGTAGAGCAAGTAGTAGGATTTGAAGGAGGAATCAATGATCCGCCTTGCTAGATATCTGTCAGGAATATTTAGTACCCAATAGAGAGACTGGTATTGTTTATTCAATTGACTTTAACCTTGGCTTGCATCTCTTTTTATTTTTTTCTCCTTGATGCTGCAATGAAGTCCTAATGTGCAATTTTTGATAACAGCCCATCTTAAGGGAAACATTGTGATGTCATGTGATGAGGACCTGTGACAAAGCTCCTCTCACCACACTAGTGCCTCTTGCTGATCGTCCTGAGGATCAGTTCCACAGGTCGGTATGCCCACTCTCGGTGGTGTCTCACCCACTGTCACTCCAAGGACTGCAGCGTTCTCTTCATGACACAGTCCTCTGACCGTACCACACTCTGGTGGACCAGTACTGCAATCGAACCATCCAGCCACTTCCTCAGGGGGGAAAATCTGGGCCCACCCACTACTCCAGGTCTTGGCCCAGGGACCCTGTAGATGGCAGCCATGTGCTGCATCCCCTCCAACCGTTCAGTACATTTCCCTGGGTCACTTCCCCACAACCCCAGCACCTTCTTCACCCTTACCTCAGGGCCTCAGCATGTTAGTCTTAGCAGCCAGCCGGGAGCTCTTTCTCGCTCCCCTGTTCCTGCCCAGTACTGCTCTGTCCAAGGTGCTAGCTTTCTTCTGCCTGCAAGGCAGCCAGTTCTTCCTCCTAGAGCTCCAGGGAGCAACTGACCCTGCTGTGCCCTGCAGTTTTTCTTATATGGGCCTGGCAGGCCTTGATGTGTTATTTCTTGCAGCCCATCTCCTATTAGCTGCTTTTTGCACAACCTCCCTAGTGCTCCCTTAACATCTTACAGGCCAGTGTGAGGGGGACACTGAGGCAGGACCATATGACAAAATCTAGCAGGAGAATTTGAGTAGATGAATGCAAACATCCTGGCCCCTGTTTTCCCTCCCTTGTTCCCGCAGTTGACTATTTTCAATTGAGTATTGTCTAAAATCTAGACTATGAGCACTCTGGGGTAAGGACTCTCACTGTGCTAGTACAATGAGGCCTTAATCCCTGCTTTCTTGTCCTTGGATGTTACTGCAATACAAATAATAAGAAAAATGAAGTCCCTTACTAGTCACAAAAATGTATGCAATAATAGTGAAGGGAAACAGAAAAAAGATAGATTTCTTTTTTATTAAATGCTTTCTTTTTTCCAGTTTTTCTAAATGAAATTCTTTCTGTAAACTCTTTCTGTGTATATGGGAGTTCTCAGCCCAACACAAAAGACCCAAGCCTACAGCAGGTGGTTTTTGTCTTTTATAATTTTTCTCTGCATTAATTTGAGAGGAGGAATTGTCTGGTTACACTCACATATTTGTTGCTGGGACATTTGATGCACTGGGTGAGGTACAATACATGTTATGATAGGCATTTGTAGGACCCCATGGATCTTGAAAAGCATTTTGTGGAGGGTGTTGATTATTGTAATGGTGGACATATGTCTTCAGGATTTGTATCTGTTGTTCTGTCAGGGTCTAGGGTCATGCTTAAACAAAGCACACGAGATCTTTTATAGGGGAGAAGGCAACACACACATTTATTGAGAATAGAGCAGTTAGCATATGCTTTTCAGTCACATACACCCACACACCGTGCACACAGTCCCACCAGTCAATGTTTATAGTTACCAGTCCAGCTTCTTGATCAATCTAGTAGCCAGCCAGATTGGTTGTAGAGGAGTACTGGGCTTGTAGGTCGGGATCCAATGCTCCTGGAGTAGTGGCAAGACGAACCCAAAGCCCCATGGCAAAGCACCTTGTTCTTATAGTCCTTTTCTCTGTTGAAATCTGGATTTTGCTGTGTCAGTGACCGGTTACTCCTTAACTGATGTTCTCTTTTGATGTAAACATTCCAAAATACCTCTGAGAGGGTCATCCTGTCCTGGATTTGATTTAATCAATTGTCTTTAGGCGTGACAGCCTCCACCTCAGGGTCGTCAATCTGCCCTTCTTCAATCATGGATGCACGTTGATGGTTCTCTGGCATCAATAAGTCTCGATAAGTGTCTTCGCTCCTCCTTTCTTGACCATTTGGCTAACAATGGCCTTCACACCTTATCTTTTCCTGATGCATGCATTCCTTATTCACAGAAACAGTCTTTTGAGAATACAAACATCAGTATTTTATATCGAGTGAAAAGACATTGTAAATTAAACCTTGCTAAATTTTATAACCAAAACAATTCACATTGAGGCCCAGGCCTTCAGCATTCCTCTAATCTACTTAACATAGACACAATACAGGATCCTGTCTCTTACTAACTAAACCTTAAAACAAATAACTAAAAGGGCCCAAGTTGCAATGCATATGGGAAACAGAATCCCATAGTCCCAGAGGGTCATTCCTTTCTGCTATTCAGAAAGGGTGGCTAGCAGGATGATTTCCAAAAGGGTGGCTGGAAGGATGAAATCAAATCATACATTAATTCTCATAGTACAATATAAAATCCTGCTCATACACTGGTGCCATTTTGAGTTTTGTGTATCCTGGTCTGTGGGGCATTTGCTTCTGATGATGAGCTTGGCAAGGGGGAGGGAGGGATGATTTGAAGGCCAGAAGAAGGGGATTCTTTCAGGATGTGGCCCCCATCAAGTATGGGTAGTAATTGTTTAATAACCTGTATGGGTTCCAGTGTGGGGTGCTAAGTGATAACAAGGGGTGTGTGATTAATGATTTCCCCCACCCTGTATTGAAGCAGGTTCTCTCAGAGTATTTTGGTGTCTTGTTCCATAATGCAATCTAGTTCTCTGGTGGAGTGTCCTTGTTTAGTGAAGGTGGCTTAAGTGGTTTTGGGTTTAACTGATCGCCATATTTGGGGTCGGGAAGGAATTTTCCTCCAGGGCAGATTGGCAGAGGCCCTGGAGGTTTTTCGCCTTCCTCTGCAGCATGGGGCACAGGTCACTTGCTGGAGGATTCTCTGCAGCTTGAGGTCTTCAAACCACAATTTGCGGACTTCAATAACTCAGACATAGGTTAGGGGTTTGTTACAGGAGTGGATGGGTGAGATGCGTTGTGCAGGAGGTCAGACTAGATGATCATAATGGTCCCTTCTGACCTTAGAGTCTATGAGTCTATCCTGGACACTTCCTTCAGAGCAAATTTTGTGCTATAAGAGTGCCTGGCTGTAGACAAAAGATTTCTTGGTGCATCTGGGGTGACTGCTGGATCTGTGGAGGTAGGTGTAGTGATCTGTTCATTTCATGTATATAGTTCTTTGTATGGTTTCATTGTTGAAGCTGATTGTTGTGTGCAGGAAGTTGGTGCTGGCATGGGAGCATTCTAGAGAGAGAGAGTTTGATGGCTAGATGGTCATTGCAGTTTTGGTAGAAATCTGTGAGGGAGTTGAAGTTGTCTGTCCGAAGGTTGAAATATCATCAATATTTCTCAGGTATACTGTTGGTTTCATGGTGCATTTTTCCAGAAAATCTTCAAGTTGGCACATGAAGAGGTTGGCATATTGAGGAGCCTCCTTAGTATCTGTGGCTGTCCCCATAGCTTGGACAAAGTGTTTGTTGTTGTAGTGGGTGAGAATGAAATGAATGAGTTTGGTGATGTGTTTAGGGTGGATTTCCAAGCATTGTAAATTATTGTTTAAATATCTGAGGCAGACAGTTATGCCGTTAACTTGAGGGATGTTGGTGAATAGGGAGGTGACATCCATGGTGGCAAGAATGGTGTTCTGAAGGGAGTCAGAAATGTCTTGGAGGAAGATGGTCCTTTGTGTGTTGAGTGGTTTGAGGATGGTCCTGATATTCCTTCAGTAAGAGTACCGAGACCAGATATGATGGGCCTGCCTGGGTTCTCTTGTTTGTGTACCTTGGGAAGCATATAGAAGGTCCCTGAGGTTGGTTCATTGAGGATGAAATGGTAGAGTTTCTCTTGGATTTGTTTGGAGAAGGACTTGATGATATCTTTAAATTCCTGGATGAACTGTGTTGTGGGGTCATCTTTGAGTTCTTTATAGTAGATTGTGTCAGAGAGTTGTCTGTTGACCATGTTGACGATGTAGCCATCATGATTAAAGGCTACAATGGACTGTTGGTTTGATCACTGTCTGGTGGTTGGATTTCAGGGGCTGTATAGCTATCCTCTTGGTAGTAGAGAGATTGTGGTAGATGTAATATTTGTTGAAGATTTCACAGTTGGGTTTTTTCTTGAAGCAATTCATGTAATAATCCAGTGTGTGGTTTTGTCTTCTGGGGAGGTATCCAGTTATATTGTTCTTCTTTCTAATGACTCTCAGTGGGGATATGGTAGTTGTAGGTAGCATCATCTTTCTTGTGAAAGAATTCTTTGAGGTGGAGTCAGTGGAAGAATTCTTTTACTTCTCCACATGTTAGTATTGTATCAAGTTCTGTGGTGAAGCAGAAGTTCAATCCCTTGGAGAGTGCAGATACTTCAGTTCCAATTGGGGGTAGGTTTGATAGGTTGATGATGATATGATGTTGTGTAATGTCTATGTGGTGGATCATGATGTCATGGTTTCTTCTGGAGGTGATGTTCTCTTGGTTGTGTAGTTTTTGTTTTTGAATGGGATGGCTGTCATCTGGGTGTTTTTACAGTTTCCTGCATGATCTCCAGGTAGGTTTCCTGGTGGGGTCCCCCCCCCCGCTTCCAGTGTGTGGAAGCAGGTGATGATTTTTCATTTGAGGTGGTCCCTTCCAGAGTATGTAAAGTGCAGGAGACGTTTCTTCAATTTTTCTGAGGTCCCTCTGCAGAGCTGTTCAGCATATTTGGAGTTGTATGTACTGGTCAGCGGGTTACAGATGTTTTGTTTCTTGTGTCTGCTCAGGAAGTAGATGTCACTGTTCATTCTGGCTTCCTTCTTAATGTTGTGAGGCTATGGCAGCTGCTGTAATTTATAGCAAGCCTAAGACTAGAACATGGGTATTGCAATATAGGATCAGGGCTGTGGTCTTTTTAGTCCAGTGTCCTGTCTCTGGCAGTATTATTGTGAACCATACCAGATGGTTCAGGTGAAGGTGCAAAGAACCCTGCACCAGGCAGATCTGATATAATCTTCCCTCATTGAAGGCTCATCCAAATCCTGAATGATTAAAGATTGTTTTAAACCCTGAAGTATGGAGGTTTTATTGCCCTTCTGCTGGAAATGGGCACATGCAGAACTGACCTCAGGATAAAGGGACTGCAAAGAAACTTTTCCAAACTCCCTTTTCCTCATCCCAGTTGGGCGCAGCAATACTTAGGTTCATCTGAAAATCTAGTCCATTGGATTATGCATATACTGTATTTTCACTTTCTGCTAGTCTAGGAAAAAGGCAGAAATTGTGGCTTGGCCTAACATACTTGTATTGAGGCAAACAAATGTATTTCACATATACATAGGTTAAAATATCAGTTGACAGCACAATCCGACACAGAGAACTCCAGATTGCATACCTTTTTAGTCTACAGGTATAAAATAATCCAGCAACATTGATTTAATAGAGCAATCATCATGTTGTAATTTCTGCATAAATTATCGTATGTTTTATTCAGCTAAGAAAAGTGTGCTATTTTATAAGAAAAACCTTTGCAACAACTAGCTCCAAACTAAGGAGCTCACAGAGTCAAACCTTTCAAAAGGAATTGACTTCAGTGCTTTAATCAGAGAAGTGGAGAGACTTCCAAAGGCTTAGAGGCAAGAGCACAAGCGCACGCACATGCATACATATATACAAAATACAACATACCATCTGAGCAGTTCTGATCCCATCCATACTCCTTTCCATACAGTGTAATCTTGGAAGTATCTTCTGTAAGTCAAACGTGTGTCTCAGATGAGATGTATGACCCTATAACTGACCTTGAACTTGCAAAACAAGACAAAATAGAAGAAGAAAAAAGAATGCTTAAAGGAGACTGTGAAAGAAAAAGTTAAAGGGCATCACCAGCGACCATGCTGACAGTCAGATGGGTCTATGTCAGGGGTAGGCAACCTATGGCACGTGTGCCGAAGGCAGCATGCGAGCTGATTTTCAGTGGCACTCACACTGCCTGGGTCCTGGCCACTGGTCCGGGGTGCTCTGCATTTTAATTTAATTTTAAATGAAGCTTCTTAAACATTTTAAAAACCTTATTTACTTTACATACAACAATAGTTGAGTTATATATTAGAGACTTATAGAAAGAGACCTTCTAAAAACATTAAAATGTATTACTGGCACGCAAAACCTTAAATTAGAGTGAATAAATGAAGACTCGGCACACCACTTCTGAAAGGTTGCCAACCCCGGTCTATGTTATGCCTCTATATGGGAGAGCCACATTTAGATTTAGAGGCTAGGATGGTTAAGGTAGCATGCTCAGGTCCTGTCTCAACTGACACCTTGTCCCTCCTTCTGTTGGTTGTTTATTCATCTTTTGTGTATTGTGTCTATATCCTACAGTGAGGCAGGCACTGATTTTGTTTGTTTTGACAGTGCCTAGTACAGTGGGACAATAATCCCTCTTTGTTGCCATTTTTGAGCACCCCAAGCAGCATCAAAAAGCCTCAACAGAAGCTGGATATGGACCAACCAGAGATGAGTTTACAGTAATGAGGAGCATTAGACTGATGAGAGAAGCAGAGAGACTTATGTGGGAAGGAGGGGAGAAATCCTCTTTAGAGTGCTTTCACCAGCACAGGTTGCAGTTTCTATGCAAGCAGGAATTGTTTGGAGAAAGGAGAACAAAACTATATCATTTCTCATAAGTGAGAACTAAGAATTGATGTGACAGTTCAGATACATTCATTTGGGGGGTTAATTTGCTGGAGATGTTCCTCTTTTTTGATGTGTGGAGGGATATAACTTAATTAAATATATTCAGTTTGATCAATTTGTGCAGACATTAAGTTACATCTAGTGGAAAAAAGATGGTATTACTTTTCCAAATGCCTCTGTTCATGACACATCCTTTTTCATTTCTGATGAAGTGCCAATGCCTTCTGCAATAATCCACATAATGATTAAAGATATTGAGTTAGCTATAATTCATGGCTGTGATAACCTGCCTCAAGAAGCAAAGCATTTCATGCATAACAGGAGTATACTTCACAATCAGAGACTGCAACGAAGTAGCACATAGCATATTGTACTAGTTACAGCTGATAATTAGCCTCCTGGAAATTATCACACTGGAAAGACTCAAAGAATGAGATAATCTGTAACAAATTTATCTCAGTTACTGATTTGCCTTCCTATTTAATCTCAATCGCTATATAATCCCAGCATAACTTTGACCCTGATACCTCAGTTTAGAGTCACAGATGATTGAAGTGGCAATGGGTGCACTGAGATCAGCAAGAACGTCCAAAAATCATCCCCAACAAAATACACTTGTAGAGTTCTCATTCTCCCTTCGGACTCTTGCTGGAATTTGGAAGCTGGGGAGAGGAGCCAAGGCTTATGTCAAGATGGGAGCTAGAAGAGAAGAGAGCCATCACCAGGAGCTAGGAAACTAGTCACCTGCTAATCAAGAGAGGATCTAACCATCCCAGCGTCATAGAATGACTGGGGTGGGTGAGTATCACTGCCCTAATGTACTGGCAACAGACCACTATTCATTTTGTAAGGGCAGCCCATAAAAGCAAACCACTGAAGTGGGCATAATGATAAAATAGTGCTGGCTTAATGGACATACAGGCCTTGTCCCCACCAACCACTTCGGTCACCTATGTAATAACAGTTCTGGTAGACCCAGGAAAAATGCTTCTTTGGCAACCTGGATAGAAATCTGCGTATGGAGTCAAAGGCTGAGTCTTTCCCTTTTGTAGTATGTGTGTAGTTGGTTGAGACATTGGTCAGGAGAGCTAGCAGTGCAAGGAGAAGAAGGCTAGCACCAGTCAAGCATTTTCAAAATACCTGAAGTCTTGGTTGCAGTACCTAATGAAAACACATGCTGTTTTATGTCCTGCTCTTGGACACACAGATTGTAGTGCTGCGTTTCCAAACAGTGGGCTCAATCCTGTCTCCATTGACAATAAAAGCAAGGTTGGACACACGACTTGATATACAAGATAGGGTTTGGGTTGGGCTCTGCAAATACAAGAAAAATGAAGCTGTGTGTTCTGTCACTATGAAGTATTTCATTCTGCAAAAAAATAAGTGTTTTCACTTAACTAACCATAAAACTGTCAGGAATGTTTGTTTTACAGATATATGATTGCCTGGTCACTCTGTTTAAACTATGTCCATCCTTGCTCCTTCTCTTCCTGGGATATATGTCCTCACCAGTGAATCACCCCCTCCATTCTGTATAAGTACATATCACAATCTAGCTAATTTATGGGGACACAGACTAAATCCCAGGATTTTTAATTTTTTCTAAATACAGAAATTATAGCAGCCTGGAAGGATGTCACTTGTCGTTTCCACAATGAAGTTATCTATTTGGGGAAGTAATTGTTTGTTCACAGTAAGTAAGCTCATTCCATTGAACCCAACTGTTTAATGGGGCAAATCAAGGCAGGCTTATTAAACTCTTTAGACAGAGTTATGGACATATCCGTCTAACACTGCCAGTTAATACCAGGAATGTATGTCTGCTACATAGGCTCTAGCCATACCAAACTCTAAAATTGGTGAATTCTAGTGTCTATGCATATCAAAATACTATCTCTGCTTAATGGTAAACTAAAAGAACCTCCCATTTCCTTGCCTGTTAAATAACCACTCCCATGTGTCCTACAGCTCTTGCCATAACTATTACTTTGGCGTGCAGATGTAAATAGCAAAAGTGCTTATAAACATTACTGGATAATGGAGTTAGTTGGGCTACAGTATGAGGGAAGCCGTAAAGTAAAAACCACTTCTAAATATGAAGTGTGTAACAATTGGCAAAGAAGATAAAATGGCAGAGAGATGTAATGAGTCAGATGTAAATATTTAAAGTTAAAATGCAATAAAATAATATAATATTGACGAGTAACAGCACCACAGTTAAAACACATATATATTTTAATGCATCATGGAAAAATATGATCATTATGATTGATGTAAATGGAGCACATACTGTTATCAGATACTTCACATTTTGACTTTTTCAGATGCTTTCAGCTTTTTAGGGCTATTGAATGTTTTCTCTATCGCACTACAAATACAAAACTACAAAGAACTAGAATTCAAGGACAACTGTTCTGACTAATTCTCTAGCAAATATATATTTTTAATGGCAAAACTACATGTTCTGTTGATTCTGAGAATTCAGTATATTTCTGGCAGCTTGCTTGTTATACCCAAGAAGTCATTTGCATAGAACTTCTGGTGCATACATTAAAATTGTTCTTCACGTGGGAGCCCTTCATGGACAATTCTACATGAGACCATTTCCCCATGGCTAGATGCAGTGTACTATCATCTTTCTTCTTACAGGCAAGTGAAGTATTGTTAGTCTGCCCTTCCTAAATTGTATCACAAGCAGCCCAGATGCCTTGCAAAGGGGGTGAATCTCAGGGGTGGCTCCAGGCCCCAGCACGCCAAGCGTGTGCTTGGGGCGGCATGCCGTGGGGGGTGCTTTGCTGGTCACCGGGAGGGCGGCAGGCGGCTCCGGTGGGCCTCCCGCAGGCTTGCATGCGGAGGGTCTGCTGGTCCCGCGGCTTCGGAGCATCCACAGGCACGCCTGCGGGAGGTCCACCAGAGCCACGGGACCGGCAACCGGCAGAGCGCCCCCCGCAGCGTGCCGCCATGCTTGGGGCGGCGAAATGGCTAGAGCCGCCCCTGGTCAATCTTCTTGCCAAACCAGAGGTATTCATTATTATAAAGTATCAAAACCATGTTAAAATCCCATCTGCTCTTTGTTCACTCTGGCATTGTCAAAATGCTAGCCATAAGAGAGGGAAATAGAAACTACAGTACCAAACGGAGACTGTTACACAGGCTGAGCTTCATTAGCATAGTCTTTTCCAATGGATTTAGCTAATGCATTTTATATACTTCTGTCAAATCAATTACCTTAACAGATACAAGATGTTAGTTTCTGAAAGAGGCAGACATCAAAATCTTGCATATAACTTCTAAAAATACCTCTCATTCTTCAGTTGTGTTGCTTCTGTTGCCCATGTTAAAGGGACATTGTGTAGGAAATTGTGTGATTTTTAAAATGCTTTTATAACTTGCGGAGCGAAATTAATCCAGGGTTCACTTAGGTACAGCGGCTATTGCCCTGACAGCTGGTAGATCTGGGTTTGCCTAATGACTCGAGGTTCTAGGCCCCTGAGGTGAGGGAGTCGTCCCTGAGGTAAATCTGGGACATGGCCATGCAACTCTTCCCTGTTTGTCACCAACAGTACCAAAACGGTTGCAGGATCAGGAAATTGGAGAGCACTGGGAAGTGGCCTGGTGTTTAAACATGATGTAGAAACACAAAAGCTTAAACCTGCATGTGTAAATGTGATGTCTTTTCATGAAAACAATATAGGCTTTAAACAAACTAGCTAAAATCTGTCGTGTCATCCAACTAAATTATTTACTTTACTTTTTCTGCTACTCAGAGTCTGAGGCAGCTCCTGCAGTGAAAGGGTAGCTTATTTAATAATGTAGTGAGTCGTTTCTTTTCAATTGCCTTCAATGTAAGGGAATCAGGCTGCAGGAAAAGCCATTAGCCTGGACAGCGTAAGATTCCAGAGCTGAATGTAAATGTGTCTTATACAGCAAAAGTGTGCATCAGTGATGGTCAACAAAAAACAAAGCTGAATCAAAACTGGAGCCCACGGTGAGGTACAACTGAAGCAACAAATACCAACTTCTGTCTCTTGCATGCGCACGCGCACACACACACACACACACGTAGATGACCTTTCCAATTTCTAAGATTGTGAAACAGGCTAATGAGGAAGTGGAGTGCATGCTGTGAGCTCTAACAGAACATGATTGAATTTCACTTTTACTGCTTTACTGCTATTACTGTGCAGTGACCTGTGGAGTTTGTTAATAAACTGTTATTCCGTTATTGTTACTCATTGTAATAGACATTATCAGTGTCCTCCTCCCTTCAGCAGATTCAATCACTTTATCTCTGCCCAGGTGTTAGTAAATTTCTATTATAACTAAGGCATTTTATATATTTGTCTGCATCTGAAGAGCAGACAGCTTGCCTGCTTTTACTGGCTAAAACAAAACACGTTAAACACAGATGCTGCACAGTACTTGTGAGTGCTGTAATTATTTCCACATGTTGTTTTGTCTATTAAGTACAGTTTTTAATTCCCTTCCCCAGCTATCCTTCTTCAAGGATAAAGTTCCTCATAAACACAACCTTTAGATGATGATTTTTGTGACCTGGATATCATTTGTTTTAAATGATCTTTAGTTCCAAACTGCAGCATTTTATAATAGAGAAATAATTCAGTTTATAGAGGGCTGGGGAAGATATAAACACTTAGTGAACTACACTGGTTTGCCAAACCTCTTACTTTGTGAAAACAACTTGGAGCAAATTTGCAGCTCCACTATTACTGGATGTTTAGATGGGAGATGATATTAGGCCTGCCTATAATTGTAAGAAAGCTTAACCCTGCAATTTTTTTTAGCAAACTCCCACCTTTCTGTATAATTGCAGATGTTAATAAGCAAGTGATCTGGTGGTAAAGACACTGTTTTGAGATTCAGGAATTCTCAGCTCCCCACTCTGCTGCAGACTCCCTGTAAGAAGTTGTGAAGGTCACTTATTCCTTCAGTTCCCATTTTGTAAAATACTCCCTTTGTCTGTCTTGTTTACACTGCAAACTTCTCCAACATGGGCTATCTTCTACTATGTTTGTACGGTGTCTTTCTCTGATCTTGGCTGTGGCATTTACGCACTAATAAAATACAAATAAAATCTCTAGTATGTGTAATACTCTGCTTATGTTTGATAGTGTAATTAATTTTTGGGGGGGGGGGAAGGTATGCCTAAAAGCGCAGAGTGTTCAGGGTGTTATGACAAGCTAATCTATATATGTAGACATTTTTAACATGCTCATCACTGTGGAGTCTGAGGAAAAACTATCTAATCTAGTGATCTGCCGTTATCTTTCTTTAGCTTGTGGGCTCCTCAGGGCACAGTGAGGAACTGTGTGTGTGAGGGGGGGAGGGGGAGGAGGATAAGCATGTGGAAATAGTTTTACTTTGTGTAATGTAAAGTAAAACTATTTCCCCATGCTTATTCCCCCCCCCCCCCCCCAGTTCCTCACATCTCCTTGTCAATTGCTGGAAATGGGCCATTTTCATCACCATTGCAAACAGTTCTTTTTCTCTCTTGCTGATAACAGCTCACCTTAACTGATCACTCTCCTTATAGTGTGTATGGTAACACCCATTGTTTCATGTTTGTGTATGTATGTATGTGTGTGTGTGTGTATGTGTATATATATATATATATATATATATATATATTCCTACTGTATTTTCCACTACCTGCATCTGATGAAGTGGACTGTAGCCCACGAAAGCTTATGTTCAAATACATTTGTTAGTCTCTAAGGTGCCACAAGTACTCCTGTTCTTTTTGCGGCTACAAATACAGCTGCTACTCTGAAATAAATCTTTTTGTGTTCTCTTTTTCACAGGAGAAAGCATTATGTTTGGCTACTTGCATGTATTCTATATCTTATAATACCTGGATTCCTTCCTGATGGAGGGGGAGAGAAAAATATAAGCCATATTTATTGACTGGTTAGCAGACTTCACATTCACACAGAGTAACTTCATTTGCATGTACCTTTACAATACTTTTAGTAAAGGATGCTGATACCAGTCTTTGTTCCTTTTGTATGATAGGTTGCTTGGGTGCCATGGTGGATCAGGGAGCTGCTTTCTATTTCCCCATCCTATACACAGCACACTTTAATATTTGCCAGATACATTGTGTGAATCCATTGGTCTCCATTTCATAGCACTTCCACCATCCCTTGATGAAGATATTTTGTATTTACATACTCAGTGTTTATGAAGGATGTCGTTATTCTCCCTATTGCTCTCTATACGTGACCGTGTCCAATAAAACTATTCTGATTCATACTCAATACTCATATTTGCACAAATAGCTCCCCATAAACATTTGTGCAAGCAGAAAATACTTCACACGGATTTTTGTAGCCAAGTTAGCAAAAGACATAATTTATCTGAAAAACCATTCCAATTCCAGAATCATTTGCTAATATATTTTCTCACCCTTCGCCTGGCTCTAACAGCTATTCTTGAGAACTACCTTTTTTAGTCATTAACCTTTTAATTTAGCACATGCACAAAGAGGTACTGCAGAGAGTAGCCTTTTCAAATGATACCATTCAAAAGTCACGGCCTGTGGAGAAAAGTGACACCATTATTATAAACACACAATTCTGGCAAACGCTCTTCATTCCTGAACTGTAATCTGCTATTACCAATTGTGAGCCCCATTTCAGCAGACTGCCAATTGTGGCAACAATCTGTGCTCTGATATTACAGTGATGGGTGACCTTGTAAAAACCTAGACGCATGGAAAACATCAGGCCACAAAGGAAGCATAGTCTTAGTGGTTAGTACACTGGACTAGAGTAAGATGTTCAAGGTTCTGTTCTCAACTCTGCTATTGACTTGCTGTATGGCCTCTGGCAAGTCATTTCACCTCTGTGTGTCTTTCTCCAGCTGTAAAATATAAATAGTTAACTCTCTTTTTAGAATAGTAGGCTTAATTAATAAATGCTTATAAAGCCCTTTGAGATCCTAACAAAGAGTACTATAAGTGCAAGGCATTATTTATTACAAGATACTATTATGCCAAACTCTCTGGCAGTTTTGTGATATGTACAAATAGGTATTAAAATGGTACCACCCTTTACACTTGTGATCTCAGAAGACTTGTAAACTCTCCTGAAGTAAAACATTCATGCTATAATACCCCAATGCATCGCCTACCGCTCCTTTTTATTTTAACTAAAAATGTAAACAAGCACATCAGCTCTGTGCTACACATGGTTATGATGTTGAACCTAACTCAACAACTCCTCAACCAAATCATTTTTGACAGAGCTGTTCAAAATAACTCTGGAATGTATTAGCTTCTTTATACTGGCCAGTCTTTGCATGTTTGTCATGGAAGCTTAAGCTGAAGCTAGCTGCTCACTTCATTAAAATAATTCCAAGGCTGAATAAAACTTGAAGTTTAATCTCAAACAGCAAGCAATGTGATTTATTTTAATGACATTGTTCAAGAGCTCACCGTCGTATCTCATTTGTGCTAGAACACTAGTGTGTTGATCTTTCGCATTACAAAATAATGAATTGTAATTCTGCCATTACACAGTGCCCCATGGACTGGCAGTGAAGAGAGGTATCAATTCCTACAGAAAGCTATAGAGTTTAGGAAGGTCATAAATCAGATGTCAGATCTTTGACTGGTTCACCCGTGATGAAGGTGCAACATATGAAAGCTTACCAAGCTCGGTGGAAGTGCTTGATTTACCGAACACTCAGTCTCTCTAGAGACGTTAAAGGCCTCTCACAGAGATTCTGGCAGTTTATTTAAAACTTTTCTCTCCACACCCCCAAATCCCACAGGTTCTCTTCATTTTAGACTAACTCCTTTCACCTCTAAGTCACTGATAGAGTGACCAGATGTCCTGATTTTATAGGGCCAGTCCTGATATTTGGGGCTTTGCCTTATATAGGCACCTATTACCCTCCACCCCCATCTCGATTTTTCCCACTTGCTGTCTGGTCACCCTAATCACTGCTATAAAACCCGTGTAAGAAAAGAATCCAGCTTTTGTTTGAATTATTTCTTTCCACCTCCACCCCGATTTTGTTTACCTGAGCTTCATTTGTTTTAGACTCACTACTTATTACCTCACTTCTGAGCACTTGTCACTCATCACAACCATCACAGGCCTGAACTGTCATCTTACTTACACAGGTTTAATACCAGTGTAACTCCATTGACTTCAATGAGGTAATTAACGGTTTAAACTAGTGTAAGTAGGAGGAGCATCACTAAAGGATAAGGGCATAAAAAATCACATTCTTACAAATTGCCATGGTGGAACAGACCAGTGGTCTGTTTAGCCTGCTACTGTATCTGACAGTGACCAATACTAAGTGCTTCAGTTGAAAATGTAGGAAACCTCACACTGGACAATTATGAAATAACCTGCCCAAAAAGTTTCTCCCTAACCCCACAATTTCTCATGTGACTGGAGTGCATGCAGGATGTATGATGCAACCTCTTTCATAGTGATTCAGCATTAAGCTGCCTACATTTTTTTGTGAGATAGCCATAAGGTGAAGTCTGTTTTCTTTTCTCTAGAAATAGGGACAGCAGATGGCTTGTGGAAGAAATGAAACTACATTTCAGGTCCTCCTGGGGCTTGTTTAACTCATCCTTCCATATAAATAGTCAGACTGTGTTTACTTGCCAGTGAAGAAATGCCTATTTTCATAACTCTTTTCCTCTTTGCAGGAGACATAACTGTCAACAAAGGCTGAGATAATTTTCAAGGAGCTTTAGTAAAAAGAAAATCCAGCAACTATAAATTGTGAGCTGGAAGAATAAAGATACCATTATAAACCCTTTTAATGTGTCTAATGTGGTAGTTTGGGGTCTATTTTATGTACTTCTGGAGATTATATTGTAAAATCTCAGTGCAAGAGATAATCCATAACAGATCCCAGTTCCTCTATATGCAAATCTCAGATGATCGTAGGCAACAAAGCCTTCATTTTAAATCCCTCTGATAATTCTGTTTGTTTTTGATGTGGCTGGTAAATGTTATGACTAATATACCAATTGATATTGCTAAGTTGTGGCTTTTAAAATAAAGCAGTCCACTGAGGCTTTCAACTACCATTTTGATGGTGACTAGAGCAGGGTGAATTTTTTTGGCCAAAACATTTTTGCCAAAAAATGCAGAGTTAGGTCAACTGCAAAGTGACACAAATTTGTGAAACAACATTGGTAAATTTTTTTTGGTTGAAACAAAAAGGAAAGATAGGATATACTGAAACTAACTGTTTCAACATTATCGTAATAGCTCTTTTTCACCTGGGGGATTCACACAGCGGGGCTATTCAACTATCTTCATACAAGGTGGAACAGCTTCAACGAAGAGATTGAGATCCACGCACCCAGCACCCTAGATTGCCTTATAGCTTGGTTCTTAGGGCACTTACATGGTGAAGGGGGAGACCGAGGGTCAAGTCTCTGAAGTATTAAATCTGTGTTTTTTACAACTAGATAGCTAAAATTGTAAAATGCTAGAGTAAACAAGACAAGTTGTAGCTCTACCTCTGTGTAGCTGGTTGAGGTGAATTTCAATGTGACAGTATTCCTAAATCTCTTAGGTGTATTTAAAAATCCCCTCCTGAAACATAATTTCTTCCCTTCAGAGTTTATGTGCAGCATGCTTATAAATACTGTGGCTGGGAGATGCAGAGGAAATATTAATAAAAATCTTGTTCGCAATTGTTGTCGTAAACTCTGATATTGTTCCTTTTGTTATTGGGCCTTGTGCTGACACAAAGAATCCATAAAAAAGACACACAGACACAGACACAGACACAGACACACACACACACACACACACACACACTGGAATTTATGCCAGGAAGTGTTTACTGACTTACTCGACAGCAATCTCAATAATTTTTATCCTTACTGCAACATCATAAATATGTTAAGTAATTGTCGTTGTTACTGGAAGCAAGCCTGTTTATTCTGTTACCTTTTTAATATCTGTAGCCAGAGGTCTCTAGACATTCCTGTCAGAGGATTAATCAACAAGGTATAACATGGTAAATGTTATTTTACAATATAACTGTGCTGTGGGTTCATTGTTAGTAGAGGTGGCCAAAAAGAGTTTTGTGAAAATTGTTGACAGCTGTAATTATTAGGAATGTTAGTGCATTGTTAAAAAATTCATTTATACAGTTCCAATTAAATGACACAGGCATTGTGGGAGTAATGAAATCCCACAGAGGAAAACGTTTGATTTATCATGGCCATGGAGAAATATTGTACATCAGATTTTACAGTTCCTTCCTTGAAAAACACTAGATGTAGGGATTCTGAAGGATTTCCTCAATGGCCAACCAGAGAGTTCTGAGTCTCCAAAGAGGCAATGTGGCAAAATATCCCTGAAGGAGAGGACCAGAAATAGGACACCAAGTCAGAGCATCTCATAAGAACAGGATAGACAAATTACAGTGTGAAATAGTGGTAGAAACAGCCATTCTGCTTTGGCATTGCATACACAGAAATACTACATCATAGGTCAGTGAGGAGATAGGACCTCTCTCCTTTGCAATATTTTACAATCAGCTCTAGACACCTCAAAGACACCAACAAATCAGAGGGAGTTCAGAGAAGGGTAATACAAGTGATTTTAGAGACTAGTGAGATAGAAGAAAAAACTCATGAGGGACAGATACTGCAGCTTAACCAAACAATGTGTACGAGCAGTTATGCCTGTAAACCTATAAAAAGTGTAAATAACAAGGAGGGGAGAGGAAATGTCTCTGGTGGTCCATGGAAACATTAACCAAGAAGAATGTATTGAAATTTTTAAAAGATTTTTTTAAAAAATTGAATGTCAAAGTAGGTTCCCATATTAGTACAAGAGAAGTTTTTTTTTTTAGAGGTTTCTAATCTCAATATTTTTGTACACTTTTCTTACAGAAATATTTCCCAGTGGTGATGCCTATAAAACAGGGGAATATTCTCCCAAGGGAAGGTAGAGAGCAGATGGGTGGGTGTATTCTGTAGGGAACAATCCTTTCATGGCAGGGAGATTGATTAGAGCTGGAAATAGCCAGGTTAAAATATTTTAGGTTACACCAGAGATTTATGAAATTAAGGGCCTGATCCAGAGCACTCCAACCCCTATCAGAGACAGAATCCCCAACTGGAACTGTTGGCTGCCTCCTCCAATGTGCTTTTCAATCTTCTCTTTATTTCTGAAGGGTACATCAGTGTAATTTATTCTCGTGTACTGAACTATCTGCAAAAAATAGCTGCTTAGCTGGTGAGAGTAGGTGGGTTCTTCCTAGATGTGTCAGGTTGGGAGGGCGGGGGTGGTGAAGGAAGGGGAAATTTGTATATCTGAAATTTGTATTTACTGTTACTGTAGTCAGATGCTTATCAGTTCTCAGAGTGAGGACATTTAGTATTTTCTTAAAACTGAATTGAAGGAAAAGGGTAATGTTCAGCCTGATAGACTCAATAAAATCTTTTCTCTGGGCTTTTTTTCCCAAACATAGAGCTTTCCATGCCCACCCTTTGGATAGTATCTTCTCTGTAAAAGCAGCAAAGAGTCCTGTGGCACCTTATAGACTAACAGACGTATTGGAGCATGAGCTTTCGTGGGTGAATACCCACTTCGTCGGATGCATGTGTATTCAGAAGAGTATTCACCCACGAAAGCTCATGCTCCAAAACATCTGTTAGTCTATAAGGTGCCACAGGACTCTTCGCTGCTTTTACAGATCCAGACTAACATGGCTACCCCTCTGATACTATCTTCTCTGTATCATCTGTTTTCAGGGAACTCAGCCTGATTGCCTAAGTGATCGTTCCTATCACCAGGTGGTCAGAGATAATGGGAGGGTTCAAGAAGCCACCATTTCAAGTGGGAAACAGTGAATCATGATGATGACTAAGAGAAATATGATTCATACTGTCAAATTCTTAGGCGTCTCAATTCCTCAAATATCACAGCTCCTTACAGATTTGGATTTATCGCCGATATATTTTTACTAACAGGTACCTTGTGAAAAATGTCAACTTTGGGTTCTGAAAGTATCCGTTTGGAAACCATTTAATCTTAAAAACATCGGTTTAAAGGTTTTACATTTACCACAGGCCATGTACCATTATCAGCAGTCCTAAAGCTCCTCAGGTAAACAGCCAGGAGTAGATTACAGCAAATTCCACAGGATTTGGCCCTGGCAGTCAGAAGAGGTTGATGGAAGTGGTGAAGCAGAGAAAACAAGTCTTTCACTGGTAACCAAGATAGACAGATTAAAGAAGCCTTAGGAATTAGAGGAAGGAAGAGTCTGTAAATGGGGAGCACAATGGTGTCTATTGTGGAGCAGACTTTTGGTGCATCTGGGCACAATTTAGTTTAAATCCAACCTTGAAATCTTCAAACAGCCCTCTGATCTCTAGGATTTGTGGCTCTCATTTCCACAAGGTTTAATGCTTCTTATAAACTGATCCAGTTAGAATTTTTTCATTTGTACTGTAGAATCTCTACAAGTTCAAACACCCATAGGAAGAGCAGAACTCTGCTAAAACACACACAAACCAATAGTTTCTCCCCAGGTTTCAAAGGTTTAATAGCAGAGTCACACTATTAACACTTCATTTTTACAAAATATGCCAGGTATATACTTCCTAGTCTATTAAAGGTTGTTTTACTTCTAACCAGACTGCACTTTTAACCTGTACAAAGTAAGTTTGTGATGCATTATACTTCATTTTTGTTTATGCAATTACTCTCTCTAATTCATCATGGGTCTCCCAGTTACCAATGCAAATTGGTGATGTTTTATGGTATACAAAGTGCAATTTTTAGTCCATTAATATTCATTTTAATGCCTGTTTTGGAGGGGGGCTGCTCTTTAGCACAATATGTATAATACAGACATGATACATCTGTAAGTGTATAATTACATTTAAAAACAATTCTATGTTAAGAGAATTAAGGTTGGTACTCAGCTCCCACCATGGCTCCTGGTCCCCTTCCCCCTCTGCATCTATCCAAGCTCCCATCCTCTGACTCTTCCCTCTCCTCCTCAGAACCTATATGCCCCGTCAACTGCTCACTCCCCCCCTAGATCTTATCACCCTTCTCCTTTGTTCCCCACCCCTTCCATACACACACCCTCTGGCTCCTGCAACCCTTTCTTTCCCATTGTCACTCCCCACCCTGCCACAGTTTCTGTCCCATCTGCATTCCAGTTCGACTCCTTCTCTTCACAGCCTGGATGCCAGCAAGGGGAGCACAGGAGAAACAATTGCCAGGAAAGTCCTGCTCAGCCCCGGCACCCCTGGGCTGTATCATGCCCAAGCACTCTTATGGGAAGGCTGTATGTGCAGTTTGGTTTGCACCTAGGGTCTGACATTTCGTAGACGTTGTATGGCTCTTCTTATACGTATCAATCTATTGATGAGGCTCATACTTTTCTAGTATAATAGTACAAGTGACTTCCAATCACTAAGTTTTAGTTTAACCCTAAAGAAAAGTAATGAATCTAATAATTTCAGTCACAATAATTTACCTGGCCCTACCCACAATTTTAACATTACTAAACTACTGATTCACACTAACAAAACCAGATAACGAAAAATTATCCCCATATGAATGCGGCTTCGACCCATTAAAAACCACTCGTCCACCATTCTCAATTCGATTTTTTCTTAGTAGCAATTTTATTCCTCCTATTTGACTTAGAAATCGCATTACTACTACCTCTACCATGAGCCATTCAACTCCCACATCCAACCTACACCTTCACCTGAGCCTTCATTATTATATCATTACTAACCCTGGGCCTCCTTTACGAATGAATTCAAGGGGGATTAGAATGGGCAGAATAGATAACTAGTCTAACACAAGACAACTAATTTCGACTTAGTTAATCGTGATTAAATTTCATGGCTATCAAATGATCACATCCATACATTTTACCTCTTTCTGCGCCTTTATCATTAGCATCCTGGGGTTTTTATTACATCAAGCCCACCTAATCCCCACCCTACTTTGTCTTGAAGGAATAATACTATCCCTATTTATAGCCCTATCAATATGGTCTATCCAACTAGAAACTTCATCATTTATACTTGCCCCTATACTAATACTAACCTTCTCAGCTTGCGAAGCTGGCATAGGCTTATCACTACTAGTGGCATCCTCACGGATTCATGGCTCAAGCCACCTACAAAACCTAAATCTACTACAATGTTAAAAATAATAATTGCAATAATTTTATTACTACCGACAATTATACTCTGTAAATCAAAACAACTTTGACCAACTGCATTAGCTCACAGCTTCTGAATCACCCTTCTAAGCCTACAGTGGTTCAAACCTTCCACAGAATCAATAATTTTCTCCAACTGCTACCTAGGAGTAGACCAAATCTCCGCCCCCTTCCTCATCCTATCATGTTGACTCACCCCAATAATAATCATAGCTGGCCAAAACAATCTAATCATAGAACCTACTCCACGAAAACGAACCTTTATCTTCATTACCATTTTACTACAAATCTCACTAATTCTAGCTTTTTCAACTACAGAACTAATCATATTCTTCATCGCATTCGAAGCTACATTACTCCCCACACTAGTAATCATTACACGTTGAGGTGGCCAAATAGAACGACTAAACGCCGGAATCTACTTCCTATTTTACACTCTTATCGGGTCTCTGCCACTACTAGTAGCCCTCTTAGCCACGCAAACCTACAGCGGCACCCTATCTATTTGCACACTGCAACTATCCACCTACCTTGACACAATAAACCCATGAACCCACACAATATGATGACTCGCACTATTTACTGCTTTCATAATTAAAATACCCTTATATGGATTACACCTGTGACTACCTAAAGCACACGTAGAGGCCCCAATCGCAGGGTCAATAATCCTAGCAGCAGTACTACTTAAACTAGGAGGATATGGCATTATCCGCATAACAATAACACTAGCCCCACCATTAAAAATGCTCTCCTACCCATTCATAATATTAGCGCTATGAGGGGTAATCATAACCGGTTTTATCTGCCTACGCCAAACAGACCTAAAATCATTAATTGCTTACTCATCCGTGGGTCATATAGGCTTAGTCATCGCTGCAACACTAACACGAACCGAATGGGCATGCACTGGGGCTATCACACTTATAATTGCCCACGGTTTAACATCATCAATACTTTTCTGCCTAGCCAACACAAACCATGAATGAACTAACAGCCGAACGCTACTTTTAGCTCGAAACATACAACTACTACTACCCTTGATAGGACTATGATGATTCTCAGCTAGCCTAACCAATATAGCCCTTCCACCAACCATCAATCTAATAGGAGAACTAACCATTATTGTCTCATTATTCAATTGATCAAATACTACCATCCTAATAACAGGATTAGGAACCCTACTAACCACCGCCTATACCCTATACATACTAATCACCACACAATGAGGAGAAACCCCTTCACACACAAAAACAATTCCCCCAACCCATACACGAGAACATCTGCTCATAATACTTCACATATTACCAATAGCGCTGCTAATAGTAAAACCAGAATTAATCCAAGGCGCCTAAGCGCCTTGCACCGTTAATATAGTTTCAAAACAAACATTAGACTCCCCACCCTGCCACAGTTTCTGTCCCATCTGCATTCCAGTTCGACTCCTTCTCTTCACAGCCTGGGTGCCAGCAAGGGGAGCACAGGAGAAACAATTGCCAGGAAAGTCCTGCTCAGCCCCGGCACCCCTGGGCTGTATCATGCCCAAGCACTCTTATGGGAAGGCTGTATGTGCAGTTTGGTTTGCACCTAGGGTCTGAGATAGGATGGTCCAGGCTCAGTGCAGGTGGACTCTTCAGAATTTAGCTGCCAAACTCCATCAACTTCTACTGAGCATATGTGAACTGAGTTGTTGTTTTTTTACATAGGCTTATAACTTGGCCAAATTAGGGCTGTTTCCCAAGGGGATAGGAAAAGGCATATTTCTAATCCCAGGACAACCACCCTGTCAACTTTTAAGTCCCTGATACAAAGAAAGGAGGCTCTAGAGCTTCTCGATGTAATGATTGCAAGATTATTTTTAACATGGTCAAAACAACATATTTTTCCCCTTACTTCATTCTCTGAAATGGCTGAACCATTGGATCTTAGACTTTTTCTAATAATTAATAATAGCCAGTGTGATTCAAAACAGCCAGTATGGAAAATTTCAGCCCAACTGATCATGGTTTGGCAAAGTTATAAGCAACTGAAAACAGGATCCGATAATGGGAAGTGTTAGGAAACTTTAACTATAGGTAGGTCTACTAGTTTTTTTATAAAATACACTATATAAAACACTGTGCTAAGTCACAGTTTATCATGCCTTCTGCCTGATAATTCATTTTCTCTGGTTTTCAATTTCCAAAGTTCTGAGAAGCTTCAAACAATCTAATAAAGGAGGGGGAGAACTGGCTGTGAAATGTTTCCTTCTTTCCCACCAAATATGGAATTTGTCCCCCCAAAATTACATTGGCCCAAGGCCCAGGATGGAAAATATTCAGTCCTGGATCTACAAAAATTTTAACAATGGATCATAACTTGTGATCCATAAAAGCTAGAAATTAGAATTTTATTCTTTTGACCGAGGGAGGGTCTTTCAAGGGATACACAGCACTGACTTCGAATGTACTACAAACAGTTTGGAGATCATAAATTTAATTTCTCACGTTTCTATGCAAGGCTTTTTAAAATGTATTTATTTTCATTTCCTTTAGACTTGTCCAGTTTAGATTTAGTTAATGGTAATTAAGGCACCAGACTTCACTGGTGCAATAATAATAAATTGCACAAATTCATTTTTTTTAATTCTCTAAATTATTTAAAAAAAAACTTTTCTTCTCCTGCTGATATAGGCACTTTAGCAAATTCCTACTTTACAAGGAAACTTATTACAATCTTTTCCAAAGTTCTGTACAAGTTCTAAGTTTGTAAAAGTGGATATCAGCGGCCTCTTGTAAAATTTCCCCTCCGTTTCTTGGTGCCCACTTTTGACCTAAGGGAAGTTGCTCTTCAGGAACTTTATCAACTCAGTTTAAATCATCTGTGGACTTCAAATGATATTCTGGCCCCAGTGAGGTCAAGGGGACTTTTGCAATTTATTTCAATGGAGCTAGAGTTTCATCCTTTTGTTTGACACAAGGGGGGAAAAAAGTGAAATGTGAGTTGACTCTGCTTTTGAATGAGAAGAATGACACTTGGGTCATCCCTGGATCTCTGGACAGTCCAATTATTACACTTCAAAATGTTTCCCAATGTCATCAATCAAAAATATGACTGAATTCAACCTAAATTTATCCAAAGGATTCTGGATTTATTTGGGTGTCATTTGACAATAAACCATTTTCTGGTGATGCTGCAATAAATTGAACAGGCTCATGAAGTACTAGAAACCTCTGCATATTTGCTCTGAACTGATATTTCATTAATCATTCAGACTCTCAGAATGACTCTTCTACAATAGCAAAAATCTGTCCACTGACAAGAGTTATACTAGAGAAAGATTTATCAGTCTTCTAGTTGTTTTAACTTCATTTTATGTACTGGTTTGCTGATTTAAATTTTAAATTATAAATTCAAGAAATTATTGACAATAACAGTAAATATTGGTATTGTAAGCTTCCAAATGAACCAGTTAGAAAAAGCCCACTCATTCTTACCATGCCTAGCAGTAATTTCTTGTAAATAATGTGGCACAGATTAATAAATTATATCAATGTTTTCTAACAGGGCCGTATCTTCAGAAACAAAGAGAAGAGAGAATTGAACAGCAGACTTGGGGTGGGAGCGAAGAGCTGACAGTTCTAGTTTACTTGTGCAAGGAGTAAATGAAAACATAGGGGACTGGACTAGATGACCTGTAGTTGTCCCTTCCAATGCTACATTTCAGTGATGATGGTTTAATATTATATCGTTAGTCAGTTTGATATGAAGGCTAAATGAGAATCAATCAAGGGAAGCTGAATTGTTGCTTTTGTTACCTAAAGAAGCAGAGTCAGTGACTTAGGGTACGTCTACACTACGGGATTATTCCGAATTTACATAAACCGGTTTAACAAAACAGATTGTATAAAATCGAGTGTGCGCGGCCACACTAAACACATTAAATCGGTGGTGTGCGTCCCCGGTCCGAGGCTAGCGTCGATTTCTGGAGCATTGCACTGTGGGTAGCTATTCCGTAGCTATCCCATAGTTCCCGCAGCCTCCCCCGCCCCTTGGAATTTCCGGGTTGAGATCCCAATGCCTGATGCGGCAAAAATCATTGTCGCGGGTGGTTCTGGGTAAATGTTGTCAGTCACTCCTTCCGCTGGGAAAGCAACGGCAGACAAGCATTTCATGCCTTTTTTCCCTGGATTGCCCTGGAAGATGCCATAGCATGGCAATCATGGAGCCTGTTTCGCCTTTTGTGACTGTCACCGTATGTGTACTAGATGCCGCTCACAGAGGCGATTCAGCAGCGCTACACAGCAGCATGCTTTTGCTTTTGCATGATAGCAGAGATGGTTATCAGCCATATTGTACCATCTATCATACCATAAATTGGTAATAAGATGATCGTGGCTACCAGTCCTTTTGCACTGTGCCATTTGCTGCTGTCATAAGTGCCCCTGGCTGCTCTTAGCCAGGGGCGCAAAAGCCAAAATTGGGAATGACTCCCTGAGTCAATCCCTCCTTTTTGGTATCTAAAAATAGAATCAGTCCTGCCTAGAATATGGGCAAGTGTACTAGAGAACCACTGTATCAGAGAACCAGAGAGCACAGCTGCTCTGTGTCAGATCCTGCAGAAATTATGAGCTGTATTCTATTCACAGGGGGTGCTTCTGCAACAACCCCACCTGTTGATTCCGTTCTTCCCTCAGCCTTCCTGGGCTACCGTAGCATTGTCCCCCCACTTGTGTGATGAAGTAATAAAGAATGCAGGAATAAGACACAGTGACTTGTTAGTGACATATGAGTGGAAGGCAGCCTCCAGCTGCTATGATAGTCCAGACAGGACAGTAAGGAGTGTGTGGGAGAGGAGCCCAGCATCCCTCTGCTAGTTCAGGGGCAATTGAATCTTTTCTTTACACATGAAGGGTGGGGGCTGATGGAGCTCAGCCCCCTGTTGCTATGATGACGATGGTTATCAGCCATATTGTACCATCTACCAGGAAAAATTAGGGCCAGGCGCCCTTGATCGACCTAACAGATGCTAGTCAGCATGGTTACCAGTCCTTTTGCACTGCCCCATGTGCCAATAGGCTGATGATGAGGACGGATACCAGTCATTTTGTACCATCAGCCATCCATAGCGTGGGGGGAGCAAGGATGTTGGTGTTGAGTGCTGCACCATCGCGTCTATCTGCAGCATTCAGTAAAGATAGGGTGACATGTAAAAGAGTCAAGAGAGGATTGTTTTCCCTTTCACTTCTGGGGGTGGGTGGGGGGGTGCGTAAATTGCCTAGCTATGCCCTGTTCCACCGCGGACACTGTTTTTGACCCTAGAAGCATTTGGAGCTCAGCCAAGAATGCAAATGCTTTTCAGAGACTGCAGGAACTGTGGGATAGCTTGAGTCCTCCAGTCCATGAGCGTCCATTTGATTCTTTGGCTTTCCGTTACGCTTGTCACGCAGCAGTGCGCTGAGCCCCTGCTATGGCGTCTGTCTGGAGATTTTAAAAAAATGATTTTGAATTTCGTCTTCTGTAACGGAGCGCTGATAGAACAGATTTGCCTGCCCTTACAGCGATCACGTCCGCATGGTCCATGCGGGAGCTCTTTCTTTATTTTGATTTTTAACTGCATCGCCACACGTGCTGATCGGAGCTCCATGCTGGGCAAACAGGAAATATTCAAAATTTCGCGGGGCTTTTCCTGTCTACCTGGCCACTGCATCCGAGTTCAGATTGCTGTCCAGAGCGGTCAGTGGTGCACTGTGGGATACCGCCCGGAGGCCAATACCGTCGATCAGCGGCCACACTAACCCTAATCCGATATGGTAATACCGATACTAGCGCTATTCCTCTCGTTAGGGAGGAGTACAGAAACCAGTTTAAAGAGCCATTAAAATCGATATAAGGTGCCTCCTAGTGTGGACGGTTGTGGCGTTAAATCGGTTTTAGGCTCCGAAAACCGATTTAAACGCCTAGTGTAGACCAGGCATGAATCAGCTCTGTTCCTGAAACACTAGCTAATTCAGCAGTGTTCTCTTCACTGGGGGACAGCCTATGTGTGCTTTCTAGCTACTCCAACTTGGCAGGTTATCCTGACTACCAACCATCAAAACCAGAATACCAATATTGTGCAGTTATAATCTTCTCCAAAAGGGGAACACAACTATTTAATGCTAACATGCAAAAAAAGGTATTTTAAAAAAAATTAAAGGGAATGAAGAATACTGTGTCATGCAAGTCAAACACACATACAATCCAAACTTCCTACATTCTCTACATTTCTCTCATGACATAATATCTATTAATGACCATACTTCATAGCTGTGTAATATTAACAAGAACAAAAAGCTGGCTGCAGGACTTTCCCTTCCAAGGTCCTTCTGTTCTCAGGTAACGCAGAGGTCGTCTTGCCTGTTCAAAAGAGACCATGGGCCAAATTCAGAGGTGATGTGTAAGCTGGTGTAACTTGCACCTTTGTAAATGGTTATAAGGGAGAGAAACTGGGCCCGTATTCTGCTTTCAGTTACACCAGCATAGATCTGGAGTAAATCCACTGATTTCAGTCTTCAGAATTTGCTCCACTGAATATAGCCATGCTTAGGCTAATGTAACTGGCTTACTAAGGCGGCTGGAAGAAGATGTACGTTACGTTGATTTAGACCAGTGATACAGAGACTGTGGTTCTTGAGCCGCAAGTGACTCTTTAATGTGTCTCCTGCAGCTCATGATATTAAAACACCGTGGGACTTAATTATTAACCAACCAGGATGCTTCCACTATGTTATCAACTCACACTAAGCTATTAACTTATTTGTTATGAGAACAATATAGCTAAATATTTCCCCGGTCATTCATACTACTTGGCTCTTCCGGGTAATGTTGATCACTAATATGGGTCCTGAATCACTGAGGTCTGAGTATCACTGATTTAGACTGTCCTCTGAACGTGGTCCTGTACCTTCCTAATTCCAAAAGTGCTATTGCCAAAGGCACAAGAACAAGTTCCATATCTCGGGCTGTTTTGTCTTAACTTTCACATATCTGACTTTTTACCAGTGTAGTAGTGAAGGGGAAAAGTCTGATTTATTTAGGTCTTTGATATTCTAGCTAGCCACCATCTGTCTGTTTAAATATCTTGTTTATGGAAGTCATAGCCTCTCAGATTATTACACATGTCCTTGCATGTAAAGGAGTTCAAGCACTTTAAATGGCAGTTGACTGATTGAGGCAATTTTAATGATCTTCTCAGAAGTGGTTAACCTCCAAGTCTGATATCAAGGCAGTTTCCTTGTTTTTATTATTTGTAATGAAATTAATGCACTTTTCATTTTCTTCTTGGTACAAGAATCCTAGCTGACCCTTTATAATACTGTCTCTTTAAGTCCTGATCCAAAATCCATGGAGGTTAGTGGGAGTCTTTCCATTGACCCCACTGGATTTTGGATCAGGCCCTAAATTGCTTGCCTTATATATTCCTATTAACTTCAGAAGGACTATGCAGGCAAGTGTGGCAATCAGAATTATGAGCCCCTATCCCACTTTCCTAGTGCTGATGGGAGGATAATGTAGCTTTACTGTATAATAGTGTAGCCTGATGAGGAATTGTATAATACAATTAACATTTGGTCATTTTCTTTTGGAATTATGTATTACCTGAAAATCTCAGCTTTCACTCTAAATAGAAAAATAAGTTTCTGGCCTTGACCGTTTTGGAGAAAAGATTAAAAATACAAACCCTAATAGCGCCAACACGAGAAAGCAAATAAAAAAATATTGTTATTAATGATTATTAGTTTATTAAAAACTCATGGGTTTTTTGCCAATTTCATAATGTTGGGTGTTTAACGCACTAGTTTTAAACAGGTAGGGTTGGCATATATCTGATTATCTTATTTTATTTTCTTCCTCATTTTCTTACAACTGTTAAATCAAATATAGTTTATTAGACTTCCATGTTACTTCAAATGCCCAGTTAATTTTTCTACCTCAACCCGCCCCACCCCCCCATCATTACTATACATCAACCCGATATTGTTTTTGTCTGTTACAGCTTTCCCCCATTCCATTTTGTTTCTTACAGCTGTCCCCTTACTCCATTTTGTTTTTGTTCTCCTCCTGGGCCGCCCCTCCCTGGCTGTTAAGTTGTTTACCAGGGCCACTGCCCTTCTCAAAGGGAGGGCCTCTTAAGTCGTTTACCAAGAGCCATTGCCCTTCTCAAAGGGATGGCCACTTGTGCTGCATGCTAAGTGGGACCACTGCCCTGTTCAAAGGGTTGGTCCTGTTATCACCTTGTTAAACCTGGGCTTTGTGTAGGGTAGGCACTGTCCAGAGCTGCAAGACCTAATGTGTTTTTGAGATCCTGGGCATGAGTCATAGGCCTCATGTGCTTTTGAGTCCTGAGGTGTGAACTCACACCTATTGTCCAGGACTCTGCCCAGGCACATCTCTGTGCTCACCTGCAGTTTTTCCCTGTGTCTCCTCCCCTGTGACAGAGGGAGCCTATCAGGATTACTGGCGGGAAACTGCCTGAGTTTGTCTTTAAAAAACAGGCATTTTGAAACAAACATCAGAAAGGTTCCTGCATTGCTGCCTGGTCTGATCAGCCAGGAGTTCTGGGGGGTCCTTTCTCCGCTTTCGTTTTATTTTTGAGCATACCCCTGTTTTTAAACCCCCCCCCCCACGAAGAACGAATTGCTGCCTGAGAGACCTCCTGATTATTGAGACCGTACTGAGTCCTCCTTGCTTCTTCTGATGTTGTTGCTGCTTCTGCCTTTGCTGCTGCCTTGGGGACTGGTAAGAATCCCTCTGTGAAACTTTCTGTACTTTTATTTTATTATTTTAGCTGCTGGCTCTGTCTCCCCAGCACACAGACTCAAGCTAAACCTTGGTCTGTGTCTTAAAACCTCTCTTAAACTCCGTGGCGCTTTGCCACTAAAAATAAGTTTGTGCCGCCGCTAAGCTTTGCTCCAGTGGGCTTTGCTTCGGGGCTCACTGCTTTCAGCCGTATCCACTGCTGCAGCCACCATCCCTTGGCTTCCTTGGGGGCTGCCTTGGGAGCTGTATCCTGGGCACATACCACTCTGCCCTCTGTAACTTCCCCATAGCATAAGGTGCACCATAGGTTTTGCTTTTTAGTCTAAGAAGTCATAGTTTGCTAAGATTGTAGCACTTGTAAGTTTCACCTGCCTTGCTATAGTTTGCTGTTTTGTTGCTCCGTATAGTTGCTTGTTATAGTTTTGCTTAGAATTGTGATATTTGTTGTTTTGCCTAGTCGTTGGTTAAGATAGATTTAAAAAAGCCATTGCCTGGTTGTATTCTGTACCTGTTTTGTTACTTTGTATAAGCTGCTTGTCATTTTATATAAGTTTAATTAAGTTAGATGATAGATAAGGTTTTTTGCTGTTTGAATTTGTCTTCCCGCTGTCCCGATCTCTCCCTGAACTTTCCCGTGTCTGTTTTTCCCCCGCTCCAATCTCCCCCTCTGTGTACTTCTCCGTGTCTCCCTGTTGTAACCCTTTGCTGCTTTTTCCCCTGTGTCTGCATCACCCTCCGAACTTCCCAAACCCCTTGCTGCTTCTCCCCCTGTGTAACTTCCCAAACCCTTTGCCGCTTCTTTTCTTTTTTTGGGAGGTGTCCGCTTGTTGCTTAAACCTCCCTCTAGCCCTTCTTTACACTTCTCTGCTGCCTCTCCCTGTATCCCCTGTGTTCGTGCTCCCCCTTCTCCGCTGCTCCTCCCCTACCGAAGATCACCATCACACTGCTCCGTTTGTCTTCACCCCGCTGCTCCGCAGCTTCCCTGAAGTGCTCTCCGCTGCTGCAACCTGTTTCTTCCCTCAGCCATCTCCCCCATTCTCCACGTGCCTTCCCATCGCTTGCACATTCAGCGCCCTCCCCTCTTGCTGCTCCCAGACTCCCCTTAAGTGTGCTCCAGCTGCTCTTGTCTCCTGTCCAGCCCGCAGGCTCCTGAAGACTGCTCTGGGCTTCACCCTGCAGGGCTTCAGAGTCTCTCGCTGCTTGCAGCTGCACTCTCCTCTCACCAGTTGCCACTGATCATTCACTCCCCTCCCCACTCCTGTTTCTCGACCCAGCCTTTAGGTACACTCTTGCAGATTATCTGCTATCACAGCCTCACAAATTAAGTCATTAATTTTCTTTTATACTGTTACATTGCATAATTTCACTTATCACCCATATTGTATCATTGCACTGTGATTCACATTTTACTTGTGGTTATAACACCCCATTGGTTGCCTCCACTTTTCTGATATACTTTGTATTGCATTGAAGCTACCATTTTACTTTGCATTTCTTTTGGGTACATTTTGCATTCCACACTGTATCTAAAGTTGTTCCTATATAAAGTTGAGTTGCTTATTGACTGTACTGTATCCCATTGTGCTGAACCCCACTTACTGTGCCCCACTGTTAGAACTCCCTACACTGTTCAATAAGAACCCCCCCATCGTTGTCTATTGTAAACACCCTATACACCCCATCCCATCGTATTTCATTGTTAAATTCCCACCACTTCCTTTTTCCTTTAATAAAGAAATTAATTGGCACCCCACCTGTGTGGTAATTGCTCCCCAAGATCCCATATACCTGCGGGCAGGGACAGTTTTAATCTATTAATATGTGACTGAAATGTAAATTTCTCCACCCTCTTCCAGCTGAAATATATTGTTTGGACCAGTGGATCATGGAACAGCAATTAGTTTGGAGGGAATTCAGGTTATGAGGAGGATAATATAAAATCCATTTTTAAGATTGGTCTGTTTTTATTCTCTAAATTTCCTGAACCATTTCCTGAAATTGACTATTTTACTCAGACAGAATTACCTTTTCAGTTAATATGCAACTATAAGTGCCTTTAAACATTCTTCATCTGGTCACCAGCCTGTTAGTCTGTGATGGAAAGTAGATTTTTATTGATTCCATTTATTAGTAATACTGATTTTCTGTTGGTTGGTTTATGGGGGTAGGGTGTGTGGAAATAGGGTTATGAGAATCTACCCATACTGAGAGAAGGCAGAATATATGGTATGCCAAAATATGGTATAAGTTTGAGTGCATTTAATTGAAACATATTGTGTGTTAATTGTAAAAGTCTTCCCTGTCAACTTACTTTTCTGTCTTCAATTGACCACTTGTACTTGAATTTTTCCAAGTCCATCATTAAACTCTATCTCATTGTGCTTTCTCTCCTCCTCCCCCCATCTTTTAATATTTAGGACAAAAAGTGAACTAATAACTATAATAAAAAGTAAACTCTGCCACTTGCTGGTTTTTGTTTCAGTTTTTTTATTTTAACATTTTACTGTTTAATTTTTTTATTGTTGACTTAGCTTCAGTCTCTTTATGCGTCTATTGCTCCCATTGCTGCTGGAGTGGACTGGAAGGAGGTGAGGGCACTGGGGTTTTCAAGCTCCCTTGAAGCTGGTGCAGAAATTGTAGACTTCATAGATTCTTTTTTTTTAATAAGACAAGTGAACAAGAGATATTGAAGAATTACTATCATGTCCCTTGAGTAGTCATTACCATTAAGCATAAAATTATTCTTTTAAGAAACAATTTGATAATTCATCAGCGAACTGGATGTGCAAGTTACTTCTAAACTGGAAAATAAATAGGTCGAAGTATCTCATTGACCTCATTCTAATTCTTAGTGGTGGCAGATGACAGAACAAGAAGCAATGGTCTCAAGTTGCAGTGGGGGAGGTCTAGGTTGGATATTAGGAAAACTATTTCACTAGGAGGGTGATGAAGCACTGGAATCGGTTACCTAGGGAGGTGGTAGAATCTCCATCCTTAGAGGTTTTTAAGGCCTGGCTTGACAAAGCCCTGGCTGGAAAGATTTAGTTGGGGTTGGTCCTGCTTTGAGCACGGGGTTGGACTAGATACTTCCTGAGGTGTCTTCCAACCCTAATCTTCTATGTTTCTATGTTGACCTATGCTATAGGTAGTCTTGTATTTTCTTAACCAACATGAAAATTAGCAAGGAAAGATTTAGACAATACTTAAAACTCCTTAAAACTTTTTATTTGTTTATTTTTATTTTTTGAAGACAATTTCTTTAAAAGAGAAAATAAAAATATGGGCAAGGGGTATTCATTCTTCCAGGAAATATCTTCTTGTGCAGTACATATTGTGGCAAAGTTCCTCCTCTCCTCTAGTAGGTCCTGCGCTTATTGGCGGATTTCCTCCCCTCAGTGGTCTTCCCCTTGGATGAAACCCACAGTCTGGATCAACTCCTCCTATGTCTGATTAGGAGTAGCGAGGCTTGGGGGGAACCCGGGCCCGCCCTCTACTCCGGGTTCCAGCCCAGGGCCCTGTGAATTGCAGCAGTCTCTATAGTGCTACTTGTAACCGCTGCTTGACCACTACAGCTCCCTGGGCTACTTCCCCATAGCCTCCTTCAAACACCTTTCTTATCCTCACCATAGGATCCTCCTGGTGTCTGATACTGCTTGATTGTATGGTGTTTCCTCAATCCTCCAGTAGTACACCCTCTCAGTTCTTAGTTCCTTGTGTCTCTGGCTCCCAGCTCCTCATATGCACTTCCTTCCTCTGGCTCCTCCTCCCTTGACTGGAGTGAGCTCCCCTTTTTATACCAGGTGCCCTGATTAGCCTGCCCTGATTGGCTGCAGGAGCTCCAATCAATGTAGCTCTCTCCGGTGCTTTCTAGAAAGTTCTTAATTGGTCCCAGGTGCCTTGATTAACCTGCCCTGATTGGCTGCAGGTGCTC
Organism: Mauremys mutica; assembly: GCF_020497125.1. Taxonomy (NCBI): domain Eukaryota; kingdom Metazoa; phylum Chordata; order Testudines; family Geoemydidae; genus Mauremys; species Mauremys mutica. The sequence continues at coordinate 68,977,237 of NC_059073.1, read as the reverse complement.
CAATCAATGTAGCTCTCTCCGGTGCCTTCTAGAAAGTTCTTAATTGGCCCCAGGTGCCTTGATTACCCTGGAGCAACTGCCATTTTGGTTCCCATGGTACTAGGGATTTGCTTAGCCTGGGGCTAACATACCTGTTCCTCAGTACTTTCCTGTAGCCATCCGGCCTTGCTCCATCACAATATGTACTAGATCTCCCCACCTGTGGAGTTCCAAAAGGATACATTCTCTTTTGTTCTAGACTCTCTGCAATTATAGTCAACATCTATATACAGCCATTAGAAGTACTGGTAAGATGACTTGGGTTTAAGTGTCGGCAATAAACTGAGGACATAGAGATCCACCTGTGTTTCACCCAACATAGCAATACCACTACCACCAAGGAGGCCCAGTGCTTGGACAAGATCAGCACATAGATGAAGAACAGCTGATTGAAGCTGAACCCAAGGAAGATGGAGGTGATGCTGATGGGCAAAGGAGAATGCACAGTGACTGCAGACTCTTCAAAATGTTGTCTCCTTTGGCTGAAGGTACAACCACAACTGGTTAATCCAGTCCATAGTTTGAGTCCTCCTGGATTCTTCACTGATGCTAAGCTCCCAAATAGAAGCACCTGTGAGTAATGCTTTCTAACATCTCTGGTTAGGAGACTGTCCTATCCTGGTGGCTTCAGTTTACATGTCTCTGGCACCTCCAGGCTGGACTACTGCAATGCAACATACCTAAGGATAAAGCCCTTAGGAAATTCCAACTAGGATAGAACACTGCAACATGTCCCCTCAGCAACATGGGGATACCATGTGCACATCAAACCTGTCTTCTGCTCTTTATACTGGCTTCAAGTTCAAGGTTTTGGTCTTTATTATTAGCTTGGGCGCAGCTAAAAGATCACCTAAAACTGCAAGATTAGGATCATGGTTGCCAACTTCTCTCCCCAGGCACAATGGATCTGTACACCTCAAGGGTAAAGATTGTCTATGCAGAACACAGAGCTTTCTTAGGGACGAGTCTACATTTAAATGTAAAGAGATTTGTGAAAGTAGAGCAAGAACTGACAGGGATTTGAAGGGGATTTTAATGCAAACAGTCCCTTCGGTGAGCAAGAGTCAGGCTAGACAGACTTGTAGAATGCGAGACTTGTAGAAGTGAGGATTGTGTGAGGCGAGTGGGAAAGAACTGTGTGAGAAGTTGTTGCGACCTTGTGTAGATAAATAGGGAGTGTAGACTAGAGTCTAAATAGATGTGAAAAATAAGATATCAGGATGACCTATGTATAAACAAAATGCAGCTGTTGCTCATTAATGTATGTAACAAAAGGTATAAATGCTTGCTGTAATTGTTTACCTGTAGAGAGACCTGTTTAGCTCTCTTCCCTCCATGCAAATGCTAGAGATAATAAAGTATCTGATTTGCTGCACAGTCAATAAGGTCAGATGTCATAAGCCCAACAGGGACAGATGGCCCCACGGACAGTCCTCCTTCGACACCCCAATAGAGATTTCAAAAGATCTTTTACCTCTATTGTGGCACCATGGGATTCGAAGGGGAACGATCTGCAGCAGCTGCTAGTGTCTCCACAGGCACTGCCATCCCGGATGAGCCCAAAAATTGTCGAAGAAAAACAGAGTTCTCACCCTCTGGTTGGGTGCAGCAAATCAGATACTTTATTATCCCTAGCCCCCAATAGCTGCCATACTCTTATAAACTGTTTTGAAATGAATTAAATAAAATATTTTGCCCTGATCTGATTTTTTATTTTTTTATTTTTTTTTAGATTTTTGGTTTGCAAAATTTGAAATTTTTGACTGCTTGTCCCAATGCAGGATGGAAACATTCAGAATCTAAAATGTTCATGTGACAGAGAAAACTGTGTCCTGCACATTTTACCTGTAACTTTTTACTCCCTGTGGGATAGGAAGGGGTCATTTTTTAATTGTTGGATCCCAAGAAATTTTATCTCAGAAATTACTAAAAATACTTAGTAGGGAAACAAGAAATGGCCCACTATTTTAGTCACAGGGTTTTTTTACATACATAAGGGGACATCATGATTAAAAGCAAGCAAAATAATCAATCATCCACGCCTATTTTATTATTAAAGAAAGGAAAATGACAAACACAAATGTTAAACTTATTACTTCAGTTACAATCTCTCCTGTATGCCTCTCTGTGGAGAGCTTGTAGCAGAGACTACACATTTGAGAGCAGGCCCATCTCTGGTTGGGGCACTTTCCTCTTGGTAAATTAAGACCTTGGTCTTATTTCTCAAAAATTATCATAAAGCCAGTCTTAGAAGGTTTATAAATGGGCAAAATAATTTTGTTTAAGGACGACTGGATCCTGTTAGTTATTAATAATAACCTGATAGTTTATAATTGGGCAAAATAAGCAATCTTTATTAAATCCAATGAAATCAAAGAAAATATTAAAATCCATTACTTAGAAGAAGCCATTTAAGGAGCTGTCAAGACAGACCAATCATGAATATCAAGAATCTTAAATCCCATCAGTGTTTAGCCCCCGTCTCCTCTTCAGAAATACATGGTTTATCCATTTGGTGATTAACAGAAGAAACTGTTAGTGTCTTAAATTACAATAGTATTCCCATATTCCAATAAAATCATTACAACAGTTTTAAATCTCATTCCTTGGCCGTGGCTTAGTTCACTTTCTGTCACCAATCCATGTTGAAGTCTTAAGGAGGTTTTCCTTGGGTTGGTTTCTGTTCTCATATATAAAAGATTTTAGTTCTCAAAACAGTCTTCTAAAAATAAATAATTCTTAAAGAGAGTGTTTATCTTAAATAGTTATTAAAGAAGTTGTTGTTTCTTCATGACAGTTTTGGAGAGATGATTCTTCTTGTCTTCCTGAGTTGGGTGAGGGAGTTGTTTAAGCATGCCAATTAATTAATGAATTGCCCATTATTATCAATGTTCCATACATAAATGGCTTCTTGTATTGATAATCAGATTAGCAAGGTTATTAGATTTCAGGTTGCTACACAAAGCATTTTTCAATTTACATAGCAATGATATTAGGCTCTTTGCATTTAGCTAACATATCTGCAAGTATGCATTTCTAAAAGGTGCTTGCCATTTCAACATTTAAAGAATAAACGGTTTTAAAAGTTTCCAGGTACACATGTTTTATAGAGTCTTTTCTGACTCTAGTAGTTATACAAATTAAAGTAGTTATACAAATTATTTCAACAAGGATTTTTTGTATTCTTTGTGTATTCTTAGAAGTTTTTTTTATGGAAAGGGTAAGAAAGTCCACTTTACACCTAGATTTAGTGCTGTGATAACACAACCCTACATTCTGTTTTTACAATTAGGTCTTTTCCTAAAACATGTTTTACATGGTTGGTTTTCTTGAGATAAGAATTCCATTTGCACCAAACTGATATCTCATACAAGAGAGTGGTGTCCTGGTCTACATAAGACACTTCTTCATTCGTTTCTTGACCTAAGTGCCTTAGAGTTACAATCTTTGTTAAATACTTTGTACAAAACACAAATTTGAGTAAACAATACACCTTTTAAACATAATAACAAAGAAAGTAGTGTAAAGTTTTTAAAAGGTCAGGTTTAAAATAGAGCTTTTCTGAGTTTGGATATCACTTTTAGGGGTAATAAACATGGTTTTATGGCTATTGAGGGCTTATCTTCAGGATATTTGCTTGTCTCTAGAGTCACAGAAGCAGACACTACTTGGAATTTCTTGGATTAGCTTGAACATTTTGTAATATTAATAGCTAAACTTAATATGTATTGTTATATTTTCAAGCATCTTGGCTGTAACTATATCTTAATATTCAGTAGAGACACAGACAAGTTTCTAATGACCTAACTTAAAAAGTTAAGTTTTATTAATATCACATGTGCACCAGTATTGAGGTCTCTCCTTCATACCACATAGAGGTGCAACATTTCAGTAAGTGAAGTTCAGCAACATATATGCCTTAAATTACACTTAAACCCAAAGAACTGTATAATGAGGGATTATGTGACATGTAGTAGAGGTGTACCAGCTTTCTCTGGGATGATCTAAGAGAACCTCAGAGTTATGAACACCAGAGTTACAAACTGACTGGTCAACCACACACCTCATTTGTAAGGCTGCGAGTTTGTCAAGGAGGTCCTGGAAGTCATAGACTCTGTAACTTTTTCTGGGACATCTGTGACTTCTGCAGCAGCCAGTGGGCTGGCCTGGGGGCTGTCTGAGCAGCTCAGGCACCCCCTGGCCAGCTGCACCAGCCACTGCTAGGGCAGTCTCGGGCCACCGCATCTTCCCCCCCGCAGCAGCAGCAGGAGTTTGGGTGTGGGAGGAGGCTTGGGGTTGGGGCATGGGAGGGGATGAGGGCTCTGGGTGGTGCTTACCTCAGGGGGGCTTCCCGGAAGTGGTGACATGTCCCTCCCTCAACTCCTAGGCAGAGGCATGGCCAGACGGCTCCACGCACTGCCTCCACCTGCAGGCACCACCCCGCAGGTCACGTTGACCACAATAATAGCTGCAGAGCTGGCATTCAGGACAGAGGTAGCACACGGAGCTGTCTGGCCATGCCTCTGCCTAGGAGTTGAGGGAGGCACATGTTGCCACTTCCGGAGAGCCATGATACATCAGGTAGGGAGCCTGCCAGCCACACCAACCTCCACCCTCCAGCACCAGCATGTGTCCTGGGCCACCCCCCCAAGCCTGCCAAGCACTTGCAGTGCCCTTGGGTTGCCCCCCACCCCTGAGCACCTGGGCTGCCCTTCCTCCCAAGATTTAGTCAGGGGTATATAGTACAAGTCATGGACAGGTCACAGGCCATGAATTTTTGTTTACTGCCCATGACCTGTCCACGACTTTTACTAAAATACCTGTGACTAAAACGTAGCCTTACTCATTTTTAACCAGAAGTACACAATCAAGCAGCAGAGACCAAAATTAAAAAAAAGCAAATACTGTACAGTACTGTTAAATGTAAACTATTAAAAAAATTAAGTGAACGTTTTTTTAAAAGATCTGACAAGGTAAGGAAACTGTTTCTGTGCTTGTTTCATTTAAATTAAGATGGTTAAAAGTAGTATTTTTCTTCTGCATAGTAATTTCAAAGCTGTATTAAGTCAATGTTCAGTTGTAAACTTTTGAAAGAATAACCGTAACATTTTGTTCAGAGTTACGAACATTTCAGAGTTACAAACAACCTTCATTCCAGAGGTGTTCATAACTCTGAGGTTCTACTGTACTTGGACTCACTCTTTGTGTATATGATCAATTCTGTGATTTAAACATTCAGGTACAGTGGTGATTCAAGCCTTTCACCTCTAGCTTTTACTCATAACTACAATCAAATTACTCTTTTGGCATTGAGAATCATACAAAAATATGAATTACCCCATTTTCTGGTGCAAGGCCAACCCTTTATTGTTCAAACAAAGACATTTTGGCTTGAGCTAGCTCATTTTTTTTTTCTAAACAGAAGTATATACCTAACTCAAGGTTCTCTTTAGTACCAATTTCCATGGTACCTAAGTGTTTCTCAAACAACTAAATCTGTATGGTAAGATTCTTAGTGAATATCATGGAGTTTTCTGCTTTTTCACTTTCCTGGTTATCAAAAGTTTTTTCTTTGAGGTGTATTATCTGTAACTTTTTAATATAAATTGTTCTGTTTATGTTGGGAAAAGGTATCTCAAGCAGGAGGATCCTGAAGCATGTCCTAAAGTGGTCAGATAGGATTCCCCTACTCTTTTTGAGAGCTTGTTCCAAAGCCAAACCCTCTTGACCAAGAATGCTTTATATCCAGCTGGCAAATGCTTCATCCTGGTTTTTTAGATGCATTGTTTCAGAGGACCAGAGCTGTCTTGGTAGGTCCTGGATGGAAATTGTAGTTATGAAATAAAATTTGGTCCATTGCTGGTTCTGAAGATCAGGACAAAGGACACAAACTGGTAATGGAAGCAGAATAGGAGGTAGTGCAGGGACTGGAACATAAGAATGATGTACTCACTGCAGTCCATCCTACTGAGAGCACAGACTGCCACATTCTGTTCAAGGTACAACATCTGCACTGCTGTCATCTTCAGGCCCAAAAAAAGAAAGTTGTAGTATTTTAGTCTGAATTTGATGAATGCACGGATCACTGTAATCAGATCTTCATCTGACGGGGAATGAATGAAGAAGGTATTTCTCACCACTGATGCTCTCCGATGGAGTCATATAGGACCCTAAGTAATACTTTCACAAACAGTGGGGAGGGGATACTCTTTTGATGGAAGAGGTATTCAATACATTTCTTAGTTCTTCAAAGCGATTGCCTGTTAGAACCAGCTTCAGTCTTGCGCAGAATTAGTTTGAGCCAGTTCTTCACTCAAGTGCTAATCTTTTGTAGGCATTTTAGCATTTTTTCGATATCATAGTCAATTTCTTTTTTTGCAGCCTTGAAGCATTTAGGAGTACTAATGAAATGCAAACAACTCCATTATTTTTCAAGTAGCTTCACATTTTGTTATACATATTTTTACAGATTTGTGCGTAGTTTTTGAGATGGAAAGACTAGCAGCTGTGCAGGAAAATGATTAGCAGTGAGAGAGGCGCTGACACAGGCAAAATATATGAGGCCCTGAAACAGACAGAAGGAGACTGTGAAGAAAGAAAACCAAACAACACTTCCATGTGATTGAAACCATTTTACAAAACATGTCTTAGGCTATGTTGACAATAAATAATTTACAGCGGCATGGCTGCACCAATGCAGCTTCACTGCTGTAGCGCTTCTGGTGAAGACCCTCTAAGCTGACAGGAGAGAGCCCAGGAGACACGGGTAAGGAAGAAGGAAGTCTGTTTGCTTTTCCATTGAAGTGAAAATGGTTTCTCACAACCATCTACAACCAAGTAAGGTGGTGGCAAACAAATCTACATTGCTGCACTTTGTTGGAAATAATTTTTGAGGAACTAAGTGCAATATCTGCAGGTATTGGAGCTGGTCAGAACATGCCAACAAAAATAGTTTGATTTTAAAGGAGGAAAGGAGATTTCATGAACACCTTCTGCAATTTCCTCTCTTGGCTCAGCTTCCAACCAGCTTTACTGAATATACTGCTAAAAGAGAACAGCATTTCCACTGTGTAACTTGAGGTGGGCATCCAAAAAGCAGAGTTAATGTCCTTTAGGGGAGTTTGATTAATTGCTTGAGAATGCTTTTTTCTTTCCTTTTTCTTTTTTTTTTAAACCTGTAATCTGGTGCACATTTGCCCAAACCAAAGATGAAAAAATTTGCCCTACAGAAATGTTAAGTGACACTGGGTTAAGTCATTTTTGGCAGGGATGATAAAGTAGTATCCAAAGAGGGGAATAGACTTCATCAGCGGCTGGGAAATTGTCCCAATCTTCCAATTAGTGTAGCAGTGTAATTTTAACAAGAAAATCTAAGGAGTCTTTGATGGCTTGCTCCCGTACAGACGTGTTTTCTGTTTGCTGGCTTCTGTAACTTGTACTGTGTGTGTATAAAATGAAACAGATATTGCTGTTTATAATATTTATCTGTCATCATAATCTACAAAGTCTTCCCACTCTATTTAGGAACTTAATGACCCATGGAATGATTTATTGATCCATGCACCTTTTCTGCCACAATGACTGGTTTATAGTTGCATTTAGAAACTTGAACAGAGAATGAATTAATTTCACCTCATTAATACAAATCAGTTTTCCAAGGCTACTGGCTCTTTATTCAATGCAGAAGTCAGACATGTTTTGCTAATAATCTGGGCCTCAATTTGTGTTTGTTTTCAATTTTTATGTCAGCTGCTTGTTAAATACAGATCAGTTGCTTGATTAGCTCCTGGTGCCTCCATTTATTTGTTCCGCAGAAAACTTACTTTTTGGTTTCATTGTCTGTCTTTGGAAGTATAAGTACTAGTGTCCCTGGTCTGCAACTACTATTGCTTTAGTGTTATGCCAGTGTGTGCTTGTCTGCCCTTTTCCCTGAAGGAGGCTACTGGAAGCCAAGAAGGATGTTGTTAGTGTGGCCTTAGCAATTGGTGCCGCTGTATATTACTTGGTCTCTTTACACAGGATGAACCTGGTTAACTGGAGTAATAGTACTGAGTCAGTGACAGTGAGAGCTGTATTTAAGAGAAAAATCCGTGACCAGAATGTGTCTGTAGCAAAAACTTTGTGCAAGTGTTGCATTGTGGTGCAGGACAATTATATAGTGGGAATAATGTTCTGTGACTTCCAGCTTACTCAGTTTAGTGTTTCACTAGTGAGTAAGCTACTGCTTTTTTCACAAAGTGTTGCTAATGAACAAAGGCATCACCAGCATACAATATATGAGCTCCCCTTTCTCCTTTGCCTGCAGTTTTTTTTATTTCTCAGGTGTCCCTAGGGTCTTGAATTTTTGGCTTTCCCATCTTTTAAGCTTGAATGTAAACGATATCCTTAAATCCTTACAAAAAGTTCTCTCAATGGGAGTCTAGACCTAACATTATCCCAGGAGCTTATTCATTCTACTTGCATCAGTAGCATTCATCAGCAATGATACAGAGACACAGAAGTTGGCAGTGACTCAAGGGCAAGGAGTAATTTTTCTAATCAATGTCCCTTCAAAAAATCATTTACTACCCAAGTCTAGAAACACAGTAGAAATCTACTTTGCTTTGCTCTACTTAACATCCAATCTATTCTCTAGAAAGCTGAGAACAACTTAGATTTGCTGTGCCTCATGCAGATTTGGCATGGTGCCACATGAATTGTTAAGCTTATCAAAAACATGCCCCTGGAACTCATTTAAATAGCCTCAGCACACTTTGAGAGGCAGGACAGATTGGTTCATATCTGACTTTCATGCCTTTTATTTTTAGGATCCACTTTCTAATACAGTGGTTTATGTTGTCTTCCAATAAACATCTCCTTCACCTATTACTCTGGTGATTAACTACTGAATGGTTCGTCTAACACAGATCTCTCTGAACTCATTACAGATCTTGCAATAATAAACTGTGTTTATCAATCACATTCTTACACGTGATCTTTGTGTGTGTTGACAAAGATGTAAAAGTCTTGTAATGACTTCCTAATTCAAAATAATTTCTCCATAAACTAATCATAGTATCGAACATTTCTCAGTATGTGATTTTTCTTTTCCCTCCTAACTACTCTCTTGACTAACACTACTCCACATACCCCATTACCAGGAATAACTTATTACTCTCAGACATGTTCTCACCATGTAGGATATTGCCTTTTATTGAAAGCATTACCTGAGTGAGTCATCACTTCCTATCGATAGTGCTGTTGACTTGTATATTTCTACTGTGTCCAGTATTCCTGATAAAATTGCTCTGCTATGCAGCCATGGTACATGCTAGAACGCCATTCATTTTTGGACCTCAGAGACTTAATTCAGAGAGTCATAGAGCTGTAGAGAACAATTATATAATTTTAAGACTTTTACCTCAGTTCCCCTAAAAACCAACCCAGGGTCACACTTGTATTGGTTTTATTATGATGCCACTGTTGTGTCAGATAGAAAAGAGATGGGGCTTATCCACACACTCACATATTCACCACATTCATACCCTCATGCAATCACACACTTACTTACACAAGCGGAGAGTTACCGGAGACAGCATGGAAGCCGAGAAGCCACAGCGTGGTAGATCTGGTGTGTCTGCCTGCGGTCATGAATCCAGGCTGGTGAGCAGGTCAAGGAGCAGCAGCTTGTGTGCATGCCTTCTTCCTTTTTCTGGAACTGAGTGGCTCCTGTCACGTACACTGAGTTTTTCTTCTGTGTCCGTCAACGAGAAGCATTCTCAGACCAGTTTCTTTCATGCATACCAGATTCTTCTTTTCTTAACAGCACCCCATGATTGCCTTCCCAGGGCAGATTACATCAGGCACTCCTGGCTCCGGGCTCTTTTCTCCTTGCAGTGCCTCTCCGCCCCGTCCCACATACACTCCCTTGTTCACACTCCCTTATCTTCCCCCCACACTCCATCATTCACACTCTCTCTGATTGCGTGATGGGATATTACAAAGCTTGGAAGTTCATACAGGTGGTAACATGAAAAGGTTACAGAGCTTGCAAAGGTTACAAAACTTAAAAGGCTATGCGAACAAGAACTGAAGTTACAAAGTCTGCAAAAAGGTTGCCGAACTTAGTGATACAAGTTACAGATCTTACAATCGCATTTGAGCAGAGGATTTACATAACAAAGACTGAAATATTTATATTGCAAAAAGGTCTATTTTTAGAACTATTAGTGCATCGTTATTTTAACATATTAATTCTATTAAGAACAGATTTTTTAAGCTGATTTCTTAAAGAACAAAGTCAACCTCAATTCACTGATTCAGATGGTGTCTAAGAGGCACATGATGGAAATGGTGCAGGATTGCACTACACTACAGGATCTCCAGGAAGTCCCAATGAAGTGATCCAATGTACCTGTCAAATTTACCAAAAATAAACTAAGATTCCAGCAGGAGCATAGTCCAAGGAGAAGCTATTGCTACTTTTCTTGTCGGCATGGAAGGCTGGTGGGATCCATGAAAGGGATTTGGGCCCCTCTTTGCCACTTTTTTTCTTTAGTAGAAATAATCTAGACTGCCATTAAAACATAGGCAAAACATTTTCAGTAAGCAAACTTTTATTCTATTGTCCATGTTTTCTCTATATTTCAGCATCTTTCTTCTCTTGTTCTTAGTGACTCAGCTTTCCTGAAAACTCACTTTTTCTCTTTTATTTTTTTTTATCTGACTTTGAGTGTTCAGGTAACTGAATCTACACATGTAAATGGGAGCAGGGCCGGATAAATCTTCTGTGGGCTCGGCGCCAAACATATCTGTGGGCTCCCTCCCGTGGGAGCAATGGAACATGGTGCAGGGAGGTCGGTCTCTGGATTGAGGAGCCGGCCAGGGGCAATGGGACATTGTAAGGCAGGGGCAGCCCCACTCTGCCCAGTGTAAGGGCACTGTTTACAAACTGGCAATTGGCAGATGCACACTAGCCCACCTGGCCCTGTGCTGCCAGTGTGCCTCTTCCCCCTGGGGGCTCGGTCCATGCTGCACCACACAACACCCCCACCCAGCACCCCTGTACCCGCTATGCCCAGCCCCCCCAAATGTACAGCACCCTGCACACTATCACCTGTCCAGGGCGCCCCCACCCTCAGCCCCACCACAACTTCCCAGTACCCCTACTCCCTAGCGCTCCAACACGCACAGATCTCCTCCCCCGCCCAGTGTCCTTCCCCAAAGCCCCACCACAACTACACAGTGCCTCACATAGACCCCCCACTGCCCAGCACCCTAACACGCACAGATCTCCCCCAACCCCACTGGCCAGTGTCCCTCCCCACAGCCCCACAACTACACAGCGCCTCACATAACTGCCCCCCACTGGCCAGCACCCCAACACACACAGATCTCACCCACCCTCACTACCCAGTACCTTTCCCCACAGCCCCACCACTATGACTACACAGCGCCCCCAACAGACCCCTACTGCTTAGCACCCCAAACCACACAATCCTCCCCCACCGCGCAGCATCCTCCACCCCCTTACAGTCCAGCATCCCCTCCACAGACCCAATCCCCCACACCCTGCCCCCACAGCCCTTCTAAGCCAACACAGAGCAGGGATCCTGCCTCCCAGCACAGTGCAAGGGGGCAGGACAGCTGAAGCTTGGGAGCAGGGCCGGCTCCAGAGCCCAGCGGGGCAAGCACCCGCCTGGGGCGGCCCTTTCCCGGGGGGGCGGCAGGCTGGGCCGGCGGACCTGCCGCAGTCATGCCTGCGGGAGGTCCACCGGAGCCCCGGGAGCAGCGGACCTGCCGCAGGCATGACTGCGGAGGGGACGCTCGGCCGGCGGCTCCAGTGGACCTCCCACAGGCATGACTGCGGACGGTTCGCTGGTCCCGCGGCTCGGCTGGACCTCCCGCAGGCGTACCTGTGGTAGCTCAACCGGAGCCGCCGGAACAGCGAACCGCCCGCAGCTGCGGGAGGTCCAGCCGAGCCGCGCGACCAGCGGACCCTCCGCAGTCATGCCCGCGGGAGGTCCGCTGCTCCCGCGGCTCGGGGGCGCCTCCCGGGCATGACTGCTTGGGGCGGCCAAATTTGTAGAGCTGCCCCTGCTTGGGAGCACAGAGCATCCCTGTCCCCTGGGGCCCTAGCAGCCCTACCCACCTGGCTCTGGTGATGCCTGCGGCAGAAGAGATGTTTCCTTGCATGGGCAGGCGTGGGGGGAAGAGGCAGTCACCAACTTCCCCAGCCCGCCACTTCCACAGGGGAGCCCAAAGCAGATGGTCATCGGCCCAGAGCAGCAGCAGCTGAGGGCTCCTCTCCGTCGCCGGCAGAGATGGGCTGGAGAGAAGCCCTCAGATGGCCGGCAGCTGAGAGGAGCAAGCAGTGGATGAGGGGCCAGGAGGCAGGGAGGAGCCAGCGGGTGGGCCCAAGGGCAGAGAAAAGCCCTGGACGGCCAAGAGGAGTGGGGGAGAGTGCTGGGGGGATGGAGAGGATCCAGCTGCTCTGAGCGCAGCAGCGGAAGTGGAGCAGGCCGGGCTGAGCATGGGCCTGGTGCCGTGGTGCCATGGTAAACCCGGTACTGAATGGGAGTGTGCACAAAGAAACTAGACCCCTCCTGATACCGGCAGGCAGAGGTGATCCTTTGCACATGAATCATACAGAATAGGGAGTCAGGCACCTCCATGGATCCATTCCCTTCTTTTCCCACATCCCATGGAGTGTGTTCTGCAGAGATCCCACAGGGACAATGAGGCTTGTGTGAAGGTCCCACAACCTGTTGCATGTGGAGCAAATGCCACTTCACTAGCAGAACAATGTAGGGTAATCTCCTGAGAAATTCTTCAAGAGTTTATCCCCTCCAGCTAGAGTTCCCATAAGAGAAGGCCGTCTAGGCTAGCTTGTGTGATCAGCTAGACTCTGTAGCTGTCTAAACATCTGTTTGCACAGGTACATGCATACCCACCAAGCATAAACACACACAATTTGTGAATTTAGATAATACTTTCTGAAAATTTAGCCCTTTAAAATTGGAATCTGAGCCTGGTCTGCAGAAATCTGATTGGAATGAGATATTCTGCTCAGGTATCGGATGTGGAAGTGTATCTCTTGTGACAGAAAGTAGCTGGTATTAACCAAAACTACATGGTGGCTCAAACTAAAAGGCCATATCATTAACATTTTTTTCTGACCATTTGAGCCATTACTGGCACCTGAATGAATTAGTCATACCTCCAAGCATGTGACTGAATTTGTGACTTTGTCCCACATCCTCAAAGGTATTTAGACACCTGTCATTGATGGTGACCTTGTACCAAAACTGCCTTTCTGAAGGTTTGTGATGATCTCTTACTGACAACCTATATGTAAGCAGAGTCAGGATGAGATCTACCCTGACATCTGGTGGTACATTATGAGGAGTGGGCAAAGGAATTTTAGGAATGTGCATTTGCATTGGTAAACCCACTCCACTTAGCATAACACACAGCAGCATAGGATGGTTATTTTCACACTGTGGAATCCCCAATTTCTTTGTTATTGGGGCAGGAAGGGAAAAAAAGTGCTGTTAGCTTAATTATGTGAATGAGGAACTATGAGACTGCTTTATGACAGAAATGACTCACTCTACATTAAATAGTACTTGCTAGACAAGGGACATGGGTTCCAAAACCCAGTGAGGAGAGAGAGGCTGGGGACTGGCGTGTGTACCTGATGGTATGGGCTCCTTTTGAGGGCCTGGAACACCAATTGCACATCCTTCTCTCTCCACTGTTAAAGAGCAGAGCTAATTTTGAATCCTTTAGGAGTCCATCTGGAAGCTGCTGACCTGAATTCACGTTGGGCCAAGGTGGCACTGGGGCTCCTCTACTAAGAGCTGAAATCACTAAAAGAGCTAAGCTTACTGAGCTGAGATCACTGAGTGGGGGAGCCTGAAGATCGATCACTAAGCAGCTGGCAGAGCAGAGCAGTCTGCAGCACGTTGGCGCAGCCCGCGGAACAGTGAGCAGTGTGGAGCGGTTCGCGGGGACGGCTGATGCGGTTCATGGGTTGGCTGGAGGAGCGGCACAGCTGATGGAGTGGAGCCAGTCGTGGTGAAGGCTGCAGCAGAACTCCACGGAGAAGCGGGGCAGTCGACCCTGGCCCACGTAAGGTGTCCCTTAACACCCTGTGTGTGCCCCCCCCATTTCCACCCAGACTGGGGGGATAAAACTCGGCAGATAAACTTTTGAACTCTGGGGTGGCACTGACCAGAGACAGAGACTCTTGGGTTGTTGGACTTTGGGGTGATTGGACTTAAGACCCTAAGGGGGAAAGGACAGTGCCAAATGTACTTGGAGGTGGGTTTTTTTGCTTATGGTTTGTGTATAGTCCTGGTTGTGGTGTCTCTCCAACGTGAAGCCGCATTGTTTCCCTCCTTTATTAAAAGGATTTTGCTACACTCGGACTCTGTGCTTGCGAGTGGGGAAGTATTGCCTCCTAGAGGCGTCCTGGGGTGGGGTAGGTAATTGTCCCAGGTCACTGGGTGGGGGCTTGAGCCGGTTTTGCATTGTGTTATTGAAACGGAACCCCTAGATACTGAACCCGGCCCTTGACAGGTTACCAACTCAGAGGGGCAGAAGGGTTACATATAGAAGGTTTGCATTATATGTTAGTACTACTTGACCCCTGGCCTTGGTAATTTAGGACAGAAAATGATCTGTCTGACCTTGCTCTTTTAGTGATGTCTGCCAATTTTTCTGCCTCAGGCAGGAATATCCCACATTAGTGGAATGTTCTCCTATTCTGTTCTGTTCTATATAGGGTTTTGTGCTGTGCTCATCAACATAGTATGGGAGCGCCTTCCAGTAGTGCATTAAGCCCAAGAACTTCCAATTCTCTCCCACCAGCTCCTGCTTCCCTCAGACCTATTCTAGTTTTCTCCCTTGAAGAATAGTTCCAGAGGAGTCTATATGTTTCTTGGTGCGCAGTAAGGATTTTGTAAGTACAGGGGGATAAAGCAGAGGTGTGTGCACAATAGGGAAAAACCTACCAGAGCTAGTCAATTTAACCTGTCCTGGAGACTCCGCACAATGGGAACTCTGCTCGAGAAGCTGCAGGAGTGGAAAACAAAACAAGGAAAGGGAAGAATGAGACAAAGGAGGGAGGCAGAGGAAGAAGACAGCAATAAGATAGAGGAAGAAGCTATGGATTCAGAAGAGGGAAATGTGCAGAAAAGAGGCAAGTCAGAAGATAGAAGATTGTTACTAATGGATAAAGAAGAAAGCTGAAGTATTCGTATCACTGATACCAGTTGTCATCACTGAAGCAGCACGATCACCAGGTAATCAGCCCACTCCTCTCTTTAAGATCAATACTGCCTGAAACACGCAGGGCCAAACTAGGCAGCCAAACCCTGACAGAGTTCCTCACTCTGCTTAACACCTGGTAGTACTACTCTGAGCCCCTGCAGGAGAACTGATGATCAGTGAGGATAAAGGGTCTTTGCACCACTTAAATCCCTCACAGGCCCTGTACAATTCACACTGTGCTAGATTCTGATACCTTCCTCTGTGTGTGGTCCCACTGCAGTCGATTAGATAACTCACAGAGAAAGGTATTACTCATCATAATTAATGGATCAGAATCTGGCCCAGTGTGAATAAGTGTGGCAAAATCTTCCCTTAAGTGCAAAAATATTTTAAAGCGCTTCAGGAACACTAGACAATATGGGCTATACATGTGCAATGTATGATGAATTAAGACGTGCAATACATAAAACACCAGTCAACAATGGTCAATGTTAATGGTTTACATTATCCTCTTAAAGCTTCCTATCTTTCCAGTTTATAAAGGACTAAAATACAGTTTCCTAAGATATAATGGCAGTTTGAATAGAAAGTTGTCACAAACAATAGCCTCTGACTACTAGATAAACACCAAGAGGAAGCAGGGGCATTTGTTAAACACTAACATTTTGGCAAAGCCAAGGAAACAATGTTTAAAGGTAGAATTTTTTTCCCTGTGATGCATCTGCCTTAAAGATTTGGGGCCAGATTGTGACATCCTTATTCATGTTGAATTCAATGAGATTACTCAAGCAGTAAGGCCCTATGTGAATAAAGGTATCAGGTGTTATGACTTTTTTCCTTTCCATTATTTGTAATATGTTCTCAGACACTTCCAAGTTAAACTTCATGTCCCACCAAATTCCTCTTTCCTTCTGGTGAATAATCTTTTCTCTTTCTTTCTTTCTTTCTTTCTTTCTTTCTTTCTTTCTTTCTTTCTTTCTCACTAATGAAGCATAAATCCACAAAGCTCTTTGCTGATCTTCATATCTCTATACAATGAGGCCTGAATGAATGTTCACAGCTCTGGAAACTACCAGGTTGTTTTCTTTGAAGTTGTCACCAAAATATGGTGTGGTTTATTTTATTTTTCTTATTGGAATTTCTCAGTAACAAAATAACAAAGTAGTAGGTTAATTTAAAACTGGCAATAAATAAGTTAGCCACTAGAGGATAACATGAGAATAAGAATACACAAACACAATCTCACTCATTCTGACTTAATTCAGAAATGTCAGTGTTGTATCTGTGTGGTGATATGTAGCCATAACAGAACAACATCATTCTCTCCTGAGCAGATCACAATAGAAGTCAGTAGTGCATAGTCTGTATAGGAGACCAACAGGTACTCAGATGTGAAATATTGTAGCTATTATTTCAGAATCTAAAAAATGTAAGACTGTAAAGTTGTGTCAGGAGAGCAGATTGCATTGCTTGTAATGGACTTCTGGGTGAAAGGCTAGTGGGGACAAAAGGTGAGTTGTAGAACAAAGGGTAAAGTGGCAGACGCTCTCAGATAGGGAATTTAGTCTGAGATTTAAGGATGAGGTTCTACAAGGTTGGACAATAGCCAAACTGGCTGTGATAACACCAATGAGATTTGTGGGGGAAATATCCACACATATTACAAGAAGTATACAAGCTGCTTTTGGCCCAATGAAAGATGGAAAACTTCCTGGCAAGGAGCCAGGGTGGTGGTGCAATGATATGGAGGAGGCAGTAAAGAAGGAAAGGTTTAAGCAATGGTGGGAAGTTATGAGGAACACAAGCTGGTAAAGAAAACTGTGAAAAGAATGATTGCAGAACCTAAGGATCAGGCACTTACAGCCTTTATATGCAGCACTACTAATGAAGGAAAGGGAAAAAGGAAGATCAGCCAAAATTAGAGAAAGAAACACAGAAGAATTTGAAGCTGTGAAATGTGTGAAATAGGAAAACAGAAAACTACTAGTGAAAGACAGTGAAATCCTAAGTAAGTGGCAGCAATTTTATGAGAAACTGCTCAATGAGGAGATTGCAAAGAAACGGTTGAGGGAAATTATGCACGAGCAACAATCTCACAAGACCTATCACCATAGTGGACTCAGATAGTGCTAAAGATGATGCAATATGGCACTTTCCCAAACTTGGGATGCTGCTTGTTCAGGGAAAACCCCTGGTGGGCCGGGCTGGTTTGTTTACCTGCCATATCCCCAGGTCCGGCTGATCGCGGCTCCCACTGGCTGCGGTTCGCTTCTCCAGGCCAATGGGAGCTGCTGGAAGCAGCGCAGGCCATGGGACATACTGACCACCGCTTCCAGCAGCTCTCATTGGCCTGGAGCAGCGAACCGCAGCCAGTGGGAGCTGCAGTCGGCCGGACCTGTGGACGCGGTAGGTAAATAAACCAGCCCGGCCCGCCAGAGGCTTTCCCTACACAAGTGGTGTCCCAAGTTTGGGAAACACTGCAATATAGGAAGGCAGAGGGACTGGACAGTGTACCAAACAAAGCACATAAAGTATTAGACCCTGAGGGAGTAGTAGTGATAATGATGACAAATAACTTTTTCAGCTTTTTCCATACTGGAAAAATGCCCGACAAATGGAGATAAAACACAGTGGTTCCTATCTCCTAAGTATGAAAATGTGCAAAACTTTAGCAATTAGCACCCATGATGAAATGTCAGCAAAAAAATATCAAGAAAAGACTTCAGAAGGAGCTGCAGCATCAGGTAAACAACAATCAAGTTATATAGTCTAGTGATCTGAACTATGTGTGAAAATGTGACAAGCTTTTTGCTAGTTCAGTACTGGAAATCTGTGTTCTGACTCAGTCAAAATGCAGGCTTATAATATTTTTCAGCCTCTCAGAAATCAGCTTATTCATGAAAACTCTTTTTAAAAAATATCTACTGTACTTTTTTGAATAGGCTACTTTGGCAGAAATTTTGTTTTTGTAACTTATGATATTCTTACCAGCGTGTATATATACAAACTCTGATTTATAATGTGGTGTAACAAAAATTCTGCAAATCAAAGCTAACAACCACTAGGAATTCTCAGGCCTATTATTATCTTAGCCCTAGAGAATATAGACTCTAAGATGCACTTTTGCTCAGCTATAAAATGGCTACAAATATGATTTGTACTGTATCAGAGAAATGTTACAGATCCAAGGCCAGCTTGTCATCTTTCCACAGGGAAAACCCATGGGAGGAGGGGATTAAGAAGAAGAAAACCAATCAATTCTTCAGTCAGTGGGAGTGAGATTTGCCATCCCATAGAATGGACAGAGAATGCAGCATCCAGAACTTGCAAACCTGGTTGTATCTACTAGAGGTCAGGGTCTTCTACGCAGAGGCCCTGCACTTTTGCAGTGCTTCTCATCCCTCTATGGTTCATTTTCCCGCTATAGCCACTCCCCTTCCCTGTCAACCTGATCCTTCCAGACTCAGGCCTGGTCTACACTACGGGGTTAGGTCGAATTTAGCCACGTTAGGTCGATTTTAAAAATGAATGTGTCCACACAACCAACCCCATTATGTCGAACTAAAGAGCTCTTAAAATCAACTTCTGTACTCCCTGGCGAGGGGAGTAGTGCTAAAATCGACTTTGCTGGGTCAAATTTGGAGTAGTGAGGATGCAAATTGACGGTATTGGCCTCCAGGAGCTATCCCAGAGTGCTCCATTGTGACCACTCTGGACAGCACTTTGAATTCCAATGCACTAGCCAGGTACACAGGAAAAGCTCTGGGAACTTTTGAATTTCATTTCCTGTTTGGTCAGCATGGCAAACTCAGCAGCACAGGTGACCATGCAGTCCCCCCAGAATAGTAGAGCATAGAATGTTTCTACACTCCCCCTATCATTTCTGTCCCTGTGGTTATCACAGATTAGAAGGCGAAAAAAACCCAAACTTGCGATGACATGTTTTCCAAGCTCATGCATTCCTCCCGCATTGATGGGGCACAGCTTAATGCAGGGAGGCATTCAGTGAGAGAGGCCAGGAAAGGGTATAATGAAGCATCTGTTGGGGGAAGCAAATGGACATGATGATGAAGCATCTGTTGGAGCTGCAGGAAAGCCAACAAGAGCACAGACCCTTGCTGTATCCACTGTATAACCACTTACCCTCATCCCCATGTTCCATAGCCTCCTCACCCAGATGCCCAGTGGCTCCGGGTACCCAGCCACTCCACTGCAGAGTATGGCCAAAGCAACAGAAGGCTGTCATTCAAACAATTTGATTTTTAGTGTGGCTACAATAAGCAATGTGGCCTTGTCCTTCCCTCCTCTCCCATCCCATCCAGGCTACCTTGTCCGTTATCTCTTTTTTTTTTAATTAATAAAGAAAGAATGCATGGTTTCAAAACAATAGTTACTTTATTTCGAAGGGGGGAGGGTGGTTGGCTTACAGGGAATTAAAATCAACAAAGGGGGTGGGTTTGCATCAAGGAGAAACACACACAAGTCTGGCCAGTCATGAAACTGGTTTTCAAAGCCTCTCTGATGCGCAGCACGCCTTGCTGTGCTCTTCTAATCACCCTGGTGTCTGGCACAAAATGATTGTCTGCCATTGCTTTCACGGAGGGAGAGGCGACTGACGAAATGTACCCCAAACCACCCACGACAATGTTTTTTGTCCTATCAGGCATTGTGAGCTTAAGCCAGAATTCCAATGGGTGACGGAGACTGCAGGAACTGTGGGATAGCTACCCACAGTGCACCAGCCCATAAGTCAATGCTAGGCATGGTAGTGAGGACGCACTCTGCTGACTTAATGCGCTTAGTGTGAACATACGCAATCAACTGTATAAAATCGATTTCTAAAAATCAACTTCTATAAAATTGACCTAATTTCATAGTGTAGATATACCCTCACTGTTGCCAAACAGGGCATTACACTTAATGCAGTCTTAACTTCTGAGTGGATTCTCACTATTGCATACAGTTCCTTAGTTCTAGTGTTACTGGAAGATTTTGATTCAATTCTACTAAGCCAGTGATGTTACTTAGAAACAATGTTTTTAATTTAAAACCTTTTTTTCCAATGTATCTATTCTGGTATTAAAGGTTGTGGCCTGCCCTAAGGGATTTTCCACAGAAAGTCACAGCTAGCCAACTTTCCCTTGAAGGACACGGATACAGCCCTCCAATCAAGAATACGCAACAAGCAATAAATTCTTCAAAAACAAAAATGATATTTATTTAGAGAGAGAGATAAAGATTGGTCCTGCTTTGAGCAGGGGGTTGGACTAGATGACCTCCTGAGGTCCCTTCCAACCCTGGTATTCCATGATTCTATAAAAGTAGAGATAGAGGTAATAGTTACAGTATAAACATGGAGCGATGCGGCAAATAAAGATAACACTACAATTACAGTTTCAATTAACTCTACCACATATAACAATATAATAATTCACTTAATACTCTATACAGGATAACAATACAGCAATTACACATGTAAACTAAGCATCCAACAAGTGCTGATGAGGCAGTTATTAGATGGGTAGGGAGATCTCATTCAGACCACAGGCATCCCGCTTTATTTACACTTGAAACCCTTATGCTCAAGGATGTTAAACAGAAAAAGATTTTAACTTACAGAGGCGTCTCTAAATTCCCTCTGAATTGTCTAAAAGAGGTCCTTCTGCTCTGTCTGGTGCCTAGGGAGCATAGTCTGGTAGTGGGCTGTGAGCTGCTGCCTGCTGGGTTGCTCATGGCTGCCTCCTCCTGAGGTAAAGTGTCTCTTCCCACTGGTCAGAAGCAGCAGCAGTCATTGCCAGGGGTAACCCTGGAATCCTGGTTGGGCTGCTGCTGCAGCAGCTATCTTTCAGGCAGCTTCTCCTTTGCTAGGTTCTGCTGCTGCTGCCGCCACTGTTCGGCAAGCACCTTCTTTCTTCTGGGTGTCCTGCAGCATTCCTCGCTCTTGCTGGTCCCTATCCCTACAGAGTTTTAGCCTGCTGGCTGCTGCCTTTATATATGATTTACAGCTCATTAACATAATTTATTATCATAATTCGATCAATCAGCTTACAGCTGAGCTTAGTACATAATTTATGATGGCCAATCAGCTTGCAGCTCTTCTGTGATGTCACCTCAAGTCACATGTACTTACATGTGACAGAAGCCCCATTTACTTCTATGGGCTCAATGTATTCCTATGGGATTTTTCAGATGACCTCTGGATGAAACCTAGCTACTTCCAGTCTGGAAGTCCCATTTGTTTCGATGGGCTACAATGTATTCCAACTGGGTTTTGCTGAATCATTCTACACAGGAAGTGGAATTTACCATTGTATCAAAAGGAATAAGATTATTACATCATATCCAACAAGCACTAGAGAGGGCATTTCCCATTCTATTACTTACATCACCCTATAACGGCCATTACTAGATTCTCTGTTTTAAACTATTATTAATTTTTATTTCATTAAAGCCTTATACTTAAAACTATTACTGTTCTAAGCATGTTAAAGGGTCCTGAAATTATCACCACTCCTTAAACGTCCAGTTAAGCCAATTATAATTTCGTCAAACTTAAACCCTTTCTGAGGTTCTTCATCTCTTGTCCTACTAGTACTGTGGCAATGAAATCTCAGAGATCTACACACCCTCTTGGACCCTCTTGGACTCATTCCTAGAAAGTGTATATCTTTAACTCTGAAATGCAAATGCTTTTTCTTAACCAATATGAAATTATTCTGTTACAGTTAAATGCATCCAATGGAGCAATTTAGATAGGAACCACTGGTAATATACCAGAACACAGTTCTCTGAAAAATCAATGGGGACCTCTCTGGTGTATTGATTAGCAGACTAGTATCCATATTACCAGAGAATACAAAGTAATGTAAGCAAAGGAAAAAGAGTAGAAATAGATCAATATTAATAGTTAAGCTGGATGGCATGCCGTAAAAATTTAAATTGATTTTGGACCCTTTCAAGTAAATAGGTCTCTAGGAAGATCACATTGTAGTTTTGAAGTGGAAAACAAAGGGAATAAAGTATCTTAAAGTGTCCATTCTAAAATTGTTTAGAAACTTCCTTAAAAAAAAACCCAAAACCTTCTCTAGGTCCCCTGGTGTGTTTTTTTTGTTTTGTTTTTGTTTTTGGTTGTGGCTTTCCCCTCCCCCCCCCCATAACCTAGTAAAAAGAAACACAGCTAATATATTGAAAGTGACAACTTCATATTAAAAAGGAAGTGTCCATTCAGTTGTGCCATAGGAAATCCATGGGGGGGGGGGGTGAAGGGGATCAGTATTACCTTTATATTGAGTACTGAAGAAAAGGCTTAACATTAATATTTTATTGAAACTGCTGGTTCTTTCTCGGGTCATTCCCTCCATCCTGGCTGAGCTAGAGGGCAAGGATCTCTCCAATGGCAGGCAATAGTATCCAGCCCAATATTCAGCAGATAGAGGGCACCATCATCCCCAGAGTACAAGTGAAGGAAGTACAGTAATATCATGGGGTCAGAGGGCACTAGGCTGGAGGGAGCACACAATCAGTAAGCTGGAGCCGTGAGTCTCACCTTTCCAGACTACTATACTCCTTTCAGGATCCTGAAGCCCAAACCCTGCCTCCAGGGGCTGAAGTATGTAACTTAGCTTCACTGGGCCCCAGGCAATTGTCCTGCTTGCCATGCCTTAATAATAACCCTGAACTTGCAACCCCCCTAAACCTGTCCCGTGACCCCCTGGAGGTTGCGACACCCAGGTTGAGAACCACTGGGCTAGAGGTACAGCCTGGGAGTAGGTTTGCCAGGTGTCCAGTTTTCAACCAGAATGCCCGTCCGGGTTTTACCCAAACTGTCTGGTTTTTGGCTTCTGTGTCCGGGTGCCATTTAGGTTGCCAGGTGCTCAGTTTTTGACAAAAGTCCAGTCAAAAAGGGGACCTGGCATCCCTAAATGGCACCAGAACCAAAAGTCCAGTTACCACAGGGCAGGGGAAGGCACCGGGTCATTAACCCTCACCAGATCCTGCACAGCCAGGGCCACCCCCTACCTCCAGGCAGGCTCATTGAGATGTTCCAGCAAGCAATGGGCGGAGGGGAGGAGAGGAGCAAGTGACAGGGGTGGGACCCTAGGGAAAGAGACAGAGCATGGGCGGGCCTTTGGGGGAAGAGACTGGGCAGGGTGCGTGGCTTGAGGTCCAGTTACCAGCAATTAGAAAGGTGGCAACCTTAGTTGGGGGGTACCACCAAGACTCTTTTATCTTTGAACTCTTGTCCTGTACAGTATTGTCCCAAGGTCGGGATTAGGAAACGTTGGTTTGATTTTTTTTTTCATTGCAATCGTACCCAGGATATTTACAATCTTTAGTTTCAGGCAGCCCTAATCAAGCAATCCTGCATTACTCATGTTATGTGCAAGTGTTTACGGAAACCCTTGAAGGGCTAGGTTCTGGAGATCCTAGTGCCCCAAGTATCTACAGCACTTGCCTCCATGGCACACCTAGTCCACTATCTGATACCTAGAGGGGACAGGGTAGCACCACACACACACCAGTACCCTGCAGTGGGGTCAGTTACAATAATAATTGTAGCATTAATAATAATAATAAGGGACTCAATAATGTAAGGGACTGAGCACTCTGAGCCTGATCCAGAGAAGTACTTAAACATTTGAAGGAGATGAATAGGTCCATGGACTTCATGCGGAATTACTCACATGCTATACATTAAGCACATGCTTAGCTGGATTAGTGCCAGAATGCTCAACTCATTCTAGAATTGAATCCTAAAGTAGCTGTACATATAATTGGAGGGCTGGGGTGGATTGTCCCACTCAGATTTGTGCAGGGAGAGGACTTTCTGAGAAGGGGGGTGCAACTGAAAGGAGACAGGGTTACCTTCATGGCACGATCTGCCGGGTTCCTAAGCCCTTTGGAATTGAGATCCAGGCATGGGAAGGGTGTTGGAGCAGGAAGGGGAAGAACCATAACTCTAACCCGTTTCCTAGGTTATGTTGAACATACTCATGGATCTTTGTCTATTTTAATAGCTTCTGGTTTTGTTAACTTTGTGGTTATGATTTGCATGCCTTCCATACTGAACAATGTTTAAAAATATAAAATTGGTGGCATGGGAGTGGAAAAGTCATTTCTTAATTGTGGGAATTCCTTTTGAATATAAAACATGCTTGCTCAGAGAGCTCTGGGAAAGACCACAGCCATGCTGGCAGGGAAGATCCCACAGGAAAGGCTTGCTCCGTGGCTGCTGTAGCCCTTTCATCCACTTGGAACACAAGAACAAAACTCAAAAAGCTTCTGTGCAGTAGTGTGAGATGTGCAGCTCAGGGAGATCTGATTCTAGATCATAAACAAGCCCTTAATCTGCATCTGCTACTGAGGGATTAGTTTTGTAAACTGAAGTAGAGTGAGAGAAACCATTCAGAAGCAAATAAAACTGCTATCCTGCCTGCTTGTCTCTTCCTTACTGTGACTGGGATGGTGGCTTGCTTTCATGTTCTTAAGTATAGATTTTTTTATTTTTTAGGGAAAACTTTATATATAATTTTAAATCAGCAGACAAGGTGAAAGCTTACAAAACTTACTAAGAAATGTAACAATTTTGAACACACATCTCCATTAGGTCTGGATTTTCTGTATTTGATACTGGTTCTATTGTTTCAATAGGATTGTAATGCTCTAGTTTACAATGAGAGGTTACAACCCAAGCAGAATATTATCCTAAAAGTTAGAGATGGAAGAGATGCTAGCTCACCTTGTGCATCTACAACCCAAAAGAAAGGGTTCCTAAAAGTATATAGCATTGCCAATATCACATGTTGAAAAATCTTGTCAGTTCCCCCTAAAAAAGCTTAAGCATCATGAGGTTTTGGGGTTTTTTTTAATAAAATTGGGTTTCCTTTATTTCCCTTCTGGTTTCTGAAACTTTACAGTTCATTTGCTTTAAGATTTTTATCCACAACCATGAAGGCTAAAAACATTTTAAAAATAAAAATGGAAATTATCATGCAATCTTTTGATTGCAGCAGCTGGGGCTTTAAGAAAAACACCAGATAATGTGACATTTTCAATAAAATCACAAGAATTGGCAACACTGAATTCTTCCAACTACTTTGTCCAGTTAGAGTGTTAAATATCAGATGTTACAGATGGCTAGACAAAACAAAGCCAAAACCTAAATCTGAATCTTGGGAAACTGTGCCTACGCTACAGCTGCTTCTATTGTATCTGTTTGTATTAATAATCAAACTAAGCTTGTGAACATTATAACCACATCACACAGCATTAGCAGTAGGTCGACAGTAAACCTTTCCCTAAACTTTGGGTCTGTTTACTTAGCAAGACCTTTTACCCTGCTCTTCACTGGGATATCTGCCATTGGACAGTTCTTTGTTGCACTATACATACTTCAGAAGACACATACAAGACCAGTTTCAACAACTATAATGTAATGCTTTCTTTAGGCCTTTCTTTTTGGTTGAGATTACTTTCAACTGTGGTGAAACACTAGGGCTGATCTAATGCAATCATCAGAGCGGGCGAACAGTCCTCAGTGCCAAAGGCAGTAGGGTAAGTGTAATGTTTTGCATCTTGCTCTAAGGATTCACATGGAAGCCCTGCTACTTATACCTCTCACAGCAGCGTTGCTGTGGACAATATATTGCCCACATTTGTCACCAGCCCTGGGACAGATGCAGCTGAAACCTAGTTGTGTAGCTTTTTCAATTAAATGTCACTCTTTTCCTGAAATGAAAGCATTCCTTTACAAGTAATCTGAAAGTTACACAAAGCTAAAGAGCCGGGAGTCTCTTTAAATTCTTTAAAATTGTCTTTTATTAAAAAAAGAAAAACGATGGTCTAGGAAGTCTTCTGAGCCCCCCAAAGCCTCGTCAGTCAGGAAAACTTGACAAGATTCCCATTATCTCACCAAGCCTAAGGCAAATGTATAGAGTTGTAGGATTGCTTACATCTAATGAATAACGATCATACTGCTTCAATTCATTGCCAATTCAATTTAGTAGTAAAATTACAGTAGTAACAACAATATCACAGTGGAATTTAGTCTGCATTGACACAGAGCGATGCTAAATAATGCAATGCATTGATGCAGGCTAGAATACGAACTGCACAAAAAGTATTACACCATCATACATAAAGAGTATATATTAGCTGGCTATAATACCAATCGGAAAGCACAGCATCAAGTCAGTGGTGCTGAAAATGGTATAATTTACATAATGAGGATAGGAATGAGGGCAACTGTTCTTTGTATTACTATCAAAATGACATGGATGCCATGATAGTATTTCAGGAGCTATTTCTTCCTTTATCATTCCCGTGAGACAGCTCAGATTTATCCTTTTGACTTCAGGAGAGTAGGGGAGGTTTTAAGATGAACACTCATCGTGGTGTGTGAAACATGCACTAAGTCTCGTCATAAGCATGGCAAATTGTGATAAGTTCTTACACAGCACTCCATTTAAATAATGTGAAATCTGGTGTAAGCCAACAAAGTGCAGGGAATTTAGAGTTCGACAGATACTCCATCCTTCAACTCAGCTTCTTGTGCCTGGGTAGTGCAGCTCAGCTGTCATGCAGTTGTCGAGGTCTCAGAAATTGCAGTGCTAAGGAACAAAGGCAATAAGAGTTTGTTTCTTTGGATTTTTTCATTTTAAGGCAGGGGTTCACCTTGATCAAACCAGTTGTGAACGTATGGGCCACACAACATCTCTGTGGCAACTTAAGCAGAATTGGGAAAGTAATGGGAAAGTAATATTAGGAAATAGAGCTGGAGTGGAGGCCATATACTGGATTAACTTGACTCAGCCATTGAGACCAATACAGGAATAATGCATCCAGTTCTGGTGTCCCAATCTTTAAAAGAATTTTGAAAAAATGGAGGGTGCAGAGAAGAGTCAAAAATTATTTGAGGCCTGAGGGAAAACACTTTACAGTGAGAGAGCTCAGTCTGTGCAATTTGTCAAAAAAGAAGATCAAAAAGTGACATGATTGTGATGTAGAAGTAACTTCAGGGAGAGAAAATACCAGGTACTAAAGGGCTCTTTAACCTAGCAAAGCAAGACAGAACAGGAACCAATGACTGGAAGTTAAAGCCAGAGAAATTCAAATTAGGAAGAGGCACACGTTTTAACACTGAAGGTGATTAACCATTGGTACAAACTGCCTCAGCAAGTGGTAGATTCAAGTCTGGATTCCTTCCTGGAAGGTCTGCTTTAGTCAAACATAAGTTATTGGGCTCAATACAAGAGTAACTGGATGAAATTCTATGTTTCTGGTATACAGGAGGTCGGACTAGATCATGTAATGCTCCCTTCTGCTCTTAAAGCCTGAACTGCCTCTGCACTGAAGGAGAGAATATGAAATATGAAATATGAAAAATAATTGATATGAATAAGGAAAAAACTTAGAAAATATTTGAATAGGATTTTTGATGGACTATGTTTCGAAGTAAATCAAAGCACACAATTGGAGAAAGCAGCGCTCATTCAGAGGGTATAAATAGCTCTAGCTCTGACCATAACAATGGCTCTGTCTATGCTATTGGCAGAACAGAACCAATACAGTCTCTGTGAGAAAACAAACTATTCCAGCTATGTTTGCCAACTGAAGAAAATTTGTTCCCTTGTTTCATATGGTTTGTCTTGTGCTTAAGTCAAAATATCTTATGGTTCATCTTTTTAACTAAAGCATACAGTGGAATAGACAAATACAGACAATGGGAGGGAGGGAGGAAACAGAGGCAGAGAGATTCATATATTCTAGGACTGGAAGAGACCTCTAGAGGTCATCGAGTCCAGTCCCCTGCCCTCATGGCAGGACCAAATACTGTCTAGACCATCCCTGATAGACATTTATCTACTCTTAAATATCTCCAGAGGGGTGAGCTAGCTTGTGGTAGGGCTGGGATTTGAAGCTAGGGCACCTGACTCCCAGTCTAAGGTCCTATCACTCGATCATAGAATTTATATATTTTCCTCACATAAGTGCCTGTTGTTGTGATGGTTGCCATCTTACCTGACACACTGGGGATTGAACTAAGGCCCTTCAGAGTTAAAAGCAAGAGCTACTATATAAATCATGATTTGTGGACTTCAGTAACTCAGCCAGAGGTTAGGGGTCTACTGCAGGAGTGGGTGGGCGAGTTTCTGCAGTCTGCATTGTGCAGGATCATGATAGTGCCTTCTGGCCTTTAAGTCTGTGAGTCTATATCGTCTGCAGCTTGAGCACAGAAAGGGGAACTCTAACATACACTATACTAACTCACAATATTGATGACTCCTTCCTCTTCCTGTATGCGGGGGCGGCTCCAGGCCCCAGCATGCCAAGCGTGTGCTTGGGGCGGCACGCCGCGGGGGGCGCTCTGCCAGTCGCCGGGAGGGCGGCAGGTGGCTCTGGTGGACCTCCTGCAGGCGTGCCTGCGGAGGGTCCGCTGGTCCCAGGGCTTCGGTGGAGCATCCACAGGCACGCCTGTGGGAGGTCCACCGGAGCCACGGGACCGGCGACCGGCAGAGCACCCCCCGGTGGCGTGCCGCCGTGCTTGGGGCGGCGAAATTGCTAGAGCCGCCCCTGCCTATATGTTGTGTATTTTTCCCCTCATACCACCATAGATTAAGTTGTAGTCCACCAGATATGTTCACTCACTCAGATTTGGAATTTTGGATTGTCCAGTCCAAAACCATATTCTGGCTGGAAAGAATAGTTTTATAACCACTGCATTTTCTTTCCCATGCCTGGGCTGGCTTCCTGATGACCTCAGTCATTTCAAGAAGGACAAATTAAAGTCAATCAGAGAACCTGAAATGGAGCCAGCCAGGAATTTTCATAAAGTTCCACTCGCTGAAAATGTCAATGGAAGTTATTGCTATGTCTGACCTCAAATTTCAGTCTGAGCTCCTCCTTACAGTATAGTTCACTTTCTGGGTATCAGAACACTGTACGTGGACAGACAGGGTGCATGCTGGTTGGTATTTTACAATGCAACACTAGCTACAACTGGTACCAAAAAAAGAGGGCACTTCTCCAGTTTGTGTTGAGGAACAAATCTCTTTATTGAAAACAAATGAAGATACTCTTAACTGTTTGCTCAACCATGTTGGATACTTGCTGGGGTCAGTTCTACATCCAGACACCTTTCTACTGCATACCTAATACCTTTGCTCTCTCCCACTCATGGAATGGTCAAAAAGACAGTTGACTGAGTCACCGATGCTTCAAACCAGAGCAGCCACCTCTGAGGCCTGCCTCCAACCCTGTATATCTTCTTTCCTCTTGATTATTATCTCCCTCCAACTTTGACCCATCTGATACATGTTGCAGGGCAGAGACAATTAAATCTGTTTCCAGGAGAGACAATTAATGCCTCCATCCTCTGGCCCAGTATGTGCTTTGTACACCCCAGGAAAGGTGGTTCAATGTTATACTGCAAGCAGTACAGCATGCTTTTCATGTGAGCTTCCTTCTCCAAGTCCAGGTCAAATAGTGCTTATCGAAATTAATTATTTTTAATTCAGTGAACATACCCCCTTATCAATATTTCCAGTATCTTAGCACAAGAAGTCAGGTTTACCGCTCCACAAGTTGCTTGCTGAGATCCATATTAGCTATTTGTCCTGTAATGCTGCCATCCCTGTTCTCTTTACTGAACTATCAAAAAACATTGCCAAAAGCCTTCTATTAATCTCACTGCTTCCTTTTGAACTCTTGGGTGTAAATCATCTTGTCCTTGTGCCAGCATTTAATATTTCTAAGTGTTTAATCTTCTGGTGTGATGCAACTGCAAAGTCTCTTTGAAACATTTCATTTCCTACCCTGGGGGAATTAGATCCAGGTTTATTATGGGATGTTACCATCTCTTGAATGCATTCTTCAGCTCAGTATTCATAAAAGGAAAAAGGTAACAACCTGGAGGCTTGAATCTATTCCTCCAGAGATAAGAAATGAATGTTTCAGGACTTTATGACTGCATCATGTTGTCCGAGCAATAGTGACCTCATCTGTTACCAGTAGCTTCCTGCCCCAATCCCGTTAGCAGCAGCAGTACAGTGTCTTTACATGTCTGCCTGTTTTTTTACATGTCTTTAAAGAATTACTTATTCTTTATCTTTACTTGCTTTGCTACTCCTATTACACATGCTGGTTTAGCCACCTTTATCAATTTCCTTGCACTCCTTTAATTTTTTGCAAGCATACTGTATCCATTGATCATCTGCTCTACTTGACATTTTAGATACCCAATAAACTGACTTCCCTTTCTCATCCACACTACAAATCTCCTGATTTAGCTGGATTTTTATTTCCATTCTATTTACATACACATACAGGAATATATGTTTGTCTGCACTGCATGGCCATGAAGTAGAGTAAAGGGGAATAAGTTCCACTTTCTAACTCTCTCACAGCCACATGGGGCCTACCCCAGATCAAGTCTAGACATGATGTGCAACTTGTTTACCAGTGAAACGGGTAGTGGGGAGAGGGAGCAAGTGGAGTCATGACTCAGCCCCCTCAATCCAGGCCAAGCAACAGAGCCTAGGAGTGTGTTGTGTCTGGTAACAGACTGATGCAGCATATTCCTCTTGTTTTGTGCAATTGAACTGCAGAGAGGTGTGTGAGTCATCGTTCCATTCTAGAGCACCTCCTGGGGCAGCACACCTGTGCACTGTCTCTTACTCAGGGATGAGAGTAAATTCTCAATCTAGCTCAGAGTAGGGTGTGGTCATTAGACACACCTCATAAAATCTATGTCCTCCTGCATCTTTGTGAGTGCAAAAACTGGTGTTTGTGATTTAGTGTTTGGCACTCTTCCATTGGAACCAGCGTGACACTATGGAAACTGTGCTGCTGAGGTTGCTATCTTTCATCTTAGATGTAAAACCAAAGTCTGACCATTTGGGATCTTTAATGTCCACAGAGTGTTTTCATAAGGGCAGGTTATCTACTGAATTACTGCAAAAGGCAATTTGTGTGGTACTTATGAATTGGCTAGGTCCAAGAAGTACTAGAAATCTCAGTGGAAAACCCAGTGTAGTCCAAGATTAACCTGATTTTTAGGCTACAGAAGTTTGGAGAACCATTCATACTTTTGGATATTTACCCAAAGACACCTAATTGAACAGACACTCTGAGTCTTTCCAGCCTGCTCATCAGTGACTAGGATGCAGTATTTTAGATATCTGGTTCTTTATGAAGCTAGTAACAAAGTCCTCACCCTGAACACCATCCATTACTCAGGGTTTGCTGTAATCTGGTTTTCAATGCCTTCTAGTCAGTAAAAGAGGCATATTCTCACAATTAATTGTTCCCTCTTCTACAGACTTTACATATGGGGTTTATAGGCCCAGATTATTTCCTAAAATATCTGCACAATTATAAATTAACTCCCCATGGGAACTGGGTGTGTAAGTGATGGCAAGGACTGACACACAGTTCTTCACTTAAGTGCATTTCTTTATTGTCTGTATTCTGTCCAATACCTTTTTAAATTTACTAGACAGCGAGGCATCCGTTCTGCTCCAACACACATTTTTATGTGAGGGGATCTGCAGTTTGGGCTGCCCTGTTGTGGGGAGAACCAGAAAAGTCTTATTTTCTGAGGCTTTGAGCTAAAGTAATCCTGGAGGTCATTTTATATTTCCCCCTTTTAGTTACCACATTTGATTTAGTTAACATTTGAACTCAGCCAAGCAGCCCTCTGAACATAACTTTTCTCCTCAGTGTATTCCTATTCATTAAAATATTAGAATACCCTGTATGACCATTAACACACAGCACCATGCAAACTTCCCCTCACATCCATATTTATAATGGTATGATCTGAGCCATCCTTGCTACAGTGGTGACATTCTGCTATACCTCCCCTGAGCAGCAACTAGGTCAGGACTGTCCTAATGAAGTTATCCTGTTAACGGAGGTGCAGAAATGGATGCCACGTTGTCTTCAGTTTGGTACTTCAAGGCCAAATTTTGTGCATATATAGCTAATTGAGGCTTTTATACCCAGTGGTATTGCTCCTTCAACTAGAGTCATTAGTTACATTTTTTTTTGTCATGGCACTAAACTGATGTATATCAGTTAAGAAACAGTTTTCTCTTTTGGACAAATACAATATAAAAAATTCTTTGTCTTATTTCTGCCACTTGGGAAAATGTCTGCAGACATCTGTTTCTATCTGACCCTGTAATGGTGATCCATGACTTCAGCAATCAATTGTTGTAAGACTATGTCATCATCTTTCCTGAAGAGGTTTGTACAGTTATGGATAATGATAGCTTATACAAAATACTGATGACAGTAGTCACCATACTAGGCATTTTCATTGTTCACCCTCTGCTCTTAAGATTTTTGCAATGACTATTAACAACAAAAATCTCACATTGTGTTTACAGTTCTAGCAAATAAATCATTGCCTCGGCTCAGTTTGGGATATCCTGTGTTCTGGGCAAGATAGCGGCTATAAGCAATGTCCATGTTAAGGGTAGGGGATAAGAAAGGCATTACTGTTATATGAGACTAAATGACTGAGAACAGCCAGGTTGGGGACCTATTGTCCTAGGCACCAGAGTTTGCTCCTAAAAGTGGCTTCTTCCGTGGCAGGCACAATACTTCAAATTAAGTGGGTGAGGGTAGGTCTAAGTGACTCACTATACACTTTCACAGAAAGTCAAGTGTGCTCCCTTCCCAACCAACCCTATTTTTTTTGTCAAAACTTGACAAAAAATGACCAGTTCCACACATATATGGAAGGAAACACTCTTATTTTCTGCTTATAGATGATTATGGGAAAATTATCTCTGAAAGGTGCATAGGATTTGCTGTAGTACACTGGACCATTGGCCCATCCATCACAGCCTATATATTTATGAGTATAGCCAATGCCTGATGCTTTCAAGGAAGATGGAGAGCCCCGGATGCACTTAGCAATGCTGTGCATGGTGGGAAAGGGCCGCCTGTTCCTCATGCTGCTCAGTTAACACTCTAAAAATGAGTTTTGTTTACTCTTATCTTTGCATACATAAGTACAAATATTATTCCTGATGTCAGTGGGAGGTGGGCACATGGAGGGATATCTGATCAGAGCTGAGATCCGCTGTGCAGCTTTGAGAGCAGAAATGTGTGCTTAACCTTTGCAAAATAAGAGAGAAAAAGCAAAATAAATAATTGCCAAGGTAAGCATCTCCTTCACATCATCTATCAGTTTTGTAACACTCAACTGCTTACAGTCAGAGGGGAGTTAGCCAGTAAAATATTTCTCATACAACACTGAAGATAAATTCAAAGCATTAGCACAATTACAAAAAGGAAAATTCACCATCTCCTTGTAGAGACCATTTATATGAAAATAAACATCATTCATCAACAATTATCAATGTACCACAGTAGGAGCTTGTGATTACTTCTCTGGCTTGTGACCCCTTTTTTGCTCCAGATATAAAACAAAGAACTGTGGAAAGGAATGAAAGGCAAGAAAGAGGAAGGGAATCTGAAATTGCAGCTCCACTTCAAGTCTCTTCAAGGTGTTCTCTTCCCAGTGAATATGAGTCATCTTAGCACTTATTTCACTCCACTTTGCCTTTTGTGCTGTCTCATCTGCAAAGTGGCACAAATTATCTAGGCAACAGAATCTCAGCTTGGTAATAAAACCTCAGAGTTGTTTTTCCTTTGATTGCTTTCTGCCATTGGGACCTTAAGCTCCCCTTGAGCCTTGTGTCCAGGAACCTAAATTGGGCAGGATGTAGAAGGAAGAAAGCATGAACATGATTACAAATCACTGCTGGGGTTTCTGAAGAATCTATTTCTTGATCCTTGTCTGTGATGATTTAAATCTCTGTCCTGTGTAGATCATTTGAAAATAAAATTATATGAGTTTCATAGTAATTGTATAACGTAGTGTTAATATTATACTGTGAGATATCTTGACCAGAGGTGAATTGAGCAATTAAATATTTTTACACACACTGGCCAATCTGTTGCTTCCATCCATGCCAATGCTTACGTATAATCTTTCAAAGTAATCATGTTATTATGCACAACAGGATCACTATTGCATCAACAAAAGAGAAAGAGATCAGATTAATGTGTCAGATGAAGAATACAGTTCCCCCTAGTGTGCCATATAAAATGTGCCCCCAGAGAATTCAAGCCTGCATGACATAGCATTCATGACCTTTGCCTGCCTCCCACCCTGATATTTAGAAATACAACATGACTTTAGCTGACTTCATTCCATATTCATCCTTATAAAATTGACATCTAGTCTATTATTTCTACTGCAAATGTTACAGGCCATTTATTGTAACCTTCCTTCTATAGGGATTTCCAAATATCTTTCTCTTCTGTTTTATATAGATTCTTATACTGCACTTATCACCATAGCATCTGAGTGCCTTCTAGCAGTGCAGTAAGCAACAGAACTAACATCTGGCACATTTGTTCTCTTATCTTCTCCTCTGAGGGAAAATTAGGTGCGGTGGAGTGTCTTGGTTTAGACTTTTTAATTTTATACACACAAAATGTTCTATATGTTTCTTAGAGAAGACAAGTTCAAAGAAATGTGATCGTGCACTTGGAGTGGAAAGGGGTGAGATTTGTGATAGGCCTTATTTCCTGGAGGAGTTCATGCCATAGTCTGCCCAGCTCCCAAGAAAGCTCCATATGTAATTTATTACTTGTATTGCAGTAGCACCCAAAGGCATTGGTTAAGTTTGGGGCCCCATTCGTACCAATGCATAGAAAGAGACATCCTTGCCCACAAGAAGTTAGTCTAATCTGTTTATTTCCAGTGTGTACCTAGCTCTAACTCCTCACAAATCTGTCCATATTTCTCCCATTCTGAGTTTATTCAGAAGCAGTTCATTCTAGCTGCTCCAAAATGATTTGAGGAACCACATATCCATATTATTTCACTTTTCAAGATAGGGATTGATGGGTTTTAATATAATTCCTGTCTGGTTGAGAAATAGCAGGAAGCAGTCTCCTATTATTACTGTAGCTTTAAGTGTTGTCTGCATAGGGATGTGTTGCTACAGGTGACTGGGAATATTTTTGACTAAAGATTTTTTAATCCAAAAATGCAGATTCATCAGAATTAAAACTTGGTAGGAGAGGGTTGGTTTCAGCAGGAAGCTTCCTCAGGTCCAGGATGGAATTTTTGTGTAAGAGACACTCCCCAAAATAGCTAATAATCCAGTGGTTAGGGCACCAATCTGGGAGACTCAGGTTCAAGTCTGTTGTCTAAACAAGGCAGGACTTGAGTGTAGGTCTCCCACATCCCATGTGAGTGATCTAACCAGCAGGCTATTGACTGGTCTGGGGTAGACATCTCTCTCTCTCTCTCTCTCTCTCTCCGGTTTTGACTAGAAATTCCATCCTGGAGCTGAGAGATCTTCCTAACAAAAGTTTAGTCCAAACTGATAGAGGTGCTTTGCCTGATTCAGAATAGGGACTTGAACCTGGATCTCCCATATGATTGCCCTGACTACAGCGATACTGGCTAGTTATTCTGGGGTATCTTTCTCTCCTCCCCTTCCCCCACCCCCACATTTTTTTTTCAAAAGATTTTTGTTTCCTTCCAGTGCAGAATGAAAACACATGTCAAATCTTGAATTTTTTGTAACATGGATGTTTTCTGGTCAGACATACTTGATACTGCAAGGTGTCAAGTGTCACAGTACAGGGCAAGTGCCCCTATATTTCTTCTCAGTAGTCCAGCAAGGGCCCCCAACCTGCAGGCTTCCAGGTCCCCAGCTGCTTCCTCTCTTGGGTAGAGACCTACATCGCTCTCCCTTCTGACCAAGGTATTTCCAGGTTGCACAGTTCCCTGCCTTCACTATATGTTTCCCAGCACAAACAGGATACCTGCTTGCTTTCTCTTCAGAAATGCTTAACAGGTAAAATTGCTACAGCTATAAAGTACCATTCAGTTCTTTCTACACAAGTCAACTTTATTCTTAAGGTAAAAACATTTACAGAGAAAACATATTAAAATCAATAAAAGAACCTTAACACACATGCCAATAAGCTTACCAGAGTTAAACCAATCCCTAACATAGATTCCAGCAGGAACAGTCCTTCAAACCCCCACCCAAGGGCAATTTCATGTGGTTACAAGTTCATCACAGCTTTGGCTCAGAACAAGCACCCTGTCCTTCCAACTCTAATCGAAAAACTGGGGCTCTCTGTGGAGCAGCAGTCCTGTCCCTTTGCTGGATCAGGAAGAAGACTATGAGGCTATTTATGCAAAAGCCCTTTCTTGATCCCTGGAGAATACAGTTTGAACTAGTATATGTGCACATTTCCAGGTGGGTGGCTTCAAAGGATTGATAAGGGAGAAAGTAGATTAGCATCACCCCACTTTACTAATGAAGGTACATGCAATGCCACAATAAACCATCCACAATTACAAGGTGCCACTGGACTACTTGTTTTTGTGGATACAGACTAACACGGCTGTGTTACTATACTATGCACAATTACATGTTTAATATAATGTATCCCAAAGGTATTAACCCTAATTCAATAAGGTTTAACTTAATTCAAGAAAGTTCAGTCAGGATATTGCAGGAAATTGTCAGTCTGTCACATCTCCCACCTACAGAAGTGGGTGTAACTAGGGTACTGACCAGCACCTTATGGGAAACCACTGACTTATTTTCTGGACAGATTTATTCCCTGGATGGCATCTCTTCCATTACCTGTACAGAGTTCTCTGATAACCATCCTGCATAATATTCCTCTTTTAAAACCTATGGGGGCTGAGCTTTCACATGGCCCTTCTTACCCCCAATCAGTCTGTCACACTGAGCATCATGATCCAACAAAGTCCTTAAGCATGTGCTTAATTTTTAAATGTGTAAGTAGTCCTCTTGACTTCACTGAGATTTCACTGCAGTCAGTGGGACTATTCACATGCTTAAAGTAAAACATTCATGTAAGAATTTTGCTAGATTGGGCATTTATCATCTTCTAGGATTGAGAAATTAGCAAAGGGACTCCAGTTTGACACTGGTTGTCAAACATGGCTGTCCCACCATCAGCATTGTAAATGGTTACTGCACTGGTATGAATAGGGTCAACTGAGTTAAATCCACATTGTAGCCCTGCATGCTCTCTAATAGAACGATGATGTGACCATACTTGGCTACAGTAGATGTTTGAACTCAGTTGACAATTTCAAATCCAGAACAATGTCTTTAACATTGTTTGAGGGCTGGGAAGCTTTGTTTGATGCCATGTGTCAACTCTTTTGTTGGTATAGACATAGCCTAAAATTCCTTTTCCTGCAACTTTCATCCATGTTTTAAAAAATTTGCCTTACACTACTCCTTCAGTGAATGTAACTGATTCCTTCCAAAAGGAACCCTTTTCCCTGAGAAAAGTTTGACTATGGATGTGACATTCCAATTGGAGTGAGTTTGAAACACAAATGTGAGTGATTGAGCCAAACCAATGTAGTGCTTCATTACTGGTGAATTATGGGGTCACATTTGTGCCAGGGCAAACATTGCCTTATTGTTCAGTTGGATCACTCACGCTTGGGAAGTTTAAAACCATTTACCTTATTCCATTCCAAATATCACTTAAGTAGCCAACATCTCATTACACTTCTTTTAGCAGGCATCTTTCAACCTTATCTTAGCATCTTGAAGAACAATCAGCAAGATTTTCAAGTAATTAGTTATTTTGGATGAAAAACTTGAGACACCTTTAGGAAGACCTGATTTTTCAGACTATGTAAACATGTAGCAAACTGCATGGAACTTGGAGGAAGAAGCACAAGTTGCAGGAGGGAAGAGTTTGGAGGGGGCACCAGGAAGCCAGTATGGGTGCATATGTCTTGAATGACAGTTGCAGTCACAACAACTCTGTAAATAATTCTCCAAATGAGCTAGATTAGTTTTAGATACAGTTGAGTTCTCTCACATAGTTACCCAGCACTCATTACATGGAACAGTGTAGAGCTCCCACCTCTGATCAGGCTTCTCCTTAATTGTGTTTAAGAGCTGGCCACAGTGTTGTTTACTTGAGTTAGACACCTGAAAATTGAAGGATACAACCAATGGTCACTTCTGATAATCTTGGCCAAATCATCTGGGGTTGGTGACAGCAGGAAGAGTGTATACACCCACCTCTGCTTGCCATATAGATTGGGGCTAGGGTTACCACCTGGCCGGTATTTAACAGGCCTGGCTGTGTTTGTTTGTTTTTTCTCATGGATTTGCCAAATGCCAGAAAAATAATGTAATCTGCCAGGGTTTAAAGTTTTGCATTATTATCACAATACACTGGGATATCTAATGTTAAAAGTTTCTGTGTCCAGGTAAAGATATTTCCACTTCCTCAGTTTAAGTTAAAAAAAATTGTTGTTAATCTTATCTGTATGTGCTATCGCTCTAGATCAGGGGTTCTCAAACTGGGGGTCAGGACCCCTCAGGGGGTCGCGAGGTTATTACATGGGGGATCATGAGCTGTCAGCCTCTATCCCAAACCCCACTTTGCTTCCAGCATTTATAATGGTGTTAAATATATTTAAAAGTGTTTTTAATTTATAAGGGGGGTCACCCTCAGAGGCTAGCTGTGTGAAAGGGGTCACCAGTACAAAAGTTTGAGAACCACCACCAGAAATCTTCCACAGCCATTTGTTCAGTCATGCCATCCATCAGTTATTCAGCTGCATGGGAGTTTTTTATTCATACTTTTGCCTATTCATCTATTTTTGTTTTTGTTTTTTTTGTCCATTTTTCACTTAAGAGAAAGAAAAGCCTTCCAATATGCAACCGCAGCCGAAGTCAGGCAATGCTAAGTGATGTATGTATTTTTATCAGAGGAAGAAAACATTCCTGTTTAATATTGGCAATGAGCATGCTAAAATACCTGTAATCAAATTCATTCTTCAGGATGTAAATTGATCACTGCAAGGGTCAGGAAGGATGTAGGGTTTTTTTAACTTTCACAGGTAGCATTGATCAATTGGCTCAGAATATTATGGAGGTTTTATGCTTCCCTCTCATACATCAGTCATTGATCTCTGCCTGAGAGAAGATAAATCTTGTTTTGATGGTCTGATCTGGTATCGCAAATTCTGTGATTCTTTCTTCAGTGGCCAGTGTCTGAGGATAAGAGAACTAATTTCACTTAGGCTTATGATCTACCCATTTTCAAATTAGGAAACCAGTTGTGGTGTGCAAGTTTATTAAGCCAGGCATGAGGAAGATATATTTCTATTTAACTTGCGGTGCATTATTAAGGGATATATTGCTGTGCTTCTTTCCATGGTAGGCCATGAGTATTAGAACCATGGAAAATGAGATGTAGTTTAGACTGTTAAAATAAGGAACATTATGGGTCAACATTTCAAATGTGCAGGCAAATGCCCATTTGCTGTCACGAATGATCTTTTGTATGTATAAATAGGCACACTTCCAAAATTTCAGGTGTTGTGTATTTGGTTATCATGGTTTTTGTTGCTATGGCAACTGAGTTAGATTATTATGGGTTAGCTCAGCCAGCTTCAGCCGGCTGAGTGAGCTCTCTGTGTCTGTAAATAAAATGGTGGTTTTGTTAGCTGTCTACTGTCTGGCCTCAAGTGATTTCTTCCTAAACCGGCTGCCCCCAAGGATATAACAAGTGGCGACGATGGATGGGATCCTGGTGCTGCTCCAGTAACAGAAGGAAGTAGAAGTCAAGGTACAATACAAACAAATAAAAATACTGCTTGTTTGCACTGACTGTGAAAGTGAAACAAAAATCATGGCTACTCTGACCAGGCCACTGGAACCTTTTGATGAGAATATAGAGCAGTGGCATGTGTATACTGAGCGTTTTGAGCTTTTTGGTATTGCAAATGACATTACAGAAACAAAGAAGGTGCCAATATTCTTAAGTGTTGTAGGGGCTAAAACCTACTCCCTGCTACGCAGCTTACTACACCCTGTTAAGCCTGAGACTAAATCTTACAGTGACATTGTGGAAATCCTGGGGTCCCATTTCTCCCCAAAACCACTGGTAATTGCTGAAAGATATAGGTTCCACAAAAGAGACCAAAAGGAAGATGAAACAGTTGTACAATTTGTAGCCATTTTAAAAAAGCTAGCAGAACACTGTGAATTTAAAGAGATGTTAAATGATGCCCTGCGTGACAGGTTAGTGTGTGGCCTGTACAGTGAAGCTATACGGAAGCGCCTACTGACAGAGGCTCAGCTTACCTTACAGAAGGTTGTTGATATTGCTGTCTCCATGGAACTGGCTACAAGGGAGGCGCAATACATCGGTGCATCCCCTAGGGTGCAAAAAGTGTCACAAGAACTGACCCACAAAACGGTGCAGAGTCAAGAATGTTACCGCTGTGGTAAGCCGGGTCACCAGGCATCGGAATGCTGGTGTAAGGACCTGGTGTGTCGACACTGTGGCAAAAAGGGACACATTGAGTGTGCCTGTAAACAAAAGAAAAGGAGGCCTGTGGTCTGGCCGACAAAAAGAGGAACCTTGCATACCCTAGAGCAGACCCAGGATGATCAAGGTGACACCTCAGCGCAAGAGAAAGTGCCACTGCATGTTTTGTCTTTGGCAGTGGGCTCACATGAATACTGGGTAACCCCGTTATTGGATGGCAAACGTATACGCATGGAACTGGACACTGGTGCAGCCGTCTCACTGATCTCCGAGACTGTGTGTAAAGAAAAGCTACAGCATCTTCTGCTTAAGGCAACAAAAACTGTTCTGAAGACGTATACGGGAGAAGCTGTGCCTATGCTGGGCACTATTGATGTTAAGGTGGAGCTCAATGGACAGGTGGCTAAATTGCCACTGTTTGTGGTGAGAGGTAACTACCCAGCCTTAATGGGTAGGTCTTGGCTTGGGAAGATTCAACTGAACTGGGCAGAAGTGCACCGGATGACTAAAGAAGAAACCAGTCTAACCCCTATACTAAGGAAACATGCTGCTGTTTTTGGAGATGATTTGGGAAGTATGAAGGGAATCACTGTGACATTGAACATTAAACCTGACAGTCCACCAAAATATCTGAAAGCCCGAACTGTGCCATATGCCATCAGGCCAAAAGTTGAAGCAGACCTGGAGCGCCTGGTCACCAATGGAGTCCTAATACCAGTTACCCATAGCTCATGGGCCACTCCTATCGTTCCAATAGTGAAGAAAGATGGCTCTCTCCGGATTTGCGGTGATTTTAAAGTCACTGTCAACCCAGTGTTGTGTGCAGAGCAATACCCGCTTCCCCGCATCGATGACCTCTTCGCAGGCCTGGCTGGGGGACAAAAGTTCAGTAAGATTGATCTGAGTCAAGCATATTTACAGATGCACGTCGATGAAAAGTCCCAAGAGCTGTTGACTATTGTGACTCATAAGGGGCTTTATCGATACTGCCGCCTACCCTTCGGAATAACATCTGCTCCCGCCCTGTTCCAGAGGGCTATGGACCAGATCTTGTGTGGCTTGTCAGGAGTTCAGTGCTATCTGGATGATATCCTGGTCACTGGAAGAAATGAAGAGGATCACTTAAAGAATTTAGAGGCTACCCTACAAAGACTGGAAGAGTATGGCCTACGAGTTCGCAAAGACAAGTGTGAATTCTTCAAGCCCTCTGTTGAATATTTGGGACACATCATTGATTCTGCAGGTCTTCATAAGGCCCCTGCAAAAGTTAAAGCTATTGTGGAGGCTCCCCCACCACGAAATGTAAGCCAGCTGCGCTCGTTTCTAGGACTACTGAACTATTATGGAAAGTTCATCTCACAGTTAGCCACACTGCTAAAACCACTTCACGAGCTCCTTGGGCAGAACAAGGCCTGGAAGTGGACTGAAGCCTGTGATGTTGCATTTAACAAAGCTAAGGATGCATTGTTAAATTCTGAAGTTCTAACGCACTTTGATCCATCCTTACCCCTGCAATTGGCCTGCGATGCTTCCCCTTATGGAGTGGGAGCAGTCGTGTCACACATTATGCCTTCGGGAGAAGAGAGACCTATTGCTTTTGCTTCAGGCACTCTAAGCAAAGCAGAAACTAACTACGCCCAAATCGAACGTGAGGCATTAGGAATTGTTTTTGGAATTCAGAAGTTTCATCAGTACCTGTTTGGGCGAAAGTTTACTCTTCTTACAGACCATCGACCTCTGACGTCAATTTTTGGACCCTATACAGGCATTCCCCCATTAGCTGCTAGTCGTATGCAACGTTGGGCATTGTTACTTTCACCACACACATATGAAATCAAATATCGGAAATCCACTCTGCACGGCAATGCAGATGGCCTCTCAAGGTTGCCTTTGCCGGTCAAACATCAAGATAGTGCCCAAAAGGAAATCTTCTACTTTGAACAGGTAGAGAATACACCCATCACTGCTACTCAGATAAAGAAGGCAACTCGCGTTGACCCAGTATTGTCCCAAGTTATGGACCTGGTGATGCATGGAAAATCTCGACAAACCTCTCCGGTCTCATCCGACCTTGTTCCCTACATGTCCAAGCGGCTGGAGTTATCGGTCCAATTTGGTTGTTTGTTGTGGGGGAGACGTGTCATTATTCCACCACCACTGAGATCACAGATGTTAGAACAGCTACATTCCGGTCACTGTGGAATAGTGCGCATGAAGGAAATTGCACGAAGCTATTTTTGGTGGCCTGGATTGGACAGTGCTATTGAAGAGAAGGCAAAAGCTTGTATGTCATGTCAGGGTGTGAGGAATGCACCCCAGTGGGCACCCCTACACCCATGGGACTGGCCTGAAAACCCGTGGCAACGTATTCACGTTGACTTTGCTGGCCCCCTTGAAGGAAGCATGTTCTTGGTGGCAATAGATGCCCATTCTAAATGGCCAGAAGTCTCTATAATGCAGTCCACTTCTGCAGAGTACTATCCAAAAACTACGAGGACTCTTTAGTCGTTTTGGTCTGCCAGAACAACTTGTGAGCGACAACGGACCGCAGTTCGTTTCTCAGGAGTTTCAAAATTTTATGAAGGCAAATGGGATACACCACATCACGTCAGCACCATATCATCTGTCCACCAACGGATTAGCTGAAAGATTTGTGCAGACAATGAAAAACGCTTTGAAATCAGCAAGGGGACAACACTCCATTCAAAAGTGTCTGGATACCTTCTTACTTT
The DNA here is from genome assembly GCF_020497125.1 of Mauremys mutica. NCBI lineage: Eukaryota > Metazoa > Chordata > Testudines > Geoemydidae > Mauremys > Mauremys mutica. Next base: position 68,933,819 of record NC_059073.1, on the reverse strand, counting down.
CCTACAGAAACACACCTCATGCTACGACCCAGGCATCCCCAGCCTTTCTAATGTTGGGACGACAGCTGCGCACTTGCTTTGATCTGCTGAAACCTTCTGAACCCCAACAAACTGTGCAACATCAGCAGCAATATCAAGTCATCAGACGGGCACCCAGAGCAAAAGACCGAATCTTTAGCCCAGGACAGCCAGTTTTGGCTCGGAATTATACTTCCAGAGCTAAATGGGTCCCTGCCACAATCATCACTCAAACAGGACCTGTTTCCTACACAGTCCGGACTGCAGAGAATCTTACCTGGCGGCGACATGTAGATCAGCTGTTGCCAGGTCATGCCAGTCCTCAGGACCCATCTGCAGTTGAGGGGTCTGACTTCACCTCTTCTGGTGAGGCACCGAATCACGAGTCACCTGTTCCTGACTGTTCTCCTCCATTACTGCCGGCGGCTGAGATACCCCTTTGCCCAGCACGAGCTGATACCACCTCCTCACCCGTTCGTGCTGCGAACCCTGAGCCCCTAGTGCTTTCGGGTGCAATAACACCAGAAGTTCGCCGTAATCCACCTAGAGACAGAAGGCCTCCTCATCGGCTGGATCTTTAGCTAGGGCGAACCCACGGTTATGGGACAAAATAATCCCCAGGGTTTAGCCGGGAATGGAGGCAGTCTACCCTCCTTCTCTAGTCTAGTGTGTGTTTTATTTAGGGGATGTTCTTATTAGGGGGGGAGGAATATGTTGTGTATTTGGTTGTCATGGTTTTTGTTGCTATGGCAACTGAGTTAGATTATTATGGGTTAGCTCAGCCAGCTTCAGCCGGCTGAGTGAGCTCTCTGTGTCTGTAAATAAAATGGTGGTTTTGTTAGCTGTCTGCTGTCTGGCCTCAAGTGATTTCTTCCTAAACCGGCTGCCCCCAAGGATATAACATCAGGCACCAGATTGGAAGCCCTGTTTGAATGCTTGTTTCTTTCTATATGTGAGGCACACATCTGCACAACTGAAGCCAAACAGGAGTTTTGCCATGTCTTTGATAGAGTAGGCTTGGCATTGTATCAGGCTATGACCAGCTGGCTGGAAGCTTCCTATAGTTTAGAAGCAACTGTGCCAACTGAGGGACCTTTTATATACAGAACAATCACACAATCAAAAATACCAGCAATCAGTCAACTTAATAAAAATCATTCCATTGCAACTTTCTTTCCAGTCTAGGATTACAGGTTGCTATCGTCAATCACTGCTCACAGGTGCTGTCAATGAAGAGCCCAGCATCCTCTCGGTGTCACGGTAAAAGTTCTCATATACTGGTTGATAGTATGTCTGTCCACCTCTCTGAGTCCAACCAACAGGTAAGAATTTATCTGAAGAATGACATCTGAGAAGGTATTTTTTCAAGTGTTAGGGGACTGGACTCAGAGTTAGGGGACCTAAGTTCTATTCCTGGCTCTAATTGAGCATGTCACTTCATACCTCCGTACCTCAGTTTCCCCTCCCATTCTTTGTCTTGTCTATTTAGATTGTAAGCTCTTTGTACAATGGACCCCCAGTGGCAGTTGACGCCTCTAAGGGCACATCTACTTTGCAACAGAAAATCTGTGGCCCTGAGTCTCAGAGCCTGGGTCAATTGACTCAGGCTCACTGGGGCTAAAAATTGCAGTGTAGACATTTGGGCTAGGGATGGAGCCCGGGCTCTGAGATCCACCTGCCCCTCCCCCACACCTGGCCCCACACATTCAGAGCCCTCACTGCAGAACCAGCCCAAATGCCCATTGCAATTTTTAGCCTCACAGCCCGATCCCAAGTCAGCTGACCCAGGCCAGCCATGACCATTTCATGGGTCTTTTATTGCAGTGTAGACATACCGTAAGAGCTACAGTAATGGAAATCTAGACTCCGTCACTTAAAGGCTAGTACCTCATGGGTTGTCAGCAGTGTAAGCAACCTGAAATCTGCACTGATGATGGGGGGAGGGAGGAAAGGAGGTGTAAATCCACTTTAAAGCAGATTATGCCTGACACTTTTTCCAATTATGATCTTTACTGAAGTTTTCTGAATATACAAAAAATTCCACACACAACACTCTAAGTATTGTGCAAGAATAATCCAAGAACATATTGGTAGTAATATTTAAAAATATAACAGCATATAGAGAACAATAAAAATATCAGTGTTCTAAACAGATGTTACTGTATATATGAAACCACTAAGTAAAACTTCAATAAATACTGACGTTATGAAGGCTCTTAGGGAAGACAAGCATTTCACAACCTACTATAGAAATAGGAGTATCTGCCAAATGAACCCTGATGTACTAAAGTAATTTTGTATCTCTGTATCTACTTATACAATTCAGGCCTATTATCCCAAATGGGGTTTTTTTTCAGTCCATTCTATACCAAGGAGATAGTTTCAGTGTGAATGCTGTATTTGAAAATTCCTTTAGACATTCACAATATACAGGCAGAGTCTCAGTTTTCCATTTGCACAGAATAATCTGTTTGGCTACTGCCAGAGCCACTGACACCAACATTTGCCGTTTCTTAATGTTTGTCAGTGAATAGTTTTAAAAGATGGACTAAATTAGAGATCCAGCTGGGAGTTTTACTGAGGCAAATTCTTCCAACACAGTTGTCATGAAACAAGAGATTGGGAACCACTGCATGTATTTGAAGCATTTTTTGCCTAGTTTTTAGTCCCATATTAAAAGCTGCAAGTGGGCAAAGTTTGTGTCTAAAAACTGAAAGGTCTATTCCTCTAGTCAAAAGGTATGTGTGTTAGGCCTGGTCTACACTAGGAGTTTATGTTGAATTTAGCAGCGTTAATTCGATTTAACCGTGCAACCGTCCACACCAGGAAGCTAATTAGTTCGACCTAGAGGGCTCTTTAGTTCGAATTCGGTACTCCACCCCGACGAGGGGAGTAGCGCTAAATTCGACATGGCTATGTCGAGTTAGCCTATGTGTGGACGGAAATCGACCTTAGAAGCTCCGGGAGCTATCCCACAGTGCACCACTGTGTTGACGCTCTGGACAGCACTCTGAGCTCAGATGTTCTGATCAGCCATACAGGAAAAGCCCCGGGAAAATTTGAATTCCTTTTCCTGTCTGGCCAGTTTGAATCTCAATTCCTGGTTGGACATCGGGGCGAGCTCAGCAGCACCGGCAACGATGCAGAGCTCTCCAGCAGAGGGGTCCATGCAATCTCAGAGTAGAAAGAGGGCCCCAGCATGGACTGACTGGGAAGTCTTGGATCTGATCGCTGTGTGGGGCGATGAGTCTGTGCTTTCGGAGCTGCGCTCCAAAAAACGGAATGCAAAGACCTACGAGAAGGTCTCCAAAGCCATGGCACTCAGAGGATACAGCCGGGATGCAACGCAGTGCCGCGTGAAAATCAAGGACCTGAGACAAGGCTACCAAAAAATCAAAGCGGCAAACGGACGCTCCGGAGCCCAGCCCCAGACATGCCGCTTCTACGAGGCACTGCATGCCATTCTCGGTGGGTCTGCCACCACTGCCCCACCAGTGACCGTGGACTCTGAGGATGGGATAGTGTCGACGGGCAGTTTCTCGGCGATGTTCGCGGATGGGGAAGATGAGGAAGGGTTTGTGGAGGACGAGGCAGGCGACAGCGCTTACAATACTGCTTTCCCCGACAGCCAGGATCTCTTCATCAGCCTCACAGAGATCCCCTACCAACCCTCCCCGGCCGTTAACCCGGACTCTGAATCAGGGGAAGGATCAGTCGGTAAGTGCTATAAACATGTAAACATTTATTTTTTAAAAAACAGGAATAAAAACTATATGAAAAGAAGGTCAATGCATATGGGGATAGAACAGAAATCCTCTTGGGAGAGTTCCACGAAGCTCTCGTAGAGGTACTCGAAAAGCCTCCGCAGGAGGTTCCTGGGGAGAGGTGCCTTATTGGATGCTCCGTGGAAGCACACTCTTCCACGCCAGGCTATCCTCACGTACAGTGGGAGCATTGCCTCGACGAGCATGGCAGCATAGGGCCCTGGTCTGTGCAGGGTTTCACGCAGCATGCGCTCTCTGTCTCTCTTAGTGACCTGCTTCAGGGTGATCTCGCTCGGCGACTGCTGCATCTAATTAGGGGAATTAGTGTAATGTTACTATTGGGAATGCTTCACTTTTCCTTTGCATAACAATAAGCGTCGTTTAACAGCCACGTGGTGGAGGCTGCAGAGGGGAAGCATACAGGGATCTTTCCCGGGGACAGCCGCGAGGGGGTGGAACAGGGTCAGAGTTTATGCTTTCCAGATTGCCTGCAGCAGGAGGGCACTGCTATCCATTAACTTTTAAGCAGCCTAAAGTTTACGGCTTACCAGGCCTGGCTGCTACACGGATTCTGCTGTCCTGCCCCGCTTGTCTGATCTCCAGTGCAAGACCGAAAGCACACTCCACCACCATTCTGCACTTGCTCAGCTGATAGTTGAAGAGTTCTTTGTCAATGTCCAGGGCGCCTGTATAGGGCTTCATAAGCCAGGGCATTAGCAGGTAGGCTGGGTCCCCGAAGATCACTGTAGGCATCTCCACATCCCCAACAGTTATTTTGTGGTCCGGGAAGAAACTACCTTCCTGCAGGCGTCTAATCAGACAAGAGTTCCTGAAAACACGCGCGTCATGAACCTTGCCCGGCCACCCGACGTAGATGTTGGTAAAACGTCCCCTATGGTCTACCAGTGCTTGCAGCACCATTGAAAAGTAGCCCTTTCGGTTAATATACTGGCTGGCCTGGTGGGCCGGTCCCAGGATAGGGATGTGAGTGCCATCTATAGCCCCACCGCAGTTTGGGAATCCCATCGCGGCGAAGCCATCTATGACGACCTGGACGTTTCCCAGGGTCACTACCTTTGAGAGCAGTAGGTCAATGATTGTGTGGGCTACTTGCATCACAGCAACCCCCACGGTAGATTTGCCCATGCCAAAGTGGTTCGCTACTGACCGGTAGCTGTCTGGCGTTGCAAGTTTCCAGAGGGCTATGGCCACTCGCTTCTGCACACTCAGGGCTGCTCGCATCCGGGTGTCCTGGCGCTTCAGGGCAGGGGACAGCAAGTCACACAGTTCAAGGAAAGTGCCCTTACGCATCCTGAAGTTTCGCAGCCACTGTGATTCATCCCAGACCTGCAGCACTATGCGGTCCCACCAGTCCATGCTTGTTTCCCGGGCCCAGAATCGCCGTCCCATAGCATGAACATGACCCATTGCCACCATGATCTCCGCGGCGCGGGGTCCCGTGCTTTGTGAGAGGTCTGTGCCACTCTGACACTTCATGTCCTCACCGCGCTGCCGGAGCCTCCTCGCCCGATTTCTCAGCAGCTGACTGTGGAAGAGGTGGACGATAAGGTGCGAGGAGTTGACAACGGCCATAAGTGCAGCAATGATCGCAGCGGGCTCCATGCTCGCAGTGCTGTGGCGTCCGCGCTGTCACTGACCAGAAAAGTGCGCAAACAGATTTCCCGCCGGCGCTTTCAGGGAGGGAGGGCGGGAGTGACGGTTGAATGACGACAGTTACCCAAAACCACCCTCGACACATTTTTCCCCCAGCAGGCATTGGGGGCTCTACCCAGCATTCCAATGGGAAGCGGGGACTGCGGGAACTGTGGGATAGCTGCCCAGAATGCACCGCTTCCAATGTCGACGCTTGCCCCGTTAGTGTGGACTCACAAAGTCGAATTAGTGTCCTTAGTGTGGATACACAAATTCGACTTCAATAAGGTCGAATCCACAAATTCGACCTAAGTTAAATCAAACTACTCTTGTAGTGTAGACATGCCCTTAGACACCAAACAGATTTCACACACGTTTGCAATAGGAATGCCACAGGTCCAGAGACTGGCAGGACCATCCCAATGTACACAGCATCTTACATCCTCTATGGTAATTTCAGGTGTCTTGACATCATGATGTAGCATCAATGCATAAAGACATTTAATCAGTTCATGTTGTTGTGTCACAATGTGATGTCATTGTGACCCCAGGCATCCCTGTATTCATGCTCTACACTAATGCAATAATATTTGCACAAAATACGCCTTGTATTCTGCTACTAACACACTGGTTATTAATATCATTATAAAATGCATGTGTTAACCTTCCATGTGACGTTATGAATTCCCTCTCATGTTACTACAACAAGTTTAAGACAAGATATCCTAGCGTAGGCTAAGGTGATAAACAGGTCTGTACTAGCTAAAGGAAAGTGGGTTATCTCAATTTACATATTAGCAGTCAAAGCTATTCAGCTGGCTTGGTGGAGGTTATCCTGTTCCTTAACTCAAGAGAGAGAGAATTAGCACAGTTCCTACACCCCAGAGAGACTGAGTCCCCAGGAGGGCTTCCGTTCCTGATTTGTAAGACAAAGAAATCCCCTTGGGAACATAAGGAACAGAGAGAGACTCTATCTTTATCCTTCACCTTAAGAGACAAAGAAACCAAGCAATTTGATCTCTATATGATGGGCCCTGGCCAGTAAAAAAACACTAGAAAGGAGACTGTGGGTAAAAGAAACCATCTTAAACAAAGATTGTATCATGGTAGATTAAGTTTTAGACTTTTAGATGCATGTTTTCACTTTTATTTGCTTGTAGCCATCTCTACCTTTCTCTCTTTTACTTGGTATCACTTAATCCGTGCTCTTTTGTTAATGACTTAGTTTATATTAAAAGTAAAACAATCCAGGGCTGTATTTGAAGGGAGGGGTGTATTTACCCCAGTTAAATGAATAAGCTGTGAGGTACTGGCTTTTTAACAGAACAGCTAACTTGATATCTTCTATGAATGCACAGTGATTGGGGCTAAGCACTACAGAGAAATATCCCTGAGAAGCTTTGGGGCTGAAGTTCACTGAATGTTACTTGCTAGGTGAGGTTTGAGCTGGCAGAGCCTTGAGGAGTTTGCTGGTAAGGAAGACAATCTGGTGTGGCAGGGAACTGACACACACTCTCGCAAAACTCACTCTTACTGAGGCAGAGATGTGTAACAGTGACTCACAGTTCTGGGTATCCCTAGCAGCATGTTAGTCATCATACCCTTTGTCGTGGGGTAAATACATATCATGGGGTGTCCAGTCACATGCAACAAATAAAGGATTATGGCTCAAGTGGCTAGAATAGGTGCTGCTGTCCTAGCCTACAAAGCAGGGCAGTGCAGCTCAGCGGCCAAAGTCCTTGGGGCTGCCCTTGGTCTCAGGGCAGCATGGCCCAGCAGCCAGAGTCCTTGAACAGTGCCCACACTCTGCGGTAGGTGTGTGGCTGGGTAGGGGAACCCGGGCCCACCCTACTCCACCATGTCCCTACCTAGGGTCCCGTGAAACTGGTAGTCCACGGTTCGGCCCCTTTTTCCTATTTTAACAGTCATGTTCCCTAGGTTGCTTCCTACCCTTGGTTGCCGCTCTGTCAGTTCTCCTGGAGGCATCGGCTTTCCGACTCTCATCTTCCAGGATCAGTGGGGGTTCCGCTGTCAATCCCACTGGCTCGGCCTCTGCGGTCTGTACTTCCAGCCACTTCCTGGCTGGTGCCTGCAGCCTGCATCCACTCTCCTCTTCAGCGAGCCCAGACTGAGCTGGGCCACTCCAGTTTATATCCTGTCTGCACATTGAGCACGTGCAGCAGGGGTGAGTGGGCATGACCTCTTTGGCCCACAGTGTGCCGTTAACCCCAGTTGGATCAGTGCGGGGTTGATATACCTTGTCACACCCTGATGCAATGTCATAAGACAATTCTCCATGCTGCAGCTGAAGCTGTGTTAAACTCAGTTGTTTTGGTTTTCAGCTGAGGTTGTTTTTTTTGTTGTTGTTCCAGATGAGTTTGCTACCCATTTGGGGTTAAAACAGTACTGAAATTCAGTGATACACAGACAAACCCCACAAGTTTTGCCTGGTTTTGGATCAAAACCATACATAACCACAATTATATCAAGGTTTCTATGTGAAATCATAAATTAATCTCACATTTGCTCAAAACTTTGGTCCAGGTTTATTAAAAGTTCTGTAAGCCATCGGACTCACGTTTTGGGTAAATACAAAAACATGAAGTGAAGACTGAGTTTAATCTGCTTTTATATTTTGTTTAAAAGTTTCACACAGCTCTAGCTGCAATGGGATTATTTTTTCCTGCAGGAAAAAATATAAATAGGTGAGATATCTGTAACCTGAAATGCATTGTATCTTTAAGGCTGCAGTAGTATTCCAAAATTTATGGTTGGAATAACAATGTGTTTCTAAAGATTTTTAGAAGATGTTCTCTAGTTAGCAACTATTCTCTCTACTCATCCTTCTGGCTTTCCTAATTAGAAAATTACTATAATATTTTTTCTTATTAAAAGCAATGGCTGTACTTTATTCTTGAGTCTATTTACTTGCAGTCTATGTATTTCCATTCTCTGATGTGCTCTTCAGAGAACTTGCATTGTTTTAGGATGGCATAAAGAGATGTTCACTTAGATGTTGGAACTGTTTGACAGTAAAGAGAAAATGCATGCTGCCAGACCACATGTGCGATTCATTCTATAAGACTGTGGTATAACTTTCCAAGGGATGTGGTAGAAGCCCCATTTCTGATTATTGGATTGGACACAGTATTGGAAAATATAGTGTTGGGAAAAGTCTTGCATTGTCAAAGGAATATATGGGGGTAGAATCCTGGCTCTACTAAGGTCAATGGGAGTTTAGCCTTTGACTTCAATGGGGCCAGGATTTTATCCTCGATGGCCTAATACATGTTTTCCAGCTGAGTTCTAATTTCTGTGGGCCAGCTTGTGATAATTTTACTCATATGATTAGCCTCACAGACTTTGACAGCAATACATATCATGTAAGTATCAGTGCTCAGGACTGAGGAAGGGCACCTTAGAGTCTAAGACAGGGGTCCCCAACATGGTGCTCGAGGGCGCCTGCTGGGGCATCTAAGTGCACCCACATACTGGCCGGCGAATGAGCATCCGCCGAAATGCCACCGACAAGCTGCGTCATCCAGAGGTGTCACTGCTGAAATGCCACCGATTTTCAGCGGCATTTCAGCGGCGACGCCTCTGGATGACACTGCTTGTCAGCGGCATTTTGGCGGCGATGCTTATTGACGTTGCCGCTTGTCGGCGGAATTTCAGTGGATGCTCGTCCACCGCCACGGTCCTCCGTGGCTCATTGTCTGGTGCCCGCCAGACGAAAAAGGTTGGGGACCACTGGTCTAGGACATTTGAAATACTTTATTACTTATTCCACATCTGAATATTTGGCACATTGGTGACCCAAGAGAGTGGCCATTTCCAGAACCAAAGTTAAAACTAGATAGCATATCAGTGTGAGCCAACTCTGTTCTCTGAAAGGACTCTGCTCAAGAAGAACACCATATTATTCTATTGTAAAAGACTGTTTCCATTATAAGAAGCCATTAAAATGTTAAATAGGATACCGTCAAACTCAACCTAATAAAAAATTATTTACACTAGATTTTTCTTCTAGCTACTTATTCTCACTGGAATACAATAAATACAAGAGAGAAAACATTTATTCCTCTTTACATTTGTATTAACTTTGAAATGTTGATAATTTTAGCAGTCATTTAAAAATGCAAATAATCGCATTGTCTTAAAATCATTGTTGTACTGAATACAGATGGGGCATGTATATATTAATTATGCCCATGCATCCATGCATATAATTAGGGGGTTAATTAATTAAAAGGCAATTGTTATGTTCAGATTTGAACTGGGCTAATTCCAGTTCAATAAAGCAGAGATCCTCTAAACAGGAAGTTAGTGGTTGCTGGAGATTTTTCTATTTGAATAATTAATTCTGCCACTTTTATTTGTAAGGAGACTGAAGATTCATTCTCCCAAAAATAATTCCACTCAGTTATCTTATGGAGACAGGTTCTAATACCTTGTGCCAATTCTCCATTGATATTTCCTTGCTGGATGGCAACTTCCTCAGCTGAGTTATGTGCAGTAATTATACATCAGTCATGGGGGACTTTTTCATAACCTGCTTCACTAATAACTCCATCACCAACATATTTCTGGATGAAAAGCAATGATTCTTTGATGGAAATCTGAATCTGAATATATTTACCTAGAAGTAAAAGAACTCCTATTTTGCAATTAGTAATTCTTGAATTAATTGGACTGGCCCCCAAACTCCCTCCCAGAGCCTGCACCCCCTCCTCACACACCCCAGCCCCTAAACTCCCTCCCAGACCCTGCACCCCCTTCCCACACACCGCCTCCTGCCCCCAAACTCCCTCCCAGAACCTGCACCCCAGAGCCCCTCCCCCACCCAAATGCCCTTCCCAGAACCCAACCTTTCACCTCTTCTGCACCCAAACTCCCTCCCAGAGCTTGCACCCCAATCCCTGCAGATCTCCTCCCCCACGCAAACTCCATCTCAGAGCCTTAGGCAGGTGTAGGGCGGAGTTTTTTGGGGGGCAGATTCTGGGCAGCATGAATGACATTGGCCCGCTGGGAGGATTTGAGGACTGGCACTGGCCCTGAAGTAAATTGAGTTTGAGACCCTTGATCTACACAATCTGCATCTCCACAGATTTTTGTAGATACCCATGCCTAATTTTGTGCCAGATCCTGCAAACAATTATGTACATATTTAACTCTATTCCCATAAGTAGTCCAGTTGACTGCAATGGGACTACTCACGTGTATTTGCAGAGCTGGGTCCTTTGTTAGTTTGGCAAAGGGAGCGAGCACTGAGCAAGCCCCTATTAGTTCAAATCTCTTCATCCCCACAACTCCACATTACAGCCACTATGATTTCCACTGGCAGGAGGTATATTACTAGTGGCGGACAAAGGGTTTGCTTTGCATTGCACAACAATGGCCCTCTCAAGCTGACTAAGAAACCGTTTTGATGGACAGAAATTGTTCACTCCTCCATGGTTGGAAAAATGATGCTTCTAACATAGGCCTCAATGATGATGGATTTAATCAGGAGAGGGAGTGTGATGGAATACATCCCAGTATTCACATCCTGGACTCTATTGTTATAATCTCTGTACAAGAGCTGCCTTGTAAGGTATAATTTAAAAACTCATAATTTGCTGGTCAGTATTGTCCTGATAAAATATGTGTGGCAATATTGTATGTGAAGTTATTAACACATGTTCCAAACCCCACAGCCCTGCCCAAACAGATGGCTGAAAACAGGTCTGTCCTAAACAAAGGATTGTGTTCTTGCCTTAATTTGTATTTAAGCAGTAAACAGAGTCATCAAGCAGGAAGAGAAAACAAAGAAATCTCAAACAGGTGGGAAAAACCCAGCAGGCAAAATTGTTCCACATAGACTTTTAGTCTCTCAGTTGTCAGCTGGAAATGTTTTTCAGGCAGGGGACTAACTATAAAAAGCAGGGGCAAACACCCCAAGACACCCCTCTCTCTCTCTCCCCCCCCTGCCCATTGCATTCTCTGCACCTAAGAAGACAAAAAGAAATCGCTGTTGGACCGTGTGTATGTGGGAGGATCCTGACCTGAAGAGTTTAGTCAGTAACCTTGCTGAAAACATATGGTGAGAAATGTTGTTTGAATCTAATATAGTTTTAGGCACCAGTAAGCATTTTATCTTTATTTTTCTTGTAACCATTTCTAACTTTTATGCCTCATTACTTCAAAACATCTCCCTTTGTAGTTAATAAATCTGTTATACTGTTTTATCTAATCCAGGGTATTTAAATTGAAGTGTCTGGGTTACTCTAAAATAATAAACTGGCATATTATTCCCTTAAAAGAATAACAGATTTAATATATTTGTTCTGTCCAGGAGAGGACTAGAAGGTACAGGAAATCAGGGACTGGGACTGGGATCACCCTGCAGTATAACCAAGCCTAGTGAGAGCCAGGCAGTAAGTGGCAGGCTGCAGTTACACACAAACACTCAGGATGTCGCTTGCATGCTGGAACGCTGTTGTGAGTGGCCCAGGGGTCTGCTTCAGCAAGATATCGTAAGGCACCTGAGGTTGCAGGCACCAGCGGCTCCAGGCACCAGCACAGCAAACACGTGCCTGGGGCAGCAAGCCGCAGAGGGCACCCTGCTGGTCCCTGCGAGGGTGGCAGTCAGGCAGCCTTCGGTGGCTTGCCTGTGGGAGGTCCACTGGTCCTGTGGATTCAGCGGCGGGTACGCCGAAGCCACGGGATCGGTGGACCTCCCGCAGGCAAGCCGCCGAATCCGCGGGACTAGGGACCTCCCACAGGCAAACCGCCGAAGGCTGCCTGACTGCCATGCTTGGGGCTGCAAAAAAGCTAGAGCTTTGCTGGTTGCAGGGCAGGAGTGACTCAGCCCCCCTCTAGTCTGGATAGTGCCTCTGTATGTCACAAGGGGAAATCAGGAATCATCCTCAGCTGCATATTTCACAAGAAGAACCTTCCAGAGAATGGGGCTAACCAAAGGCACTCACTTAAAATAAATGCACAGTTCAAAGATTCTCAAATCTTCCAAGAGGCAACAGGCAGCAACCAGCACTAGCCAAAAAAAGTTCTAACCTGTAAGGAAATCTCTAGAGGAAAAGCCAACTCCAGTCCACTTTTATTTTTAGGTGTTCAAATGCTACAGTGAGAGATATAATATGTAAATCTAGCTAGCTACATTCCATTGAATCCTCCACATCTTCCATAAGGAATACAAATGGCCCTTTCTTCATAATGTCCTTGTTTCAAGCATTTACATTATGGCTGTAGTTGTGTTGCAGTAGCTGCTATATTGTAGCAATACCCTTTAAAATGCCTTCTCTTAAAAGAGTTAGATCATCTTAACAAGGTATTTATCTCTATTCTCCTTCACTTACCAGGCATCTTGCATGCTTGGAACATTCTTCATGAGCTGACTGCTAGCGTAGCAGCAACCACATGAGGTGGTAAAGGGGGACATGTCCCAACACATTACTGTTCATTTCTGTTCTTGAATGGAAGTGTTTGACAAATGTTTGCTGAACGATACCATAGCACTGCTTACAGCAGCCATTTACTGTGTTTTCCTAAAGCTACAGGCTTATGTCTCCCCAGCTATAAAATTTTATGTTCTGTGCCCATGCATCTTGTTTTATATTAATATTCCCCAAGTACCTAGATTCAAATTTCTTGCTCCTCCAAGCTCATATTCTCCCTGCATTCAAGTTGCTTGATGGCCCTAAAGTTATGTGTTAGGCCTCAGACAGATCACTATAAGGGGAATTCTCAGTAGAGAATTGTAGAACTGGAGTAAGGAGTCCTGTACCACTCCCATTCTATTTGTTTGTTTTTTTTTCAGAAAGACAAGCATTGTGCATCAAAGATGAGAATCTGCCCCCTAATTATAATAATAAAAATATACACTTGCTTATATGTAAGGCTGGGTGACCTAGTTCACCTGAAGTAAGAGCCAATGCAAGATTCATGTAATGTTCACAGCAATGCAAACAGAGAAATTAGATAAAAACACATACAAAAAATACAGTCCCTGGAATGTTGCAACAGAACACTATTTTATTTCTTAAAAATCCAGAACCTTAACACGCAAGAACAAAAACCAGAGAGAGACAAGGCAGGTTGTTCTCTGAGGCAAAGAAGCACAACTCACCCCTTGCAGTATGGTTGGTTGGCTCTTTGTGGAATGACTACTGTGAGACCTAGATTGCATGTTTCCTACAGAGCCCCATAGTCTGCAAGCAGGACCAGGAAACCCACCCGAGAATTTAAAGTGATAGCTTACAATTTTAACACAGTTTTCAATAAACTACAGTTCAATTAATACTCCCAAAAGAATTGTGAATCTCTGCAGCTGTGTTTGGCTGGGACTCATTGCAGAAGTAATAAAATTCAGGGAAAAACTAGTTTATATACAGTTAATATACTTTTAATGAGCAGCTGGTATTTAACATATTCCTATTATCCTTATTAAAATGAAATTAAATAGGAGACCCTTAGATGTAAACATTTCATGCTTTCAGTTATCAAAGAAATACCAATTTTACCCAATTTAAGGACTTTTCAACTATTGTTAAAGTCCATTTTCTTAGCTGTTCCAAAAAATGTTTAACAATGGAGAATTATTTATAAATATATCCTACTGAAAGATCAAATGAAAGATAAACAGGGTACATGATTTGAAAAGCTGAGACACTGATATCTTGAATGATCAGTGCACTTTTTATCTCTGCAGACCAACTATCTAATAATGTGTGTGTCAAGCAATAATGTGTAGGTCTGATAGTGCTGCCAGTAAGTCTGAATGTGAAGGGATTAAAGCATTACCTTTCTGTAAAGATTTATTTTTAGTTATAACGTGGACACGGATAGCCATTCCCTTCATTTTTTTAAAGACTAATGCCAGGTTTGTAAATTTGGAAGAAAGCGTCCAGGAATCTAAGCACACACCACCAGCATTAAACTTCCCAAAAGGACAAGACACCAACTCTGCCTCCTTCCCTGCTGGCTGTTGAACCAACACTGAGGCAGAGAAGTACACTCTGTACCTTTCAATCAGTATAGCAGTTGCTTTTCTGTTACACCCTCACCCAGCATCCCTGGTGGGATCTGACTGCCCTCAGTTCTAGAGCTGTGTGAACAACTGACTTTTCCGTTTGCTGCCAGTCCTGATTTAAAAAAAAAAATCTATTTTGGGTCAAACTGACATGAAAATTGTTCAAAATTTTCAGTGAACCAAAAAAGTAAAAATAACTGAATAAATAAATCATTTTGAGACAAAACATTTTGTTTTGCTTTCAAGAGCTTAACTTTTTTATTGTAATAAAACAAAGAAACCTGGACTTCATCGGGGGAGGAGGCAAAGCGGGGTGCACACTGGAGGAATCTGTGGTGGCACCTTCGCCTCCATGAGCTTTCTGCCTCCCATTGACAACCAGAGGGAGAGGGAGCTGATTGGCTCTGTGCTCTCCCCCCTCATTAATTTAAACACATGCCTGAGGATTTGGGGGCTTTTACCCCAAAATTTAATTTAATTTTAGCTGCCCCATCCTCTTTCCCTGTAGTAGCAGTATTGGAGCTGTATTTATTAGGATGCTGCAGGTTTAACCAATGCCATGTTGGGGGTCAGAAAGGAATTTTTCCCATTCAGCCAAATTGGCAGTGGCATGGTAGGGTTCTTTTGCCTTCTTCACAGTATCATGAACCCACCATTAAGTTAAATAGGAAAAGGACTTTGAATTTAATATTAGTAATTTGTGTGAATGTTTACTTTTGTCTCAAATTGTGGTTAGCATGCAGTGCAGATAAAAGGCCAAAAGGGTCAGCTTCCAGAAGTAAAATAGATCTGGGATTTTGCTGGTGGACCTCAGGGTTTGGGAAAAGTGAGAAATGAAGCCTTCACAAACTGAGGTCCCGCTTTTGATACCTCCTGTCCCCCTCACAAGTGGGGAGGAGGGTGAGACGATTCAGCATAGTGAGCTGAATCTTAGAGGTAGGCTGAGGAAAGATGTGGCACAGAGATTTTTGAGGGATTCCTTTAGTCTTAATTGCCAGAGAAAAAATACCCACAACAACTCTAGTAGCTTGCTTTTCACTTTTGTGAACACCACATCTTTCTCGAAATATCTGTTTATTATTCCATATGTGTTATATGTCACTGGATTTGGGGATTAAATTGTCTGCACCCGCTTGCACTGTAAATAAAAACCTGCTTTCTTTACCTCTGAGACTGTCATGAGGTACAGCAGTATAACACATTCCAAGTCCCTAATCAACAGTGCTTGCACATTGCTGCCTTGTACTGTGTTTACTGGGAACCTGCAAAAATCAAAAATAAAAGCATTTTATACACTTTTCCTTACCAGGGCCTGCAAATAAGATTACTATAAATCCTTCTTTTTGGCCCTTCATGCAAAAGGGGAAGTATTAAAATCTGGGAAAGGAATTGCAAGCTTGTTTCAGGCGAGCATGCTAAAAATCTGTTTGATTTCTAATGGTCCATGATTATGAATATACTGTGTTACTACCATCATGATCCAGAAACTAAGTGTGCCTGTTAGCAAATCCCTGGCAGACACTTACGACAAACTTCCGTGGTTCCATATCAAGGCAAATGTGTTGTGATGTTGTCATCCAGCCTCCTATGAAATTAGTTGAGCCCATTTGTTCTTTTGGCACATGCTCAATTGAATCCTTCTGGCACCATAGGTGTGCACTACTTTCCATCAATGGGAATGGAGTAACAATTTGTTTATATAATGTGGTTGTCCAGGGGATGAAGCAAAAAGGCAGGGATCTTTTCTCCTATGTTAGGATTAACTCCACAGCAACAGAGCTGTGGAAACCTGCAGAGACCCTGCTGCCAACGCTGCTTAATTTCTGCCGTGTAAGGTTCCTTGTTATTGGATACACTAAATGTTTATGTGGAAGAAAAACGTTCCATTAAATGTAACATTTCCCATAAGATGAAATCTTTCTTTGACCCCTGAGTTTGTCAGTTTCATTTATTTTCCACTGTTTGAATTAATACTGTGCTTTGGAGAATAAAACTGCCAGAGGCTGTAGGAATCAAATTCTGCTATTTACCTATAGACCGTGTTTTCAGAAAGACAAGGTAGATGAGGTAATATCTCTTATTGGACCAACTTCTGTTGGTGAAAGAGACAAACTTTCAAACTTACACAGAGCTATTTCTTGGGTCTGGGAAAGGTACTCAGAATGTCACAGCTAAATACAAGGTGGAACAGATTGTTTAGCATAAGTAGTTAAACCCTACTAGGGGAAGTTTCACTGTAAGTGCTCCCATGATGCTGTGCCAGGTTGTACAGGTCATGCCTTCAGAGTCCTATTCACATCCAAAGAAAGACCAATTAATTACAGATTTAACACTTTCTGGCAGTCTCAGACACAGAAACCACACAGAGGTCTCCCAATTAACAATGCTTCCTTCTACATGTTGCAGTACAGTGAGCTGCCCTAATGACAGAAAATTACTAGGTTTAACATAGCTAATCAAGAAACAGCAGCATCTAGGGGACTGTGTTCAGGCCTGGACACCAAGAGCGCCTGATTTGAAGTCAGTGGGAACTATGGAGGCTCTGAAAAATGGGCCATTTCTTTAAGTGCCTAACTTTATGCACCCAAATTTGAAAGACTTGGCTTAAGTGATTCACCCAAGGTCAATCAAATCAATGGCACAAGCAAGATTTCAAATCAGGCACTCCTGGCTACACTTGATAACATTATCTAGGTTTAATGTAGAAGTTGTCTGTCACCAGAGTTGCTCAGCAAAACAAAATGTGTACTGAAAAGCTCTGGACAAGTCTTGTGATGTCTGTGGTTGAGACTCTGAGAGTGTAGAGGAACTAACTCCTTGGCAATCTAGATGCCTCACTTAGGCACCAGAGTTTGAAAATATTGGCCTTAATCTCTCTGCATCATTTACCCTATCCATACAATGGGGATAACAAAACCTAGCTATCTCACCTGGGTGAACTGGAGGTTAAATAGTTAATGATGTCTGTACAGCACTCTGAAACTATTAGGTGCTAAGTAATATTATTTAATAGAAGAGCTAATCTTAAAAAAAATTACTTGTTCTGATCATTCATTTTCATATCTCCCATATTTAAATCTCTGCCCATCATAAAATAGCATCCCTGTTAACCTTTGCCTCATGTACATTAAATAATATAATTGTGACAGTTAAATAGCATAAACAGCTATCTTTCCAGGAACAATTTATCATAGTACTTACAGATATGCTATATTCATTTGCAGTCTAAATAGTGGTGTAAGATGCATGTTAGGTGTTGATAGTGAAAATTGCATCAAATTCATTTAGTTATTCAAGGATTTGCAATGAGGATTTTAGATTCAGAAAGGTATTTATTTATCAAAGTATTTTATTTCTTTAGATTTGCACTGTAAACTGCGTCGCCTGGCCTACCACCGCTAGGGGCGGTGGTGAGCTACTTTTCCCCTGGCTGGCCTGAGTCCCGCCCGGTCTCGGAAGGAACCCGGGGCAGGGGGAACACCGGCAAACGGCTGCGGCGCGTCCCTCAGGCAGGGGAGCGCCGGCAAGAGTCCGTAGCGCGCCCCTCAGACAGGGGAGCGCCGGCAAGAGTTTGTAGCGTGCCCCTCAGGCGGGGGAGCGCCGGCAAGAGTCTGTGGCGCGCCCCTCAGGCAGGGGAGCGCCGGCAAGAGTCTGTGGCGCGCCCCTCAGGCAGGGGAGCGCCGGCAAGAGTCTGTGGCGCGCCCCTCAGGCAGGGGAGCGCCGGCAAGAGTCTGTGGCGCTGTCGGGGCCCGGTTCCTGAGGTGGACTGGCCGGGTAGGGGAACGCAGGCCCGCCTTACACCTCTGCGTTCCAGCCCAGGGCCCTGGCCGGGGCGAGACGAGGGTCCCGCCGCTGGGTTAGCGGGGGTCTGTCCGCAACGTAGACTCACCGCAGTGTCGTTCTGTCCCTGGGCTACTTCCTACCCGATTGCGCGTCCCTCTGGTCCCTCCAGTTCCTCCGGGTAGACCGCTGCTGGCAGCTCAAGCTCTCCCCCTGGCTCTGGCTCCTCCAGTTCGTCTGAGTACTCGGCGGCAGGCAGTCCTGGTAGGCCCAGTCCTTCCTCCAGCTCAATTTTTCCCCTGATCCAGGGCCTCCCCTGGTGTGGCAGCAGGGTCTGAAGGGAGCAGCGTGCAGTCTGCATCTGCCTCCCTCCCTGGTGCTGCCCTGACTGAGCTAAGGGCCCCGCCCTTTGTACTTCCTGTTCCACCCCTCCCCTTCCGGGGGGTGGAGCAAGCTTGGCCTGGCCCCGCCCACTCAGGTTGAGAGAGTGGCTTTTTACCCTCAGGCTCGGAGGGAAGCCACCCTGGCTCCCTACATGCACCTTAAAAAGAACACCCACTCAAAGGCTCTGAGCATCCTGACAATTGTTCGACTTGCAATAACTACCCAGCAACATTAATCCTAATATACAAATAAACTACTCTGCCAATCAGCAACCTTCACTTACCAATGGAGATCACAATGTACTTCAGTCAGATGGCAAGAAAAATATATAAACTCCAGGCAAACGTCTCATCCCCAAATCATAATGTAGAGAAGATAACCTTCTCTTCCCCCAGTCAAGAAGGATAAAAGAACTCCTGTGATCACACTCAGCTCCAACCCACTGCATCTGTGTGGCTTGCTGGGCCTGGGGGAGGGTCCTTAAAAGGAAAGAACTCAGCCCAGTTGGGGTGGCATTCTGAAACGAGGAGACCTAGTGCTCCCAGACTTCCATGTTGAAGAATGGCTTGAGTGTACCACTAGCCTGTGCCCTCTGAAGAAAGAAGCTTGGCCAATTTTCTTTCTTTCATCGGAAGCCCTGGGCCTCAGTCTTGGCCTTTTGCTTGTAAACATCCAAAAATATTTAATAAATTTCATTTGGGATTCTATTGTTTAACAGTGCAACTTAAAACTACAATTAATCACAATTAATTTTTTTAACCGCTGTGACACCCTCACCCAGTATTTACCATTATCATGTAAGTAGGATATGTTTTGTACAAAATATATCTTGTGATGTATCATTCTAAAAGTCTTGATCTGCTAGACGGTAATATCTTGTTGAATTGCATGTGCTATCGTCGTATGTGAAGTTATGAAGTTTGGCTATGTATGTGTTAGTGAAACATGTTGTGAGGTTGAAAACACCCACAAGCAGCCTTTCAGGTACAACAGTAAAAAGGCCAAACAATGTTAATGGCTTATTGAGGAAATGCACACAAGCACAAGGTTTACCCCAGGAATTGTGTACAATAGAAACCTCTCAGAGACAGCACTACCCAATGGGAACTGTTTGACCCAGGAAACAGCAAAAGAGCTTTCCAGAAAGTGGGAAGAAGATATAGAAGGGGGACAATGACATCATGAGGTGACCTGAGTCTCCCTTCAACAACACACCGGGAAACACCCGAGGGGCGAGGACTGAACTGTAGGAATTGATGATCCCAGGTTAGAAGGATCTTTAGCCTGTGTGTGAAAACCTGGAAAAGCCAAAGCAACTTGTGCCTTAAGAATCTGCCAGCCTGTTTATCACTCAGGGTGAAAATTTTATAATTTATATCCTACCTATATAGTGTGGTAAGCTCAGTTTGAGGTTTTTGTTTCTTTTCCAAGGTAATCTGCTTTGATCTGTTTGCTATCCCTTATAATCATTTAAAATCTATCCTTTGTAGTTAATAAACTTGTTTTTGTTTTCTATAAACCTGTTTGTGCGATTCATGATGGAGAGGGGCAAAAAGCCGTGCATATCTTTCTCCACATTGAGGGAGGGGGAGAATTTCATGAGCTTACGCTGTACAAATTTCTGTGCAGTGCAAGACAAGACAATTTTGGGTTTACACTCCAGAGGGGGTGTGCACTTGAGTGCTGGGTAATTCCTTAGCTGAGTCTTTCCGCGCAGAGCTGATCTCAGTGTCTGTGTCTTTCTGCAGCTGGGTGTGGCCCTACTTGTGTGTGTGCTAGAGGAGGTTTGAGAGCCTGGCTCAGCAGGCAGTGTAAGCAAACCCAGACTGGTGGAACTGGCGAGCTCAATGGTACCCCAGTATATCAGGTGGCACCCTGGAGTGGGGGTGGACAACTCATCACAATCATGATTAATTTTTTTGAGTTAATCTCGTGAATAAACTGCCATTAATCAACAGCCCTAATTATAAGAAATTCCAAATTTATATAACATTTAAATTACATCAATATTTTATATGCCTCTCTCTTACAGGTGGGAGTAGGCCCTGCACCATATGTGTGACCCTCTGATTTTTCCTGTTTCCTGAGCAGCTTCCAGGCCTTGTCTCTCTCTCTGCCTCTGTTCCCCTGAGTTATCTGCTGCCTCTTCCAAGTGCTGTGTCAGTGTCCTCTTGGCCTCTGAAAGTTAGTCTGTCACTCACATTCTTGCCCACTCACTCACTGTGCCTTGGACTTCATTTGCAAATTCTGTATCACTGAATCCCAGCTGGGATTTACGTGCTTGTAAATGAGTTATTTACATGTACGGGCTTATTATTATGCCGTTATGCCCCTCCAGTTCTGATTTTGGTCTACCATATGTAGTCTGTTCTTTGTTTAAAAACATCCCCCTTCCCTTGCCTCTTACCCACACACAGCCACACACGGTTGTTTCTCCATAAGATTTTCCCCAAGGGTAAGTTTCCTTGGCTCTAAGCCTTGCTAGATCAATATCTCCCCGTGCACTGCTTCTACAAGATCTCTCATCCTACAGAGAAAATATCACTCTTACTTACAGACCAGTGGTGAGGTTAGGTGGCTTAGCAGTCTCTGCCTTAAAACATAGGGCTTAAAAACAAAGGTCCTGATCCTGTGAAATACTCCTGGCAGCTGAGGGTGTCTGACAAAAGGAACAAAGGATTTCTTACCTTTTATGTCAAGGTCGCACTTCTAAAGGTTAGCGAGATGGCTGGACTGCTGGCTACCTATCCTAACTTGATTCAGAGCTGCATACAAGCAGGGGGTATTATTTAAGTATTTGTATAGAACAATTGTGTCCTAGGCTCTTTACAAATAATTATGAAGACAAAGGGCCTGATGTTTGTGCCACTGTGGTGGCACACAGCAGTCAAACTGAGGATTCAGCCCCCTTTCTCTCAGGATCCTCTTTAAACAGTTGTTGTCGCTGTCATAGTGGCTTTATATCACACTCTCCCTGTCAGAGGGGGTGTGGTAAGGTGGAAAAAAGGCATGGCTGGATTGGAGTGCCTCCAGTAATCCCTAGTTGCCTGAATAGCCCTGGGCAGTGTCAAAGTTAGACTCAGGACTCACAGTTTGTCAGACCACTCTGTTTTATTAGCACAGCGCTCTGCTAATAACACCTAGATAATGTGAGCACCATGCAAGACACAAACTATCTTATTTATACAGATAAAAGGGTGAGAATTTAACAAGCTAACAAAGGAAGCAGAATCAGATAAGTTTACCTGGGCTAGGCATGCATCTCTTATTTCCTTACTAACTATTACCCATCTTCTGTTAATGTTTCGCCATTAGCACCATTGTTTATGCCTAATGTTTCTTTTCCTGGCACCTGTATTTCAACATTTCTTATTTCTGCTTAAAGGTACATACAACATTTCTTTAATCCATTCTTATTTTTACAACATAATTCATTCTACTTTCACAGCAGTAGTCAGTATTTGGGTGTGAATTAGAACACCCTTCAAGCAACTCTAGCTTACACCAACCTAACCCCATCATTGAAAAAACATAAAGACGATGTGAAGTACTGATTACAGTCAGCCAGGCCAAAGAATGTGGACCAAGGTCCCAGCTTCTGGGACTAGTTTAGAATCTAAATATGCCACACAATCCCTCCACCCCTTTGTTTGTATTTGTGTGGATTTTTTTTTGTGTGGATTTGTATTTGTGTGGATGCTTTTGTGTGGATTTTTTTTGGCACATCTTTTTCAGTAAATGGGGTGAGGTGATCGTGGGTTCTAGGGATAGGCATGTGTTTTAAAGAGGCTCTTGAAGAGGACTGTCAGAGTGGATTGTGTGGGGAGGGAGGCCCAGGAGTATAAGGCAGAGAAGCATGTGAGAAGGACATGTAGGGGTGGTTAGATTTTTTATTATGAGTGGAGTAATGTGAAGGTGAGAACTTGGAAGAGCATGAGAAGAAAGAGATGAGCAGGGAGACAGGCAGGGGAGAGTGGTGTCTTGAAATAATGCCTTCTATAGACAGTGAGGGTTGTGATGAATTATGTATCACTAATTGTTACTGAAGCCTGAGTGCAACCATGCACTTCATTTCAAGCATCAAAATTGGCATTTAAAGGGGATTTCATAGTGGAGGGTGGGTGGGAAAGGGTGGATGTGTAAAAATTTTACGAACACTGATTTACTTTGCTAATAATTGTGTATATTGCTGGTTTTGATACAAGCTTTCTCCCTCAGAGCCCAGCTTCTCCCTCTCTTTATCCAGCAGGAAAGCCATAATCCTTTGTTTGTGAAATAGCAATCTGTTTCCATGGAAATGAATGGGATATCACAAACGTAGCCCTATGACTTCACTTCAAGTATGAGGAGAAGATGATCTGCAAAGAAGAGAGCTCAGATATGTCCAGTAACTTATGAATATACACTGTAAATCCCATGTGTTGGACAGATGTTTGGGGCAGGCTAAGATTTTGGGGGTTGATTCCTTTTGTTGGTGCAGGGTAGGATTTTGTGAAAGCTGATACGGGCAGACTCTATTTTTGTGGACTGACTTTTTTTGTGTAGAGAGAGGTTGTTGGTTTGTTACTGTCTGTTTCCTAGCTGGCTTGCATTTTCAGTTATTTGCTAGAGCCTGTGATAAGTATTCTTGTTATACTGTGTGTTGAAATCAAAATAAATGAATAAACTAAGTGTGGCAAGAAAATTAGAAAGGGGAGTAGAAAATAGATGGGGTGGTTTTGTTTGTTTGGTTTTTTTACAGGAAATAGACTGTTTATAGATAAATAACCATCTTTCAAGCAGTAAGCCAGGAAGTAAAAAGGCATATACTGTATCTGCAAAGACAAGCAACCCCCCCTCCCCACACACCCATTACATGTTATGAACTGAAGTGGCACAGTGAGCTCTACTTGAGAGAGTAGCTACCAGAGCTGCTTTTGGTCAAATACACATGCTTACCTTCATACGGTTGCCAACTTTCTATTGACTGAAAACTTGACCCCAGAGGCCCCACCCCGTTCACTTCTCCCCCACCCCGTGGCTGGATTGTCTCCACCTCTCTCCCACGGCCAGCTGGGCTCCCTCTGCTCTGGGGCTGGGACAAGAGATGCTGCAGCCTGACATGAAGCCTGCTAGCAGGTAGGAGGCAGCCCTGGGTAACCTCTCTCCCCTTCACTTACCAGACTTTTGGTGTCCGGTCAGTACATCTGACGGGACAGTGCCAGGTCCCCTTTTTGACCAGACTTTCTGGTCGAAAACTGCGCACCTGGCACCCCTACCTTCAAACCTGATCTTTTCACAAGATGCCACTGTCACAGTTGTGGGGCTAGGTGCACCTCTGTCTCATCTCAGTTCGGAGTGCCTCCCCCTCAGGAGACAGCCCTTGTGCCTTTACCTCTCCTGGAATGGAGTTCTGCCATTTTCACACCCGTAGACCAGGCCCTGGGCTACAGCATCCTCTGTGTCCCAGCAAGTCCAAATGGGTTCAGTACCAGAAGCTCTTCCCTTCGGGCGTCTGTGACCAGTGGTGAAGATAGTGATCAAACAGCCTTCTTAAAACTAAAATACTGTTTGTTTTTAAGAGTAGGAACAAAGCATTAAGAGGAAAAGGGGGAGTTAAAAACAACACGTCTATTTTACTGTGGTAATTTAGGCAAGCCTAACTTCTTCAGACACCCCTATCTGGGGCCTTGTCTCTCAATCTGGTCCACTCAACCAACTCCTCTCACCTCCCCTGTCCCGAGTCTCTTCTTTTTTAAACCTGCCACAGTTCTTTCTTCTGGTTCTCATGCCTTTTCCTGCCCTGAAACTGCTCTTAACAACTTTCAAGTGTTTGCTGTGAAGTGGATTAGCTGATCCATTCTTCTTCTCTTCCTGCTTGGTTTTTTTTTCCTTCTTACAATCCTGTATTAAACTAAACTGATATTTGTATGCAGTAGCATGGTTTTTTGTGTTATTTAACATGTAATTCAAAAGTGTGTGTGTGTGTGTTTGTTTTTCATGTGTGGGCAATGCAAGTAGTTGCCTACCTGTGCTCCTGCACAGAAAACAAGGACAAAATCATGAAGTCTGCCTCTTTGGCTTACGTTTCTCTCCTTTGGAATGCTCAGTCAATGCCAAAACATTTTACCGGCTTTCCTGGGTGCTTCTGAACAATTCATCCATTGTTATCTGATGCAACAGCTGGGAACAACCTGGCCTTTACTTGTTTAGAATATTTTGGGAAGTATTTGCTACAATGGGGGGAGAATCAACCCTTTTTTTTATTTTTTAGTTATATGGCTAACATGTATTAATACACGTAAGAAGCTGGGGTAGCTGAGGTTTTGTTGGCACTGTACTCTTCAAATATATCAGATTTAAGATAAATGTGATCATCAGAAAGCAAATATCAAATTCTGAACGTCAGTATTTACCTTCATGGACCAGAAATCATGACAGTCACTGATATAGATGTAATCAGGTATTCTGACTGCTTTCATCAGAAATATCACCCACCAAGTATTTTTTGGCCAGGGATGGCCTAAAGTTAAACATTTTAAACTAATGTTCTGATTTTTTTAAATTCCATTTCAGAACTATTATACTGGTATCCTTTACCTCAAATAAGCTAATCAGAGGGCAGAGATGTCCATGTTATCTGATGGGCTGCAGCATGAGTTCCGTTAACCTGATGAACCAATTCAAATGTAATTCATAGAATCATAGAATCATAGAATTCAAGATCAGAAGGGACCATTATGATCATCTAGTCTGACCTCCTGCAAGATGCAGGCCACATAAGCTGATCCACCCACTCCTTAAGCAAGCGACCCCTGCCCCATGCTTCGGAGGAAGGCGAAAAATTATTTGCCTTGACCCAGGATTTTCTATCTGGTGTGTAACAATTTCAAATGGCTGTAACACACTGACAAATATCAGTGCTGAAGTTAACAGCTACTCCTGAGTTGCAAGGAATTTCTAGAACTACATCGTAAGAAGTTGCATCCATGGAGTGGGTTTTTTTTAAACAAGCCTGAAGTGTAAATCAATGCAGCTTAATTGGAAAGATAAAGGCTCAAATGGGGTTGAAGCCATGTAAGAACACTGCTCGATGGGAATATTTGATGAGCCTCTAAGGAATGCTTAGAGATGTTCTAGAATGGAAATACTCTGCCCATATGTACTTTACTGCACATGGCCCTATATTCTCACAGATCCACTCTGATGACCACCAGTGTACGGATATGGCTGGCCAGCACTCTGCCTTGCCATCACCTTCTAATGTCTCTGAAATGTGTCCGTTCCATCTCTACCAGTAATCACAGTCACCAGCACTGCTAAGCATGCAGCGATATATTCTAGTCCGGGAGTGGGGGGATGGAACTTCTTCAGAAGGTCAAGAGCCAGGCATGCCTGCTGGGGCTCAGGGCTTCAGCCCTGTGGGTGGGGTGGGGGGGGCTTTGGTCTTCTGTCTTGCAGGGATGGAGGTCTTGGGGCTTCAGCCACACTCCTGCTGAAGATCCAAGCAATGGAAGGTGCCTCCTGCAGGGCTGAAGCCCCTAGAACCTCCCTCCCCCCACTAGGCAGAAGTCCCTAGCCCCACTACAGGGCAGAAGTGAAATCTGGGGGGTGGTAGGAGGTAAGGGAAGAATAGGGGGTGACATGAGGGTCTCCACGAGCCACACTTTAACTGTAAAAGAGCCACATGCGGCTCACAAGCTGCAGTTTGACCACCCCTGTTCTAGTTCTTCACAAGTGACGGGGCAGGATGAACAGAGACCATGAGAGCTGAGTGAATTTGAACTCTCCAAACATCCACTTCATCAACAAATTAAAACAAAATGTGGCTGTGTCCAAGCCCTCCTATTTTATACGCACGTGTCCAACCCAGCACTGCCTCAGACAGGCTGCCTAATCATTGACTCCTACTCTTCTCCCTGACTCATCAATTTGTTTAGAAACCACATTTCTTTCCTCTCACTTTTTGACGGGGGAAAATTTCTGCTGTCATGCTGCACTCATGATTGAAACCTTTGGCTTGAAAATGGAGTATGAGCCATTACAATTTATTCTTAAGAGTATTCTCTCCTGTTGTCTGCTCTGTAAATGGGAGCAGAAAATGAGAATCCATTTTCATGGGGACCACAATTTTTCTTTATTTTTGCAAAATGTGGCAGATAAAGGGTGGGAAATGAGTTTGCCACAGCATTTTTAAAGCAGATCAATGTAAATAACAGGAATACCGCTTCTTCTTAATTCTTCTTAATTGCCAGCTGCAATTAAGCATCATGTATCTTTTATTATTAAAATATCTGGGGTTTCAGCAATGCCTTGTAGGATGGATTTTTTTCTCTAAATTTGGACAGATTCCATACAATTATGAAGCATCTCATGCTGTGCACAATTCATTTTGCACATTACTACACCCCATTGTGTATCTTACTTCTAATTTTATTTCTCAGAAAATGGTGGCTATAATTTTAGTCTTACTACTTTCATGTGTCTAATTTTTTAAATCTTGGAATTACTTGAAACTATGAGAGGCTGCATTGCCTGCATTCATTATTTGTTCTTCACCTTACAGATTGTTGGAATGTTTGGTTTGCTGAACTGAATGTTTGAAATTCATGAGGGTTAATGTGCTGTGCTAGCTTTCTCACCTTCACTTCTGCATACCTGGCTTCTGGTCTGTTTTAAGTAATTGAAGTTAGCTTGGGTGGTTAATTAAACAGCCATAGTTTATTAGCCAAGAACCATATACCCTGAAAGCAGAGACAAATACGGTAGAATACAAAAGCAGAGTCTCAGAGTTTATTGTTATGCAAATAATCCAAAATGCTAGTTGCCTGCCTTTTTAAATAGTAACAACAACAACATTTTTTTTGTTTATTTACTTTTCCCACTGTTTAGGAAAAATACAATATATTTATCTGTGAAATATCAGGGTGACTATTATAAAACATTCCTCATAGATCATCTCACAGGCAGATATTAAGCCAGATCTTCAGATAGTGTAAATCACTATAGTTCCATTGAAGTTAGAGGCATCCCAGATGACTCCAACCTGAAGGTCTGACCCATCTCTCTATCCTCCACAAGCATCAAATAGCAAAACTGACTACAAAGATTAGACAGGTCTTCTGATGACATAGTATAGAACATCCAGCTGTGAATAGCAAACTATAATAAAAACGTATAGGCATTACTGGAACCCCCAAGGTGTGCAGATGCCAAAACTGATAATTGCACAATCCTATTACTGGAACTCTTGTCCTTCAGCCTTTACCATTCCATTAATTGTAGGGTCTAGTCCAGGGGTCGGCAACCTTTCAGAAGTGTTGTGCCGGATCTTCATTTATTCACTCTAATTTAAGGTTTCACATGCCAGTAATACATTTTAACGTTTTTAGAAGGTCTCTTTCTATATGTCTATAATATATAACTAAACTATTGTTGTATGTAAAGTAAATAAGGTTTTTAAAATGTTTAAGAAGCTTCATTTAAAATTAAATTAAAATGCAGAGCCCCCTGGACTGGTGGCCAGGACACGGGCATTGTGAGTGCCACTGAAAATCAGCTCGCGTGCTGCCTTCGGCACCCGTGCCATAGGTTGCCTACCCCTGGTCTAGTCCAAGTTTTAAATGTAATACTACTGAATATTGTACCTACTACCACAAGTAGTTCCATTGATGGTAAGCTGTTTGCAGAATGGATTGTGTCTTGTTTTATGAATATAACGTAAAGCACTTACCATACTTCTGGGTAGAGTGTAACAGCATATAGATTATTAGTAAGTTATACTTAGACAAAATAGCTAAAGCTTCTTCTAATTCACCAGCTAAAGCACCTTCTTAGTTTAAGCAACTGAGAAGATTAAAAAAAAGAAATCTTTGGCTTGAATGTAGTAATAAAATACTGATACTTTGTCATTTTTAATCTAAATTTTGCCATGATCCAGAGTGAAGTATGGAAGCTGAAAGACTAAAATTCTGCCTGTAGAGCCAATATCACGTTTTGTGCCACGGTGACTTTACTCACATCAGAGAAGATATACATCTATATCACTGGAAAAATATTACTTCTTAAGTGCCTATATTTGAATCATAATACCATCACAAAGGGTTACAGAGCTGTCACAATAACTATTCTAGTATCTTAGAACTAATAAGCGCTAAGGAAATTTGAATAGATAATTCTGAAATATCAAATTCAATAGGTAGCATAGTTCAATGGACAGAGAACTGGACTGGAACTCAGAACATCTGAGTTCTGTGTCTGACTTGGCCGCCAGTTTACTATGTGACCAAGTTATTTCACCTTTCTAATTTTCTTTTCCCTCCTCTATTTTGTTTGTCTTGCCTATTTAAATTGGGCAGGGCAGGGATTGTCTCTAGCAGTGCCTAGTGCCAATGACGTAGCTACAGTACTGCAATCATGCCACGGCCCATCAGGTTATGGAGGCACAACCACATGAGCAGTGCTCTGGCATTTCACTTGGCACAAGAGGTTACAAAGTCACTTATTCAAATTTGGTCTGGATGGAGGGGCAGTCAGGCCAAATTTGATTGGCGTTGTGACCAGGTGCGGGGGGAAGTGTCACAGTGCCGCCACTCAGGTTTGGCCCGGTTTCCTTTCCATCATGACAAAGAAGGACAGCTGGGCCAAACCTGTGACCCCATGCATCCAAATTTGGCCTGTGCTGTGTCAGTGCAGGATTGGCGATGGGAACAAGCAGAGCCGCTGGATGGCTGGGATCAGGATGAGCTGCCCTAGCCTGGGGTGGGAGCGAAGTACTGTGCCACGGGCATGCTGGTGAGTGGGGAGCAAGGGTCTAGGGGTGAGAGGTGAGTTGTTAATGAGCTATGGGGGTGAGTGGGGAGTGTTGGGGGGCAGGGTGAGGGCTTGGGGTGACCCAGGCAAATGGGGATGTGAGTGACAGTGGGATGAATTGTGGGGGCTATAACGTTGGGGGTAAGTAACATTTCTGATTTTGGAATCTGGAAGGGGGGCCTCTAACTTACTCTTGCCCCAGGGCCCTCTGGGGCCTTGTGCCACTGCCTGGGGCAATAGGCCCCAATCTCAGTCCCAAAAGGTTATGTAAAATAAATGAAACAACAGAAGTGATTCTACGTAACTCATCATCATTAAGAATGTAAAGATTTCCAAGGTTGCAAATAATGCTAGACTTATTTTTTTTCTGGCTCTCCTATGTACTAATGTATTGTCTTAGATTAGTATTCAAGCAAAAAATGTCATTTTGAGATTTGCAGTTTGAGAACCTTATCTGAATTTGACTAAGATTGTTTAACTAGCTTTGTATGTTGCTCCAGATTGTTGGTGGAAATTAATCCCCTCTTGATTCCAAGGTGTCAGATTCTGTCTGTAAGGACTGAATTGCAGAAATCTTAGAAGAACCTTCACTTATTGATCTAGAAGCATATTATTTTTCTGCTGACTATATAACTTCCCTTACAATTGGAGATAATGGAGGATGCAAAAGGGACTGGGATGAGACAATTTCTTCACATTATCAATTCCCTTGGGTATCGCTGGAGATTTTGTAGATTAGCATTTGCATCTCTCTCCTTATCCCTCTGCCTCATGCCAGGAAAAAAAGGTAAAGGAAAGTAGGTGAAGAAGATCACTATGAGAGAAAAAATTGGAAGAACAGAGAGGCACTTTAAACCCCCACAGGGTCAGCAGTGTCACCAGGTGGACTAAGCAAGATAACACTGATCCAAGACTCCAGCAGCCCTGCTAGCAAAGCTTTCTAGCTTGAATTATGCCAGACCAAGTTCAATTTCAAAGAGTAAAAGAATATAAACACAGCAGCAGAGGGAATGCATCTATCAAGTGGTACCTTTGCTCCTGTGAGCTCTGGTCAGTGGGTTTACAGGAAATAGCAGGAATAGTAACCAGAAGCAGTGGCAATAAGCCACCCCAAGTCCTAATTAAAATAAAGCCTAGGGGCCATATTTACAAAGGTATTTATGTGACTAAAGATCTAGATAGGAGCCTAGTGGGAATTTCAAAAGTGCCTAAGCAGGGTAGGCCTCTAAATCCCAACTACTCAAAAACATACACCAGCCCTTCCAATGAGCAGGTTGCAGCATTTGCCACAACACACACACCCCTCTCTCTCTGTCTCTGTCTCTGTCTCTCTCTCACACAGAATGGCTCTGCTTTTGGCCCATTACTAGCAGTGACAGAAAGCTTCTAACAGTACATGCTGCTTTAGTGGCCCATTTGAAATCATGGCCACATAATAAACACGATACTAATTGCCCGCCTTATTGTCAGTCTCAGCAGTGATCCCAAAGATTGACTGGGAACAGGGTGTGAATTATCCTTAAAACCTTTAAAGTTCTGCTGCCAGTGCATATCTTGTATCAGAGCAGCCGCCTTGGTGCTAAACGTTTCATGAGCAATGCATTTGGCCAAGTACATTTACAAAAGAAATTTAAACTGCAGCTGTAGTCCACTGACTGAACTCTTACAAACTGGGAGGAACATTTCATCCAACACCACACAACTTCATTTAGGAGCTGATCCTTATTCTGTGTTGGTGCACACCCACCCACCTCCCATTCATTTCAATAGGAAGTCTCCGGAGTGCGGGTCCTCTCCTCCTATTTTTTATTTCCCTGTACCCCTCCAAACCTCAAATAGGAAGGAAAATAACATTAAGACTAATATCTACCTTTTATATAGTGTGTTATCAGTAACTGAAGGAAGAATACAAATATCTATAGTATCAATGATACCTGTGCACAGCCACCCTACACACACACACACACACACACACACACACACACACAGCTTTTAAGGCAGTTATGCAAATGACTGGGAATGAGTTACCAATTGGGTTAGTGCAGAGAAAGGATGGAATCCATCTCCCTATCCTAACTGTGTTGGGTCTCCAGGGCTAGCAGAAGTAAACAAAACTGACAAGCCTGTTTTTTGTCACTAAGATCAACAAATGTTGGTTCTCAATATTTATTATTATATAAGCACCTGGGGACCACAATCAAAGTCAAGCCCTTGTGCTAGGTACTAGTCAAACAAATACTAAGACATAGTCCCTACCATAAAGACTTTATAATATAATGACTCTGAATACACACAGACTATGTAAGAAGGTGCCATCTTTTATAGTCACTTTCCTGAGTAGAATGGATTTCCTGCTGGCTCAGATGCTGTAGAAATACCATTAATTTTCCATGTATACAGTTAGAAAATAACTCATCATTTTAAAGGAGGAGAATCAGTGGGCAAATTCTTCTCCCAATTGCACTGGTCTGAAGCCATAGTACAGAAGAACCTCAGAGTTGACTTGCATCCGAAGAAGTGGGTATTCACCCACGAAAGCTCATGCTGCAAAACGTCTGTTAGTCTATAAGGTGCCACAGGACTCTTTGCTGCTTCTACAGAACCAGACTAACACGGCTACCCCTCTGATACTCAGAGTTATGAACACCTTGGGAATGGAGGTTGTTTGTAACTCCGAAATGTTCGTAACACTGAACAAAACCTTATGGTTGTTCTTTCAAAAGTTTACAACTGAACATTGGCTTAATACAGCTTTGAAACTTTACTATGCAGAAGGAAAATGCTGCTTTTAACCATCTTAATTTAAATGAAACAAGCACAGAAACAGTTTTCTTACCTTGTCAAATCTTTTTTTTTAAAACCTTTCCCTTCAGTAGTTTACATTTAACACAGTACTGTGCTAAATTTGCTTTTCTTTCTCTCTGCTGCTGCCTGATTATGTAGTTCTGGTTCCTAATGAGGAGTGTGGTTGACCAGTTCCTAACTCTGCTGTTCATAACTCTGAAATTTACTATAACTCTCTCTAAGGCTAGATAAACACTGGTGAAACTAAAAGCAATGTTTGGCCAGTTACTTCCTGCACCAAAAGTAACTTTAGTCAAATGTTCAAGTGAAAAATTATTGATCACCAAGTTGTTAAGGAGTCCGTCAGCCAATGTGACTCCTGGAAAGGCTGCAGGATTCTCTGCATTCAATGGATAACAAAACATTCTTCAAAGCATGTAGTAATATAGTGAAAACCTCTGCAGCTAATCAGAAACTAACCACAAAAATGTTGATCATCCTGGCTGGCTGAGAATACACTCTGCTCTAGTGTGTCTATCTCCTTTAATGCATAGATTAAAATTAAAATGACACATTCTCTGGCACAAATAACTTCTTGTTTGCAATTCCTCTTTTTTAATATAGTTCTCAGTATTTACTTTGCATAAACATCTGTCATAACT
Source organism: Mauremys mutica (assembly GCF_020497125.1). Lineage (NCBI taxonomy): Eukaryota > Metazoa > Chordata > Testudines > Geoemydidae > Mauremys > Mauremys mutica. Next base: position 68,900,955 of record NC_059073.1, on the reverse strand, counting down.
CATAAAGGCTGAGGTCCTTGGTCTGCAAAGACATTTATTGCCTTATGATAATGATGAGGCCTTAAACAACCTAAACAAAACATCACAGCTTTAAAAAACAGGCAAGAAAATTGGAGCAAAAAACCCCTCTTTTGGACTTTACCAAAATCAACCCAAAACCACTAATGAAATGTAGATTTCTACAGCTCACATACATATTAGTCAGCCCAAACAAGATAAATGATTTAAAGGTGAATAGAGACTTCTTAAAACATTTTTTGCTAGTATTTGCTAAAACTGTTATCTCTCTCTGGTGATACAAGGACCATGGCACTCACTGTCACAGAGAGGAAGGTGGCATGAATGTCGAGATTTAAATTTGATAGGAATGAAAGAAGCTGTTTTACTTGTATTCCACCTAGCAGTTATTTAGCAGGAGTAAACACAGTACAGGGGTAAACATTTCTCAGCTAGTGATATCTTCATGTGTTTTTTGGCTTGTTTGAAAACTATGCTGACCTGTGTGAGCAATGAAGAGTAAAGTCCTGCCAAAGAGCAAGATGTTCCATAGTGAGGACAGGAGAAAACGCGCACAGCAGCTGGATGGGACCAGGAAACCCAAAAGGAAGGTAACATTGTTTATACTGAATTCTCTCCTCTGCCATTCGAGCTACTGGAAACCTTCCTGCATATATGAAAATAAGTGAGGCTGTTCAGGGGGAGACTGGGCATTAATTGGGAAGAGCTGGTAAGCAGACTCCCTTTGTTGCATGCACCCCTAGTGATTGCTCTCAAATTACATTACAGAACTATGGCCTACTCTACAGGTTACACCTTCTTCAGTACCAGGAGATAGGACTGAGTGTTGTATGGGTAGCAAGTGGCAATGTAGGCTAACAAGCCATAGAGATGAGCAGAGACGGTGCGTCCAGGACAGTATATAGAGCAGTGGTTCTCAAACTTTTTTACTGGTGACCCCTTTCATGTAGCAAGCCTCTGAGTGCGACTCTCCCTTATAAATTAAAAACACTTTTTATATATTTAACACCATTATAAATGCTGAATGGAAAGAGGGGTTGGGGTGGAGGTTGACAGCTTGTGACCCCCCCATGTAATAACCTGGCGACCCCCTGAGAGGTCCCAACCCCCAGTTTGAGAAACCCTGATATAGCGGGTCAAGCACTCCGCACACATGCCCAGAGATTTGCAGAGTTGAACCAGCACCACTGCTAATCTCTTCCCCAGATGTTAGATTGAAGTACAATTTCCATGCTGTCTTCCTGGCAGATTTTACTCCTTCCACAGATTCCCCACACCCTTGGAAGTGGGGAATGTTACCTGGAGTGGTATTATAGTGAGGGGGAATGGAGGGAGGTGCTAAGAGACAAGATTTAAATATAATACATGAGATTAGGGGGATGTGCCGTTCTATAGATCACAGACATAATTCTGCACTGCTTTACACCATGTGTTGTCACTGCCACCTCTGCAACGTGGGTGTAAAATGCTGTGAGAACAGAATGGCATCATTTACACCCACATTGAGCAGGTGTTAATGACTACTCAAGGTACAAAGCAGTGCAGAATTAGTGCTGGGAGAATTGAGCCAAATGTACAAGTGAAATTCGTCGTTTAAAAGTCTGCTCTCTTCTTAGAAGAAATATCAGCTACTATATGGTCAGATTCTGGTGTAAGGTTTCAGAGTGGTAGCCGTGTTAGTCTGTATCAGCAAAAACAACAAGGAGTCTTTGTGGCACCTTAGAGACTAACAAATTTATTTGGGCATAAGTTTTCGTGGGCTAGAACCCACTTCATTGGATTCATGCAGTGGAAAATACAGTAGCAGGTATAAATACACAGCACATGAAAAGATAGGAGTTGCCTTACCAAGTGGGAGGTGAGTCTAACAAGACAATTCAATTAACAGTAGGATACCAAGGGAGGAAAAATCACTTTTGTAGTCATAATGAGATTGGCCCATTTCAAACAGTTGACAAGAAGGTGTGAGTAACGGTTGGGGGAAATTAATATGGGGAAAATTAGGTTTTGTAATGACCCAACCACTTCCAGTTTTTATTCAGACGTAATTTGATGGTGTCTAGTTTGCAAATTAATTCCAGTTCTGCAGTTTCACATTGGAATCTGTTTTTGAAGGTTTTTTGTTGAAGAATTGCCACTTTTAGGTCTGTTATTGAGTGACCAGGGAGACTGAAGTGTTAGTTACACCAGAGAACCAGGAGTTGATCCTTTGACTTTAATAATTACTGTGACATACACCTATGTAACTGTGATTGAGATCTCCTAATGTAAGAGTTGGGGAAGGGGTTTGTATCTACTCAACAAGAAAAACCACCTGACCCAAATTTCTGTGGACTAGGAGGACGAGAATCTTAATGGACTGACATGCATTGCAAATTTCATCTCAGCATGTTTTTAAACAAGGCCATTTATAACTGAAAATACAGCAGACACAAATGGATAGATACCAGAAGATGAGACTACTTTATTATAGAGTCTAAGTTATGGAGGAAAAAGAAACGGAACCTATTTAGAGTTGGCAGGAGATAATAATCTTTTTTGCATGTTGAACTGTTTCAATATGTGGAGCTCTTCCAGGCCACATGTAAGTGTAACCCACATTGCTTTATACTGCAGTATTTTACTTTATTTCTCCGAGGAAGGGGAAGAGAAAAAGTAAGGAGGAGACATGGATCTTAGTTGGATAGTGTGTCTTTGCACACATGCTGCGGAGCAGAGCACAGTAATTCAGTTAGAAAGACCCAGAAACTTCCAGAACAGGATGTGATAGTTATCCAATAGGCTCAGTAGTTGTTCTGAGCCTTTATAGGAAGTTTTCATAGTTGGCAACCCACCTAGCAAGTCACACCCTTAGTCACCCTCTGAGAGTTAAGCCAATCAGAGAGAAAAAGGGCGGTGGGCGGGGGAGGATAGGTTACAAATAGAGGATTGAAAATTAAAAAAAAAAACTTGTGAACTCAGCAGCTGATCCACACAGGACCAAGAGATGTGTCAGCTGTGAGGGCTGGGTCCCAATCCTTGTACCACTCTGAATACAAGTGAGTGCTATTTTAACTATATTTATCAGGGAAGCCCTTCATTAGGATAATATTTAGTCCATCGTGGTGTGTTTTATGGACCTGGGTTGGGAAACATTTGTCATCCTCTGGAAGCTACAGAGCCTGTGGAACTGACATTTAGCTGTCAGCTAACTGCTTTAAACTGGGATTCTGTCTAAGTTAAAGAGCGGGGAAGGAACAGCATGCAGTGAAGTGAGGGTTTGTGAATTCTTGCCTGACTTTGCTGGGCTTACGGGGAGGAGAGGATGCCCTATAGAGTGAGAGCCTTGTGACAATCCAAGGAATGGATCTTTTATATGCTGATCCCAAACCCTGTGCAGGTTACAGAATTCTGTTTCACCAGCAACTGAGAGGACCAGTTAGCTATTAACCCACAGGCTAGAATGCTACTAGTTATGGAGTTCCCCAGATTGCTTGTTTGACAGGGTTCTGGAGTGTTTGAAAAGGACTGACATTTGATGCCATTGGATATTTTTCTAAAAAATATGTTCTAGGAATTATTTTGGGGCAATTCTATGTGACCTGTGTTATACAGGAGCTCAGACTAGATGATCACAATGGTCCATTCTGGCCTTGGAATCTATGAATTTCTCAAGCTTTGAAGAGTTCAGGTGACAACACTACATATTCTGACCACACTGTGAAGACTGAAATATCTCTGAGAGAAGATCACAGGGGAATGTGTTTTGATGCGTCTGCTAAAGAATAGCAAATGTTATAGTGAAACTCTATTTCTGAACATTTGTAACAGAAACAAAAGGGATAGGGAACACCAGTAAATGTTCTGTCTGATAGCTTTTGTTTAAAAGTTACTCTTTGTAGATAGTATGTGGAATACTATGTTTTATACTATCTACAGTGTGTTTTGTGTACCTTAAATGTTTGTTTTTAAGAATGTGCGTGGTATTCTCCTTGAAATTGACTGGGAGCTATTAACTTCTTTTTTCAGGGCTTTCCAGACAATAGCCCTGAGTTTTAACTCTGTGGAACATGTTATAAAGACACCGAACGTTGGCTTGTGCTTCAGCAAAAAGTTAAGCTAAGATTCAGGAAGAAGAGAAGTTTAATACACCTCCCCCTACATAAACACCAGTGCTGTGACACCAGCCCTGCCCTGGTTAGTTGGGGGGCAGGCCAGAAAGGAGCAACTGGCCTCATCATTCCCCAGAGCCTTGGCTGGCCACAGAACTAGCAAGAAAATCACCCTCACTACCAGCTCTCCTCCTACTGGCAGAATGCGAATGCCACTCAGAGACCACCCAGGCTGCAGGAGTAGGTACATGCCACAGCTGCAGGGAGGAACACAGTCTGCTCAGAGCTGGCCTGGGAAACAGGCTGGGTCCATGGCCAGCAAGGGTTTGCACTGCACACAAGAACTGAACAGAACCCAGAGGGAAGGTTGTGCTCTGATCTGGGACTAAGGGACCAGGAGTAGAAGGCAGCGTAGACTGTTTTCTTCTCATGGAGCTAGAGCTTGGAGCATCTTGGATTGATTTCATTATTTTGGGGTTAATTGTGTCGTTTAATGACACTGTGGGTTCTGTCCATTGCAGTCAATGTATTGGACTAGATCTGCATGCAGGAGTGAGCTCCTGCCTTTTCAAAGGTTGTACGAGGCTTTTGGGAACTTGGAGCCTCTTTTTGAAAAGGGGAACCCTCTCACACACCATATTAAAACTTGCTATGAAAACCTGATCAAATAGGATTTCTATGGGCCTGATCCTGCTTCCCTTCCAGTCAAAGCCCTCTTGACTCAATGGGAGCAGGAGCAAACTCTGAATGCAGTGCAGAACAAAGAGCTACTAACAAAGAATGGCTTAGCAATAACTACGGAGCAGTCAAGGGAAAGATTTGCATATTATCATAAATGCCTGAGGGTCCAAGATTCTGCCTTGATCATGATTAATTTAGCACTTTCAATACAAAACACAGAGAAAGCACTATCTCTGCAGAAATAAATAACTGTTAGGCTGAGGCTTCTTTCTCACTTTACTAGATTTCCTCAGAAAATTGGACAACGATTATCAAGAAAGAAAAGACCACGATGATCAACTCATTGAATTATAAAAATGAGCAACTGGGCTAATCCTATTGCCGTGTGCAGTCTGCACATTAGCAAGAGCCTGTGGGACTAGCCTTTCCTCAAATGCGGGGACCCAATGTGAGAGACTAGCTGTCTGATTGCTGTTCCCTCAGTCTCACAAATTTCATAGCTCTGGCTGTACGATCTATGAGGCAGACAATCCACAACTGGAAGCAAAATGTCATACTGTAGTTGCTTATGGAATTTCTGCCAAATATGCATTCTGTGCTGAATGGAAGCTATATTAGTATCTGCCTAAATACAGTTTTGTTGAACCAAATGCCTCCAAGTGACTTAGGTGCAAGTTGTGTGAAATGTGTCCCACTTCATGGAACATTAATTCCAATCATTTCTGTTTGGTTGTAAACACATGCTAGAGATTCACTATTTTGTGTCTGCTCAAAATTTTGTGTTTGCGTCTGACCTGCACATTGCAGGCCACAGAACCTCACCACCCACTCCTGTAAGAGACCCGTAACCTCTGGCTGAGTTACTGAAATCTTCAAATCATGATTTAAAGATTTCAAGTCACAGAGAATTCACCATTTACACTAGTTTAAACCTGCAAGTGACCCGTGCACCATACTGCAGTGGAAGGCAAAAAAACAAAAACAAAAACACAGGGTCTCTGCCAATCTGACCTGGGGGGAAATTCCTTCCCAGCCCCAAATATGGGGCAAACATGTGGGCAAGATCCAGCAGCCCAGAAGAAGCTGGCATTGGCCACTGTCAGAAGACAGGATTCGTGGCTAGATGGACCATTGGTCTGACCCAGTACAGCCGTTTTTATGTTCTTTCCCCTCTCTTCCTTTTTGCTTTCTGCCACTGATTTCACCAAAATGAATGTTGACAACCTTCCTGCTCCCCGACGCTTTCGTTTTTTTCTTTTAGCCAATCCAAATTCTCAGAAGATGAAGATTTAGAAAATAAGAGTAGCAAAATGATGAACTTTAAAAAAGAGAAAATGAAAAAGTGAAGCAAAAATAAAACCCTCTGTGTATCAGCCATTCTATTCCCTTTTTAATAGGGAAAGGGGAAACGACAAGATCCCCCAAACCGAGCTATCAAAACTACAGTTTTTGACAATTTATCAGAAAATTATGGAAGAAATTGAAGCTCTTTGCTAAAGTTCCCCATTTTCAAAAAGGAACCACGTTGCATAAAAAGAGCCAAAGGCTTGAATGCAGAATTTTAACCAGTTCTGTTACCTGGGCTCCTCCTGAAGCAGTGCAGTGTCCATGACACCCTTACACTGGGCTGAGTCTGAGGCTCCTTTTAGCCCAAAGTGATTAGTTCAATTGCTCATGATAATTTGGAAAGAACAATACAAGTAGTGAGTTTAAACCTGACATTAGGCTCAGGGAAGGACTAATGAGCGGAGAGTACACTATTCCCTTGAAAAGGATGTCACAGCAGCTGTGCTCCCTGAAACTCCAGACATCACTGTGCCAGCTTCAGGCATAATCCTTGCTAGAACTCCCACTGGGACAGTGACTTAAGGTCACAATATTGCCCACTATCTGACACTGGGTTTTTTACCATCATCTTTGGTAAAAATAATAATAATAATAACGATGATTTGTTCTTTACTGTATAAACCTTCCATTGCAAGGAATTTAAGAAGAGCTATTCTCAAGAAAACTATAAATTGATTTTTTTTATTTGGGTTGGTTAAGCCATGAACGTAAGCTACTTTATAACACTGTTTTGTTCTTTGTTAGCCAGAGATAATAGCTCCCTCAAGCCTTTGGATAATGGATTCTATTCTTGGCTGTACTGTGCCAGTCCACAGCACCTTGCTATTGCTCTGTACAGTGCACTGATCACAAGATTTGCTTTTAATAAAAATGAAACACCAGAGCTCAGTAACCAACTAAACTGATGTGCAAAGAACCTGTAGATCTCGAGACGTTAAGGCCATAAGGGATCGTCATGATCATCTCGTCTGACCTGCACATTGCAGGCCACAGAACCTCACCACCCACTCCTGTAAGAGACCCGTAACCTCTGGCTGAGTTACTGAAATCTTCAAATCATGATTTAAAGATTTCAAGTCACAGAGAATTCACCATTTACACTAGTTTAAACCTGCAAGTGACCCGTGCACCATACTGCAGTGGAAGGCAAAAAAACAAAAACAAAAACACAGGGTCTCTGCCAATCTGACCTGGGGGGAAATTCCTTCCCAGCCCCAAATATGGGGCAAACATGTGGGCAAGATCCAGCAGCCCAGACACCTGGGAAATAATTCTCTGTAGTAACTCGGATATCATCTTCTCCATAAACTTCTCAAGCTCAGTCTTGAAGCCAGTTATGTTTTTTTCTCCCACTGCTCCCTTTGGGAAGCTGTTCCAGAACTTCACTCCTCTGATGGTTAGAAACCTTCATCTAATTTCAAGCCTAAATGTATTGATGGCCAATTTATATCCATTTGTTCTTGTGTCCACATTGGTGCTTAGCTTAAATAACTCCTCTGCCTCCCTGGTACTTATCCTTCTGATGAATTTATAGAGAGCAATCATATCTCCCCTCAGCCTTCATTGGGTTAGGCTAAACAAGCCAAGCTCTTTGAGTCTCCTCTCTTAGGGTAGGTTTTCCATTCCTCTTATCAGCCTATTAGCCCTTCTCTGCACCTGTTCCAGTTTGAATTATTTTTTCTTAAACATGGGAGAACTATGTAACTTCTTACCACACAGTCCCTTGCGTCTCTGGTGAAGTAGTATTGCTTACATGTAATTTATGTCTGTGATTATGCACTTTGTGACAGTAGTGCGGCTGCCTGGTTTGTTTGTCACTTTCAGGGTGCACTTAGCGTTTCTGTTATAAAAATGAAGTGCAGTCATTGTTCTTTTGTGGGGTTTTGGCTTGATCCTCCATTTCTGGAAATATTCCTCCATGGTGTTTGAGTCCTCGTTCAAGGTAAACTTTATGTCGCTCAAGGTGGTTGCTTGTGTTGCCAGGGCAACGTGATCTGCATATGCAATTTGTGCAACTTTGTTGGTGGCATGTCACTCATGTAGACATTGAAGACCATTGGTGCGAGTACTGAGCCTTGTGGCAGTCCATTGCTGAGGAACAGGAGTGAACTGACTTTGTTCCACAAGTGGACATGTAGCTGCCTATTGTTCAGCATCGTTGTTGTGTATTTGGTTGTCCTGGGTTTTGTTACTATGGCAACTGAGTTAGACTATTAAGGGATAGCTCAGCCGGTTTCAACCGGCTGAGTGAGCTCTCTGTTTCTGTAAATAAAATGGAGGTTTTGGTTAGCTGTCTGCTCTCTGGCCTCAAGTGATTGCTTCCTACACCGGCTGCCCCTAGGACTTAACAATCGTCCATAGCAGGTGTAGTGTCTTGAGGCAGGGGAGGATCCTTGCGAGCTTCAGCATCAGGCCTTTAATCCCTAATCCCCATTGTCCCTAATCCACCGAGACATTCTGCACATGAGTCCTTCCCAACCTGCTTGGTGAGTGGGTCAGCCACTTCCCTCCCAATCCTTCCTTCAGTTCCCACTGAGACTTCTGCATGGATCAGAGGTCTGAACAGGGAAAGGAATAGAGACTAGGTGGGCCAGTGGGAAGATTTGCAGAGTACAGCCCTCTAGAGGGGACATTGAGTCTCACAGAGGATAAGCACCAAAGATAATGTAGCCCTACTCTGTATTATTTTTTCCACAAAGCATCCAGCCCCATTCTCCCTAGGTCTCAATAGCTACACTGACCAGGCAAGTCCTGATAACATGGCTGCACAGGAGCCATACTGCCAAGAAGGCACAGGTCTCCATGTGGTTGGCCCTGGTCTCTTATGGATCTTCCAAATCCTTATCTACAACATTTGGAAGCATGCTCCACAGTTTATCCTGGTGAGGAGTGAACCCCACTCTCTCAAAAGGAATGAGGAGTCTGGTAGCACCTGAAAGACTAACAGATTTATTTGGGCTTAAGCTTTCATGGGTAAAAAACCTCACTTCTTCAGATGCATGGAGTGAAAATTACAGATACAGGCATAAATATATATTAGCACATGAAGAGAAGGGAGTTACCTTACAAGTGGAGAACCAATGTTGAAGGCCAATTTAGTCAGGGTGGATGTAGTCCAGTCCCAATAATTGATGAGGAGGTGTCAATACCAAAAGAGGGAAAATTGCTTTTGTAGTGAGCCAGCCACACCCAGTCCATATTAAGCCCAAATTGATGGTGTTAAGTTTGCAAATGAATTGTAGCTCAGCCGTTTCTCTTTGAAGTCTATTTTTGAAGTTTTTTTGTTGAAGTATGGCTACTTTTAAATCTGTTATTGAGTGTCCAAGGAGATTGAAGTGTTCTCCTACTGGCTTTTGTATGTTACCATTCCTGATGTCTGATTTGTGTCCATTTATCCTTTTACATAGAGACTGTCTGGTTTGGCTAATGTACATGGCAGAGGGGCATTCCTGGCACATGATGGCATATATTACATTAGTAGACGTGCAAGTTAATGGTGTGGTAGTATGGCTGGGTCCTATGAAGGTGTCGCTAGAGTAGATATGGGGACAGAGAAGGCAGTGGGGTTTGTTACAGGGATTGGTTCCTGGGTTAATGTTTCTGTGGTGTGGTGTATAGTTGCTGTTGAGTATTTGCTTCAGGTTAGGGGGCGGGCTGTCTGTCTCTCGAAAGGCATGATAGAGGAGGAAATCTGTGAGCTAATCCTCATGGAGATTTCCTTCCTCAAGCCCCATTCTCTGAAAAGGATAATCTGGACAACATGGTAATTTAAGGTCATTATTTAATACATAAAAGCCAGTTAATCAACCAGTTTTATAATGATTGGTAGGTCCACCTCCTGGAAAAATAGAGAACTACCAGGGTGCCCAAAAATGAGGAACTGTAAAAAGGGGGCACCAGACAGAAAAGAACATGGGGGTGGAGAAAGTTGCATAAGCCCAGATCTTTCCTGCTGCTCAATGATATATATGCTCAGGACTGTGAGTAAAGTTGTGGGTGGCTCCTTAAAAATCACCAGCCTTTCATCCCTTCTCCCATACTAGCCCCACTTCAAGATGGCCACAGGTTGTTACAGACTCAGAGGCTCAAGCAGCGTGGGGGGACAAACCCTAAAACCCTAAAACCCTAAAACAAGAGGGTGAAAATGAAGAACAGCTGGAAAGCAAAAATAAAAACGTAGAAAATGGAGGACGATAAGGACAGGAGAGAGAGAAAGCCGACAGGAAGATGGTGGCAAATGTTATACAGCAGGAAGCTCCATTTGAAAAAGGCTGGGAATCACTGGAGTAGGGAGAAATAGGTTTATTACCATATCCAGATGAGTTTACAACACAGGTGGAACATTTTGTCCCATTAGTTTGTATGGTAAGTCAGAACACAGTACAGAAAATGAAACTCTGAATTTTTCGTATGTTATACGGGACAAAACTCCCATATCTGAGGACTTGGTGGGTAGAATTAATTTTTATTGTTCAATGGATACTACTAAAGTTTGTATAGATGTAAAGGTGTTTTAAGCCTATTGAGTTTTCTCTATATTTTGCTACGGTCCATCTGATACACAGTTCATTTAAGAAAACACAGGCTCAGTGAACATTACTTACATTACGATAAAAAAAATATCAGTGCACAGCCTTTATTTTAAATCTGGCCCACAGTCTTATGGGTATGCCTACACAGCCCACATCAGCAAGACTCCCAGCCCAGGTCTACAGACTAGGGTTTGCGGTGCTTGCACGACCACACTAAAAATAGCTGTGTAGACATTGCCACTTGGTCTGGAGCTCAGCCTCTGGAACCTAGGGAAGGGGGTCGGCTTCGGAGCCTATGCTCCAGCCTGAGCTACAACTTCAAAGTGCCGTCTACACATTTATTTTTAGCATGGTAGCGCAAGCCAGAGTCTTCAACCCCAGCTGGGAGGCTCGCTGATGTGTGCTGTGTAGACGTACTCTACAGGGCTGTACCATCATTACAGGTCTATAATATGCTTCCATCCTCCGCTGTCAGTAACATCAAACATGGTTTGAGGCACTACCATATTGTAACACAACACCTGGTCGGACTTGATAACTGCTGCAGTGCAGTCAGTCTCTAACAATGCTTTTAATGCTCCATAAACAGAACTAGATGGTCCGTAAAGTATGGCAAAAAAGGCAGTTGCAGAAGATCAAATCTTCTCTCAGTGTTGACCTCCTTATACAATGCAATTGAACATTACATCGTATCTATTGTGTAAACATCCCAGCACTATCTGAAAACAAACCCCGGATGGATTTGGCAGTTCACTGTACCTTTCTTTCTGTTTAATAGGCACTTTACCCATTGCTCTCAATGCTCACTGGGAATGGATTATGTAATAAAAGTTAGGCTGGTAAAGGGACACCTCTCTGCTCAGCTGCTGCCAAATAACAAGCCATTCAGTGGCTTGAGTGAGTGAGCAGCAAATAAAAATTCATTTTTCGAAGAACAGCTGTCAAAAGAGAGAAAACATGACCCAACAGTCACCTTGGCCGTTTGCCTTCAATATCCTGCAAGAGCCCCCATGCACCCTTCCTCCCTTGTGCAACTTCTTTAATTTCAACATAATTACTCTAGGGATGACTTTCATCCTCCCTGCACTCTAAGTGATTACATTACTATTTTCTAAACACACTGTCGTAAAATTAATGGAATGGATACATCCAGAGCGCTTTTAGTTTTCGCCTGTGCAGCATCATTTTTATTGAGTTGTGCACTTTCAAGATGTAAGCGTTACATGGTTTTCCCAAGTAACTAAAGCATTGTGTGTATGTCACTGGCTATTCACTATTTGGCTTGCTATTGCTATATCACGTTGTAGTGGGGCAGCTGCCCCACTCCCTGAGAATTTAGGCTGCAGCAGACCAGTGAGCCTGTGCAGATGAACAGCCAATAAGAAAAGCACTTATTGGGAGCCAATCAAAGCCCAGATTGGAGACAGCCAATCAGGGCCAGGCTCAGCCCTATAAAAAGGTTGCTCAGGGAGAGGAGAGTCAGTCTGTCCCAGGCCTTTGAGGGGGAAGGTCTGTCTCCAGAGCAGGGAGACTAGCACTCGGGACAGCGAGCTGGAGAGCGATGCGGGCTCAGATGCCAACCAAGGGTGAGACAATGGGTGGGACACCACCAGGAGAGGGTGCTCCACTGGACTGAGCTAATTCCCAGAGTCACCGGCGGGAGGCTCTGAGGTGGTGAGTCCCAACCTTGTTACACACATCATTAACTCCTTGGCACGGAGGAGGGGGATATAGGGCTGAGAGGAAATTGGTTTCAATTCACCTTCTCTTTGTTTGTACCTCATTTTTTCTTCTCTTTGTAGAGCAACTGAAAAGGCTGTTATCAGCTATCATTACACCAGACACCTATCCCCTTGGCAACGGCTATCAGCCTGTACCAAGTTATAGCTGTGTGAAAGTTCCTCTAGACCTGTTAACATGTAAAGCCATCAAATTATTACCATCTGCAGGCCAACCTTTTCATGAAATGCCAGCGAAAAGGCCTGGGTTTTGTATGTAACCCTCCTAGTTGAGACCAGTACTACTACTACTAAGTTAAAAAATCCATTAAATAGGAAGAGAGAAAATATCTCTCCAAAATTTGAATTATACATAGGGTCTAGGTCTGCTGTCATTGAAGCCACGGTCAAAATTCACACTGATGTTCATGGGAGCAGATTCATGGAATCAGTAATCAGTAGGTCTGTACTGTCAGAATGAGTTTAATAACAATATGATAGTACTTTTTTTCTTCTACGGTATGTTTTCCCTTTGTTTTCTGGTCTCATACTGAATTCTGTGGATTACAAGTATGTACGAATGACTGTACATCTTTTAGACTAATGTAGGCAGAGTCTCAGAGTTCTGTCTTTCATATAGTGGATTGTTTACACGTGAGCAATAAGTTCATGGTTAGAATATTTTTAATATAGATGCTATTATAGAGAAGCTTTATGAGGTTATCTGCAAGAAAACCCCCACATCTGTATTTTGAGCAAAGTTTTAATTTAATTTATACTTATGTAAATACAGAGTGAAGTCAATGAAGTTATTCTGGATTTACAGTACCATAACAGAGAGGAAAATGTATCCCATATTATTACAGTAAGTGATGATGAGCATGATATAAATACATGTGTTAGAACTAGGGCTGTAAATTAATCGCAGTTAACTCACACGATTAACTAAAAAAAATTAATAACAAAAAAATTAATCACGATTAATTGCACTGTTAAACAATAGAATACCAATTGAAATATATTAAATATTTTTGGATATTTTTCTACATTTTCAAATATATTGATTTCTATTACAGTGCAGAATACAAAGGCTCACTTTATAATATTTGTATTACAAATATTTGCACTGTAAAAATGATAAAAGAAATATTTTTCAATTCACCTTATTGTAGTACAATCTTTTTATGAAAATGCAACTTACAAATGTAGATTTTTTTTGTTACATAACTGCACTCAAAAACAAAACAATGTAAAACTTTAGAGCCTACAAGTCCACTCAGTCCTACTTCTCGTTCAGCCAATCGCTAAGACAAACAAGTTTGTTTACATTTACAGGTGATGCTGCTGCCTGCTTCTTATTTACACTGTCACCTGAAAGTGAGAACAGGTATTTGCTTGGCACTTTTGTAGCTGGCATTGCAAGGTATTTATGTGCCAGATATGCTAAACATTCATATGCCTCCCCCCCCCACCATGCTTCAGCCACCATTCCAGAGGACACGCTTCCATGCTGATGATGCTCATTAAAAAATAATGCATTAATTAAATTTGTGACTGAACTCCTTGGGGGAGAACTATATGTCTTCGGCTTTGTTTTACCCACATTCTGCCATACATTTCACGTTATATTAGTCTCAGATGATGACATAAGAACAGCCATACTGGGTCAGACCAAAGGTCTATGACAGTGGCCAATGCCAGGTGCCCCAGAGGGAGTGAACCCAACAGGTAATGATCAAGTGATCTCTCTCCTGCCATCCATCTCCACCCTCTGACAAACAGAGGCTAGGGACACCCTTCCTTACCCATCCTGTCTAATATCCATTAACGGACTTAACCTCCATGAATTTATCCAGTTCTCTTTTAAATGCTGTTATAGTCCTAGCCTTCACAACCTCCTCAGGCAAGGAGTTCCACAAGTTGACTGTGCGCTGTGTGAAGAACTTCCTTTTATTTGTTTTAAACCTGTGCCCATTAATTTCATTTGATGGCCCCTAGTTCTTGTATTATGGGAACAAGTAAATAACTTTTCCTTATTTACTTTCGCTACATCACTCGTGATTTTATATACCTCTATCATATCCCCCCTTAGTCTCCTCTTTTCCAAGCTGAAAAGTCCTAGCCTCTTTAATGTCTCCTCAGATGGGACCCATTCCAAACCCCTAATCATTTTCATTGCCCTTTTCTGAACCTTTTCTAATGCCAGTATATCTTTTCTGAGATGAGGAGACCATATCTGTACACAGTAGTCAAGATGTGGACGTACTATGGATTTATATTAGGGCAATAAGATACTCTCCATCTTATTTTCTATCCCCTTTTTAATGATTCCTAACATCCTGTTTGCTTTTTTGACCTCCACTGTACACTGCATGGACATCTTCAGAGAACTATCCACGATGACTCCAAGATCTTTTCCTGATTAATTGTAGCTAAATTAGCCCCCATCATATTGTATGCATAGTTGGGGTTATTTCTTCCAATGTGCATTACTTTACATTTATCCACATTAAATTTCATTTGCCATTTTGTTGCCCAATCACTTAGTTTTGTGAGATCTTTTTTAAATTCTTCACAGTCTGCTTTGGTCTTAACTATCTTAAGCAGTTTAGTATCATCTGCAAACTTTGCCACCTCACTTTTCCCCTTTCTCCAGATCATATATGAATAAGTTCAATAGGATTGGTCCTAGGACTGACCCTTGGGGGACACCACTTGTTGCCCCTCTCCATTCTGAGAATTTACCATTAATTCCTACCCATTGTTCCCTGTCTTTTAACCAGTTCTCAATCCATGAAAGGACCTTCCCTCTTATCCCATGATAACTTAATTTATGTAAAAGCCTTTGGTGTGGGACCTTATCAAAGGCTTTCTGGAAATCTAAGTACACTGTGTCCGCTGGGTCCCCCTTGTCCACATGTTTGTTGGCCCCTTCAGAGAACTCTAATAGATTAGTAAGACACGATTTCCCTTTACAGAAACCATGTTGACTTTTGCCCAGCAATTTATGTTCTTCTATGTGTCTGACAATGTTATTCTTTACGATTGTTTCAACTAATTTGCCCAGTACTGACGTTAGACTTACCGGTCTATAATTGCTGGGATCACCTCTAAAGGCCTTTTTAAATATTGGCGTTACATTAGCTATCTTCCAGTCGTTGGGTACAGAAGCCGATTTAAAGGACAGGTTACAAACCATAGTTAATAGTTCTGCAACTTCACATTTGAGTTCTTTCAGAACTCTTGGGGGAATGCCATCTGGTCCCGGTGACTTGTTAATGTTAAGTTTATCAATTAATTCCAAAATCTTCTCTAGTGACACTTCAATCTGTGACAATTCCTCCGATTTGTCACCTACAAAAGCTGGCTCAGGTTTGGGAATCTCCCTAACATCCTCAGCCATGAAGACTGAAGCAAAGAATCCATTTAGTTTCTCCGCAATGACTTTATCGTCTTTAAGCGCTCCCTTTGTATCTTGATCGTTCAGGGGCCCCACTGGTTGTTTAGCAGGCTTCATGCTTCTGAAATACTTAAAAAACATTTTTTTTAATTACCTTTTGAGTTTTTGGCTAGCAGTTCTTCAAACTCCTCTTTGACTTTTCTTATTACATTTTTACACTTAATTTGGCAGTATTTATGTTCCTTTCTACTTACCTTACTAGGATTTGACTTCCACTTTTTAAAAGATACCTTTTTATCTTTCACTGCTTCTTTTACATGGTTGTTAAGCCACAGTGGCTCTTTTTTAGTTCTTTTACTGTGTTTCTTAATTTGGGGTATACATTTAAGTTGGCCCTCTAGTATGGTGTCTTTAAAAAGAGTCTATGCAGCTTCCAGGGATTTCACTTTAGTCACTGTACCTTTTAATTTTTGTTTAACTAACGCCCTTATTTTTTTCATACTTCCCCTTCTGAAATTAAATGCCACAGTGTTGGGCTGTTGAGGTGTTCTTCCCACCACAGAGATGTTAAATGTTATTACATTATGGTCACTATTTCCAAGCAGTCCTGTTATAGTTACCACTCAGGACTAAATTGAGAGTTGCCTCTCCCCTTGTGGGTTCCTGTACCAGTTGCTCCAAGAAGCAGTCATTTAAAGTATCGAGAAATTTTGTCTCTGCATTTCGTCCTGAGGTGACATGTTCCCAGACATGTTTGTTTTAAGAACGCTTTCACAGAAGGTTTGACAAAATGCAAAGATGATACCAATGTGAAATTTCTAAAAATAGCTATAGAACTTGACCCAAGGTTTAAGAATGAGAGGTGCCTTCCAAAATCTGAGATGGACAAGGTGTGGAGCATGCTTTCAGAAGTCATAAAAGAGCAACACTCAGATGCAGAAACTACAGAACTGAACCACCAAAAAAGAAAATCAACCTTCTGCTGGTGGCATCTGACTCAGATGATGGAAATGAACATGCATTGATCCGCTCTGCTTTGGATCGTTATTAAGCAGAACCCATCATCGGCATGGATGCATGTCCTATGGAATGGTGGTTGAAGATGGAGGGACATATGAATCTTTAGCATGTAAATATCTTGCGACGCTGGCTACAACAGTGTCATGCAAATGCCTGTTCTCACTTTCAGGTGACATTGTAAACAAGAAGTGGGCAGCATTATCTCCTGCAAATTGTAACCAATTTGTTTGTCTGAGCAATTGGCTGAAGTAGGACTGAGTGGACTTGTAGGCTCTAAAGTTTTACATTGTTTTATTTTTCAGTTCAGTTATTTTTTTGTACATAAATCTACATTTGTAAGTTCAACTTTCATGATAAAGAGATTGCACTACAGTACTTGTATGAGGTGAATTGAAAAATACTATTTCTCTTTTTTTACAGTGCAAATATTTGCAATAAAAATAAATATAAAGTGAGCACTATACACTTTATATAGTGTATAAGGCCTTGTCTTCAGAGACAAGGTCCGCTCCCACACTGCTGTCCTGGGCAACACAGTATGGGGAGGAGGTGAGCAGCCCTCAGTGGTGAAAGAACAGGTTAAGGACTATTTAGAAAAGCTGGACATGCACAAGTCCATGGGGCCAGATCTAATCCATCTGAGGGTGCTGAGGGAATTAGCTGATGTGATGTCAAAGATAATGGCCAAGGGCTCTGCAAACTAGTGGTGACTGGGGGAGGCCCTGGATGATTGGAAAAGGGCAAATATAGTGTCCCATCTTTTAAAAAGGGAAGAAGAAGAATCTGGAGAACTATACCCCAGTCCCTGGAAAAATTATGGAGCAGGTCCTCAAGGAAACCATTTTGAAGCACTTGGAGGAGAGGAAGGTGATCAGGAATAGTCAACATGGATTCATCATGCCTGACCAACCTGATTGCCTTCTATAATGAAATAACTGGCTCTGTGAATATGGGGAAAGCAGTGGACGTGATATACCTTGACTTTATCAAAGCTTTTGTTAGTCTCCCACAGAATTCTTGCCAGCAAGTTAAAGTATGGATTGGATGAATGGACTATAAGGTGGATAGAAAGCTGGCTAGATTGTTAGTCTCAATGGGTAGTGATCAGCAGCTCGATGTCTAGTTGGCAGCTGGTATCAAGCAGAGTGCCCCAGGGTTCGGTCCTTGGGCTGGTTTTGTTCAACATCTTTATTAATGATCTGGATGATGGGATGAATTGCACCCACAGCAAGTTCACAGATGACACTAAGCTGGGGGAAGAGGTAGATACACTGGAAGGTAGGGATAGGTCCAGAGTGACCTAGATAAATTGGAGGATTGGACCAAAAGAAATCTGATGAGGTTCAACAAGGACAAGTGCAGAGTCCTGCGCTTAGGATGGAAGAATCGCATGCACTGCTATAGGCTGGGGACTGACTGGCTAAGTGGCAGTTCTGCAGATAAGGACCTAGGGTTTTCAGTGGATGAGAAGCTGAATATGAGTCAGCAGTGTGCCCTTCTTCCCAAGAAGGTTAACAGCATATTGGGCTGCATTAGTAGGAGCATTGCCAGCAGATCAAGGGAAGTGATTATTCCCCTCTATTTGGCACTGGTGAGGCCACATCTGGAGTATTGCGTCCAGTTGTGGGACACCCCACCCCCTACAGAAAGGATGTAGACAAATTGGAGAGAGTCCAGCGGAGGGCAACAACAGTGATCAGGGGGCTGGGGCACATGACTTACGAGGAGAGGCTGAGGGAACTGGGCTTATTTAGTCTACAGAAGAGAAGAGGTGAGGGAGGATTTGATAGCAGACTTCAACTACATGAAGGAGGTTCCAAAGAAGATAGAGCTCAGCTATTCTCAGTGTGGCAGATGACAGAACAAGGAGCAATGGTCTCAAATTGCAATGTGGGAGGTCTAGGTTGGATATTAGGAAACACTATTTCACTGGGAGTGTGGTGAAGCACTGGAATGGATTACCTAGGCAGGTGGTGGAATCTCCATCCTTAGAGGTTTTTAAAGCTCAGCTTGACAAAGCCCTGGCTGGGATGATTTAGTTGGTGTTGGTCCTGCTTTGAGCAGGGGGTTGGACTAGATGACCTCATGAGACCTCTTCCAACCCTTATCTTCTATGATTCTATTCTATTCTGTGTTGTAACTGAAATTAATATTTTTGAAAATGTAGAAAACATCCACAAATTTTTAAATAAATGGTATTCCATTATTGTTTAACAGCACAATTAATCGCACTGACAGCCCAAAAAACTGTTAAAGAACATTATGGTTGCAAAGTCAAGCTCTCTGAAGTTAGGAAATCCCAGAATTAATTCCCTTTGTTTATATGCACTACAATATCATTTTTAGTTACATGATAACATACCATTTTTTCCACAGGAACTCTGATATATTGAGTTGTCTGTAGAACACTTTAAGTGACCTACAGACAGTCTCATTCACTACACAACCTTCTTCATTCATCCCCAGAGCTTGGTCCATTCTGTATTCTGGAATGAGGAATCATGTAGGGAAGATGGGATAGTGGAAGAAGACCAGATTGCGGCCAACAATAGAGAGAAACAATCTGCAAAATGAGATGAAAGAGGCCTTGAAAAGAGAGAGCTCTGGGAGAATTTTTGTGCAAATGAGCTGTGAGTCTTTGCATCCAGTAGTAAAGTCAGTAGCTTAATCTTTGAAAACACAGTGCCTTGAATCCTTGAAAACACAGTGCCTTGTGACAAAGCTCTAACATTTTATCAAATTAAATACATTTGTTTTTCTTTTTACATCCAAAACTTTCGAATATATTCCCAAATGCCTTACATGCTTTGGGGTTTGTCAGGGAACTATGTGTTTTCTCAAAGGCCAGACAAATATAAACTATCATAAGAGATGCATGTGAGAAAGCACTATCCCAGACTGCCAGACCTTTAGGACCGGAGGCTACTCAAGGGATTTTGGAGTGCAGCCAGAAAGCTTTAAACAGACTCCATATCCTAACTTAACTCTACACAATTGCCATTTGACTTTATTAAGTTTTCCAAAGCGCACCATTTATGAAGAATTGGATATTTTTTAACAAATTCTTTCTGATGGCCCAACTTGGAGATATACAAACTGTGTTCAAATAAGCCCAGAGTATGGTCATAAAGACATTTCGGGCCAAATTCTTCTAAATAGTCATGCTAAATAGTTTCATTACTTCTCAAACAGTCCAATCAAAATTAAAGTACCACTAAATATGTGGTAGAGTCACACAGTCTGGTCTTTACTGCATTCCTCTTCGGAGGCTATTTTTGTCACGGTACTTCTGAGTGGAAATGGAAGCCAGGTTGATGGAGCCCAGCTCAGTGAGGTGCAGAAGAGATCTTTCTCTAAGCTCTTTGTTAGGTGTTTGCACAATATGGAATACATAGAGTTGAACTGACTTCACTCAGAATTTCAACCTTCATATCTGTCTTGGTAAAATGTTGACCCTTCTTTAAGTGCTAGGATAATATCAAGGATAGAATAATTGTTTCAAAAAGTTACAGCAGTCCTAGACCTTTGACTTGTTACCCGGCAACAACACATAAAGAGATATCAGACAGTTGTCACCACCAAGAACCTGATGATCTTCTAATTATCCCCTGGTGCAGATGTCAGCAAGCTATTAACACAAGATTTATGAAGACTGGTGAAAGCAGCAATAAATGCAAGGTCAAAAATGGATACTTCAAACAGATTTTTCCAAATGCATGTAGAAGTCACTTTAATTTGTCAGTCCTGTCTCTCATTCTGAATATATGTGGAAATGAATAACTTTTAATGATCCTCAGCAAAAATTAATTTCACTAGGTGATAATGGAATGTGCTCACTCTTGGTCTACTTATCTTGTCTTCAAGATATAGAACAGAGGGAAAAATCAGACCTGGATACATGATGAAGAAAGAAAGCATGTTTTCTGTTTTTACAAATTTTAATGAAAACATATTTGATTCATTGTAACACATTCTGCTTTTGAATGGTAATGAATAACTTCCTGATAATACTTCCATGCTGGAAAATGTTCCAGGTGTGACTACCACTATCTGTCCTGGGTCAAATTCAGAGGTGATGTTTAAAATGCAGTAGCAGTAAGTTAGACCTTTGTACGCTCAAATTCCCTGAAACCTAATTACATCTACTCTACCAAAGCATAGAAAAGAGCAAGTTCATGTAACTTTCATATCAGGGAGCTGGAAGATGTAAATAAAAATAAAGTGGGCACTGTCTGAACATCCATCTTCATATACCTCCTTTTATCCTCCAGGGTGCCTTCAGGTTTCTGGCACACTGTATCATCACCGTCTTCTTAATTATTTAGTATGGTGGTATGATAAATATTATGATAGATGTAGACTTCCCAACACAAGGGGTCAAATTGTGCTAAGCACTGTACAAACATTCAGTAGGAGACTATTCCTGCTCTAAAGAGTAGGAGGAAAAAATAGAGGCACAGAGACTTGCCCAAAGTCACCCAGCAGCTCAGTAGCAAAGCCAGGAATACAACCTGAGTCCCTGTCCAGGGCCCTATTCCCTGGACCACACAGCCTCTCGTCTTTGTATCCTAAAATGCTGTGAACACTTTGGGCTTGTCTACACTTAAAACGTTACAGCAACAGAGCTGTGTCACTGTGGCTGTACCCCAGTAGGGCTTCAGTGTAGACCCTACGCACACTGACAGGAGGGCTTTTCCCATCGGTGTAGATAATCCACCTCCCCAAGAGGTGGTAGCTAGGTCAGTGGAAGAATTCATCTGTCAACCTAACACTGCTTAAACAGAGACTTAGGTCAGCTTAACTACACTGCTCAGGAATGTGGATTTTCCTTGAGCAATATAGTTATGCAGACCTAATTTTCTAGGGTAGTGTAGGTTTTGGCAACGCTAGGAAAATTAGGATCTGTAATGCTGGACCAACATACTTCCAGTGATGGAAGTTTAACCATGGAGGCTGTAGTGTTGACAGAACTCAGGTGTTTTTACCAGAGTGGTGTCATGACCTTGAACAGTAGAGACTAAGGCCTGGTCTACACTGGGAGGGGGGGTCAACCTAAGATACGCAACTTCAGCTACGCTATCAGCTACGCAAATAGCGTAGCTGAAGTCGGCGTATCTTAGGTGATTTACCTGGCCGTGGGGATGGCGGTGAGTCGACCACTGCCACTCCCCCATCGACTCTGCTTCCACCTCTCGCTGCGGTGGAGTTCCAGAGTCGACCATAGAACAATCAGGGATCAATTTTATTGCGTCTACACTAGACGCGATAAATCGATCCCCAATAGATCAATCACTACCTACTGATCCGGCGGGTAGTGTAGACGTACCCTAAGACCTTGTCTTCACTGCTAAAAAGTTGTGTTTTTGTTACCTCATAGTAACTAACACATGTGAGCTACCCCAAAGTAAAAACACAGTGACAACAAGGCATTTTAATTTTACCACAAGGTTAGCACTTTATCCCTGCCTGGGGATGACCTCACCTAGTTTATCTCCTAGTAGAACTGTTCTGTTTTTCAGGGATAGATCACAAGCTCTAATTACCTCAAGGTTAAAAAAATGTACTTTTTTAGCAGTGAAGACAAGACTATTTAAATAGCATTTTGGACAACAATGAAGAGAGCTGACAAACTAAACCATGTTCAGTATTGTGTCAGCATCATGGAGAGAGACTGTCCCAGTGTAGTTTAATGACAACATGATGCTGAGCATGACTTGTACTTAGCTACACTGGCCGGACAACAGCATGTCAACCTACTTGATTGGGAAAAATGATCACAACTACGTTTCCTAGCAGAGACAAAGGGACTAATAGCCCTGGAATGAAAGGCTGGCTGAAAACACCAGAAGGCAGCTCAGCCTCACCTAACATTTCTGTTGATTAGTATCAAATGACCACATGCTCAGAGGCCTATGGAGCCTCCTGCCAATGTACAAGAGTAAGCACTGGTGAAAGACAGTTTGGAGGCAGAGGCTGGAAGCAGACGAATTTTCTGGTATACTCTCAGTGACAAATGTGGAGCTTCAGCCCAAGGAGCGTGAACAGAGTGTTGTTCTTTAGGCTCACTAGGTGATCTCGGCTCCACAGGAGAGGAAACAGCTTATGGCAGTGGTGTGAAACAGACTGCTTGTCCCTTTAGATTTTCAAGTGCTGCTTTCCAGACACTTCTTTCCTTCACTGTAAATAAAGAAGAGCTCAGCAGTCTCCAGGGCACCTCTTAAAGTTAGGCATGGCTCTGAATCCCCTCTAAGGGTACATCTACACAGGTATAAAAAACCTGTGGCTGGCCTGGCTCAGCTGACGCCAGCTCACAGGGCTTGGGCTGCGGGGCTGAAAAATTGCTGTGTAGATGTTCAGGCTCAGGCTGGAGTTGAACTCTGGGACCCTGTGAGGGTGAAGGGTCCCAGAGCTCAGGCTCCAGCCCTAGCCTAAACATCTACACAGCAATTGTTAGCCCCGCAGCCCGAGCCCTGCAAGCCCAGGCCAGCTGCAATTATACCACGGGTCTGTTATCCCTGTGTAGTTGTACTGTAAGTGCTGTCATCTAAGATGGTTTACAGTCCAGTAAGGAAGGGAAAGTATATATCACACAGCAATGTCATACCAGCAAAAAAAATAACTCCTGACAGTTATGCTTGTTCTAGAAAGGCTTTTTTGTGATTTATTTAAGGAACAACATAACTGAAATATGCACCAGACACTTCTTAGTGAAGCAGATATGAGTTTTCACACTGCAGGGCTGGATCATAATTCCCCTGATCTGATTATGGAAGGGGACCTTCATACATCTAGATTTCCCCCTTCTGAGTGGGAGGGGCTAAGCTGCTGCTGCGGCATAGCTCCACTACATCTGTAGCTTGTGGTTGCCTCTCAAAGCATACAGGGTCCATGCATTGGTAAGGGGAGGAGACTGGTTCTGTCAGGGAGTGAGTGGTCAGGCTGGGGATAGAGCCAGGTGGAAGAACATTGCTCCTTTATGGCTACCTGGAGAATTCTTGGAAAAAGAAATACAACCCTGACTGCAGGGCCGGTGTAACCACAAGGTGAACTAGGCAGCCACCTAGGGCGCCAAGATTTGGGGGTGCCAAAAAGCAGTGCCCAAAACCTTTTTTTACACTACAGTGGAGTCACATCTTATGCAGGGGTTAGGTTCTAAGGTCAGCACATAAAAGGAAAATCACATATAGTGAAAATTACCATAAAGTACAGTACACACAGTATACACTGTATACACTAGAACAGGGGTCCTCAACATACGGCATACATTCCAAAGGTGACACCTGAGCCAATTTTTTTTTAATGGCAGGCTGCGGGTCCCGGCCGCCACTGAGCCCGCTGCCGGCCTCTGGTTCTGTTCACTCAGCTGGCAGCGGGCTGAGCAGGGCTGGCAGTGGGCTGAGCGGGGCCAGCGGACGGAACACCAGACTTTTGAAAGTTTATTATAAGCGATGCTCTGAGGGGGAGGGAAGGAGAGAGGTGGGGGCTGGGGGCACATGGTGGAAATTTTGCCTAGGGCACAAAATATCCTTGCACCGGCCCTTCCCGACTGTATTGTCTTTCCCACTTGGTGGTCCTGGGGACAGTGATAGCTGGGGACAGCGTCAGGTGGTGCTGCTGTAACGGCTAAGTTGCTAAGGAGTCAGGGACTGGGGAGTGGGTGGGAAGCATCAGGAGCCAGATTCAATGTGGAGGTATCTAGGAGCCCTGTAGCCTTTTCCATGGAGGGGGAAAGCGGACAGTGTTGGAGGAGCTCCATGGGGGGATCCTCATGGAAATTTTCTCCCCCAAAGTTGCCTCCCACAAGTTTTAATGTTCATGGGGATGACCTGACCCTTGGTATTTATTTGGCATCATATTAGTTCTGTTTCCTAAAGTACAACAGAAAGATAAGGGACTTCTATATTCTGTTTATAAACCTAGAATGATGCTACGAAATTAATAGTAGATAGAGTCTGATATTGTTTGTAATGGCAGTAACCATACTAAGCATCGATGCTGCATGAGTACTTTTCAAATGAACATTTATTAATTAATCTAATTATTGTAATTACAAAACCAAAATGTAAGTTACATCAAAGGTTAAAACTAGCCAGTCACACAGCATGTAAGATCTCTTTCCAGGGTTTAATTTATGAGCCTTCATCTCCAATTACATATACAACATGCTGTTGTGCCTTTAATGAAACTATATATATAATGGTATTATGCCATTGTAAAAATCCTGTGCATCTTGGGTCCTAGTCACAGTATTGTAGGTGGCTGATATTAAAAATAAAATAATGAACACGTAATTATTAGAACTATTCACTGCAAACTATTTGTCACAAATTTAGCCGTTTTCTGTTTTCAAAATATTCATGATCAGATCACTACATTTACTAAAAATCATTCTTTATTTATACTTTTGTACAGTTTTAATGAACATATCAGAGCTATGGATAGACAGTTTGTGAACAGTGCATCATGAGTATTCAGCCAATTCTTTAATACTTGGAATTTGTTATTAGGCACAGGCAGAGGATCAGCAATTAGGGTTTGAGTGGACTTAAGTGCTACACAAGCCCAGTTCTGGCCCTCTGCACATGGGTGAAGTTCACCCTTAGAGCTCTGTGATTTGTCATCAGAGTAATATTGCTTTGTTCTGTCACCTGACTGGGTGACCCAACTACCTCACACTACTGTTTCCACCATAAAAAAATAATGTTGGTAAGTTAGGGACTTAAGTTCTTGATTTAATTAATTTTGGCTACAGGCCTGAAATTCACTTTTCACATACATCCAACGAAGTGGGTATTCACCCACGAGAGCTCATGCTCCAATACGTCTGTTAGTCTATAAGGTGCCACAGGACTCTTTGCTACTTTTCACAAAGGTTCATATGAACAAAACTTGGTTCATACAAATGTGAAAAGCTAACAAAATGCTGTGTGAACTTGCTGAATCTAACTTGCAACTCAAAATTAATTAAATAGGTTATGAACCCTTTTACCCTTCCCCCACTGATCCTACTTTTCTCTCAGGCAAAACTGGTGTATGCTGTTAGAAGGGGCACTGTATAACTCTGCTTACATGCTAACCCTTGCACCATTCACAACCACCATTTCACATTGTATAATGAATTCCTCGTGTTTAAATTAGTCTAAAGTGGAACTGGGCCATGTTCAAGTTAGAGAAGAAGGCTGAATGTCTAAAAGTGACTTAGTATTGTGGCGTATTGAAAACTGACAACATTACAAGCTATCACTTTAATTTGCAAGACATTTCCTGATCCTGCTTAAAGACAAGGGGCGTGTGGGAGCAGAGACACTCTGCTGAGAGCCGGCCTACAGTAATGTGTGGTGAGCTGTGCCTCTCTGTTTTTTGGTTCCTGTGTGTTATTGTTCTGAATTTGAAGAAGTAAAGTAGTGTTACATTGCACCCCTCCAGTAGCAGTATTTGATGTTTTAATTAGGGCTGTCAAGCAATTAAAAAAATTAATCGTTATTAATCGCACTGTTAAACAATAATAGAATACCATTTATTTAAATATTTTTGGATGTTTTCTACATTTTCAAATATATTGATTTCAATTACAACACAGAATACAAAGTGTACAGTGCTCACTTGATATTTATTTTTTATTATAAATATGTGAACTTTAAAAAACAAAAGAAATAGTATTTTTCAATTCCCCCATTGCAAGAACTGTAGTGCAATCTCTTTATCATGAAAGTTGAATTTACAAATGTACAATTATGTAAAAAAAAAAACCCTTCATTCAAAAATAAAACAATGTAAAACTTTAGAGCCTACAAGTCCTACTTCTTCAGCCAATCAAGTTTGTTTACATTTGCAAGAGATAATGCTACCTGGTTCTTGTTTACAATGTCACTTGAAAGTGCGAACAGGCATTCTCATGGCACTGTTGTAGCTAGTGTCACAAGATATTTACATGCCAAATGCCCTAAAGATTCATATGTCCCTTCATGCTTCAACCACCATTCCACAGGACATGCATATATGCTGATGACAGGTTCTGCTCAATAAAGATCCAAAGCAGTGCGGACCGACGCATGTTCATTTTTATTATCTTAGTCAGATGCCACCAGCAGAAGGTTGATTTTCTTTTTTTCATGGTTTGGGTTCTGTAGTTTCCACATTGGACTTTTGCTCATTTAAGACTTCTGAAAGCATGCGCTACACCTCGTCCCTCTCAGATATTGGAAGGCACTTCAGATTCTTAAACCTTGGGTTGAGTGCTGTAGCTGTCTTTAGAAATCTAACATTAGTACCTTCTTTGCATTTTGTCAAATGAGCAGTAAAAGTGTTCTTAAAAGGAACAACTTGTGCTGGGTCATCATCCGAGCCTGCTATACATGAAATATATGGAAGAATGCAGGTAAAACAGAGTAGATGACAAACAATTCTCCCCCAAGGAGTTCAGTCACAAATTTAATTAACACTTCTTTTTTTTTTAAACAAGCGTCATCAGCATGGACACATCCTCTGGAATGGTGGTTGAAGCATGAAGGGAATATGAATCTTTAGTGTGTCTAGCATGTAAATATCTTGCAATGCGGCTACAACAGTGCCATGCGAACACCTTCTCACTTTCAGGTGACATTGTGAATAATAAGCAGGCAACATTATGTCCCATAAATGTAAACAGACTTGTTTGTCTTAGCGATTGGCTGAACAGGAAGTACGGCTGAGTGGACTTGTAGGCTTTCAAGTTTTACATTGTTTTGGTTTTGAGTGCAGTTATGTAACAAAAAAAAATCTACATTTGTAAGTTGCTCTTTCATGATAAAGCGAATGGACTTCAGTACTTGTATGAGGTGAATTGAAAAAGACTATTTCTTTTGTTTATCATTTTTTAGAATGCAAATATTAGTAATAAAAATAATATAAAGTGAGCACTGCACACTTTGTATACTGTGTTGTAATTGAAATCAATATATTTGAAAATTTAGAAAAACATCCATCCAAAATATTTAATAAATTTCACTTGGTATTCTATTGCTTAACAGTACGATGAAAACTGTAATTAATCGCAATTAAAAAATTAATCATGATTAATTTTTTGAGTTAACTGCAATTAATCGACAGCCCTAGTTTTAATCTAATGTCTGTGAGTTTGCTGTGAATATAACAAATAGAATATTAGAAGAATACTATTTATAAAGGACAACATTTTGAAAGGGTAAAATAAGCAAAATTGGGCCCATTAAACACTTTCACTGCTCACAGTGCTAGCCAGATTGCCCCAGCTGCACTTTGTCAAACTTCCTAAAGTTCACAGGTATTGAGCTGAGAGTCCTTGGGCTCTGGGGCTTAAGCTCTTCCAAACTTCAGTTGATGAACTATGCAATGAAGCAGTGGGAGAGACTTACTCCCTACTCTGAGATTTCAATCAGCACATTCTGCAGCATACAAGTAGGTTACACCTGGTTTTCAGTGATCTGCATCTGTCCTGCCACCAAGCTATGTGCCTCTCTCTTGAAATGCCTTACTCTTGTTGTGTTTTCTCTCTGGATCCTGTGCTTATGTTCTTGTCTCTGATGGCATTTATACCCCCTGTTTTTCTGCAAAGACTCCCACCATTTCACTTCCACCCATAGCAGATCTATCACTGTAGAACTGGTGGGTTTGCTGGTGTTGATCAGCTGATACCTATTATCATTGTGTGTCTAATCCCGCTAAGGTCAGTCTAAATGTTATACAATATTTTGTCCAGGACCTATCCTTGGTCAGAAAATGACAGCCTGCAGTATTAAAAGGTTAAAATTCTTTTTATTATGTGGATCAATTAATGTGTCCCTATCCACATGGAAGTATAATATAAAACCTGAACAAACACTCATCAGCTTGCTGTTAGGGTTAAAGTATCCCTATGTTGCATTGCAAGCAGTAATTCACTTGACTCAATGGTCAACGGGAGTCTTTCAGGCTCAAGCCTACTATGTGAAATGTGAGTTTGTAAATTAAAGATGGGCAGAGACATATTTAGTTGTACCTGGCTTCAGGGATGCTGGAATTTGGGGTGTGGCAGCACCATCTGACTTGAAGTGGTTTCCATCATTTATAGGGTTTACAGTTTTGTTCAATGGCTTTCAGCACCCCCACTATACAAATTGTTCCAATGCCACTGTCTGGCTTTCTGTTTTTGCAACAATGAGGTGGCGGGGTTGCTGTTTACTAGGTGACCATGGGTTGCTTTGCAGGCATCCTGCCCTTGTTAGCTCCCTCTTGCAGGTCCCTGAAGTTTTCATGTGGATCTCTCTCTCTCTCTTTCTCTCGCACACACACACACCCCTGCTTGGGGCCAGCTTAATAAGATAATAGTTCTTAGCAGGGTCCCAAAATGAAGTCCATCACCACATAAAAGTCTTTACTTAGCTCCGGTGTCTTCTCTCACAGCCAGAGCTCTTCTTCTGTCCCAGTCTGTTCTCACAGCCCTCCTGGTTCTTCCTAGTTGGAATTTAGCCTTCTGGCACTGGCCTCTATGCCCTCAAACTTCTAGGCCCAAACTCCATCTGGGTTTCCCCATAGGAGCCTCCTCCTCCCTGGGTTCCTCTTTGTCACAAGCTCCCTTGGTCACTGGATCTTCCCTGCAGGAGCCCTTCATACTCTCTGCAGTTTCTCTACAATTTCCTGTGCTTCCCTCCTTAATTGCAGCCTCCTGCTGCTCTTTATAGGGTAATCACCTTGATCTCTCTCATGTGTGACTCACTCTATAATCAGGCTTGACTAGCCCATCACACCAGCTCTTAAAGGGTGAGCCAACCTGTTACAAATGGGCACTTTTGGGAGGGGGCTGGAGGAGAAAGGATGGAGTGGGAAGTATAAAATTAGCATACATTCATTGATCTGGACTAATTCCACATATTTTTGTACAAAGGCTACTCCTTTCGTATGATACGAACTTCACCATGTGTAACTGGTCCCCAAAATGTGCTCTTAGGATAAAATGTTATTTTTATATGATATTTATAACAAGCTTTTCTAAATCCTCTAAATTACCTATAGTATGCAAAACTCTGACGATGAAACAAGTGGCTTCCCGACAATGTTGGCCCGCATAATACTTATATCAGAGGTAATACTTATAGGCACTTTTGAGTGAGTTGAGATGTTTCCTTAGTTCCACTTGGACATGGTACAAATGCTGAACTAAATTGTGGTTGCACATACATAAGACACACTCAGTAGGATAGATAGAACTATGGATGGAATCCATAGTTAGCAAACAAGGCACTGTGATGGACAAATTCAGCAAAAGAAAGTGTCATCCTAACAATCATAGATGAAACAACAAGGCATTGTTAGGATTTTGGATAACCTATTTTGTCTCCCCATCAGTCTGAGGTCGGAAGGTAGGAGAAGTATGTAGCTTAATGTTCAGAAATTTAAAAAGTTCTTGCCACAAATGGTAAATGAATTGTGGGTCCCAGTTGGTGATGATGTTAGATGGTAGCCCATGGATTTTGAAGACGAATTTGCCTACAATTCTGACCATGTCTCGACCCACTGTAGCACTTTGTACACTAACTATGGATTCTATCCACAGTTTCATTCATCCTTATTGAGTGTGTCTCACATTCCCACAGCCAGACCATCTCCTCAGCAGTGGGGATTCCAGGACATGGGATAAAGTGATACATTTTAGTAAGTTGGTCGACAACAACTGAGATGGCTGTGTTGCCATCTAGGCTGGGTAGATCAACGATAAAATCTATGGAGAAGGATGACCAGGATTAAGCTGGGGTTGATAAAGGTGTGAGGGCCCCAACAGGATTCATGCTGTGGTAGGGGAGGAGTACTTTGTTCAAGAGCAAACATCCAAGTGCTGCATTGTCAGCCACCAGAAATTTCGATAAACTAATCTACATATTTTAAAGTGGTCAAAGTGGCCAGCGAAAGGAGAATCATAAAAATGGCCATACTGGGTCAGAAAAAAAGTCCATCTAGCCTAGTATCCTGCCTTCCAACAGTGGCAAATGCCAGATGCCCTAGAGAGAATGAACAGAACGGATAATCATCAAGTGATTCATCCCCTGTCATCCATTCCCAGCTTCTGGCAAATAGAGGCTAGGGACACCATCCCTGACCATTCTGGCTAATAGCCATTGATGGACCTATCCTCCATGAATGTATCTAGTTCTTTTTTTTTAACTCTGTTATAGTCTTGGCCTTCACAACATCCTTTGGCAAAGAGTTCCGCAGGTTGACTGTGCGTTGTGTGAAGAAATAAATGTAAATACTTCAAGCTGCAGGTGACTTTGTGGAACATAGATATGGCCCTTAAAGTACAGATCTTGTATCAGGGTTAGAAGGTTGGTCATTACGTGGCATTGTGAGACAACATGCCATAAATGGGTCATTAGATAATGAGAATCGAATAAGGGGCAGCAAATACCTATGTACTAGGGCACTGACAACATTACAAGGTTTGAAGATTGTAGAATGGACTTAAACTTGAGCTCTTTCTCCTAGGTATTCCCTCTTACACGTTAATTGGGCTTGCCATTCTGGGTTCCTGGATGGTACATCAAAACAAAGTTAAATCTGGAGAAGAATAAAGACCATCAGATTTGACAATGGTTCCAGAACCGGCAGCCCAGGTACCACTCCAGGCGTGGGGAGAGAGCCAGTGAGCCCAGGGACCTGGCTTCAGCATGCACGTGTGCGCGTACGTGCATGCGCTCCTGCACTTTGTGCCTCCAAATAGAGCAATCAAACCATGTCTATGCCTAGTGAGCGTGGAGCAGATGCTGGGTGGCACTTGCTGAGTTCTTAAATAGCTGGTATGGGAGACCCCTGATGGGCAATGACCAATAGGGGGTAAACTATACTAATTCAATTACAAACCCTGCACAGGGGTTCCTTACAAATGGGGTCAGTTATAAACCCTGCATAGGCTGCATGAGTTCCTTCCAGACTCCCAGTAAAACAGTTCCTGCAGCGGTAACATACATTGTACAGATTGTATCAGTCAGCAGATCTCTTTTGCCTGGAGGAAGTTGGTGAAAATTAACACTAAAGGCCAAGGAAATTTACTAAACCTTTGCCATGTTCCCCCCTCTGAAATGTCATAGAAATCTTGTTAGTGCAAACACAATAAAGCAGGCTTGTTGAAATAACCCATTGGTGTGCTTCTCTGATCCAGGCCATATCAGTAAATAAATGACTGCTCTCTCTATTTTTTGATCAATCCTTCTTTGTTCCACACTTCCACTGAGGCTTTCCAGATTAATTCCCAAAGTAATAAACTAGTTCCTGCTGAATGGGCCCTATTGTATAGGCACCCCGACAGTAAACTATATATCTGCCAGGGACAAAGAATTCTATAGACGCCATCTCTTATTGAAGATTTTCAAACACTAAATACAAAAATGTTGCTGTTAATATTATAATGAGCACTACAGTTAGCAATGTTAATATTGATAAATAGCTCTTTATATAGATATGAAGGTGGGAGATGAATTAGAAAGAGAAGTAGATAGATCTTAAAAGTGAACAGTTCTCCTCAAACGTAACCTAATTTTTTGCAGGGGTAGCTGGGAGCCCCAGAGCTGCTCTAAGTTACCCAGACAGAAACAGCCCCCCTCCCTAGAGGTTACTCCATTGGCCTGCTTGTTTGTCTCATCCAGACATTAGCCTGGTTTTTAAGGCTATAAGTCTTTTTGGAAACAGACTTTTATTTCTATGTTTGTACAGAAACTTAGTACAATGGGTCCAACCTGGTTGCAGCCTTCAGGCACTACTGCAAAATAAATGTTAAATAATTATATTAATAAGCTACATGGGATCTGCTTCAGTTGGGAATTTCTCTATACAAAACATAGTGTCACAAAGAGGCTAGACCAGAGGCGGCTGATCAGTCCCATAATTCTTACATGTAGATATCTTATTTATAGCAGCCCACCAAAAATGTAAGAGACAAGGCTCATTCTCCGAGCTGAGCTATCTGTAAGGAGGAAAGGGCCCTATTCATTAAAGATATAATATGAAGGTGCATTTCCTTAATATTAGTTAATAAATGGCAATCTTAGAACCCTATTATCATTAATTTTAAGATGATTCCATTAATTTAAAGGGAGAGTTTGTATCCATTTGTAAAGCTTATCTTGATCTTCAGTAATATTTATTGGATGTAGATATTGTGGCAAATTGTCGGCACTATTATGATGGGTCTCGCACTTTCTCTTCTTTGGGGGGGGGGGTTTCAGGGCACCATTTCTTGCCCCTGAATTGGAATATTAATTGCCCCACTAGTGTCCTTGAGGAGGGGAGTGGAGAAGGAGGGACCTGGGCCCGCCCTCTACTCCAGGTCCCAGCCCAGGGGCCCTGAGGATAGTGATAAACCACTTGAACTGGCAGTTCCTTCCCCTGGGCTACTTCCATCTCCTGCCCTTCAGCTTGTGGGGGGGCTTCCTGCCCTCCCTCTGCACAAGCCAGGTGCCCCTTACTTAGGGTCTTGGACTTCTTAGCCCACCGCAGCACTCCTCCAAACTTTCCTCTGCTTCTCTTCAAACTGTTCTCTGCTCCAATACCAATCCTTTCTGCTGCAACTACCACACTGTCTGATTGAAGCAGGAGGCTTTTATCATGTGACTGACTGCAAGTGCTCTAATTGGCTTCAGGTGCTCTAGTTAATCTATAGCAAACTTTCTTCCCCTTACAGGGAATAAGGCTCCCTTCTAACACTCTCCTGCTGCCCTCTGGCCATGCTGTATCACAATATTTAGTGAAAAACAGCACATATGAAGATATTTGCAAAAATGTGTGAAAATGCTACTTGAAGCAAATAAAGAATCATGAAAAATATTTGTTTGTGAAAATCACAAAACAGAAATCTTTGTTCTCAATACTTCTTTGATAAGTATAATGTTCAGAGAAACTCAGACTCAGTGAAACTCAAAACTTTTACATTTTGCCTTTAGTGTAGCTAAGCATCCAGAAATTCAGATGCATTATTTTAACTACCTGGGACTCTTAAGCCTCATTCTGACATCACTTTGCTGTAAATCAGGAATAGTTCTGTTGAAATTAATGGAGCCACACCAGTGGAAAACTTGTGTAAATGAGATCAGAACTGGGCATCAGAAGTTAGCAAAATTGGCTTGGAAGTCTCCTAAAATTATGCTTTCTGACTTCTGCAACTGAACAGAAAAATTGCAAAAACAGGTTTTTCTCATGGTATTTTGGAACTTCTAGTTCTAGTTTGGTTGGAATAGCTGTGTAAAAGCATTCATGCTAACATTTCATAACCTCAGAAGAGGTTTGGTTTGAATTCAGAGGGAGGTTTGGGACAGGAAAGGACCTTGGTTTATTCCAGCTGGTTTGCCTAGTCCCAAAACAGATTATTAGAGATGAATCGGAAGCTTTAAACTGAATTTGTTTTGGTTAAACCCATGACAGGCAGTAAGAGATCAGCTGTGAAGATCTGATTTGAATTTGATCCAACTCATATCTGAACTTCCCCAAAGTTCTAATTCTGGGGTATTCACATCTGGGATAAAATCCTGGCCCTGTTGAAGTAAATGGGAGTTTTCCATTTACTTCAATGGGGCCAGGATTTGATCACTGGAATTTTGGCTCGGGGCCATTTCTGTCTGTAATGCACATTTGCTTGATTTCTTGCAAAATCTTACAGATTCCTTTCTGCTTCTCTTCCACCAACCCCTGCTTACAAATGTCAAAAGCTAACAGAGCACTGCATTACTGCAACTATTTAACTGTCTTTGTATCTTATATAGTGGTGAAAAATGTGATATCGTTATTTTTAAATGTTGTTTATATCTTAAATAGACAGGAGACTACAGGCTTAAGATGATAGAAGAGTGAAGCTGTTGTAGAAACTAGTGTTGATATTTGCCACATCAGCAGAGTGTGGGGTCAAAAAATGCAAGATTGGCCAGCAAAAGCATCTGTCTGGCATCCCAGCTAGTTAGCTGATATTCATTTTTTTAAAATGCATAACATCATAGCCATGATAACTGTTATTGATACTAGGGATGGCTGAATAACAAAAGGAATCTCCCTGAACCTTCAGCTTGTTTAGAACCATACTTGAACTGAACCTTTGCTCAGGTTTGAAAGGTCCAGGTAAATTTAAAGGAGGTTAGTTGTTTATTTACTGTGTTCTTTTCACTTCCAGAGTCATAGCTGGATGTGCTATAATATCAAGAGAGAGCCTTTATTTTATTTTATTTTATTTTATTTTATTTTTTGTCATATTTAAAACTGGGACTGGAAGTGGGAGGGTTGGAAATTTAGCAAGATTTACAGCCCAGTTTTGCAGTCCTAGGAGGTTGTTACTCTGAAGAAGATTGAGATACACATCCATACTATTCGGTGGTCATTCTAAGTTCCAAACCATTTGCTGTTCATCCATCACTGCCTGATTCTTCAAGGTGTTACGTGCCTCTGAGGCAGTGCTGAGCTCCCTCAGCGCCATGTGATGCCAATGGGAGTTGAGGGTGCTCAGCATCCTACAGAAGGAAGTAAACACCACGTGTGGCCAGACCTTTACTTGACCCTGCATCTTTTGGGTCATACATCTAAAAACGTGTAATGTTTCAGTCTATAAATTTGTGTTGCAGCTCATTGATAAGTAAGACAAATTTTACACATTGAGGAATTGTGGTACCAGTGGTCCAGCTATTCTGGTAGCCTTCCTCTGAAACTCTGTGAGAGGTTAGTGTAGGCCCTGAAACGTGGGAATTGTATGCCTTCTTAACTATAAATTAAAGGAATGTGCTGAGACTTGTTACACAATATATCATTTATTCACAAAAGTAATCTTATGTGCAGGATCTTTCCAGTAGAAGGTAACGTCGTTCCCTCACATTGTGCAAGTATGTAAATGATACATATTTATAGCAGGTATCAAGGAACAAAATGACACTTTTAAGACAACATAGCATCCCCATGAGTACAATGCCCCAAGCATTGGAGTCAGGGAACTTTGTCATCTTCCTTTACTCTATAAAGACTTGTGGTACAAAGCTAGTTGCAGAATGTGTGGAATGTGACCTTAATACTCTTTATATTACTAAAAACAAACTGATGTTCATATGACAGAGAATTTCATAATGTCAGCTTTGCCATTGGCAGAAAATGTTCCATCACTCACTTTAACAACTTTGCATTCTGCAAAACAAATATAAATGTTTTCTATAATTTTTCTAAACAGAAATATTGCTCAAAGCATTTTATATTGCATTAGACACTTGATCTAGTGACTAAAGTGACTGCTATCTTAGGTGAATGTCAGGGGGAGTGCAAGACCAACAGAGGCATGTATTCAGGGATTATCTATGTGTGTCTGTGTGTGTTTGTTTTGGGGAAGGAGGAAAGTTGTACTGGTATAGCTGCTTTTGTACCAGCGTCCATGTATTACATCACTGTAAAAAGTGACTTGCACCTGGGTATGACATTCCAAAGCAAATCTCTTTTTACAAAACAGTACATCTATCCTAGGGTGTTCCACTAGTGCAAAAATAAATAAATAAACAAGCAAGTCAGTGTAGAAAAGCCCTAAGTCATTTTTACAATGACTATGTACTTTTCTAATTACACTCTCAGATTATTTCACTATGGGTCATATCTGCTTCCATGTAAACCAGCATGAAGCGCGCAGATATTCCCCAAAAGTTTCAGTGCAACAAAGAAGTGAAAACAGCATGTTATCATGACCTGTGAAAATCACTCTTCACAAATTGTGGTAGGACGTGTAAGAGTGGCTTTAAAAAGCTACAGGTGAAGCCATGATGTGGGAAAACAATTACTGCTCCAGTGTAACACTGCCCCATGATGCATCTTCCATAAGTGCCCGGTGCATGCAGCATCTAGCATAGCCACATTAACCTAACATATATATGTCACTCTTGCCTATATACTATGGATAAAATCCTGGCTCCCTTGAAGTCAATGGCAAATTCCCACTGACTTCAACGGGGCCAAGATTTCACCCTGTAATTATAATTACACTCCATTACATGGCTCCAGTATAAGTTTCTTTTTGTGTGACTGTGCCAGATGCTAGCATGGTTGTCATATGCAGCAATTCTGCAGAATTTCTCATTAATTCTGAAAGTGTCTATAGCCAATGGTTTCCAGAGCTTGCTTTCTAGGTCAATAATTTGCAAACAATCTTTCAAAGCTCTGTTAAAATATTCAATTTCCTCATTGGCCTAAGGACGAGAAATGGAAGAAGGTCTGTTCTTAATATTTCTTCAGAAATTCTTCAAACTCCATTTGTGTGAACTGAGCTGTCAGAGACTAATTCTTCAGGGTTTCCTTCATGCATGACAATTGCTAACACAAACCTCCTACAATTGCTGAAGAAACCTGGGTGGTAAAGGATACTTCTGTGCACTTGCTGAGGTAATCAATTACAGTAAGAACATAACAGCCATCTGCTGGCACTGTTTCAAAATGCCTTACTATGTCAATAATAAACTTTTCCCATGCATGATCAAATAAGAGGCTTGAATGTAATGGCAGCATGGATGTTACAGCTGTTTTGTCTGCCTCTGGCAAGTAGCACAGGAACTTATAGCACATTAATCTTGTGAAGCCATTCATGGCAACCAGGAGATATCTCTGACCCTTTGTCATGTTCTGAGAAATCCCTGGTAAGTTTCATATGGGATTTGAACAGACCTGGGTTAGAGCTGAGTAGAAACAAGGAGAGGCACATATCACACAATGATGCCCTCCTCTGCAGCCATACAGCCATACTCCTGCTTATCTGTAGTGCAGCATGCTGCCACAAGACTGGATCTTGAATGATGCTACAGTAGAGAAAAAAAAAGTTTCTTCACCACCATTGCAGCCCTGACATATGTTTGTAAAAAATCTTCATGCTGTGATTTGCTGAATTCAGCCTGGAATTTCTGCCACCAGCACTCTAGCCTCATTCCTTCATGCTTCATCTGCCCAATTATCAAATTCCCTGTTGTACAAAGACACAATTCAGCTGTTCTAAGGGCTTAGCTCTGCCCTCAGATACAGGGATGTGCAGTGCTCTGCATCTTGTAAAATCAAAATGTGCAGCAGCCAGTTTTCCCTGGGTGTTCCACGATGCATGTATTTATGTAGCTGGATATTGTGCTTCTGATACTCATCACAGAATAAAGGCACATCTACCAATACAATAAACTTTATTATTAGGCACCTATCAGATCAATAGCATGCAGTAGGATGTTTACCACTGGAACATGAAACCTGGGGAAATCCATAGGCTAAACAGATGTTCTGGTTTATTTGGACAGTCCTGAAAGAGTATGGTAGTTTGGATGTACCAGCTGACTATAAAACAAGATTTTTATCCAGATATCAATATTATTAGCTTGCTGAATATCTGGCACCTCCCAATGTGGGTTCTCCACTACTTCCTTTCCCCTGACAGCTTCTACACCCTACCTTAATGCTGATCACCGGCCCAGCAATCCCACCTCTGTGTGTGTCAGTAACTTCTATGAATTCTGAAATTCTGAGCATGTTACCATGCAGTGACTATGGGAAATGATCTGAGATGCTTTATGCACCATTGCAGTGTTGGTCTCATTTAAACTTTATAAAATCTGGATTGTTTCCTTTGCTGGCATAAGAGCCCCTACATGCCCCATTTGAGAAAATACTTTAACAGGAAACAGAAAAAGGGCAAACTGAAACTGAAATAAAAAATGAATATAATTAATGATCACTAATGTAAATCTTATCAAGGCCAGTAATGATCAAACATCCAAGACTATTTAGTGATCTGTCTGAAATGAGATAGTGGTTTCAATTCAATTCTTTCCTCATGGAGAAGAGTTCACATCACAAAAATCCATCATCTGGTTGGCACACTTGTTGGTGATATGAACAGAAAAGCCAAGGACTGAATTGCTATGGATATAGAAATACTAACTTATTCCTTGTGGTGTTCCCTCCAAACCAAGGTGGAGATGTGCGGGTGGGAAAGGAAGACTGTATTGCCATTACCATGCTATAGACACTGTAGAGAGCCAGGATCTGCCTACCTTATGACGACTAGTGCCAAAGAGATAAACCATGGAATAAGGTACTACACAATGTGAGTAAGGGTGGGAGAATTTGGGCCTCTGCGATTAGAGAGAGGGCTTCATTCCCCAGAGTGGTCTGTTCAGTACCATGAAGAAATATGAAATTAACTCAAAATACACCTTTCTTTATGATAATATTTTGTAAATTATAGCATGTACAAGTGGATTCAGAGGATTCATTCAGCTCCCTGATTAAAATGTTAGCTTTTTATTATGTGTTTAGCCAGGTAGTGCGTGGGAAGATATAGCTTTTTGCTATTTGAATGCAACCTTCATTTTCACTGACAGGTTGAACTCTGAATCAAAATGCAAATCACTGCAGGCACGGATACCTATAGAGCAAAGGTGCTGCTTTGCTATGTATACAACTAAAAAACGTACCAGATATGGACTCACTGAAGAGCTCCCATTAAAACAGTAAATTAAAAATAATGGACATGTGGGATTGAAGCCTTTTTGAAGGGTTGCATGAAATCCTGTATCATTTCAAAAGCACTAGGTTTTCCCTGGGAGCATAGCAAAAGGTTGCTAGGT
This sequence comes from Mauremys mutica, assembly GCF_020497125.1. NCBI lineage: Eukaryota > Metazoa > Chordata > Testudines > Geoemydidae > Mauremys > Mauremys mutica. The sequence continues at coordinate 68,861,556 of NC_059073.1, read as the reverse complement.
TCCAGAGAATATAAAGAAAATGGAGACAATGTTCATTTTTCATTCTCGGTAAAATATTGATGGAGCACCACTGTCAAAATCTATTTGGCAAACTTCACTGTGTACCTTGAATAACTACATTATATATTTCTGGACACAGAGAACATCATCTTTCAAGATGCTTCAAACCAATAGGTGTAGCAAAACAAGAATCTTGAATTTTTGTTTATTACAATACATTTGGTAATAAAATAGTTAGTGTTACATTTAGACAGTTTTACTGACTGGAATAAATACTCATGAAGGTCAATGTTTTTCCACACTCTTCTTTAGGTGTTCTCTGACCTGCTGCTTCCACTCTTCTCCGTTTTAATGTCATATTGTGTCAACAGGGTAGCAAACTGTTAAGATATTCAAATGAGTTTTCTACCCTGAGAAATTATGGGATCAAGTAGTCCAACCTCCAGGATAAAAGGCTAAAATAAGAAACATTTTCATTTTAAAAGAATGATTTATTTGAATAAGTAGCCATGCAAAGGCACATATTATTGGATTACTGCTATATCAGATACAAGATGGGCAGCTGACACAGACAGGAAATTCATTCCTCAGGGAGAGAGGAAGCAGAAACAGCTGGAATGTCTCCTGTGGCTTCAGAGATGCTCAAGATACTGGCAACAGCATATGCATCCCCAAGCAGCATTGCTGGCATATACGGAGAGCTTCACAGATCATTTGAAAAGGTTGGTGTCATCAATGCATTTTGCCAGTGTAGACAAGTGTAGACACTTGTGGCTGGTCCTGTATGGGTGTGCCAGATGGAGGAGAAAGCTATGCTACTTCGTATTTTTCAACAAACAGTTTCTCTCATTTCTAAAAATTACACAGCATATTCAATATTATAGTTTTCTACGGTATTTATTTGCTATTATGTCTAACATAGATATTATTAAATAACGAGTCACAATTCACTACTCACTGTTAGCATGCAACTGAAAAAAGGAAATTATACTGGGCAAAGCACAATATCTTCTCCCCCATCTCGCACACCCACATAGGACCAGCCATAATTGAGCCCTTATATTATTGTCAAAATATATTCCATCTTTAGCTCTGATCAAAACTGGAAACTAGAATACAAATACACTCTGATCAAAACTCAAAACTAGAGGTGATCCAATTATTTATTCTGAGTAACGTACTGAACAATGTTAGTCACTTTTTCTGACTTCCAATCAGAAACAACTGAGTCAATTGGATTCCTGCACCTAACTCAGTTAGGTGCTTTTGAAAATCCCTCCTTTTAACTGTTCACTATTCATTATTCATGGTGTGTAACTGGTCAGTAAAGTTACATGGCATTTTTACTGATCCCCAGCTGGAAGACTAAAGTTTTATAAACAAAAGAAGATTAATACACCTCTACCTCTATATAATGCTGTCCTCAGGAGCCAAAAAATCTTACTGCGTTATAGATGAAACCGCATTCTATAGAACTTGCTTTGATCCACCAGAGTGCACAGCCCTGCCCCCCCAGAGCGCTGCTTTACTGAGTTATATCCGAATTTGTGTTATATCGGGTTGCATTATATTGAGGTAGAGGTGTACCTCTCTTTGCATATAGGTATTTGTATGAAAAACAAACACTCTTCAAACATTTTTGAACAAAAACTCATTGGTGTGGGTGTGTTCATGAACAGTGAATAAAAAAGGGGTATGAACATGGTCAAAGTGAACATATGTTCGGAACTTGCACAAATGTTCGCAAATTCTGTTCTTCTATCTCTGATTGAAACATGTTGGTATTTTTCTTGCAACTATGGTCTGCAGTTGTGTGGCTTAGTAAAATAAAGACAGATGGCAATGGATTATCTCTAACACTTCATTAATTGCAGTACAGCCATTACATACTTTTCTAATGAACTCACTATGTCTTTGCCTAGCACAATTTCCTTTTCTCATTCACATGACACCACTTAGTGAGTAGTGACCTAATAAGAAATCATGACTAATTAATTAAGAATGTCAGACATACACCATAACACATTAGCAAACGATATTATTGAATACGTTGTATTATTTTTATGACTGGGAGAACTTTTTCAATGAAAAATAGGAAGTAGTGCAGCAGCACCCAAACTCCAGATTCCTCATCAGGATTTGCTAATACAGACCCCTGTACGGGTGCCAGGAGATCATGGTACAAGGTCCAAAAGCAGAATCCAGACATAAATCCTGAATAGAACCAAACTAGATGTTTTCAGCAGAGTTAGGTGGGATACGGTTTTCCCCTTGTGCAAAAGTTTTTGAGATTTTGACATTTTGTCCGGTCCTGAAAGAAAAAGTCAAAACCTTGAAATTTTCACCAACCAATAATCTGGAAAAAATAGATGGGTCTAAATATTTTATTGGCATTTTAATCTTTATTTATTTATTTATTTTTAGCCAAAGTCTGCCATTTCAAAACAAAGTCATTATGAACCAGAAAATGAAAATGTTTGTTTAGAAAATGTCCAAATGGGTTGTTAAGCCCCTAGGGCTTTTTAAAAATCCCACTACACCCCGTCTGCGAAGCTCATTGAAATTCAACAGAATTTAGGCTAAGTGCCTAAAGACCAGATTTTTAAATAGTAAATTCCGTCCACAGTTGATGTGATTTTGGTTCCTAAGTGCCTAAATGACTTTTGAAAACGAGATTTAAGCTCCTGAATCAGTTAAATGTTGTAACACTGAGCATAGCAACACTTGAATACCCTTACAAATCTGGGCCTTAGTCACTTTGGAAAATGTAGTTTAAGGTCCTAAGCCACTAAGACTCTTTTGAAATTTTTACCCCAAATCTGAAACTCAAACTTGGAGCTTGTCCTGTAAATACATATGCAAATATGTGTCCTTGTGACAGTTCATGCAGAAGTATTTGTTTACCTAATCCGGAGCCCATTGAACTCAGTGGAGAGATTCCCAACTGACTTCAATAGACTTTGGATAAGGTCAACTTGAAATCTCTTTGATTTCTTTCCTTCTGTTTATAAAAAATGCAGTCATCTGGTCATGGAACAGAAACAACAGCCAGTGATTTAGGTGACAAATCACACGCAACTGATAAGGAAAAATGAAACGTCAAAGTGAATAGTTCTGAGATAACACAAAGGCTGAAATGTATTAGCATAAAATGTCCATTGAACAATTCTGAATAACAAACACATTTTAAAAAATAAAGTCCATGTGTGGAAGACTTACAGACAAAGAAAAGGGCTACATTCATCTAATGCATAGACTGCTCAATTCTGAAAGAGAGCAGTTAATATTGGCATTGTTTAAATATTCATTAAAATTATCAGTGTTGACTATTTTTTCTGCTTGAAAAAAACCCAGTATTAATTCATTTTGCCTTGTGAGCATACATCGCAGGGATTTTGCAATACAGAAATTCATATTTTAATAGAGTTGGGAGAGCTTGGGAAACGTGCCTGGCAAATAGCTCACTTTTTATAGCAAGAGTAATGAAAAAGGCTTTTGCATCTAAAGAGAGGTTAATTGCAGTAACTGGAGAAATTAAAACTGTGTGCTAAGTGGTGGGGGGAAAATAGAGTACGAAGGACAAAACAGAAACAAAAAAAATAAAATATTAAATTAGAATAATAAGTAAAAGATAATGTAGGATCAATATTGTAAAATGTTTTTTAATGGTAAGACTTTTTTACAATGTGAAATAATCTCCTAAGGAAAGTCCAGTTGCTTCAGTCAGTTAAAACACTGGACAAAGCATTGCAGAACATACTCTCAGGAATGACTGTTCATTGGATTTTTAAATGGAGGAACATCAAAAAAGAGCAGGGGTGGGCATTACCTCTGTATATGGCATTAGTGAGACCAATATTGGAATAATATGACTATTTCTGATATCTACACTTTCAAAAGGATGTTGAAAAATTGAAAAAGGTTCAGAAAAGAGTGACAAGAAATTATTCAAATCCTGGAAAATATGTCTTTATAGTGAGAGATTTAAGAAGCTCAATCCAATCTATTTAGTTTATCCAAGAGAAGGTTAAGTGATAACTTGATCATGGTCTGTAAGTACTAATATGGAAAAAAGATAGCTGATTGCAGATGACTTTTTAATTTTGCAGAAAAAGACATACCATATATACTCGTTCATTAGCCTGTTCGTTTATAAGCTGACCCCCCAATATGGTTAGGTAAAAATAGCAAAAACTGCATGAACCTTTCATAAGATGACCCTATATTTCAGGGGTTGGCAAACTTTGGCTCCTGGCCCGTTAGGGTAAGCCGCTAGCAGGCCTGAACATTTTGTTTACCTGGAACATTCACAGGCATGGAGCCCCTCAGCTCCCAGTGGCCGAGGGGCTCCATGCCTGCAGATGGTCAGGTAAACAAAATGACAATGTATTAGATATTCGATTCAATGATTCCATAGAGTTTAAAATCATCAAATTTTGGTGTAGACCCATTTATAAACCGACCCCTGCTCTTTGATGCGTCACTTTTTTACCAAAAATATTTGGCTTCTGAATGAGTATATACAGTAATTGTTTGGATGCTTCAGCTAGGCAAATTCAAACTAGACATAAGGTGCATATTTTTAACACTGGGGGTAACAACCATTGAAACAACTTACCTAGAGACATAGTAAATTCTCCATCACCTGAAGTCTTTAAATCAAGACTGGATATTTTTCTAAAAGATCTGATGTATCTGAAAATAAGTTATGAGCTTCATGAAGAACTTGCTGAGTGTGGTTTTTTGGCCTGCGTTATATAGGAGGTCATACTAGAGCAATGGTTCTCAAACTGTGAGTCGGGACCTCAAAGTGGGTTTTAATGGGGTTGTCAGGGCTGGCTTAGACTTGCTGGGGCCCAGGGCCCAAGTTATAGGCCCCCTGCCTGGGTTTGAAGCCCTTCGGCTTTGGCCCCCCTGCCCAGGGCAGTGGGGCTCAGGCTTTGACTCCCCCAGGGCGGCAGAGCTTGGACAGGCTCAGGCTTCGGTCCCCCCTCCTGGGGTTGTGTCATAATTTTTGTTGTTAGAAGTGGGTCACAGTGCAATGAAATTTGAGAACCCCTGGACTAGAGGAAAATAATGGTCCATTCTGGCCTTAAAATCTATGATTTGATATATGGACTTGTCTTATCTAATATAGACCTTTCATTTTAGCTACATTCTACAGTTTCCAATAGCACTAACATTTCTTGCAAAACTTGACAAAATCTACTTTTAAATCATTCCCAAGGAAAAGAGCTTATGGGATTTATGGTGGATTATTATTCATGAAATCCTATTATCAAAGTAATATTCCTCACTTTCCAGAATAAGTATCTTCCAAAAAAGTCCATGTGACAGGATGTACCTGAAAAAGGAGGCCTTTTGGGGAAAATGTACACAAAGTTTAGGCCTCTGGGAGCTGCCTAGAAAGGTCAGCCAGGAACAGCTGTAGGTGGAACCAATCAGTATTGGTCCTCTGGTAGCTAGTGGGGCTGGGAGCAGGCAAAAGCCAATCAGGGCATAGCAGGCAAAATAAAAAGTGCTGGCTGCTTCTTCCAGGGGCCAGTACTGAGTGAAGTTGGGATGGGGAAGAAGGATCTCCCCCATCTTAACCAAAGAAGCTTGGTCTGGTCAGAGCCTAACTTTGACTACACATTTTTGCTTGAGTCAATGAAAGACTATTTTGTTTATTTTGTGGAATATAAAGCCCAGGTGGGCCATCCTGAGTTGAATATCAATTTGACTTCTGTAAGATAAGGCAAGCTCATGCCATGAGATGCGACAATCCAATTCAGTCAGAGACAAAATGGGATTTATTTTATTTTATGTTATTCTGTTCTTGTAATTGATTTTCATACGGAAGGTAACTCTATACAAAGCAAACGGATAGGTACTGGTAGTACTGTTTTACTGTGCTGGAGGGATGGGCAACAGTGGTACAGATAAAATAAACATTGACCCAAAATTTAACCCAGCCGATGAACTTGTGTTCATTTTTGAGATTCATAAATTAAGTTAAGTTTTTATTATCATTTTTCATTCTGTATGCCTGATCTTGTATTGGTTTCAATGAACAGGGGTTTCAGAAGTGTAGAAATGGCATTAGAAAGATCACTTTCACAGTCTTTGCAGATTCGCGGGAAGCAGGAAATGCTGGAAGTCTCATGGAAATGCCTGGTCTCTAGAGATTTCCTGCCTGGTACAGTTTTGACAAATTTCAGCTAAGTTTGCAAAATTTTGAACATATAGCCAAACCAAACCAGTGGCCCTTTTGAGGTTTGTCTATCACTACTGCGTAGGAAAATGCAGCAGCCATTATGCAAAAATGTTGAAACTTTTCCAACATTTCAAAATGAGAAATTAATGGAAACTGACCCTTTCCTGAAAACAGTTTTAGTTTAGATAAACTGGCATATTCCAATGAAAAAACATTTAATCAAAATATTCCAGATCGGCTCCAATTATAATAGCTTTTGAATTATAATAAAATGAACCCATTAGTGGTCACTTCTTCTAGAGAATATTATTCTCCAATACCAGACAGCCCCATATTTTGTATCATGATAAATAAATGGGTTAAATCCCATCTACACATGCATATTTGCAACTTCAATTGACTTCAACTTCAATATATTTATCTCTGTCTAGGCAGAATTTGGCCTTGTGAATCTCTCTCTAGATTTCTGTAGCCTTGTGGAGATTTGTCTAAAAGAGGTAGATTAATACAAGGACTGAATGCTGAATGTATGTACAAATTAATTTAGTTTCTATAACAATAAGTTTTTCCTATGTAACATTTGATTAAGATTGTTGATTCATTCCCATTGTCCGCTTCAAGGTCAAAAAACAGCTCTCTAATGTCTGTCTTAAACTTATATTTCTTACATTCTATTCTCTTCCTGATAACACTAGGTCACATAAGATGATTATTGAATGGAAAATTAGTGATTTTGATTATGATTATTGATGATGATTAATGGAAAATTTCCTGGTTTCTCATGACTGAATGTTTAGGGACCCATTTATCACTTCATTGAAAGGAGGTCTGGAAGTCCCATCATTAATGCCGAAGCATAATACATTTGTATGTCATATCAATAAAGCATTTGTCAACCAGAAGGTTGGAGGGTTTTACAGCATTAATTTGCTTGATCTGGGAATAGCATTTACACATCATTTTTATTTATTATGCATAACGAGTGGGGTCCCGCAGGGATCGGTTCGGGGTCTGGTTCTGTTCAGTATCTTCATCATGATTTAGATAATGGCATAGAGAGTACACTTATAAAGTTTGTGGATGATACCAAGCTGAGAGGGGTTGCAAGTGCTTTGGAGGGTAGGATTAAAATTCAAAATGATCTGGACAAACTGGAGAAATGGTCTGAAGTAAATAGGATGAAATTCAATAAAGACAAATGCAAAGTACTCCATTTAGGAAGGAACAATCAGTTGCACACATACAAAATGGGAAATGACTGCCTAGAAAGCAGCACTGCAGAAAGGAATCTGGGGGTCATAGTGGATCACAAGCTAAATATGAGTCAACAGTGTAACACTGTTACAAAAAAAGCAAACATCATTCTGGGATGTTGTAGCCTGGTGGTCCCCCGCTCCTGCCTGGGAGGGCTGCAGTGGTAAAAGCAGCCCTGGAGAGGGCTGCAGCTCTAAAAGCTGGGCTGATTGTGGAAGCGACTGCAGCTGGGCCACACCCCAATCAGGCCCAGCTGTCCCCTATAAAAGGCTGTGAGCCAGAGGCCCAGGCAGTCTCTCTCTGTGTTCAGAGGGAGAAGGGCCTGGCTGCAGGGAGCTAGAGACAGGGTACCTGAGTGGAGTACCTGGGGAAAGGCATAGGAGCTGGGGAGCTCCAGCCTGGAAAGCCCCAGGCTGTGGCCTAGCATTGGGCTAATAGGTACTGGGGGTTGCAGAGATCAGCCCATGGGTAGCCAGAGGCAGCAGGTCCAAACCCCTTTGCCTGTGATGAGTGGTTTATACTGCAGTCTGCCCTAGTGAATGGGGGCTAGATGGAGACTGGGCAGTAGCCAAGACTGAGGCAAAGTGAGGATAGTGGTGGGGGTTCCCCTGGGAGGGGGAGACCCAGAACTGTGGGAGTACTGCCAGGGAGCAGCACCCAGTTAAAGGGGCACCAGGGTCCAGGGAGGGACACGGGGGCCAGAGGACAGGCAGATCACCAGCCTGCAGAGGGCACTCTGGTGCTGGAATGAGCTAATTCCTGGAAGTCACCAGCAGGAGGCGCCGCAGGGGTGAGTCTGCTCCTCTATAGATGTATTAGCAGGAGTATTGTAAGTAAGACACAAGACGTAATTCTTCTGCTCTACTCCGCGCTGATTAGGGCTCAACTGGAGTATTGTGTCCAGTTCTGGGCACCCCATTTCAGGAAAGATGTGGACAAATTGGAGCAAGTCCAGAGAAGAGCAACAAAAATGATTAAAGGTCTAGAAAATATGACCTATGAGAGAAGATTGGAAAAAATCGAGTTTGTTTAGTCTGGAGAAGAGAAGACTGAGAGGGGACATGTTAACAGTTTTCAAGTACATAAACAGTTGTTACAAGGAGGAGGGAGAAAAATTGTTCTTCTTAACCTCTGAGGACAGGACAAGAAGCAATGGGCTTAAATTGCAACAAGGGCGGTTTAGGTTGGACGTTAGGAAAAACTTCCTAACTGTCAGAGTGGTTAAGCACTGGAATAAATTGCCTAGGGAGATTGTGGGATCTCCATCATTGGGGATTTTAAGAGCAGGCTGGACACCTCTCAGGGATGATCTAGATAATACTTAGTTCTGCCTTGAGTGCAGGGGACTGGACTAGATGCAGGGCCAGCTCCAGGCACCAGCAAAGGAAGCAGGTGCTTGTGGCGGCCAATAGAAAGGGGCGGCACTCCGTCCGTTGTTGGGGTGGTACATCCAGGTCGGCGGCGGCACTTTGGCGGCAGCTTGATTGGCCCGCTTCAGTCTTTGGCAGCAATTCAGTGGTGGGCCCTTCACTCCCTGTCTTCCACTTCGGTGACAGCTCAATCGGGTTGTTGGTTTATTTTTGGCCGCTTGGAGTGGCATTCCTTGTATTCTTCTCCTGCTGCACATTGAAGGGGCAGATGCAAGTTAAAATAATGATGAGGCTTGGGAAAATCATCAGTGAAGCTGTAATGCACAGGCCAAGGTCACACTTTTTATATAAAATGAATAACAATAATTCATAATCATTGATTTCTTACTAGAGGGGAGAATCTCAGCCTGATTTTTACTAGATGGAGCATGAGCTATCTTATAAGTAAATATTTCTTATTCGTTGCTCTTATTGCATTATAGTATTATTATTACAGTATATGAGGGAATGCTGATTCTGGAGACGTGCCTTAAATGGAGGTGAGATGTTGCAAAATTTAATAGACCATGTTTAACCCCTAACTCCTCTGGAAGAACATACTGAAAAATACAGGTTTCAGAGTAGCAGCCGTGTTAGTCTGTATCCGCAAAAAGAACAGGAGTACTTGTGGCACCTTAGAGACTAACAAATTTATTTGAGCATAAGCTTTCATGGGCTACAGCCCACTTCATCAGATGCATAGAATGGAATATATAGTAAGAAAAAAATATATATATATACATACAGAGAACATGAAAAGGTGGAAGTAGCCATACCAACAGTAATAGGCTAATTAATTAAGAGGAGAAAAAATTTTTTTGTAGTGATAATCAAGATGGCCCATTTTAGTCAGTTGACAAGAAGGTGTGAGGATACTTAACATGGGGAAATGGATTCAATATGTGTAATGACCCAGCCATTCCCCGTCTCTGTTCAAACCCAAGTTAATGGTATCTAGTTTGCATATCAATTCAAGCTCAACAGTTTCTCGTTGGAGTCTGTCTTTGAACCTTTGCTGTTGCAAAATTGCCACCTTTAAGTCTGTTACTGAGTGACCAGAGAGGATGAAGTGTTCTCCTACTGGTTTTTGAATGTTATGATTCCTGATGTCAGATTTGTGTCAATTTATTCTTTTGTATAGAGACTGTTGAGTTTGGCCAATGTACATGGCAAAGGGGTATTGCTGGCACATGATGGCATATATCACATTGGTAGATATGCAGGTGAACGAGCCCCTGATGGAGTGGCTAATGTGATTAAGTCCTATGATGGTGTCATTTGAATAAATATGTGGACAGAGTTGACATCGGGCTTTGTTGCAAGGATAGGTTCTTGTGTTAGTGTTTTTGTTGTGTGGTGTGTGGTTGCTGGTGAGTATTTGCTTCAGGTTGGGGGGCTGTCTGTAAGCGAGGACAGGTCTGTCTCCCAAGATCTGTGAGAGTGAGGGATCATCTTTCAGGATAGGTTGTAGATCCTTGATGTGCTGGAGAGGTTTTAGTTGGGGGCTGAAGGTGATGGCTAGTGGTGTTCTGTTATTTCTTTGTTGGGCCTGTCCTGTAGTAGGTGACTTCTGGATATTCTTCTGGCTCTGTCAATCTGTTTTTTCACTTCAGCAGATGGGTATTGTAGTTTTAAGAATGCTTGATAGAGATCTTGTAGGTGTTTGTCTCTGTCTGATGGATTGGAGCAAATGTGGTTGTATCTTAGAGCTTGGCTGTAGACAATGGATCATGTGGTGTGTCCTGGATGGAAGCTGGAGGCATACAGGTAAGTATAGCAGTCAGTAGGTTTCCGGAATAGGGTGATGTTTATGTGACTATCACTTATTAGCACAGTAGTGTCCAGGAAATGAACCACTTGTGTGGATTGTGAGGTTGATGGTGGGATGGAAATTGTTGAAATAATGGTGGAATTCCTCAAGGGCTTCTTTTCCATGGGTCCAGATGATGATGTCATCAATGTAGTGCAAGTAGAGTAGGGGCATTAGGGGTCGAGAGCTAAGGAAGCATTGTTCTAAGTCAACCATAAAAATGTTGGCATAATGTAGGGCCCTGCGGGTACCCATAGCAGTGCTGCTGACTTTCACATTTGGGGACAATATATACCTTCAATAGTTGTGAGTGAGGACAAAGTCACAAAGTTCAGCCACCAGGTTTGCCATGACATTATCGGGGATACTGTTCCTGATAGCTTGTAGTCCATCTTTGTGTGGAATGTTGAGTCTATTTCCCCATGTTAAGTATCCTCACATTTTCTTGTCAACTGTCTAAAATGGGCCATATTGATTATCACTACAAAAAAGATTTTCTCCTGCTGATAATACCTCATCTTAATTAATTAGCCTCTTACAGTTGGCATGGCTACTTCCACCTTTTCATGTTCTCTGTATGTGTATGTATATATATATATTTTACTGTATGTTCCATTCTATGCATCTGATGAAGTGGGCTGTAGCCCACAAAAGCTTATGCTCAAATAAATTTCTTAGTCTCTAAAGTGCCACAAGTACTCCTGTTTTAGAAAAATACAGTGGATGAGGTAATATCTTCACATCTGGAAGAAGAGCCCTGTGTACCTTGAAAACTTGTCTCTTCTGCCAACTGAAGGTGGTCCAGTAAAAGATATTACCTCACCCACCTTGTCTCTATTATCCTGGGACCAACACAGCTACAACAACACAACAAATATACTAGAAAAATAAAATGTTCAGTTCTTCTGCTTTATTTATTTATTTTGGGCTTCTTCTGTAATCGAGATAATTTAAAAGTTTCTGGTAGGATTAAACAGAGATTAGATTATACCAGTGGTCATGACTGTAACTTCAGTTTCACACACACAACCCAACTGGCTTCAGTGAGGTTTTGCAAATGTAACAGATTTTGGTCTTGTCCCAGTAATAAAAATTAAATAGAGATTAAACTAGAAAATGTTGCGTGTTCTGTTATGCAATCTAATTTTCTGGTCCTTGTTGCTGTTTTATGTATCGTTGTGTGATCTAAAACCACAGAACTTTTGTTCAAATGTGCCCACTGAGGCTACCCTCTGTAAATTCTTAAATAGGAATAAGATAAAGTCCATTAATTCACACTAAATTACAACAAATTTCCTATGGAATTACATATTATATTAACATAAATACCAAAAAGACTATCTCTCATTTAAAATGTTTATTGTAATGGGTATCAGAAGAGATGATAATGCATTGAAACATAGTAAACTTTCATTTTGAGAGATTACGTTTTGAGTTGGATGTTAACGTACATCATCTTTATGAGAGAAACATTTTAGATCAATTTCTGCCCTGCTGAGATACAGGTTTGAGACTCATCAGAAGAACTTTAATATTTAAATTCATGTCTAGTTCTGTTCTTCTGATATTAGGCCAATATTAAAGCCAACAAGATACATTATTTTAAATTTTGCGACACAGTGTCATAGAATCATAGAATCTCAGGGTTGGAAGGGACCTCAGGAGGTCATCTAGTCCAACCCCCTGCTCAAAGCAGGACCAAACCCAACTAAATCATCCCAGCCAGGGCTTTGTCAAGCCTGACCTTAAAAACCTCTAAGGAAGGAGATTCCACTACCTCCCTAGGTAACCCATTCCAGTTCTTCACCACCCTACTAGTGAAAAAGTTTTTCCTAATATCCAGCCTAAACCTCCCCCTCTGCAACTTGAGACCATTACTCCTTGTTCTGTCATCTTCTACCACTGAGAACAGTCTAGCTCCATCCTCTTTGGAACCCCCTTTCAGGTAGTTGAAAGCAGCTATCAAATCCCCCCTCATTCTTCTCTTCTGCAGACTAAACAATCCCAGTTCCCTCAGCCTCTCCTCATAAGTCATGTGCTCCAGCCCCCTAATCATTTTTGTTGCCCTCCGCTGGACTCTCTCCAATTTATCCACATCCTTCTTGTAGTGTGGGGCCCAAAACTGGACACAGTACTCCAAATGAGGCCTCACCAGTGCTGAGTAGAGGGGAATGATCACATCCCTCGATCTGCTGGAAATGCCCCTACTTATACAACCCAAAATGCCATTAGCCTTCTTGGCAACAAGGGCACACTGTTGACTCATATTCAGCTTTTCGTCCACCGTAACCCCTAGGTCCTTTTCTGCAGAACTGCTGCCCAGCCATTCGGTCCCTAGTCTGTAGCAGTGCATGGGATTCTTCCGTCCTAAGTGCAGGACTCTGCACTTGTCCTTGTTGAACCTCATCATATTTCTTTTGGCCCAATCCTCTAATTTGTCTAGGTCCCTTTGTATCCTAGCCCTACCCTCCAGCGTATCAACCACTCCTCCCAGTTTAGTGTCATCTGCAAACTTGCTAAGGGTGCAGTCCACACCATCCTCCAGATCGTTAAGGAAGATATTGAATAAAACCGGCCCCAGCACCGACCCTTGGGGCACTCCACTTGATACCGGCTGCCAACTAGACATGGAACCATTGATCATTACCCGTTGAGCCCGACCATCTAGCCAGTTTTCTATCCACCTTACCGTCCATTCATCCAGCCCATACTTCTTTAACTTGCTGGCAAGAATACTGTGGGAGACTGTATCAAAAGCTTTGCTAAAGTCCAGAAATAGTACATCCACTGCTTTCCCCTCATCCACAGAGCCGGTTATCTCATCATAGAAGGCAATTAGGTTAGTCAGGCATGACTTGCCCTTGGTGAATCCATGCTGACTGTTCCTGATCACTTTCCCCTCCTTTAAGTGGTTCAGGATTGATTCCTTGAGGACCTGTTCCATGATTTTTCCAGGGACTGAGGTGAGACTGACTGGCCTGTAGTTCCCTGGATCTTCCTTCTTCCCTTTTTTAAAGATGGGCACTACATTAGCTTTTTTCCAGTCATCCGGGACCTCCCCCGATCGCCATGATTTTTCAAAGATAATGGCCAATGGCTCTGCAATCTCATCGGCCAACTCCTTTAGCACCCTCGGATGCAGCGCATCCGGCCCCATGGACTTGTGCTCGTCCAGCTTTCCTAAATAGCCCCGAACTACTTCTTTCTCCACAGAGAGCTGGTCACCTCCTCCCCATACCGTGCTGCAGAGTGCAGCTGTCTGGGAGCTGACCTCGTCTGTGAAGACAGAGGCAAAAAAGTGGTGTTAACTAAAGCTCATTCCCCATATATAAGCTTAAAAATTAACCTAGAAGGTTCTTTAATAATTAAAATGTGCAGTCTTCAGACTTCTTGATACAAGTGCCCACACTAATCTTATAACCTCTAAATTGCTTCTTATATTAGTTTTCTTTAGGGACCAAAAAGAAACAAGTGGGAATGGTGTATAGAATCTCATACAAGATTGTATGATTACTTGGAATTTGTCCTCGAAGATTCACATGTTTAAACAGAACTGATTTTAGCATTAAGCTTAAACATCTTTCCAGTCAGCTAATCCATTTTTTAGACTTTCAAATTGTGGCCATTTGTCCTCAATTAAGATAATAATCTGCATCGATTCCAAGAAAAGTTGATGATTTAAGACTATGATTATCTTCTATTATTTTAAGTGTCCAGTTCAACAGAATACATATTAAAAGATAGCAAGACTGACTATCCTCTCATTTAATGCAATATTAGACCATTGTAACTCCACTGGGTATGTTGCACCATAATATTTACTCCAGTTTAGTGTATTTTTAGTACAGTTAAAATGGCATAAAACTGGAATAACACAGTAGTGAATCAGAATAAGGTCCATTGACTTTGGGGGATTACTCCAGACTTACATCCAATTTAAATTAGATCAGAATCAGGCCTATTCAATTACTACATATGATTGTCTCAGGTAATGGCTTCCTAGCCCACTCCCTGCTGTCAAGAGCTACCTCAGAAAACCTGAACAAAAGCAGGGAGTCAAAATTAAAGTTATGCTATCCAAAGATAGAGAGTGATTTTTTTTTTTAATGAGAGCAGTGTTCTTGGTCCTGCAGGGCTGGCTGAAAAGACTGGAGTGAAGAGTGAGTGAGGAGTTGGTAACCACGGTAACAAGACTAATATAGGCTTCTTTGCTTGAAGAAATTAAATCCCTCCAAACTATTAGGAATTCCTCTATAGTGGGAACAGAAGCAGAAATGGCAAAAGGGAGGTCAGGTATGAATGCATTGTGTGTCCAGGGCTGTCAGATGTAGACAGAAATAGTGAAGATTTTGGAAGATAATGTGACTGAGTTAGAAAGCTGTAGCAGAAGTCTAGGGAAAGAGGGAAGACCTAGAGAAGAGAATTTGCCTCATCAGCCCCTGGATTATGGATCTGAAAGAAGATGCTGAGGAAGAAGGGAGTAATTAAGGCCTTTATTAATCAAGATATATAAGCATATGAAGTCAATTGATGACACTCATACATGTAAAAGCAGCAAAGAATCCTGTGGCACCTTATAGACTAACAAACGTCTGTTAGTCTATAAGGTGCCACAGGATTCTTTGCTGCTTTTACAGATCCAGACTAACACGGCTACCCCTCTGATACTTCATACATGTAAAGTAAAGCACATGCTTAAGTACCTTGCTGAATCAAGTTTGCAGAAAATTAGGGCAGCAGATTTTTAAAGCTAGAATCTGACAGAGAACCACAAGTAGTATGGCCTCATAGAATACCATTTTCTGTCTATAACAGTAACAGCCCCACATCTTTTATCTTTAGGAATTTAAGATACCCAAAGATGTTTCAAGATACAGTGATGAGCATCATAGAAATGCCTAAAAGTAAAATAAAATTCAGATAAAGAAACACATACTCATGCTTCCCTAAGTGATTTGGACAGAAAATTATCACAACAGACCCAGAGAAAGGTACAACTCAAGATATTCAAAAATAAGAACCTAAAGTTAGGTTCCTAAATCCATATTTGGGTTTCTGTGTAAGTGGTCTGACTTTCAAAAGTACTGAGCACCCTTCAGGGAAAGGGGACTTAAAGTTAAGCATGTAAACAAGTGTTTTGTTGACCCAGACAGGGGTGGCCAGTTTGTATAATTTTTGGTGGTGCACAGAAGGAATCCAAGTGTCCCCCGCCCAAAAAAAGAGTAAGTGTTTAATAGTTTCCCTATATTTCACAATGTGGGGGGATGAGGGCTCTGGTGTGGGGATGAGGGGTTTGGAGTGTGGGAGGGAGCTCAGGGCTAGGGCAGAGGGTTGAGGTGCAGGGGTGAGGGGGTTCATGGTGCAGGAGGGGGCTCAGGGCTGGGGCAGGGTTAGGGTGTGGGGGGGATGAGGGCTCAGGCTGGGGGAGTTTAGGGTGTGCGAGGGGCTCAGGGCTAGGGCAGAGGGTTGAGGTGCAGGGGTGAGGGCTGCTGGGTGGGGCCAGGGATGAGGGGTTCATGGTGCAGGAGGGGGCTCAGGGCTGGGACAGAGGGTTGGGATGCAGGGAGGTGAGGGCTCTGGCTGGAGGAGCAGGCTCTGGAGTGGGGCAGAGCTGGGGATGAGAAGTTTGATACAGGCAGGCTGCCCTGGGGCTGAGGCCAAAGAGGAGGACTCCACAGTCCCCCGCCCCAGGCCTCTCCCTGCCAGCAGCAGTGAGCCCCAGGGAGGCACCCCCCTTTCCCACCTGGCAGCACACTCACGCGGCACCATCACTGCATGTGCTCCTAGGGGCTGGGCACCTCTCAGGTCCAGGAAGCCCCCTTGCCTCCTCTGTGGTGGGTGCCGGGGGAGGGGAGGACTGCCATCATGTGTGCGCCTCCTCCCCTCCTCAGGCAGCACCAGCACTGGCACTGCTCCCTTTTGTAGCTGGCAGCAGCTGGCAAGGGATCGTAGCGTGGAGTGGTAGGGCATCTGCCCGCTGCCCAGGGCACTGGCAGGGATGCTCCAGGGGAGGTGCACAGGCGCAGCAGGCAGGGCCAGGGGACTCTCCAGGGGAGGTGTGCAGTGCAGCAGGTGGGTCCAGGGGAGAGAGCCGGCCCCAAACATTGGTGAAGCCGGCCCCCTGTGCCCTGAATTTGCTGGAGCATGGGCACCACGGCCCATATAACTCCCCACCCCGGAATCAGAGCCTGCACCTTGAAGGACTGACCCTTTGATGTTCAAATATTAGATTCTAATATAGCTGTCCTAATGAGAAATTTCATTATTTCAGGATTATTTGTTGAGCAATATTTAAATCCAGTTATGGGCTCCCTGAGAAGTTCTAAGCTTAAACTTAATGGTGCAATGTCCTGTTTGGCACAAGTTTCTTTTCCTTTTCTGTAACACAGAACAGCCTCTGAGAAATTATTGGGTCATAGTCAAAACTGGTTTGACTGAGAATTCATACACACAATGCCTCTTTATCTGTTCTCTTTAATACTGATCAATAGAAATGATCCCTGGAACGTAAACCTAGGCTTGAAAGCTACAGCTGATGCTTTAGAAAGCGTAAATAAATTGCAATCCCGAGAAATTCAAAGATGAACAAACTGGTGTATGGAAAACCTATATATACCTACATATATAATAAGTAGCAGAAAATGCCTGGAAGAGTGAAACTGGATAGATGCAGATACCCCAAAAGTGGAAATTCTTGGAGGGGATGATTGTGTGGCTAACATCCAAGATTATGAGTCAGGCTAGTTGTGTTCTATCATGGCTCTGCCATGAACTTTTTGTGTAACTATGAGCAAGTCACTGAACATCCCTGAGCCTTGGTTTCCCCATCTGTGAAACTGGGAAGGTGATACTTTGTCATAATGAAGTTGTGAGGCTTAATTCATTAATGTCTGAGATCCTTAGATGGAAGGTGTTATAGAAATTATGTTTTGCTCTTTTACGTTTAAGGAAAAGTTTTTCTCTTTTGTAAATCTAAACTGCATTAAATATAGGTAATTTTATTCTCATAATTTTCCAGCTGCTGCTCCTATGCTGTTAGATATTTTATGGATATTTTCATTTTTATGATTGTATATATATATATAAATTTCTTGTTTCTCTCCTTGATTCTCTGCATTCAGTCTTTTTGAATCATCTGTGCACAAAGGGACACTGGTAATTAGATTTTACATTATTTGCACTATTATTAATGCTGTAATAACTTATGTATGTACCTTGAAAAGAACTTAGCTCATTTTTATGATACAAGTACTTTATTTATATTGTATGCTTTTATATTTATTTATGCACTTATCTTTATTGCTGTGGAAGTATGTATTTCTTACTGTAAGTAAACAAATTATCAACTTAAAAATGTGATGTTACACGAATGTTTTAGTCTATTCTAAATGAACTAGGCAGAGTATGTTTTTTCCAGATATGTTATAATATTTAGGTGTGAATATAAGGAGACTCTACCGGTAAGAAATTTTTGTATTGTGTAGAACCTCCATAAAAGCCAGTAGACTAATGTCTTAGTTGTGGTGGTGGGTGGGGAGACAAACTCTATTATATTTGGCATCTTGCAAAATGTAAATTTCTTTAAATGATTTCTTTTATGTCCTGAAAGCAAACAAATTTAATAAACTAATAAACTTGTTTAAGGCCCCGATCCAGCAAACCAATTAATTATATGCTTTACTTTAACACAAGCAGTCATGTTAATCGTGGGACTACTTGTGCTTGTGGATAAACGTGCTTAAACGCTTTACTGGATCAGGGCCTTAAAGTTGACTACATTTGCAGCAACAGGGGGAGTTAAAAGCTCCATGATGGTGCATTGGTTTTGCTGTGGACACCACAGCATAGATAATATCATGTATGTAGTTTTAGAGGCATCATATTAAAGCAGTAGAGAAGGGGAATAATAATATAGTTTGTTAGTTCTGTAGCACACACAGATGAATAATTAAAATTATGTTTGATTAATAGCCTCCCTTTCCTGGCTCACTTATGCAGATTCTAAACATATCAAACAAAACTCAGAGACATGGCTCTGTCCATTTTGCTAATTATTATTCTTAGCTAAATAGCTCGATGTTTATTATCAGGCATCAATCACTGTAGTATCTAGGCTGAAGCATGTATGTAGCATCATAACTTTTCATGGTACATTATAGAGATTAAAAAGAATTTGCAACCTCAGTTAGACAGACACAAAGGAAAGAGATGTGATTTAAAGCAAATAAAAACAATGAGTTGTATTGTATCCAAAGCACACAATACAAATGTAGGTAGTTTTAAGCAGAAACTGAATTGAGGCAAGAGAGGAGGAATAGTTTGATGGAGCATAGAAGACAGCAGCATAAAACAAGGCAAAAGAAGAGGGTATTGAGATGGGATTTAAAGAAAGGGAGTGAGAGTGCTTGTGTACATTTGAAGACAAACTGAGAGACAAGGTGGGGAGAGGGTGTGAGGGGAGAGGTGGGAGATTAAAGCTGAGCAGGGCCAGCGTTTCCACTAGGCGACCCTAGGCAGTTGCCTAGGGCGGCAGGATTTGCAGGGGCGGCATTTTGCCGCCCTCGGCAGAAATTCGGCAGTGGAGGGGGTCCTTCCACTCCATGTCTTCGGCGGAAATTTGGTGGTGGGTCCTTCACTCGCTCCGGGACCCGCCACCGAAGTGCCCCGAAGACTCGGAGTGGAAGGACACCCGCCGCTGAATGCTCAGGAGGAGCGCTGCCGCCTAGGGTGGCAAAAACCGTGGCACCACTCCTGAAGCTGAGATGCAGCCAGGGGCAGAGCAGTGCAGAGTCTTAAACTGCAGTGTAGATATTCAGGCTCGGGATGCAACCCGAGCTCTCATCCCTCCCACCTCACACAGTCTTAGAGCCAAAACTCAAGCCCAAGCCTGAACATCTACTCTGCAATTAAACAGCCCCTTAGCCTGAGCCCGAGTCAGCTTCCATGGGCCAGCTGCAGGTTTTTAACTGCAGTGTAGACGTACCCAGTGAGGTCAGCTGTTGTGAAAATAGAAAGATAAAAGGAGAGGGCCAAAAACAGCCCTCTGAAAGGAAGAGGGAGGAAGAAGAGGGTACACCAAGGGAATGCTGAAGGAGCAGTAAGCAAGCTTGGACAAAACCTGGAAAGGACAGTCTCAGAAGCTGAAGGAAGAGAGGATCTTGATGGGAAGTGAATGATCAGCTGTGTCAATTAACAGGTCAGAGATGAAGGAAGAAAAGGCAAGCTTAAAGTGGTGGAACCCAGTGAGGTTACAGGTCTCCAGACGTGAAAGTAAGCCGGTATGCTGTACCGGGGCGGATCAGCTTCCCCTGGCAGCAATTTAAAGGGCCTAGGGCTCCCAGCAGCAGGTGGTGCTCTGGGCCCTTAAATTGCTGCCGGAGCCCTGGGGAAGCGGTGGTGGGGCTCGGGCAGTGATTTAAAGGATCTGGGGCTGCAGCAGCTACCGCCCTGGGCCCTTTAAATCATCCCTGGAGCCCTGGAGTAGCAGCAGCGGGGCTCCAGCGGCTATTTAAAGGATCCGGGGCTTCAGCAGCCACTACCACACCGGACCCTTTAAATCATCCCCAGAGCCTGCTGGAGCCCTGGGGTCGCGTGGTGGGGCTCTGGCAGTGATTTAAAGGGCCAGGGGCTCGGCCACCGCTACAGCCCTGGAGCCTTTAACTTGCCATTGGAACATCGCCACCGCTACCCCAGAGCTCTGGGGACAATTTAAAGGGCCCAGGGTGGTAGCGGCAGCCAGAGCCCCAGGCCCTTTAAATCACCGCCCGAGCCCACAGCTGCCGGTTCTACCCTGGGGCTCTGGCAGCGCGGTTTGGGTGGCTATTTAAAGGGCTCAGGGCTCCCACTGCTGCTACTCTCTGGGGCCCTTTAAATTGCCACCTGAGCCCTGCTGCTGGAGCCCTGGGGTAGCGGTGGCGGGGCTCTGGCGGTGATTTAAAAGGCCAGGGGTTCTCAGCTGCCACTACTGTAGCAGAGCCCCAGGCCCTTTAAAGCTCCACCAGAGGCTGGGGGTCCCCTCCGATGGTGATTTAAAGTTCCCGGAGCTCCCAGCTGCTGCTACCACAGCCCCAGCAGCCCCGGGCCCTTTAAATCCTGATTTAAAGCACTGGGTATTTAAAGGCCAAGCCTCTTCCGGTTGAGGCCCCACCCCCTCTTAAGGACTCCAGAGTCCGGTAAGTCCTTTAAGTTACTTTCACCCCTGCAGGTCTCTCTCCTGAGGTGCTCCCATAATGAGACCATGAGTGGAAATAAAAGACTTTGACTCTGGCCAAGATTCTGATCAGCTCACCCCTGAGCCCACCAGCTACCCATGATCAAGCCCTGACAGACTGTTCAGATCACCCGCAAACTTCCCCTTGACAGATGATGGAAGGGGCAGGTCCAGCTCCAAATGGCTGAAGTGCTGGCCCTGCACAAAGATCTGGCTTAGCTACAGAGGCATTCCATGCAACTCATATCTGAAGTACAAACCCTCTGAGAGCAACTTGCGCAGTCACAAAGAGAGGCAGCTGCCTTACGAGTTTGGGCACAGCACATCCCTTCTGATGAGGGCCCCACAGTGCTTCTCCAGGAGCAATTTGATTGGGACCACCACAAACAGAGTTTTCCTAAACCACTATCACCTGCTCTTCCTGCTATGTCCTCAAACTTACCCCATGAATCATGCAAAGGAGAGGGCTGGTGCTTAGCCTGCTTACAGAAGAACAAAACAGTCTGGAACTACAGCCTCCCCTCTGTTAGAACAAAACAGTCTGGAACTCTTGAATTGTGGTGACTTTCTGCAAGAATTCTCACCCCTCTTTGACCCACACCAGGTTCACTCAGCAGAAATTATCCTCTGGAAGCTTAAGCAAAGTCAAGGATCAGCCACATCATATGCTGCCCATTTCCAACAGATGCTGGCTGATGTCAAGTGGAACAAGGCGGCTCAACTGCAGCAGTTCCGATGGGGTCTCAGCAAAGAGGTAAAAGATGAGCTACTTAGTGTAGAGAACCTTGCCCAACTCAACACTTTTATTGACTTCATCCTTTGTATTGACACCTACCTGTGGGGGGGGGGGAGGAGGAGAGAAAAGGAGGCCCAACATCGCCATGCCCACCCACTGTGACTAGGCCTGTGGAACCAAACTCTGAATCAGTGCAGGTGAACCGGGATCACAAACATCTGACCCCAGAAGAAAAGGATGTCATCTACTATGGAATGTCAGGACACTCACTTGCCTCCTGTACATCCAGACCAAAATCGAGAAACAGCCCAGGCCCAGTAGTGAGTATTGCTGGGCATCAACAGGTCACCAAGCCCTAAGCTAGTTTCCCCACCTTTGAAAAGTACTCAACCAAAACCCTTCAGGGCCTCCCCACACTTTCAGATATCACCGCAATTACATGTCCTAGGGGCATCAAGGTTGATATCCCCTCAGGCAGCCATGATCGACGCCTGACTGCCAACAATTTTATAAATGCAAACATGGCCTAGACCCTAAAAATTCCTCTTCAGCCCAAACCTTCACAAGACTTGGTAGAAACAATCAGTGAGCTACCCCATCACTCAGTTCAGTAATTCAGGAAAATGTTCTCTTCAAGGCCAGAGTGGAAGACCACCGTGAGTTATTACACTTTAATGTGATGCCCGCTCTACACATCCCACTATTACTTGGTACGTTGTGGTGGGTGCAGTATGACCCACAAATCTACTGAAGGAGGAAGTGTGTCAACTTTTCTTCCAATTATTGACAAAAAGTCTGTCTGTAACCCCCATGTGAGACAATCTCTGTTCCTCAGGAAGGGACATTACCACCTGAGGGGACACCCAGGGCAGTAGGGGCCGGCCAGAAAGACAGCACCTTGAGCCCAGAACTCCATCTCTCGGAGAAATACCAGGAGTATACTGAAGTTTTTGAGGAAAAAAATGCAGACATCCTGCCCCCACACTGGGATTCTCCCATAGACTTGCCCTGGGTGAATGTCCTGTTTGGCTGATTATATACCATGTCCGAACCAGAACTGGAAGCACTATATCCAAGAAAATCTTGAGGAGGGCTTCATCTGTTAATCTACTTCCAGCAGATCACTGTTCCTTTGCATGGACTGTTGAGTCCTAAATCAAGTCACAATCTGCAGCTGGCATCTTTGGCCTCTTATTCCAGAATTACTAGTTCCAGAAGTGCAAATGGCCAGGAACTTCACAAAGCTAGACCTTCAGGGAGAGAGCTTACAACTTAGCGCATATAAGAGCCAGGGAATGAGTACCAAACTGCCTTTTGTACTCAGTAAGGGTGCTTTGAATACCTAATAATGTCATTCGGCCTCATCAGTGCCCCGGTAACTTTCCAATAACTTTGTGAATGATGTGGTCAGCGATGTATTGGATCAACATGACATCATTTATCTCGACGATATCCTAGTATTTTCAGAGAACCAAGAACAACACTGTTGTCATATCAGATAGATCCCCCAAATGATAGTAGCAATCCGTGACTGGGCAGATCCATGGAATCCCTGTGAATTACAATGCTTCCTGGCCTTTGCCAATTTTTACTGGTGGGTTATCACCAACTTCTCAGGAAAAATCACTCCACTGACTTTGCTCCTACTTAAGACCATCAGGTTCATATGGTCACCTGAAGCCCAGCATGCCTTCACCCAGCTCAAATCTGCCTTCACGATGGCTGCCCTCCTGATCCTGAGCCAATCTGCACATTCATAGAGGAGGCTGACACATCCAACATGACCCTGGGGATGGAACTCTCACAGAAGCTCAGACCCAGCAAAGTCTTGCACCCCTGGGCATTTTACTCCTGCAAGTTTTGCCCTAGTGGAAGGAAACTATGAAATCCTAGATAAGGAGCTACTCACAATTAAAAGTGTGTTTGTTTGAGGAGGAGCACTACCATCTTGAGGGGACTTGGCACCCTGTACAGGTCTTCATAAGACCATAAGAACCTTAAGTATCTCTGCAAAGCCAAGTATTAAACCAAAGGCAGCTACGGTGAGCCCTGTTTTTCTCTTGGTCAAGTTCACATCATCTACTGACCTGGTCCCAAAATGGGAAAGCTGACATCTTATCGTGAAAAGGAGAGTGCTCTTAGGAGGGCAAGAAACCAACCGCCAAGCCACCATTCCTCCTCAAACCCAGTAATTTCCTCAATGCGGCAGTTCATCAAGGTCTGATCTCCCTTATTCAGTACACCTCAAAAGAGGATCCTGTCACCCAGGAGCCACTTCCTGAGCACTCAGGGACATGGATGCACTGCTCCAAACTCAATGGAGTAACATATTTCAATGGGTGCATGTACGTCCATCCATGAGGAGCCCTCATGTCAAGGTACTACATCTTTGTCATGACACCCAACTGACAGGACATTTTGATCATCAAAAGACTTCTCACACAGCCACCTCCTTTTCTTTTTTTCCTGGCCCTGCACGAGGGCTGAAATTCAAGCCTATGTAGATTTCTGCAAGCTTTGTGCCCATTCCAAGACACCTCAAACCAAGCCCTTTGGTATTCCTAGAAACAATCGCAGAGCCCTGGTCAGTGATCTCACTACACTTCATCATGGAACTCCCTGACTCTAATGGTCACACTGTCATCTTGACAGTCGTGGACTGTCTGACAAAAATAGCTCACTTCTTCCCCTCCAGCCACCTACCTTCCACTGAGGTTACCAGCCAACTCTTGATAAGACATGTTGTTTGTCTTCATATGCTCCCAGGCCACATTGTCTCAGATCGAAGCCCCCAATTCACCTTGCACTTCTGGCACAAAATCCTGCAACTATTGGACATCAGCACCTCTACCTCCACCGCTTACCACCCCCCAAACTGCTTCCTCATCTTCACCAGGGGCCCAAGAATGGTTGCCTCTGAGAATTACTTAAAAGGCTAAGCCCTGAAGGAAGCCCTGCCTTAAGGAGGATGAGCAACAGAACTCCGTGATTCCCTGATTGGCTGGTACTCTTCATATAAACCAAGAAGCCAGTTCTGGGAGTTGCCTGAGCAATACAGACCTCCGGTGTGCTTCTGTCTTGGGCCCTGCTCACCACTCCTTTCTACAACTCTCCTTGATCCCAGACACTTAATTCTCAGCCCCAGTCTGGCTCCTGACACTGATCTTGGTTTACAATCTTTGGCTTAGGACCATTACTGACTCTGGTGCAAGATCTTGGCCTGGCCTGACCCAACCCTAATCAGGATGGCCCATTTCCAACAGTTGACAAGAAGGTGTGAGTAACAGTAGGGGAAAAATTAGCATGGGGAAATAATTTCAAAAACTACTTTAAAAACTTCCCCATGCTAATTATTCCCCTACTGTTACTCACACCTTCTTGTCAACTATTGGAAATGGGCCATCCTGATTATCACTACAAAAGTTTTTTTTCCTCCTGTTAATAGCCCACCTTAATTGATTAGTCTCATTAGAGTTGATATGGCAACATCCATTTTTTTCATGTTCTGTGTGTGTGTGTGTGTGTGTGTGTGTGTGTGTGTGTGTGCGCGCGCATATAGCTTACTACTGTATTTTCCACTGCATGAATCCAATGAAGTGGGTTTTAGCCCATGAAAGTTTATGCCCAAATAAATTTGTTAGTCTCTAAAGTGCCACAAGTACTCCTCGTTCTTTTTGCTGATACAGACTAACACAGTTACCACTCTAAAAATTGCTTTTCCTAATCACTGCTCAGAGAAATGGCAGCTGAAACACTTATTCATTCTTTCATTCCTGTGTATCATTTAGGTAACACAGTGATAGGCTGTCTGGTTAAGCTGGCAGTATGGCCCCTTTGTGCTGCTGGAGAGGTACAAGGGGGAGTAGCAAATCCCAAGGCTTTTCAAAAATAAACCATTAGGATTGGGCTGGCTTTCTAGTTGCAAAAGGAGGTACTGCTTTGTAGTACTTTGCACCTACCATGGAAAAGGTAGTAGGGTCTAAATTCATTGAAGAGAATCGAAACCAGCAAATGCAGGAAGCCCTATGGAAGTCAGCATATTTAGCTCATAGGATAAGAGAGAAGTCCTTCATGTTACATTTTGCCAGTACCCTCTGAAAGTGGTGATGTCATGAAGAAGCACTGACAGAATCTGGAAGGAGCTTTATCTACTCTCTTCTCTGTCAGAGGAAAGGTCAGTCTGATGGGGGATCTTTAGGAAAGAGGAAAGATACCAAAGAGGAAGCAAAGGGATAGATTCTCAGTAGGCCAAGAGATCTCAGACGTTATCTGGGAGAAAAAAGTTTACGTCCACACTGTGATCCTTACTCATTGCTTCTCAGGTCAAAATGTTGGTGCTCTGCACCTTATAGTATCTCTTCTTGGAATTAAGCATAAATGTGTCAATCATTGTTCATGCCATCCTGCTGGCAGAGGGCTTTATTTCTGATTAACTGTATTCCTTACAGGAAACCCAGTGAGCAGAGCTCTAAAGATTGTGGGTTTTGTTTGGTTGTTTTTTTAAAGAAAATAAAAGCTCACCTTATTATATTGGAAGTTACATAAAAGCTATATTATATTAACCATCAATGTAGTAAAATATATAATTTTTGGATCACTTAGGTCAAATGAGATGGATTTATTATCAAGAAAAACTTTTAACACTAAACTTAGCCCTACAAATTAAATGAAACTTCCTCTTTGCTGTGTATACTCTATTTCAAGCATTTTCAGATTTAGTAGCTTTTAAAAAATTATATACTTTAACTCAGGTGGAGACAGTTCCCATCAGTCTTCATTAATCAGCTAATCAGTGGCATATACTATATAAAATGCCTAAGATTTAATATTAAAAATATGGATTACTTAAAGTCAGCAAATCTTCTTATGCAGCAAAATAGTACAAAATACTTTGAAGTTAAAAAACACTCCAAATGACAAGATTACCATATGGCTGGAATGTTGTGGGAATACTCAGAGGGAATTGATTATTTCATATAAAGTTTTATGGAGCCTAGAAGGATAACTGTTTATACTAAAAGCTCTCTTATGAACAGTTCCAATTTCTACCATAGAGTCAGGACAGTGATGCAGAGCAAAGTAGTTCTTACCTTAGAGGGACTGTGACAGAAACATTCTATATTACCAGCAAAAACACACTTGGCGTTTCATGTGTTCTATGTTTATTACAAAATCGGTGGATAAAGAAATAACTAAAAAAAAACGCTTATTTTATCAAAGTAAGACTGTTTTCTTCCCACCAGGTTACTCATAAAATGGAACAACCTAACATTTTGTTCCATTATAAGTATCTAAGGGTGGCTAGTTCCCCAGCAAGAGGCACTTTCCATAACAAAATGTACTTTTTCTATTTGCATTATTCTTGTTAACTTGCATACACTATTACCTGCTTGAATCACTCCTGAACCGAGAAACTTCCCTTATGTTAGTTTTCAGAGCTGCTTTGGAGTCAGATTGGAGCATATGTCTTCCCCATGTTTGACTGTCCAGACACAAAATGTGATGTGGAAAATATTATGGCTATCTCTGAGTGTTATTGTGTGGAGGAGGAAGAGGGAACACAGGGACCTCCTTCTCCCTCACCCCACAGAACATCCTTGAAGAAGGCAACCATAATGGAGCTGCTTATGCTCCATAATGTCCTGCCCTGTTATTCCTAGTGGGGCATGTTTGGATTGGTTAGGGGTGTGGTCAGGGTTTCAATCCATTAACTACTGGCTATCACTGGAAAAGTTATGAGTGTGATAAATGTATTTTCAGAGACGGCTTCCCCAAATCCCTCTGCAATGCATTCATTCTCTATCAGTAGAAAATACACCAACCAAAACATCGCTGTCGTTCAGTCATAATTTAATGTACACTATTTGAAAAATATATGTATAAGAACCTATTTAGAACTGATTTAAAAATGAACCCAGGATTCAACATTTGGACCCAGATCAGGTTCCACACTTCTCTCAAGTTGAGGGATGTGTAAATCTAGGGTTTGGTTTAGCCCTTTGTAGAGTAAGGGCACAGCTGTAACATTCAGATGCAGATCAGGCCTTGTGCAAAGTTTGCATCTGTAGTTTTGGTTTGAGCCCCTCACTAATCAGAACAAATATTGTTGCCAGCCCTCATGATTTAATTGGGAGTCTCACTATATTTGGTGTTTTCCTTAAAGCGCCAGATCCTGAAATCAAATAATTACATGAGAATCTCAGCTTTCATTTAGAAAGAAAAGTAGCCCCGATGGCTGCAGAGAAAAGCTTGAAAACAATACCTGAGTATAGCGTAAAGGCTCAAAAACCAGAAGACAAATAAAAAGAATTCAGACATTATTATTTTTTAAAATCTCATCATATTAAAATCAATCTAATAGTTTTGGGGGGCCTGAGTCATGTTTTTTGATTAAATCCAATGCCATCTATACTGATATGGGTATGACTAACTTTTGTTCACTTCTAATGGGCTGGAAACATGGAAAATATTGAAGTAACTTGTGTAGCTGACAGGGGCGGCTCTAGGATTTGCGCCGCCCCAAGCAGGGTGGCACGCCATGGGGGGCGCTCTGGCGGTCGCCGGTCCCGCGGCTCCAGTGGACCTCCTGCAGACGTGCCTGCAGATGCTCCACTGGAGCCGCGGGACCAGCGGACCCTCTGCAGGCATGCCTGCGGGAGGTCCACCGGAGCCGCCTGCCGCCCTCCCGCGGGACGCCGCCCCAAGCGCGCGCTTGGCGCGCTGGGGTCTGGAGCCGGCCCTGGTAGCTGATATTTTCTTGCTTACACAGGATGATATCTGAGGGAGAAAATGCAGCTACCAGCCTTGATGTTCTGGATTGATGGAAATGGATGAAATGTCTATAACACAAGGAATACCAGTGAGGAGAATACAAAGGTCCTAAAAAGTACTGTATTTTTATAAATATGTGATGTCTAAAGCAAATCCAATATTTCCATATAAAGACTTTGTGAAAAAATGTAAGGAGTCAGAGACATTCAACGACTTTGGTACCAAGGTAAAAGTGTTTAATTAAAGAATGTGGCTAGGCAGACAGTGATGAAATGATGACACCATATAGTCTGTCTCTCTAGTGTGCTTACCCAAGACAAAAACATTACAATTGGGATTTTCAAAGGAATCTATGGGAGTTACATGCCCAAATCCCACTGAAACATAAGGCCCAGATCCTGATAAGTCTCAGCACATGTGTAAGCCTTAAATTTCAATGGGAATTGTATTGCCTAATCCCTTTGGTTTCCTTTGAAATTCCTAGCCCTTCACCTCTAGTACACTAAATTATAGGTTGTATGTATGCCTTCTAATTTGATCAGTGTGGAAGCAAGAGTTCTAAATTGATACACCAGTTTCATTTGAATCAATGGGAATTTTGCCACTGACTTCAGTTGGGCCAGGATTGCACCCTAACTATCTAAACAGAAGAAGAGAGCACAGGCAAAATGAAATGTATTACTACTATTACTGACAGAAATAAAAAGAGACAATCAAAACCAAATGAAATATTAATAAGTTAATATTTAGTCAGTAGTTAAAAATATCAGATAAAGGTATATCCATAGTTTACAAGTGTGTACCTCATTTCTGTTTGGCTGATAAATATTCTTTGAAAAACTGTTCACAATGACTGTTTTTCTTTCCTATTTTCTGACTTGATAAGTTGATGTTTATAATGGATAATTGTATTTACTGATAACTAGTTCTGGAACCAGACTGTGTAACTCAAGACCACTTTACTCAAAAATAAATTAAAAAATAGATATTTCTGGCCAGTTTCCACTATAGCAATATTGGAATGCTACCTCCTTTTCATTTAGGAAAGGGAATTATCAAATTGTCAACAAATCTTTTGGGCATGCTTATTGTGTATTTTAATATTATATGATTTAGGTTTCTCAAAACTCCACAAGAGACTAACCGCAATACACTTGCTAGTCATACTGAGTCTTTCCTGGCTGATGTACTTTAATTTACTTCAGAGAAAGAAAATGAATGTTGCTACAAGCCAAACTCCACTATTTTTTAAGAAAGACAAAAGAGAGTATGTTATTTTGTGCATCCGCCTCTTCTATTTGTTACTTTTGTTCAAAACGATGGGTGTAGTTTGGCTGGGAGGTGGGGGCATTGCCCTCCCTAAACTTCAAGCCTTGGGCAGGTGTGAAATTTGCCCCCGAAGGTGTGGCCCCATTGGCCTGACTGTAGATGCCCCCCGAAATATAGAAGTCTAACTACTCCTATGTTCAAAACCCAACTGGTTTAAGCAGGACTGTGGCCTTCTGTAGGCTATTCATGCTAATAAACTTTGCAGTTACAGAGCTCACATAAGCGAATCCCTCAAGAGATATGAGATTTTTATAAATTTTAATAAGATATGCCAATTTTTGTGCTAAAGAACAGCTGTTTCATTTGGGGGCATTTATCATAATCATAAAGAGTTGGAGTTGCTGAGCCCAAGGGGATAAAATGTAGTGAAAAGTATATTCTGCAATATTAGAAATATGTATTAGAACAAAATAGTAAAGATTTATTACTGAATCATGAGGATTAGCAATACAGTTTTGTCATTAATATGATTTATTCATAAAATAAAGTAACACCTTTGTAAAACATCAGGAAGGTACAGCATAATATTCTAAATCACATAATAAATACATCAAAAACATTCCAAAACAATTTTAAATCTTATGTCCAAGAATGCCCAAATAAATGCATCCTTCATAATTATTTTAGAGATCTAAGAAGAAGCTTATCCTGGTGCAGCCCTGAATTTCATTAATGCTTTTTATAGCTCTCGAAAATCTGCTTATCTTAAAATGTGTAGCATTAACAGGGAAAAAAATAGAACAGAATTCTGTTTATATTTTAATTAATAAAATTACATACACTTGTCCACAATTCAGGAAAGCACTTAAGCATATGCTTACGTCCATTCCTATAAGCATGTACTTAAAGTTTAGCATGTTGTAAGCACCCGTTCTGAATAGGGATGCCTTCCTGAATTGGAGTGCTGTATAGCGTCTAGAATAAACGTTTGTATAAACAGTAAATATGAATGTAAGTGTGTGATGTGATGACAACATGCTAGCAATTACACAATATAACACATTACACAGTATTTTTCCTCTAGCCATGTATTCTATTAGTGCTATTATAGCTGCGTGAACAACATAGGAACCATTCCTTCGTCCCCTGTGCACCCAAAATCATTCATATCAGGTATAAAAACACTCCAGAGCCAATGGAATTTTGGGTGAGTGAGAAAAGTAGGATCTGTCCCAATTTATGGTAACTTTAATAAAACATCTCCCGCTTGGAAAAGTGGGAATCAGATACCTCATTCTTTTTCATGAGCAATTCCATTAACTACATAGAGCAAGAATAAGTAAACATTAATTCTCCTTCATTTCAATGCTTTCTTCTATAACACATTTTTGGATACTGTAAGGTTACCATAAAGCTAAATAGAGTAGTATGAGGCTATCATATCTTTGCACAGCATTTTCTCATTCAAGATACCTTATTAATTATAATCAGGGATCCTAGAAATCTGTTTGCCACAGAAAAACGTGGAATTTGCATTTTTACAGAGAATCTTTCGTTTTTACATTTTGTGAAAAAATAAAAACATATGCAGTAGAATCCCATTTATCCAAGCCACCATTATCTGGCTCTCCATATTCTGTTCAAACAATACCTATATCTATGTGGCTAGAGAAACTAAAGTTAAGTATTTCATTTTAACTGCGGAAAAATGCTGATTTTTATGGTTTTTTTATATTGGAGAATTTTGCGGGTTTTATCACGGAAAACTAGGATCCCTAATTATAATATACTTGCAATGTGAGGATTTTATTGGGAGAATACTGCATAACTACAAATAACTTCTATTCTGATGTGAAATCAAACACTTTTACTGTTATGCTTCTCCTTAATCTATGTGATTTCATAATTTAAAAGTGATCATGAACAGTAGATTATTTATTAGTCAATCTTTTATACAATAATAATACTTCATACTTACACTGCACATCACCTTCTATCTAAGGATCCCATCATGATTTACAAACATTACTACAATAATCCCTGCAGAAACCCTGTAAACTAAGGGCATATTGATTTTGCTTCTTTTAAATATTATGAACAGAGGCACAGAGAAGTTAAGGCCTAAATTTTCAAATGCAGTCACTAATTTGGGGCACCTCACTTATTGGGTGCTCACCTTGAGAACACATGGGTCTGATTTTCAAAGGTGCTTAGCAACTGTATCTCCTATTGGCTTGAAGTGAAGACCAACCCTTAGGTGTTCCAAATTGGGGACCCCAAATTAGTGGCCACTTCTGGAAATGTAAGTATTGGAATATTCCTATGGTCTTAGAGCAAGTCTGTGGTGGAGCCAGGAATAGAATACAGTTTCCTGACTCTCAGTTTTCCGGTTTAACATTAATCATCCTTTTCTCTATATCAAAGATTTGCCTCTTGGGTAGGCTGCAGATGAACAGAGAAGCCTTTCCATGAGTTACAATAATGGCAAACATGGTGGCTCAAGTATTTCTCATCACACACATTGAAAATATGGTTTAACTAATCTAAAGAAGCTTATCTGATAACTAGTTTTCCTAAAAACTCTTGTTTAAATGTAATACTGTCTCACATAACCACAGAGGAGCTGGTATTGTGTCTCAGTGCATGAACCTATCCATATGAGAAGTGCCCCATCTCTCTGCCATCTGGTTTTCTAAAGTAAGGATTCCAATTTCCGATGATATTGTAGCGTTTGTAGCCTGCTACATTATGTTTGTTCCTAATGATGGAGACAGTAATTGACATAGTGAGAAGAAAGAACAACATTCTGTAAATACAAATGGCTTCAAAAGCTCCCTACACCGTTGCATATTTTGTTTTTGTCGTCAATAGATGGCTCCTTTAAAGGACTATAGCTAATCTTAGCAACATTGCCCAATGGCAGACTTTGCTGCAGGGCTTCTCCAGTGACCCCAAATTAAGATAATTTCCCCTCCCACAGTCCCACACCTCAGAAATCATTGTACCAGGTCCCCTGGTAGTTCAGTCTTTGCAGGAATTCCTGGCAGAAGAGGAGTATGACTCACTCTTCCCCAATTGCTTCTGAGAAGAGGGGAAAGTGTCATTCTTTTTATGTGAACACACTCCTGCTGCTGCATTAGAGTTGAGTGTAATTTAAAGCACATCCTTTGACAGTTGTTGAGTAATAGGGAAGTATCTTTGAAGTCAATGGGACTATCAGAATATGTTAAGTTAAGCACATATACAAGTATTTGCAGGAGCAGGTCTTTAGTTTGGAGGAGGGCTGTTGATTAATCGCAGTTAACTCGTGATTAACTCAAAAAAATTAATCATGATTAATCACCGTTTTAATCACCCTCTTAAACAATAGAATACCAACTGAACTTTATTACATATTTTTGGATATTTTTCTACATTTTCAGATATATGGGTTTCAATTACAACACAAAATACAAAGTGTACGGTGCTCACTTTATATTATTTTTATTACAAATAGTTGCACTGTAAAAATGATAAAAGAAATAGTATTTTTAATTCACCTCATACAAGTAGTGCAGTGCAGTCTCTTTATCATGAAAGTGTAACTTACAAACATAGCAGCAAAGAGTCCTGTGGCACCTTATAGACTAACAGGCGTTTTGGAGCATGAGCTTTCGTGGGTGAATACCCACTTCGTCGGATGCATATTCACTCACGAAAGCTCATGCTCCAAAACGTCTGTTAGTCTATAAGGTACCACAGGACTCTTTGCTGCTTTTACAGATCCAGACTAACACGGCTACCCCTCTGATACTTACAAACATAGATTTTTTTTCTTACATAACTGCACTCAAAAACAAAACAATGTAAAACTTGAGAGCCTATAACTCCACTAAGTCCTACTTCTTGTTCAGCCAATTGCTAAGACAAACAAGTTTACTTACTTTTACAGGAGATAAAGCTGCCCAGTTCTTATTTACAATGTCACCAGAAAGTGAGAACAGGCATTCGCATGGCACATTTGTAGCCAGCATTGCAAGATATTTACATGCCAGATATGCTAAACATTTGTATGCCCCTTCGTGCTTTGGCCACCATTCCAGAGGACATGCTTCCATGCTGACAATGCTCATTTAAAAAAAAAAAGTGTTAATTAAATTTGTAACTGAACTCCTTGGGCGAGAATATATCTCCTTCTCTGTTTTACCTGCATTCTGCCATATATTTCATGTTATAGCTGTCTCAGAAGATGCCCCAGTACATGTTCATTTTAAGAGCACTTTCATTGCAGATTTGACAAAATGCAAAGAAGGTACCAATGTGAGATTTCTAAAGATAGCTACAGCACTGGACCCAAGGTTTAAGAATCTGAAATGCCTTCCAAAATCTGAGAAGAATGAGGTGTGGAGCATGCTTTCAGAAGTCTTAAAAGAGCAACACTCTGATACAGAAACTACAGAACCCAAACTACCAAAAAAGAAAATCAACCTTCTGCTGGTGGCATCTGACTCAGATAATGAAAATGAACATGCGTCGATCCGTACTGCTTTGGACTGTTATTGAGCAGAACCTGTCATCAGCATGGACGCATGTCCTCTGGACTGGTGGTTGAAGCATGAAGAGAATATGAATCTTTAGTGCATCTGGCATGTAAATGTCTTCCAGTGCCAGCTACTACAGTGCCATGCGAACGCCGGTTCTCATTTTCAGGTGACACCGTAAAGAAGAAGCAGGCAGCATTATCTCCTGCAAATGTAAACAAACTTGTTTCTCTGAGCGATTGGCTGAACAGGAAGTAGGACTGAGTGGACTTGTAGGCTCTAAAGTTTTACATTGTTTGTTTTATTTTTGATTGCAGTTATTTTTTGTACACAAGTCTACATTTGT
Source organism: Mauremys mutica (assembly GCF_020497125.1). Taxonomy (NCBI): domain Eukaryota; kingdom Metazoa; phylum Chordata; order Testudines; family Geoemydidae; genus Mauremys; species Mauremys mutica. Next base: position 68,827,035 of record NC_059073.1, on the reverse strand, counting down.
AAGTTCAACTTTCATGATAAAGAGATTGCATTACAGTACTTGCATTAGGTAGATTGAAAAATATTATTTCTTTTGTTTTTTACAGTGTAAATATTTGTAATAAAAATAAAGTGAGCACTGTACACTTTGTATTCTGTTACAACTGAAATAAATATATTTGAAAATATAGAAAACCTCCACAAATATTTAAATAAATTGTATTTTATTATTGTTTAACAGCGCAATTAATTGCGCAATTTATCACGATTAATTTTTTTAATCACTTGACAGCCCAAGTTTGGAGATATTTATAGACTCTTTGAATGGTCCCTGGTTACATACAGTAATACAGAATAATTATGCAAACATATTTGTTTCTCCTTAATTTTTCTCCCCATTTGTCATCGTAGTTTCTCTCTCATGCTGAATCTCTCTCTTGCTCTTTCACATAGTCTATCAGTTTGAATCCATTCTTATACTTAATTATTTTTCCCCTCTTTTCACTTTGTTAATTCTCTTTACTCTCCTTTTCCTCACTCCTTTCTACTGCTATTATCACTCCTCCATTTCTGACATTCTTTCTGACTCTCCTTTCCTGCAAGATAACAGAGATGTGTATTTTTTTAAATGACATACCCAAATCATAATACAAATATTACTTAGGCTTGATGTCCGTTATTCATTGCAGGTCAGTTCCAATGTATTCCTCCTGAGATAGCCAGTTGACACTCTTCCCCAAAAATAAAAAACTCTACCACTACATTTCAGAGAAGAATAACAACACCCCCTCATGTATGAACTGTAAAAGAAATTCACAGAGAATGTCACTTGGTAAACACAACACGGACAAAGGAACACTGATGTCACCCACTGAAGGAATAAAATGTTGATAGGTTACACACATTCCTCATGATAAGGCTGAACCATAACCATCAGCTGGTAAAATCAGCAGAAGCCATACCCCAACTCTGAGATCCTATCCAAATAATGCCGAGTGTTTAAATACTTTTTATTTGTTCCTACATGAATGGATACTTGCAGCACTGCTCAGAATAGTGACACTGGAGGAAGTGTTTCTGGAAACGAAGCCTGAGTTCCAATGCAGCAGTATTTCAAGTGCGATACTTTTGGAAGAAATACTGGTAACCACACACAAAAATAAGATCTTTGGTTCCAGTTTATCTGTGACTGGTGCAAGACCCAACATGGGGAAGTCAAAGTGGGTGTAAGTCAGCTTTTCACTTCCCAGTTCCCGAGGCTGCTAAGGGGACAGCAGCTTGAACCTTGCTGCAATATAGAGTAGCCTCTGGGCTGTTCTAAATTGGACTGACTGAGCTTTTAGCAGCCCTGAGGAATCATTGCATCAATGTCCAGAGTACTCTGACCATGCTCCTGCCCATCTGGCATGTCCCTACCCCAGCAAGATTAGGAAGGGGAGGTGAAGAAATACCTATTCTAGCTCTATCCCAGATGGGGTGCCTCTCACACAAAGGAAATCAACAGCTGCCTAATTAGTGCAGCTTTCTTCCCCCTTTTCACCACCAGAGTTGCACAAAGGAGGCAGGATCTGGCCCATGGCATGATCTCTTGTCGATAAATACTCTGAGAAGAGGATATTTACACTATGTATTAGGCCTTGTCTACACTACAAGACTATTTCGAATCAACTTAGTTCGAATTTGTGGATTCGACCTTATGAAGTCGAATTTGTGTATCCATACTAAATACACTAATTCGAATTTCTGAGTCCACATTCACGGGGCCAGCGTCGACTTTGGAAGCGGTGCACTGTGGGAAGCTATCCCACAGTTCCCGCACTCCCCGCTGCCCATTGGAATGCTGGGTAGAGCTCGCAATGCCTGCTGGGGGAAAAATGTGTCGAGGGTGGTTTTGGGTAACTGTCATCATTCAACCGTCACTCACAAACGCCCTCCCTCCCTGAAAGCGCCGGCGGGAAATCTGTTCGCGCACTTTTCTGGTCGGTTACAGCGCGGACGCCACAGCACTGCGAGCATGGAGCCCACTGCGATCATCGCTGCACTTATGGCCGTTGTCAACTCCTCGCACCTTATCGTCCACCTGTGCAACAGTCAGCTACTGAGAAATCGGGCGAGGAGGCTCCGGCAGCGCGGTGAGGAGAGTGGCGCAGACCTCTCAGAAAGCAGGGTACGCCGGGCAGTGGAGATCATGGTGGCAATGGGTCAAGTTCATGCTGTGGAACGGCGATTCTGGGCCCGGGAAACAAGCACGGACTGGTGGGACCGCATAGTGCTGCAGGTCTGGGATGACACAGAGTGGCTGCGAAACTTCAGGATGCGTAAGGGCACTTTCCTTGAACTCTGTGACTTGCTGGCCCCTGCCCTGAAGCGCCAGGACACCCGGATGCGAGCAGCCCTGAGTGTGCAGAAGCGAGTGGCCATAGCCCTCTGGAAACTTGCCACGCCAGACAGCTACCGGTCAGTAGCGAACCACTTTGGCGTGGGCAAATCTACCGTGGGGGTTGCTGTGATGCAAGTAGCCCACGCAATCATTGAGCAACTGCTCTCAAAGGTAGTGAACCTGGGAAACGTTCAGGTCATCATAGACGGCTTCGCCGCGATGGGATTCCCAAACTGCGGTGGGGCTATAGATGGGACTCACATCCCTATCCTGGCACCGGCCCACCAGGCCAGCAAGTACATTAACCGAAAGGGCTACTTTTCCATGGTGCTGCAAGGACTAGTGGACCATAGGGGACGTTTTACCAACATCAACGTCGGGTGGGCGGGCAAGGTTCATGACGCGCGTGTGTTCAGGAGCTCTGGTCTCTTTAGACTCCTCCAGGCAGGTACTTTCTTCCCAGACCACAAAATAACGGTTGGGGATGTGCAGATGCCTACAGTGATCCTCGGGGACCCAGCCTACCCGCTAATGCCCTGGCTCATGAAGCCCTATACAGGCGCCCTGGACAGTGAGAAGGAACTCTTCAACTACCGGCTAAGCAAGTGCAGAATGGTGGTGGAGTGTGCTTTCGGACGTCTCAAGGGGAGATGGCGGAGCTTACTCACTCGCTCGGACATCAGCGAAAAGAATATCCCCGTAGTTATTGCTGCTTGCTGTGTGCTGCACAATCTGTGTGAGAGCAAGGGCGAGGCCTTTTTGTCCGGATGGGAGGTTGAGGCAAATCGCCTGGCTGCAGTTTACGCTCAGCCAGACACCCGTGCCGAGAGAATATCCCAGCGGGAAGCGCTCTGTATCCGGGAGGCTTTGAAAGCAAGTTTCCTCGGAGATCAGGGTAACCTATGACTCTCCACTTGCTTTCAAGAGAAACTGACCCTGGGCCTGTGTCAGTTTGTGTCGATTTGGATCTGCGGCTACATGCCTTGTTCTCCAAGTTTCCCCCACTTCCAAAGCACGTTTTTAAGCAAAGTAATTGTTACACTCATTATTAATAAATCTTTCTTTTACTTTGCATTTCTGTTCTGGTGTTGAGACATGGACGCATACTGTGCTGGGCACGGTGTGCACTGACGTACAGACCGCTTCCTCCATAGAGGACTGACATCCTCCTGCTCCTACATAGGTCTCTGGGGTGGGGGACGGATGACAGTGGTTCTGCATGAAGGGGAGGGTTTGCAGGAAGGGGCGAGTGGTGCCTTCTTTGCATAGGGGTTTGGATGACGGCAGTGGGCTGCGGGTTTCTGCGTGGGAAGGGGTGATGGGTGTGGGAGAAGGGTGACTATCTGTCCGTGGATGAGGGCTCTTGTTGGGGCTCAGGGCAGCGGATAGGCTCGTGGATCCGTTGCAAGTGCATCGTAAGGGCAGCCTGCCTTCACAGTAATGGCGTGACAGGCGCTAGGACCCTGGACAATTATACACATTACGAAATGAACAGGGGCACCATACACAACACAGAATGACCCTGGTGCCTACTGACTGCAGTGTGTGTGTGCCCCGCAGTTGATCCTTTCCCCAAGTCTGTACCCTGGTACTGTAGGCTATACCGTGCAAGTATGAAACCCCTGTCCACCCCATACACCGAAAAATCCTCTGACAGGAAAGACATGACGGAAACAGTGATTAACAGCAAACAGCTTTTATTAATCTAATAAACAGTGGGGGGATGAACCTTGGATTTGGGACTGGCTGAGCCTATAAGGGAAGCACTTCTACAAATTTCTAACGTGAGAAGTGCGGGGTACACGGCCGCTCTGCTCTGGTTCAGTGACAGTTCTCACGTCCTCTACCACCCCTCCGTCTTGTACTTTTGGGTGAGGGGGGGCCAGGACTTCTTGGCTGGTGAGGGCGATTGCAGAGACACTGCAGGGGGGCCCTGTCCTCCAGCCTGCGGTCCTGCAGGACATCAACAAGGCGACGAAGCGTGTCCGTTTGTTCCTTCATGAGACCAAGTAGCGTTTGGGTGGTCTGCTGGTCTTCCTGCTGCCACCTATCCTCACGTTCCATGAGTGTGCGATGCTGCTCACATAGGGTCTCCCTCCAGTGTTTCTGCTCTGCAGCCTCTGCTCGGGAGCAGACCATCAGTTCAGCGAACATGTCGTCCCTAGTCTTCTTCTTTCGCCGTCTAATCATTGCCAGTCTCTGCGAGGGGGATGCCGGGGCAGTCCGGGAAGGACCCGAAGCTGTGTGATGGGGAAAGTTAGTGATTTCCTTGTACAGATACATTTTCGCGAACAGTGAACACCGTCTAGTCAATTTCCATGAAGAAGACCGTACCGGACAACAAGTGTCACGTGGTCTCCAGAGAAGCACAACATTTTGGCCTACGCTCTGATTGGCTGCGCCATTGCACAGGAGAGCGGAGAAGTCGGGAGAGAGAGCAGAATCCCTCTAGCAGAGAGTCCTGGTAAGCCTTACAGTACATTATGCTTATCAGTTAACGGATAGCTGTGCCGTCGTGCTAACGGCAATCTGGAAATCAGATACTATGACCCTTTTGCAGCCACTCCCGACACTGCAGGGGAAAGATCAATGTATGCTTTTCCTGTGTGGCCTACAGCACGTGGCTGCTAAGCGCAGGGCTTTGTTATGCAAAGTATAAGTAAACCATTAAGAACAGTAACTATTCGCTAATTGCCCTAATTAGATGCAGCACTTCAGTAACGAGATTACCCTGAGGCGTGTCTCTCGAGTGCAGAAAGAAAGGATGTTAAGGGAAGCACTTCACCGACCGGGACCCTACGCGGCCATGCTGGTAGAGGCGATGGTTCCCCTGTATCTGAGGATGTCGTGGCGTGGAAGAGTGAGCTTCACCGGAGGACCAAATAGGGCACCTCTTCCTCGAAACCTCCTGCGGAGGGTATTTGAGGAACTGTTTGAAGCATTTGTGGAATTGTCCATGGAGGACTATTGTTCCATCCCAATCTGTGTAGACCTACTGTTCGTTTAGTTTCCCTTTAAAAACTTTTAGATATAGTATTTATAGATAGAATTTATATTTTTGGTATACATGTTTTCGAGCAAATAAATATTTTCTTGTTTATACGACTTACCGCCTGATCCTTCCCCTGACTCTGAGTCCGGGTTCACGGCCGGTGAGGGTTGGTAGGGGATCTCTGTGAGGGTGAGGAACAGATCCTGGCTGTCAGGGAAAGCGGCATTGTGTTCGCTGTCGCCTGCGCCTTCCTCCACGGACCCTTCGTCGTCTTGCCCATCGGCGAACATCGAGTAGGAACTGTCCTGGCTCACTATGCCATCCACTGAGTCCACGGTCAGTGGTGGGACAGTGGTGGCAGACCCACCGAGAATGGCATGCAGTGCCTCGTAGAAGCGGCATGTCTGGGGCTGTGCTCCGGAGCGTCCGTTTGCCGCTCTGACTTTTTGATAGCCTTGCCTCAGGTCCTTGACTTTCACGCGGCACTGCATCGCATCCCGGCTGTATCCTTTCTGTGTCATGGCTTGGGAGACCTTCTCGAAGGTCTTTGCATTACGCTTGTTGGAGCGCAGCTCCGACAGCACAGACTCCTCGCCCCACACAGCGATCAGATCCTGGACTTCCCGGTCTGTCCATGCTGGGGATCTCTTTCTATTCTTGCATTGGGCTGACTCCTCTGCTGGAGAGCTCTGCATCGTTGCAGGTGCCGCGGAGCTCGCCCCGATGTCAAAGCAAGAAATGAGATTCTAACTGTCCAGACAGGAAAAGGATTTCAAATTTTCCCGGGTCATTTCCTCTGTGGCTGCCAGAACATCCAAGCTCGGACTGCTGTCCAGAGCGTCAACAGAGTGGTGCACTGTGGGATAGCTCCCGGAGCTACTAAGTTCGATTTGCATCCACACCTAGCCTAATTCGAGCTAGCAAGTGCGAATTTAGCGTTACTCCACCTGTCGGGGTGGAGTACCAAATTCGAACTAAGGAGCCCCCTAGTTCGAATTAAATGGCTTCCTGGTGTGGACGGTTGAGCGATTAGTTCGAATTAACGCTGCTAAATTCGATTTAAGATCCTAGTGTAGACCAGGCCTTAGTAACATAATGCATTAATTAAAATAATAAGAGCTAACAAGATCTGTCCATTCCAATAAACATTTTATGATCTTTCACTGCTGTAATTGTGAGGTTCTTATGTCCCATACCTCACCCTTTGCTTAGGGTCTTCACTTGCCATGTCACTTTTAGTTAGGTTGTAAGCATTTCAATATTATTGTTGTGGTTGTCTCTAAAGTGCCATGCACATTTATAATACTGTACAAATAAGTACCATGTCATAACAAAACTTATTAATATTATTTTAATATATCCTTATTCTGATCTATCAGAGGGTTAATCTAGACGATTTTTTGCATTTGTCCTCACTGCAGTCTTCACACTCCTGTAAGTGTTCAATCTGGAGTATATAGCATCTTTTTTATGTTCCTCCTCATTTTTTTCCCCTGGAAGATTGTTTCTTTAATCAGTTATTCATTTCGTCCTAAAGTTGACATTCTTTTCTGGCAAGTTTTACAAATATATTTTTAAAAAATTAAACACATGCACTCTTCTGAATTGGTTATAATAAATCATTCCAGAAAAGCAAATGCTGCTGGCTGGATTAAGGATTTATCAATCCAAATGTTTGTTTTTTTTTAATTCCTGGGAACTGTAAAGAGTTTTTCCACCCTGATTTTGATCTTCAATCTGATATTCTTTGTGGCCAAGATAATAAAAGCTCTTTGATTTCTTTACTCTGGCGTCTACTAATTCAGACACACAGTTCTGGCATCTACTAGTTCACATCTTGTGAAAATCTTTTGTCTTAAGGAATGTATTTTTTCATGATACGTCCTTACTGACCCTATATAAAAAATACAATGTACAACATATTAAATAAAAACAGACTATATTTAATAACATTAAGAATTTTAATTGAATGCATAATAGAGAGGAAACACAAAACCCTGCTCTTGATTCACACTAAATATTTTAAAGCGTTGAGTTAACAGAAGACCATATTCTGATTTTATTTACACCAATGTAACTACCAAGTAATTCAACTAGTTTTAATAGAGTTAAATGAGATATGAATCTGGACCAGAAGGTGTCAGTTTTTAATTTCCTACCTCTTGTTCATTGAAGGTAAAGTTTCATTAGTTAAATCATCATTTTTGTATTGTTCCTCGTGTGAGGTTTTCAGAAGAAAAACAGTCATGTTAGTTTATAAAGCTAGCATTGCAACATTTCCCTAGAGACTTTTCATATTGTCTGGTTCTGTATAAATCTGTCCTATTATTATTCAGGTTCTGTAGGATTTATTGAGAGTAGATTTTTTAATCTATATTCCCTACTTGAGGTATTAGAAAAACATTGCAAAAACTGTTAATTTTGTGTGAAATTTGCCCCAGTGCAAAAGGCCCATGTGAGGCTCCCCTTGCTTCTTAACTCCTAAGAAGAAAACATTTTTCACCTGCATAAAGTCTGAATAATTGTGCTTCATGCAGGTGAAATGGGATAATTTTAGGAAAGCAGGAAACATGGATTAAGACTAAAGCACTTCTATGTCCTGTGCCTTCTCCCCTAGCCTATACTGAGACAATTTATGTAGGTATAAGAACAACTGTATCCTGTTGCCCCTCCCTGGCCAATCCAACCCTCACCTAGTGCTATCCTGCATGCTGGCCTGTTTAAATCTGGTACAAGACTCCTGCTATGATGTGCAAGGGTAGTATAGCATGGCTTGCAGTTCCATCACAGGACATAAGTGGTGTGGAAGGTCTTATATGGCCCCTCTACACTGGGGTAAATGTTCTTCTCTACAAATTAGTGCCATCAGGTTATCTTGGTGGTATTGGCTCTACTGTATATGCTATCACTTTGATTTGATCATGACTCAGCTCTGTGTGTGTAGTAATGAGCTGAGTATCTACAATGAGAACAAGATTCTCCCTCCCTCAGATGTAGCTGCAAAGGGCTGTATTGTGTTATTGGTTACTAAGTAGAATTCTCTGATTAAATGACACTATTTAGTTACAGATCAGTAAAATATAATGTTAAAAATCAGTGTAGTGAATGGGTTGTTTATGAGGCTGAACTGAATGGGACTGTGGTGGGGGGGAAGTAAACAGGATTAGACTATATTGGGTATTTTAAAATTTGTTATTATTGCAATAAATACTGATATAGATGCATTCCTTGTCCTTTGGGAAATCTAAAAATGGAACTTTTAATTTACTTTTTGTGTATCTCAGTTCCTGTTGGTTTCGGGTCAAATAAATAAAATGACCCAGAGAATTAGACAAAGGAACCCAAAAGGGCAGCCTAAAATTACAATATTTAGTCTCATAAAGCACCTTATATATTGAAAGCGCTGTGCAGACATTGACTAATTAATTTTGACAACACCTCTGTGAAGTAATATTATTACTTCCATTTTACAGATGGAGAAATTGAGAAAGAAACTGAAGTGATTTGCTCAAGGTCACACAGTACATAAATGGCAAAACTGAGATTAGAATTCAGGATTTCCCATCTAGTCTTAGAATCCTGTGGCACCTTATAGACTAACAGACGTTTTGCAGCATGAGCTTTCGTGGGTGAATACCCACTTCTTCGGATGCAAGAAGTATTCGTATTCACCCACGAAAACTCATGCTGCAAAACGTCTGTTAGTTTATAAGGTGCCACAGGATTCTTTGCTGCTTTTACTGAACCAGACTAACACGGCTACCCCTCTGATACTTGACATCTAGTCTTAGTCCTTCAGAATACACGACCGCTCAAAAAAACACTGTTACTGGTGTTGCTAGAAAGCATACACATCTATAATTTATTCATATGATATTGTTGGGCGGTGAAGTTTATATTTTCCATGAATACTTACATGGGGTGTGAAGAGGCTTGGCCGACTCAACCTTGTATCTAGTGTGAACGGAATCATATCTTAGGGTACGTCTACACTACGGGACTATTCCGAATTTGCATAAACCGGTTTTGTAAAACAGATTGTATAAAATCGAGTGCGCGCGGCCACACTAAACACATTAAATCGGTGGTGTGCGTCCACGGTCCGAGGCTAGCATCGACTTCTGGAGCGTTGCACTGTGGGTAGCTATTCCCTAGCTATCCCATAGTTCCCGCAGCCTCCCCCGCCCCTTGGAATTTCCGGGTTGAGATCCCAGTGCCTGATGGGGCAAAATCATTGTCGCGGGTGGTTCTGGGTAAATGTCGTCAGTCACTCCTTCCTCTGGGAAAGCAACGGCAGCCAAGCATTTTGCGGCTTTTTTCCCTGGATTGCCCTGGCAGATGCCATAGCATGGCAATCATGGAGCCTGTTTTGCCTTTTGTGACTGTCACCGTATGTGTACTAGATGCCGCTGACAGAGGCGATTCAGCAGCGCTACACAGCAGCATGCTTTTGCTTTTGCATGACAGCAGAGATAGTTACCAGCCGTACTGTACCATCTACCAATCCATAAATTGGTAAAAAGATGATCATGGTTATCAGTCCTTTTGCACTGCACCATCTGTTGCTGTCATAAGTGCCCCTGGCTGCTCTTAGCCAGGGGCGCAAAAGCCAAAATTGGGAATGACTCCCTGAGTCAATCCCTCCTTTTTGGTATCTAAAAATAGAATCAGTCCTGTCTAGAATTTGAGCAAGTGTACTAGAGAACCACTGTATCATAGAACCAGAGAGCACAGCTGCTCTGTGTCAGATCCAGCAGAAATTATGAGCTGTATGCTATTCACAGGGGGTGCTCCTGCAACAACCCCACCTGTTGATTCTGTTCTTCCCCCAGCCTTCCTGGGCTACCGTAGCATTGTCCCCCCACTTGTGTGATGAAGTAATAAAGAATGCAGGAATAAGACACAGTGACTTGTTAGTGAGAAATGAGTGGAAGGCAGCCTCCAGCTGCTATGATAGTCCAGACAGGACAGTAAGGAGTGTGGAGGAGAGGAGCCCAGCATCCCTCTGCTAGTCCAGGGGCAATTGAATCTTTTCTTTACACATGAAGGGTGGGGGCTGATGGAGCTCAGCCCCCTGTTGCTATGATGACGATGGTACAGCCATACTGTACCATCTACCAGGAAAAATTAGGACCAGGCGCCCTTGATTGACCTTACCGATGCTAGTCGGCATGGTTACCAGTCCTTTTGCACTGCCCCATGTGCCAATAGGCTGATGATGAGGACGGGTACCAGTCGTTTTGTACCATCAGCCACCCATGGCGGGGGGGGGGGAGCAAGGATATTGGCGTTGAGTGCTGCAGCATCGCATCTATCTGCAGCATTCAGTAAAGATAGGGTGACATGTAAAAGAGTCAAGAGAGGATTGTTTTCCCTTTCACTTCTGGGGGTGGGTGGGGGGGGTGCGTAGATTGCCGAGCTATGCCCTGACCCAACGCGGACACTGTGTTTGACCTTAGAAGCATTTGGAGCTCAGCCAAGAATGCAAATACTTTTCGAAGACTGCAGGAACTGTGGGATAGCTTGAGTCCTCCAGTCCATGAGCGTCCATTTGATTCTTTGGCTTTCCGTTACGCTTGTCACGCAGCAGTGCGCTGAGCCCCTGCTATGGCGTCTGGAGATTTTTTAAAAATGATTTTGAATTTCGTCTTCTGTAACGGAGCGCTGATAGAACAGATTTGCCTGCCCTTACAGCGATCACATCCGCATGGTCCATGCGGGAGCTCTTTCTTTATTTTGATTTTTAACTGCATCGCCACCCGTGCTGATCGGAGCGCCACGCTGGGCAAACAGGAAATATTCAAAAGTTCGCGGGGCTATTCCTGTCTACCTGGACACTGCATCCGAGTTCAGATTGCTGTCCAGAGCGGTCAGTGGTGCACTGTGGGATACCGCCCGGAGGCCAATACCGTCGATCTGCGGCCACACTAACCCTAATCCGATATGGTAATACCGATATTAGCGCTACTTCTCTCGTTAGGGAGGAGTACAGAAACCGGTTTAAAGAGCCCTTTATACCGATATAAAGGGCCTCTCAGTGTGGACGGGTGTGGCGTTAAATCGGTTTTACGCTCCTAAAACCGGTTTAAACGCCTAGTGTAGACCAGGCTTGAGAGCCAACAGAAGTAGTGAGCATAACCCACAGAGCTTGCAATTTTTATTAACTACACATTTAGGTTCCTATTATCAGCTTGTATATCTGAAGGGCTCACAGCAGTTACAAACTCGACTGGTGGATCAGGTGGGCTTGGACTCTAGTGGGCAGCCTAAGCCACTGCCTGTGTTACAATGTCCACACTGCTAGTTTTAGTGCACAGCTCAAGCTGAGCTAGTGTGAGTCTGTCTATCCATGCAGGAATCACAGCTCCCAGTTGCAGTACAGACATACCCATTGAGAATTGGAGTCCTGAGGGGATGTTTCCTGAGGAAATATTTATAATTTTTGCTGAAAAATATCCATTTTAAATATATGCTTAGGCATATTTTTATAATTTTGGATAAGTTTATACATGATCAAGCAGGACTAGTTGAAAGCCTAAACATCCAGCAACTCTACCTTAAAGAGAGTTGGAGCCCAGCTATCTATGCCAGGGGTGAGGAACCTATGGCCTGTGGGCCGGATCTGGCCCATTCCTTCATTTCATCCAGCCTTGGTGCCCCCCCCGGGGCTGGAGCCACAAGCACCGGCTCGCACCACTGCCCCAAGCCTCTGCACCGCCCCCGGGGTGCTGTGTGTGGCATGCAATTGATGTTTTCTGTGGGTCAATAGCCCGTGATAGAAAAAAGGTTCCCTACCCTTGATCTATGCTATACACTGTTATAGATGGCTGCTGCTTCTATTCCTATTCCCTGTCCCAAAGTAGAGAATCTAAGATTCTTGTTCCTGTAAAATATTGATAGGAAAAATCATCTGAGAAACAACCATAATGGTTTATTTTTACATTTTATATCTAAAACCAAGGTTTACATTCTTGGGGCTAGATTGTAATGAAGAAGGCTAGAGATTTAGCCCTAATCTCAAAATATTTAAGCACGTGTAACTTTTCTCATGTGATTAGTCCAAGTTAAAGGGACTAAATACTCACAGCACATACTATTAAGTGCATGCACAAGTCTTGTAAAGGTAGGCAATGGTTAGCCTCTGCAAGACTGGGGAAAGAGGCACCAATGCTGTGCGTTGCTCCATGTAGGCAGACCACACCTCCACTGACTTCACTGGGGTTCTGCATAGACCCAGAGTTTCATTCTTGTGAAACAACTTGCAAGATACAGACCATCAGAAATTTAAAACTCAGCACCTGAATGAATACTTACATTTTCAAAAATCCATAACCAATAACTAAAGCTGATTGGGGAAAAAAGCTGAAAACTTTCAAAAAAAATTTAAAACTTTTTCTGTTTTTTTTTATTCAAAAATTTTAATTTTGGAAAATTTTGATTAGTTCTATATGCGGTCAAAAAGATGGGGTAATTTTTTTTAAAATCTCATTTTTTTCAAATCTTGAAATTATGAATTTTGAAACATCATTGAAATCCTAAAATTATTGACAGACTTTACCAACAACTCAAAATGCTTGCACCCATCTTTATAAAAATTAAAAGATCTTTATGTAGATTTTTTGTACTAGATACCATCAGGAAATAAAATAAATTTGGAATTTTTAGACCAACGGCCCGAGCCTGCAAACACTGATTCACATGTACAACTTTATTCATAGAAGTAATCCCATTAGAATCACTGGGACAACGGACTACTCACATATGTAAACAGACACCTGGGTAAGAGTTTGCACAATTAGCATCCAAACTATTTTGGAGATAGAACTTTCCCTTCACAAAATAATACAAAGCTTTTTTCAGAAAAATTCACCTTAATCTTTTAACCTGAAATTTTCCACAAAACATCTTCTCTGAATAAAAGCCACCCATATGCCATTTCTAAAAAGGATTTATTTTAAAGAAGTTGCAGTTGGCATCATCTCAGAGTCAAAACTCAATCTTAAATCAGTCAGTTATAAATTCAGCTTTAGAACTTTAATTCTCATCCCTTACTCATACAAGTCATTGCTACTCATGTGAGTGTGCCCAATTCCAGTCAATGAAATTACTTACCTGGATAAGAACTACTTGACTGACTAAAGTTTGCAGGATTAGTTCCTCAATTATAGTGTCACTACTGGATATGTCCATCTTGTAAGGAAAGTGTGTGTGTAACTAACTGCTGCCCTCTATTGGATAGAATCATTACCCTCTCCTGGGGACAATCAGAACTGTCCAACTGTGTTTTATACATTAACAGCTTACAAATTCTCCTTTAGCTCAAGTTAGAGGGAGGGGTCTATATTATATTAACAGTTCTAGCCTCACTGTTAATATAAAGTTAAAAATGGCTGTAGTGTGCACCATGATGAGCCACAGATTTGTGGCAGACAGGGCTTGTCATCACAAGAATATTAGGTTGTGTTAGAATACGACCTTGAGGCGCTGTGTTAATTAACCTGATGTTAAACATGATATAATCAGAAACAAGTTGTGTTTAACACTGAGTAAGCTGGTTGTTGGTAAACTGTACTGGAATCATACATTTAGAGGAATAAGTCTCATTGTTCTTATACTCAGTTGCATTAATATGGATTTAAGATATGTGTTTTGCGCAGCAGATTTCTGAAAAGATTTCTGAAAAGACTCTGATTAACAGCATTAGTTGGGTTTTAAACATTTCATATCTCAACCTCTTTTCAAAATAACAAACCATAGATAAGCTAATCCATTTTGATAATTAGTAATTTTTAGGTAAATGTAAACATTTCTGGACATAAGTAAGTGAAAAGCCATTTTAAAATGATGAGTGGAAGAAAATGTACTGAGTGTATTTTCTTACACCCATCTTAATTAAATGGCTTTTCACTTACTTATGTCCAGATTCTGCAAACACTTATGCATGTGCTTAACTTCATTCATGTACAGTAGTCCCACTCAGATCAATGGGACTGCTCAGGTGCATGAGACCAGGTCTACACTAGACACTTTTGCCAGTATGGCAATGTTGGTTAAGGGTGTGGTTTATTTATTTATACTGGCAAAAGCCCTAGATAGAGTTATACTGGCACAAAAGTACTTTTGCCAGGTATAGTTTGTTTTGCTTGCCAAACCAGGATAAGTACCTGTTTGCCAGTAGAAGCTGTGTCTACACTATGGAGGTTTGTCAGGATAGCTATAGCAGCAAACTTTTTCTATTACCCTGTAGACTTCGCCTAAAGTGAAGCATATGCATGTTTACAGGATTGAGGTCTTCCATTATATAATGTATTTTCAAATACAATATTTGTGAATCAGTTACTGTTTATTTTCAATAAATAACATTTCAAGGTTAAAATATAAATTGCTAGAGTTTTGTTTTGGGGTTTGGTTTTTTACAAATACTTGTAAAATAATTTGCTCTCAGACTGAGACCCTGCATGCCAAATTTCAGCTCTGAGATAAATTTCATGGCCTAAACAAAACTCCCTGAATATAGGTACTTACATTTGAAAGGAAATAAATGAGACTCTAAAGCTGTTGAATCAAAAATGGCTACATTAAAATAAAGAAGGTGAGATATTAAATGTTGTATTCCACTCTTGCTAGAAGCATAAGGTGGTAATTTAATTAAGCTATCCGTCATGTGAAGTTTGGGAGTAAAAATCTGTCAGTGAATAGTATAAGAAACAATTTGATGGACTGCTCTGTTTCATTATCAAGGACATGACAGCAAAGGCACAATACATGTTACTGAGCATTTAGAAAGATTTTGGCATACTTGGGTAGCATTTTGGAGCTTTGTAGGCCTCTTCATAGAGTGTTTGGTAGAGCTTACTTTCAAGGTCAGATTAAGGCGATCAAAGGCCCTCAGCACACCATGACATGCAGGCTCCCCTGTGACTTCTCCCCTATAGCTGTGCTCCCTGGGCCTTCGCCCTGTATCCACTTGGAAGGAGATGGCAGGGGAGCCCCACCCTTTCCAGAAAGGTAGTGGCTATAACACTTTCCCCCTCAGAAGCACTGCAGCATCACAGCACTCCTCCCAAAGTCTGGACAGGCAGAAGGAAGCCCTTGGTAGTCACTCCAGCAGTCAGTGTATCTAGTTGGGTGGGTGGGCTGGGTACACTGCACTTTTCTCCCCTGCCACAAAGTTCTCTATAAGGGTGTTGTTGGCAAGGGCCCCCAGAGCAGTGGGTCTTGGAGTTAATACCCTACTGAGGTACATGGTGCTGTTTAATTCTTGTTTCAGGCTCTCTGCTGAGTCAGTCAGACTCCTTGAATTTATTACACAAGTTTCACATTTTTATGCTTTTCTTCACAACAATGAGGACTGGAAACCTCCTCTTTTTTAAATGAAAGCTTAGGTTCTGGTGTAATCAAATAGCTGCAGAAACTGCGTCTCTGGCATGAATTTATAGCCCCTAGGCCTTAATTCAACCCTGCTTACTTTTCAGGTATGACAATATTCTTTCCTTGTCACATAAACCCTAAGTAATAGGGAGTTGTGATGTTGGGTTATGGAATACATACAAATAACATGTGAGCAGGTTGTTGATATGCAGCACCGGTACTTTGTGGATAATAGTCAAATATATTAGCTGGAATAGTTGCTGCTGCTCCTATATTGGTTTTTGGGGACACTGAATCTGCTTTCGGGGCTGCTGGTTCTAGACCCTCCCAGCCCTCTTCCTTTGTGCCAGCCTATTCAGTGTGTAGTGTGTAGGAGGTGAAGAGGCCTCTATACAGGGCCATTCTGCTTGTGCTCTTCTCATGCAGATATCTAATGTCTGGCCTAGCTGTTGGAGAAAGCCTGGGCAATACACATTTGGATAAACTTCAGTTCTAATGAATGGGATAGGTTGTGATAGCAAAAGGGTAAGAACCTGTGTCAAGGGACAGTAAGTCAAACTCAGCCAGGGAACTGGGCCAAGGGCTCAGATTAGGAATGTGGAAAAGTGTGTGTGAGCAGCCATATGGACACCTGGATGTGTAAATGAGTAGAGAAATGGAAGTAAGTAACTAAATGAGCAAGGAAGTGCATATGTGAATAGTGAAAGTATCAGTACATGTGTGCTGGCACAGACCAGAGGAAGAACAGTTGTCTAAATGAGCTTTAACTTTTGTGTGTGTATCAGATTTGCATTTGCTACAGTTTTTGTATATTCCAAGGATGACTGCTGTGAATGCAAAAGAAATATTCCTTACCATCTCTGCTACTAAGATTGACAATTTTGTAACAGAAAGCTTAGTCTAAATTAGGAGTCACTGGTCAGCAAAAATAGGCATTGAAGACAATGCGGCTATACTGACTTACAGCAGTTGAGGTTCTAGCCTACTGTGCGAAATGCTGCTCTCAGTCCTACGTATAACCAATTGACTCCATTCACTTCAATGAAGTTCCTTTAGATTTTTCACTGGTGCACATCTGACTACTGTAGTTAAAGCATGCCACATGGACCAATTAACAATGATCAAAATAAATGAACATCTTCTGTAAGTGAATTTCTCATTTCTTGTACAAAGGGAAAGTGAACATTGCTTTTACAGCTGTACAATTTTGGAAATTCTCCTATGCTGCCTGAAGGATCCCATCTTAACTTAATGGTATTTCATCAAAACCATATATTTTTTGGTGAAGTAAGTTTTCTGGAGCCCACTTTCAAGGATCTATCGGGTGAAATCCTGGCCCGTCCCCCGCTTTTAAATATCTTCTGGGGGGAATCCTGGCCCCATTGACGCCAATAACACAACTCCTTTTGTAATGGGGCCAGGATATTATTTATAATTTTTATCATTGTTACTCTTTTATATAATGCAAATGATATTAAAATGGATGCAGCCGTTCTCATATCATCGCAGGCTAGCACTGGCAACGGGCTGCTAATCAGCTTCCACTCCAGCGTCACAAGAGCGTGCCTAACAGCAGCCCGGGAGTGAATGTGTGTGTGTGTATATTTGCATAGAGAGTGTGTTTGCCATCGAGAAGCCCCGCACCAGCCCTGACCCCAGCCTGGGCTGCCCAGCCGGGCTAGTGACCCTTTGCCCGTGTCTGGGTTGCAGAGCCCAGCCTCACGCGCTGGCTCGACGGAGGCTCCCAGCCGCTCCAGCCCAGAGCCCGGCTTGGCCCATTGTGTGTGAACATCCCCCCCCCAGTCCCTCCCCATTTCAGCGTGGACCAAACCATTGCACTGCGCCGCCAGACGTGCGGAGCCGCCGTCTCCCGAGCGGTCGCTCACCCTAGGCAGAGGCCGGGAGGCGGGCGCAGCCGAGGGCGGGCGGGCGAGCGAGGCTCTGGGAGGCGTGGGGCACGGCCGAGCCCGCAGCTCCGCTCCCCTCCGCGCGTGGGGGCAGTGGGAAGAACCCGGCTGCGCTCTGCCTCCCCCCGCCGCCAGCCGCTGCAACAGCGCCCGGGAGAGTTTCATTCAGTGCCGGGAGGAAGCGCTGCCTGCACGGGAGGCGCCTGGCCGCCGTGCGGCTCGCTGCTCTCCTCCTCCTCTCGGCGGCTGCTTCCCCGCCGGAGGCCGGCTGCCCCCTGCCTGCGCTGCGCGCAGCCACCCCCCGGAGCAGAGGCGCCCGCGAGAGGCCGGCAGGGGAGGTAAGGGCGCCGCGCGGGAGGCAGGTCTGCGAGCGGGGAGCCGGGGGGAGGCAGCGCCGGGGCTGCACGCGCTTATTGTTGTCCCAAGCAGCTGCAGCTCCCGCTGCCTGCCCCCCAGTGTAATAGCTTTGCACGGAGGCTGGGCTTCCCGGAGCTCGTGTCTGAGGGGTAGCGGCATATTCTGGACGATTCAGAACATCTGTGGGCCCCGGGGTGTTTCCCCCCCCCCGCGCCCCATGTTTCCCCCCTTTCCTCCTGTGATGTGGGGTCTGGAGTTGTGACAGCAGGAGGTGGAAGTTTCCCCAGCAGCTCGGGAAGCGGAAAGCTGTTTTTAAAGCGGGGAGGGATTGGGTGGTTTTGTGTGTGCGCCGACGGAGCCCGCAGTCTTGTAGCTGCAAAGAGAGAGGGGAAAGTTATGATGGAGAGGTTGGACGCACGAGGCTTTCGGAAGGATTTTCCTTGCAGGGTTTGATGCTGGAGGGGTATGATAGCTGATACTAAACTTAACAGGGCAGATGCACTCAGCAGGGTCCTGGTGCCTAGTTGGGAGTTTGCTGCTGGAAGTCTCGAACCCTTGAGCGCTGACAGTTTTTCTCCATGCATTTGATTTTAATACCACTGTTGCCCTTTAAGGAATGTTTCAATATACTCACGTTCTTCAGTGTTTGCAGGATCAGTGCCTAAGTAGCAGTGGTGGGTTGCGGGCGGGGGGGAGTGATAAAGAGAAGTGAAAAGGTTGTTTGTCTCAGTAGTGCACAGTTCACTTCTCAGAATAAGATGCAATAATGTGGTGGCATACCCCTGCTGTTGGAAAGCCCAGCTGCCTCTCTGCATAGAAACAAATTGCAGTGCCAAATTTGTATTAGTTCTTTTTACTTAAGGCCAGGTTATTGTAGTTCTAGTAACAGGACAAGTCCCCCAACTCTTTTTTTTTTGTATTTGCTTTCTTCACCATAAAACTGCTGAGAAATAAAGTGGTTTGGTTGTTCCTAAATTCCTCATTAATGTCAAGGGAAAACACGTGGCCCAGGAGACAGAAACCGAGAGTAGCTGTTTAACCCTTCGGATGTGTTTTTCTGACTCAGAAAGAAGTGTGGACTTCCTTCCTCCTCTAATTCTCTTTCTCTGTGATGCAGGGCAAAGTACAAGGCTTCTTCCTGTGGGTCAGGCTTATGCCCTGTTCAGAATCTGGTACACATCTGTCACAACATTACATGAAATTAGGCCTGTCTTGTGGCTGGTTTTTTAAGGACCCCTGACAGGTTTTGACTCTGAAGGAAACTTTAGGTGAGAGAAGAGAGAAGACTTATCCAAAATAAAATGCACTGGGGTATTTTTCTCTATTCCCTTTCCTGCTATTATTGTGATATAGATTATATTTCTCTTAGAAAATACTTGCTCAGAGCCATTGCTCAGAGTTCAGTGAAGTCAAATTGTTTTACATTGTTGGAAAGGTAGTGATGTGTCATATGACCTAATATGTGATCACTTGTAGGGGGAGGAGATGGTCTGTGAAGGAATGAAGTCTTTAAAAAACCTAGTCTAAGCAAATAGAATGTACAATAGGAAATTATGTTACAGAATCTGAAAAGTATATGCATTTAAGCACTTAACTTTGCAAGTTTTACTTAACATGAAAATTCATGTAATTTGCATGTTGATCCCTGTTATCTCAAAAAGAACAGGAGTACTTGTGGCACCTTAAAGACTAACAAATTTATTTTAGCATGAGCTTTCGTGAGCTACAGCTCACTTCTTCGGATGCATAGATATTTATACATAAATATCTCCTGTCTGTGTGTTCCATTCTATGCATCCGAAGAAGTGAGCTGTAGCTCACGAAAGCTCATGCTAAAATAAATTTGTTAGTCTTTAAGGTGCCACAAGTACTCCTGTTCTTTTTGCGGATACAGACTAACACAGCTGCTACTCTGAAACCTGTTATCTCAGTGTTTAAGATAAAAAATTGATCACACTTATGTTAATTCAGACATACTGAAGCTGATAGCTGCTTTTGCTTCATTATATGCAATTATCCCTTGTACTTAAAATGACCGCGTTAATTGTCTTGCCTAAAAGACTTAACATACCTGTAAAAGATCTGGGAATGTAATTCTTTTTATAACTTAGTTATAGGTTTTAAAAATAGTTTGTATTCCTAACTCTTTCATAGATTTTCTGGGTGACCTTGGGAAAGTAATTTAAGCTTTGAGCCTCAGTTTGCTCATCTGTAAAATGTCTGTAACCTTACCTTTTCTAACATATTGTTGCTAAATGTTCATTTGTAGAGTATGGCTGATAGGGCTGATGCTATAAAAGTATAAATGTTAATTTGTTACAAAAATGTTATGTCACTTCTTGTCCTACATACAAAATCTGTTGCATGTTCTTAATAGTAGGTGGTGTAGGTACACTGCTTTGTGTGTGTGTAGACTTAGACTAAGTACCTCGCTTATTTTTAAATGCTCTAAAAAGATCAATTTAATCTATTCCTTAGTGCTAAACATTGGCATGCCCCTTCATGCTATGACCACATTCCAGAGGACATGCTTCCATGTTGATGACAGGTTCTGCTCAATAACGATCCAAAGCAGTGCGGACTGATGCATGTTCATTTTCATCATCTGAATCAGATGCTATCTACAGAAGGTTGATTTTCTTTTTTGGTAGTTCGGATTCTGTTGTTTCCGAATTGGAGTGTTGCTCTTTGAAGACTTCTGACAGTATGTTCCACACCTCACCCCCCTCAGATTTTGGAAGGCATTTCAGATTCTTAAACCTTGGGTCGAGTGCTGTAGCTGTTTTTAGAAATCTCATATTGGTATCTTCTTTGCATTTTGTCACATCTGCTGTGAAAGTGTTCTTTTAAAATGAACACGTGCTGGGTCTTCATCTGAGACTGCTATAACATGAAATATATGGCAGAATGCAGGTAAAACAGAACAGGAGACATACAATTCTCCCCCAAGGAGTTCAGTCACAAATTTAACTAACACATTCTTTTTTTAACAAGCATCATCAGCATGGAAGCATGTCCTCTGGAATGGTGGTCAAATCATGAAGGGGCATACAAATGTTTAGACTATCTGGCACATAAATACTTTGCAAAGCCAGCTACAAAAGTGCCATGTGAACGCCTGTTCTCACTTTCAGGTGACCTTGTAAATAAGAAGCGGGCAGCATTATCTCCTGTAAGTGTAAACAAACTTATTTGTCTGAGGGTACGTCTTCACTACCCGCCGTATCGGCGGGCAGCAATTGATTTCTCGGGGATCGATATATCGCGTCTCATCTAGACGCGATATATCGATCCCCGAACGCGCACATGTCGACTCCGTAACTCCACCAACGCGAACGGCGGTAGCGGAGTCGACATGGGGAGCCGCGGACGTCGATCCTGCGCCGTGAGGACGGTAAGTAATTCAATATCAGATACTTCTACTTCAGTTACGTTATTCACGTAGCTGAAGTTGCGTATCTTATATCGATTTTCCCCCATAGTGTAGACCTGCCCTTAGTTATTGACTGAATAAGAAATAGGACTGAGTGGACTTGTAGGCTCAAAAGCTTTACTTGTTTCCTTTTTGAGTGCAGTTATCTATATAAAAAAATCTACGTTTGTAAATTGAACTTTCAAGATAAAGAGATTGAACTACAGTACTTGTATGAAGTGAATTGAAAAATACTATTTCTTTTGTTTATCTTTTTTACAGGGCAAATATTTGTCATAAAAATAAGATGAAGTGAGCATTGTGCACTTTGTATTCTGTATTGTAATTGAAATCAATATATTTGAAAAGGTAGAAAAACATCCACAAATATTTATAATAAATTTAAATTGGCATTCTATTATTGTTTAACAGTGCAATTAAAGCTGCGATTAATCACAATTAATTTCTTTAATTGAGTTAATTTGTTTTGTTAATTGCTTGAATTAACTGTGATTAATTGACAGCCCTATCCTAAATGTATTAAAATATGGTTGTGGAGTAAAGAATTAGTGTGTCATTTGCACTGTTAGACTAACTCTGTGGTGAATTGTTTTTTTCTGAAACTTGCAAAGTATCTGGCAACCTCCTCTGTTGCTCAGAGTGATCAAAGCCCCGCTCCAGTAAGCACTTACGCATCTATTCATGGGACTACTGTAACTAAAGTTAAGCATCAGCATTGCATGATTCTGTCTTATCGGTGCAGAAAATGTGATATCTGGAAGAGGTGGCAGAGATGTGGCTATGCAGCATTCTTAACAATTACTAACAGCCCTTTCTGAGGCAACAATTTTTGTCATATGCTCGTGGTCATGAGAGCTGTGGCTGAGATTTAACTCAGAACAGCTACTCTGCATGGCATGATCTCAGTCAAAAAGGCCCTAAATTACACCGCAATTTGTCACAGATTATTGTTTTGTGTTTCAATGTTAACTTCTTCTTCAGGGTTTAAGTCTTTGGAGGTAGCAGGCAGGTGCCATAGGAGGTTTCAGTGGCAACTGAGCTAACTGTGGTGGTGGTGATCATGGGGAAATGGAGGGGCAGGCTCTCTAGAGTGGATGTCCTGAGATCCTCAACTGTAGGGCTTTTACAGAGATGCTTTTACACCATGCAGTTAAGCAACCATGCCCCCTGCCTCTTCCATGCAGCTGCTGATCCCTCTCCAGAGGGATCAAGTTTCCTATGTCCTCAGCCATGTGGAATATTTGTTGTGGATTTTTTTCATAAGAGTTGATAATGTGGTCCCTGTTCATATGAAATGCCATACTTTTTCAGTATGACAAAATGATTGTAAGGCCTAGCCTACCCGTAACCCGATAACTTTTAGGTGTATGGGTTTTGTTTTTGTTTTTATTGTTACCAAAATAGTTATACCACTAAAAACCCCGGTGTGGGTATAGTTACACTGGTATAAAGGTGACTTCCACTTTCTCTTATGGAATAGTTACAGTAGATCAATATAAACTGTGTCCAAACAGGGAGGGTTGTTCTGTTTTAACAATACCGGCATAGTTAAAGTGGTACACATTTCTAATGTAGACACACCCTAAGTACACCATGGTTATTTCCAATTCCATATGCAGATAATTCACCATACTTTACTACCTTGTATCTTTTTTGATATTACTTTTTTCTTTCTTTCTTCTTTAGTTTTTAAAGTTAGTATCAACATTTTCAGTGTCTGTCTTTGTGGACTCCTGACATGGTGGGAATGTGAAATCTCAAAGTGTTATTGGAAACTTTCAATGTGGGAACATTCCTAGGAGGGAAAAAAAAAGTAATGACTCTTTTTCTGAAAGTATATTTTGGTATTCCAGATTGGGGAGATTACTGAAGTCTCATTTAAAGTAATGAATAAACTGACAAAAAAAACCAAGACAATTTCCAAGACACAAAAACTGCGTAAACTACAGTTAAGGTTGTAAGTATAGATTGCTTAATAATAATAAAAAAAACCCCTTAAATATATGTTGTAATTTTCCTAAACACAAACTGGGAAATTGAGAATTAAGATTACATGTAAATGTCTGAAAGTAAAGATGTGCACACTACAGATAAACCAAACAACCTTAACCCTGCTCCCCTAAAACCACCCCTTGAACACCAGAAACAGGAAACAATTCTGTAGTAATGGTGGGACATGTAGGCATGCTGGTAATTGAATGAACTCTCCCTCCCCCCTCCCCCCATCCCCCCCGGTCTACTCTCTTGAAATGGGTTGGGGTTATAAAAAGTAATACTCCTGTCACATGATGGGGGTGAGTAGGGGTGAGTATTTATTTACTCTGATGGCTACTGTGTTGTTTCCCCTTTTCATATGGGGGAAGAGGAGAAATGTAACTAAAAACTAACCACAAACGAACACAGACAACTAAGAAAACACACAAATGGAGAAATCTAGAATGGAGGTCAGAATGAATGACTTGAACCCCTTGATACATCAAAGGATTATTCTTCCTCTTTGTGGACATCTGCCAACAACTATTACCTCTTCCTAATCACATGACACTTCTTATTCTAAGTACCAGAGGGGTATCCGTGTTAGTCGCTTTCCTTATTCTAAGAGTTCCTTTTGCAATGGTCTTGTTTGTCTGCTGAGTAGGATCTGCCACCTAGGGTCTGTTTGCTGCTCCCATGTCCCTTTAGGTATGAATAAGAAGCAAGTAGTTGGAAGGGACCGAGGGAAGGCATAGTGCGATGGTGGAAGTTATAGGAGAAAGGCATTCATGTTTAGGGTCCTGGACTAGAGCCTGTAGCAGAGAATGGACATGCCCTCTCACCCCCTTGAATGCAACCTAGAGTGGTAGTGTGGAAATCCATGTGAGCCTGGCAGTAAGGGGCCTAAGAAAAAAGGTGTTTGTTGTTTTAGGGAGAGCTAAAGAACTCTTTAGCCAGATGATGGGTGAAGGTTGGTAGTGAAGCCTTAAATTATAACAGGTGTGAATGCTGTAGTCCTAGGAAAACCACTGCTGTATTTTAATTCTGTGCTTGGGACCTTTGTTATCCTGGAAGGAGCAGACTTTTGCTTTGATCAGAGGGCCAAACACTAAAATTCACTCTATGACCAAAGAAAGCAAGGCCAGACAGACAATGGATGCATCCTGGCACCAGCCTGCTAAGCCGCTCTTACAGATAGACTTTAAGTGCAGCCAAGTGCTTCCTTTTTCTCCAAGAAGGATGACGACAAAATTACATATGGACCATTTAATAAAGCAATGTAGCAGATATATTTGAGTCTAAGGCCCCAGATGTGACCTAGTCAAATGAATTGTTCCTCTGTTCAGGCACCCACATAGTATACCTTGCAAGGTTAGGCTTTAAGACTGTAAACTTGGCTTTTGAATTTCAAAGGTGAATGTTTAAAACAGAAAGAAAATGGATGTCAATAATGTGGACAGATATTTGGAAGAATCATTAAGAAAGTAAGATATTTTGGGTAATATTTTATGTATCAGAGCAACATCAGTGCTCTAGAAATTGCTTTATGCCAGTTAAGGTTTTTAATTGATAAAGCATATATATAATTTTCTTGGGAAGTAATGCTCTTGCAAAGCACCCAGGCATAGTTAATCTAAAATATGATAGTCCAGATTTTTAATGGTCACTTTAAATGCATGCTTTCTTTCAAGAGGAGCTGTAGCAAACTTGAAATATCTGTGTTCCTTGTAGGAAAGAAGTGTAAAGAGACTGTGATAAGCAGTCAAGAGGATAATTTAAGAAAAATTGTAGTGGATGTTTTTGTAGCATTTAGTATTCATTTATTAGTATTAGTATGAGTATTCATGCATCTGACGAAGTGGGTATTCACCCACGAAAGCTCATGCTCCAATACGTCTGTTAATCTATAAGGTGCCACAGGACTCTTTGCTGCTTATTCATTTATTGTATGTTTTCATTTACTCTGTCTCTGCTTTATATGAGTATGTTGCTTATTGTTAAAATATTATCATTAAAAATTATGTGACTTTAGGATTCTTAAATGAAAGTAGCTAAAGTGTCACATATTAATAGACAACACTTTTGTAAGGTAGGTAAGTATTGCTGAAGTATTAAAAATGACTAGTTAAACCCAAACTCAAACAATATCTATTGCAAAGCATAGTACGTAATGAAGATCTCACTCCTCGTCCTGTCTTTTATCTACAATACCACTTTATTAATTTGCTTTTATAAACTGAGAGTTTGAAAAACTGCATTTATAACTGTGAGGAAATTTTTAAGCTTGTACTGGTCAGTGAATATATATCCAAAATCTTCTTAATCTCAGTCAAGAGAAAACAAGAGGGTCCTTAATATTGCAGTTTACAAACTAAGACATGGTCTCCACCTAAAATTTAGGTCAAATGAATTGTATTGCTCAGGGGTGTGAAAAATTCACACTCCTGAGAGACATAGTTAAACCAAATTGAGCCCTGTGGAAGACAGTGTGAGGTTGACAGAAGAATTCTTCCGTTGATCTAGCTACCACCCCTGAAGGGGAGTATTTATTAAAGCAACAGAAAAACCCCTTCCATGTCTACACTACAGTGTTACAGTGGCACAGCTGCCACTGTAGCACTTGTAGCATAGATATACTCTAAGGAAGAGTGTGTGTGCATGGTGAGAAGAATGAGATTGGGATGTATAGTGAGTTTGAATGCAGATAGAGGAGGAGTTTAGGAGAAGAGAAATGGAAGGAAATGAGAGAGACTGAAGAGAGAGGGGTAAGAATGAGGTATAAGATGGAGAATGGGTGAAGGAGGGAAAACAAGAGAGTGAGAAGAAAAGTCTGAGGGTATGTCTGCGCAGTGATTTTTGGAGCAAGCCTCCCAGCCTGGGTTGATAGACTCGGACTAGCGTGGCTTGAGCTAGTGCTTTCAAAATAGCTGTACAGACAGCACTTTGAAGTCGTGGCTTGTGCTGGAGCCTAGGCTTCAGAGTCTGAGCTTCAGCCCAAGCTACAACTTCAAAGCACTGTCTGTACAGCTATTTTTAGAGCACTAGCCTGGGCCATGCTAGCCCTGGTCCAGTCTAGAAGGCTGTCTCCAAAATGCTGTGTAGATTTACCCTAAGAGGAATGTAAGAGGAGAGAGACATATGAGGATAGTTGATAGAATTAATAGTGAATTTGTGAATGGGGCCATAAAGGGGTAGTGCTCACATTAATTAAACTTCTACATAAAAATGGGAGGAATGCTGGTAAATATTAAAAAGTTCAAGTTGCATCATAAGAGCAAGCTTTGAATAGGTGTGGTGTGGAGATGGTAAAGGAAGAAGACAGTAAATCATTATTTTTGTTAAGTCAAGTCACAGAGGGATTTTACAGATGCCCATAATGACAACTGTAAAATATTTTTTCCTTGATTTTCCTACTATGCACACATTATTTTCTTAAAAAGGGGGGGGAGGAATTGGGGAAACTAAAGAGGGAAAGGAAGGGTTGTTTATTTCCATCTCTCGACTGCACCTAGTTGCATGGAAACAAAGCAGACAAAAGGCAAGAATCCCTTCAGAATCCCTTTTTAAAATTTTTTTTTATTATTAATATTTTTTATTATAAATCTAACAATGACTTCCAAAAAAGCTAATTAGGTGACGTTCTATTTTATCATTTAGTGTAAAGGGTCCCTTTTCACATTTGTGTGTATTTAGTAGAGTGTTAAACGTCATATATAGAATTTGAAGGTTATTTACTCTACCAGCTGATAAGGGTTGATAAGGGTAGCTGCTGTTGTGGTTCTGAAGAGCCATTAACATGCCTTGGGATAAAAGTCACTCTATTGTTCTTGCCGGCAAGTTAAAGAAGTATGGGCTGGATGAATGGACTAGAAGGTGGATAGAAAGCTGGCTAGATTGTCGGGCTCAATGGATAGTGATCAATGGCTCCATGTCTAGTTGGCAGCCGGTGTCAAGCGGAGTGCCCCAAGGGTCGTTTTTGTTCAGTATCTTCATTAATGATCTGAAGGATGGCGTGGACTGCACTCGCAGCAAGTTTGCAGATGACACTAAACTGGGAGGAGTAGTAGATATGCTGGAGGGTAGGGATAGGATACAGAGGGACCTAGACAAATTAGAGGATTGGGCCAAAAGAAATCTGATGAGGTTCAACAAAGGACAAGTGCAGAGTCCTGCACTTAAGACGGAAGAATTTCATGCACTGCTACACACTAGGGACCGAATGGCTAGGCAGCAGTTCTGCAGGAAAGGACCTAGGGGTTACAGTGGAGGAGAAGCTGGATATGAGTAGACAGTGTGCCGTTGTTGCCAAGAAGGCTAACGGCATTTTGGGCTGTATAAGTAGGGGCATTGCCAGCAGATCGAGGGATGTGATCATTCCCCTCTATTCAACATTGCTGAGGCCTCATCTGGAGTACTGTGTCCAGTTTTGGGCCCCACACTACAAGAAGGATGTGGAAAAATTGGAAAGAGTCCAGCAGAGGGAATAAAAAATGATAAGGGGCTGGAGCACATGATTTATGAGGAGAGGCTGAGGGAACTGGGATTGTTTAGTCTGCAGAAGAGAAGAATGAGGGGGGATTTGATAGCTGATTTCAACTACCTGAAAGGGGGTTCCAAAGAGGATGGATCTAGACTGTTCTCAGTTGTACCTGATGACAGAACAAGGAGTAATGGTCTCATGTTGCAGTGGGGGAGGTTTAGGTTGGATATTAGGAAAAACTTTTTCACTAGTAGGGTGGTGAAGCACTGGAATGGGTTACCTAGGGAGGTGGTGGAATCTCCTTCCTTAGAGGTTTTTAAGGTCAGGCTTGACAAAGCCCTGGCTGGGATGATTTAGTTGGGGATTGGTCCTGCTTTGAGCAGGGAGTTGGACTAGATGACCTCCTGAGGTCCCTTCCAACCCTGATATTCTGTGATTCTATGATTTGTCTGCCTGTGTTCATGTGTTGTCTTGTCTTATACTTAGATTGTAAGCTCTTTGGGGCAGGGACTGTCTTCTTGTTCTGTGTTTGTAATGCACCTAGCACAGTGGTCCATGATGGGGGCTCCTAGGTGCAAACAATAAATAGTAATAATTTGCCTCTATCATCTGGCAAAATACTAGTCTATAACCAGTTACAAGTCAAATAGACTCTGTGGGCCAAATTAATTTCTCACATACACACTGAGGTCCATAGGACTGCATGAGTTGTATGTCCATGCAGAATTTGGCTGTATGTATCCTTTTGTATTGGATGACTCTAGTTCTATGATTCAGAGGATGCTTTTGGATTTTTTTAATTATGTTAATCTAATCAGTCTCATAGCTCTTCAGGTCCAGGTTGTTTCCCTCAAAATGACAGTACACTTATGTTCGTATCTTGGAATTAAGAACTCTTATAGTTTAAGATGCAGCACATAGTGCTGTGTAATGTGATGAGTATACACCTAAAAGGAGGAACATTTTATAGCTGCATTAATAAATTTAGTTATCTAAACATCACTAGTTTCAAATTCTGAGAGACTGCAATGTGCAAGTTAAATCTAATGGCATGGTTCCTACCAGACATATTACTTCTTTCTTTTCAAGTAGGGACAATTCTGGAGTGTTTTACTGTTCATCTTCCCAAATTAATTCTGGAGTGTTTTGCTGTTGAGCTCCCCAAATAATGCTCATTTGTTATTTTTAAGAATTGGGATACTGGATGCTAAAAGTTTCAGTGAGCTGCAACCTTTCATCAGTTAAAATGGCAGGCTGCTTGAATGAGAATTTACAGATTTCAGTCTGGCTACTGAGAGTGAGCAACTATTTTCCTGTGTGGGGGTGCTGTTGCAGTTCTGAAAAAACATAATGTCTAACGCCATTTCCAAACTAATCACGTCTCTTTTGACATTAGCCATCCACTTAAATCTGAGTTGAGAAAGGTTTGATTTGAGTTGATTAATTTTCTTCTATCTGCCCAGCAATCTGTTTTCACTAGACAAGTGGTAAAGTCTAAAGGTGCTACTATTGCTTCCTTTAAAATTGGTCATCTGCTCGCAAAGAAGATAAAACTCTTTCAAGATGGTGAATTGTTGAAGGAAGCATTTTTGACTGGTGCTGATTGCCGGTTTCAAGGATTTCCTAACAAGGGTGAGATTTTGTTGGCAATATAAGACTTGCAGTTATCAGACAACACAGTTACGAGGAGGATACATGCAATTTCAAGCGACATGCAAACTCAGCTAAAGGATGACTTGGAAATATGTGACTGGTTTTCACTGCAATTCGATGAGTCTACAGATATATCGGATACAGCGCAGTTGGCAGTTATGGTGAGGATGGTATTTAGTGACTTCACTGTAAAAGAAGAGTTACTAAAAGTATTGCCTATGAAAGGGTGAGGACATCTATAATTTATTCAAATCATATGCAACATCAGTTAGTATGCCACTACACAAACTGTCTGCGATCACCACTGATGGGACACCAACAATGATGGGCAGCGCCAATGGATTCATTGCACTCTGTAAGAAGAATGAATCCTTTCCGAACTTTGTCTTGTCTTATTGCATTATCCACCAAGAAGCTTTGTGCTTCAGAGTTCTTTCTTTTCAACACGTCATGAATGTCGTTATTAAAATAATTAACTCTATTCGAGCGAAACCTTTGCAACACTGACTTTTTAAGGCCCCGTTGGAAGATGTTTATGATAAACAATCTGATCTTATCTTGCATACAGAAGTACGATGGCTGAGCAAAGGTAAAGTTCTTGCACGTTTTTTAAGCCTAGTTGAAGAGATCAAAGAATTTAAGAAGTCCACAAATCAGAACATTAAGCAACTCGAAGACTCCAGCTGGTTAATGGACTTGGCTTTTCTTGCCGACATCACTGACAAATTGAACATTTTAAATCTTGAGCTCCAGGGAAAAGACAAACATGTGGCTCAAATGATAGGTTCTGTAAAATCATTCAAAGCAAAACTGGTCTTGTGGATGTCACATATGAATACGAAGTCTCTCGTATATTTCCCAAGTATGAAGAAAATGGTATGTGAGAGTGATTTTAACCCATCACCATTTGTTATCCATATTCAAACACTTCTGGAACAATTTGAAAAGAGATTTCAACAGTTCACCATCATTGAGCCTGTAGTTGCCTTTCTTGTGAATCCTTTTACTTGCCAAATAGAGGTAACAGAAATGTGGCTACATCAATTGCGAGTCTCATTCAAGTAAGAACAGAAGACGTGGAACTGGAGATTTTGGACCTTCAGAATGACGTTGTTCTAAAATCCTGCGCAACAGATGAAAACTTTTGGAATCTGGTTGACCGAAAAAAGTTTCCTGGCTTAAAAAATGTAGCATATAAAATAAAATGTTATTTTGGTTCCACTTATGCGAAGTTCTGTTTTCAACAATAAACATCATAAAATCAAAATACAGATCTCGGCTTTCAGATGCCCATCTTGACGATTGCTTACGAATGGGAATATCATCTTACTCTCCCAACTATGAAAAATTGGCTGAAGAAATGCAGTGCCAAAAATCACACTGACTTTATTAGAAAAAACACGTGAATTAATTATACCCATTTTCCATTAAGTGCTGATGAGCATGTATGATTAACTTGTGTTTAACTTGTTTTCATGTTTGTTTGTTGAAATCCAGATACAAGTAACAATACAAAGAATATTTTTAATTAACCATAACTGGCTATCAGTGTTAAAGTAAGAATAATAAATAGATTTGGACCAGCAGTTCAACAATCTTTTACTTTTTTAAAATAAATAAGATGAAAACTGTTTATGATATTAATTTTGTAAAAACTCCTTAATTTTTCTTACAGGTAGATAAAATTCACATGGTCAGGTGAAAGAGTAATTGCCGAATAATTTAATTAATTTTACATGTAAAATTACCTTTTTTATCTTATGCATTCATATATTATGTAATATTAAATGTTATGTTTTTCATATTATTTAATGTACAAATACAAAATAAGCCTTGAAAAATTGTTGGCGCCCACCACACTCTTCTGAAAACATGAATGTGCTACTGGCCACAAAAAGGTTGGAGACCACTGTTCTAGGAGAACTGAGATCTCCACGCCTTCCTCTGCAAACTGTACCTAGGGAGGTCCAATCTCCTCTCCAGGACTTGCCAAAGTCAGGTCATGCCTCGACTCATTCTTTTGTGGTTTACTCGCTTCCGATGGCACCACCATTGGAACCGAGATCTGAGTTCTAATCATTGGAGGATTCTGATGGAATGCAAGGGCCACCCATTTCCTACTGCCAGTAGAAGTACCTGAAAGGACTGCCAGTAATGTGGCAATACCCTCCTCTCCAGCAGCAGGGAAGGTCACTAGTTGCCCTCTCCATGGGGCCCTTCGCAATATCTGCTGGATCCATCTTGCTGGCTTTATTGGGGATCTTGGCAACAATACCCACCCATTTGGTGAGAGAGGCTTCGCCCCTCTCCCTGCTTAGGACACCCTTGAGCAGGCACTCCAAACTGATTATGGAGGATGAACTGCTCAGTCCAGTTCTGACGGTATGGCTGGAGCAAGAGTATTTCCCATCATCCTCTCCAGATGCTCCAGTAACTTCAGCCTCGCCCTTGTTTCCAGATGACTTTTGGCAATTCCAAGAACTTCTGCGAAGGGTGGTGGACAATCTTCAAATTCCACTGGAGGAAGTGCAAAACAAGCAGCACCAGCTTCTAGACATCCTTTATTCCTCGGTACTGAGCAGGGTTGCTCTACTGATCAATGATGCCATTCTTCAACCAGCCTGATCAGTTTGGGGTACCTCAGCCACTTGCATGCCTACTCCCAAGGGAGCAGGGAGGAGATACTGTGTACCAACTAAGAGATTGGAGTTTCTTTTTCACACCCTCCACCCAATTCCCTCATGGTGCAAGCAGCAATAGAATGGTCCAGGCAGCAACACCTGTGTTCCAAATGCTTAGACCTTCTGATACACAAGGTTTTCTCTTCAACAAGGCTCCAGATTCGTTTTTCAAACTACCAGGCCTTGTTGACCAAATATGTCTTCCTTAATTATGGCAAATTGAAGGACTTCCATGAAAAACCTGCCCAGGCGTCTACTGTGGCCACTCTCCGTGATGTGCCACTTCCAGACATATGTAGGGAAGCCACATGGAGTTTGGTACATACTTTTGCCACATACTATGCCTTGGTGCAGGACTCTCACGGATGCTCATTCGGTGTGTCTGTCCTCCGTTCAACTGTCCCATTCTCTTCCTCACACCCTCCTCTGAATTAGGTACTGCTTGTTAATCCCTCTCAGTGGAATATAATAGAAGAAGAGGTTACTTATCTGTTACTGGAGATGGAGAATACTGTAAGTTTGAGTATGGAACCGGTTGATTCTCCAGCTGCCTCACATAGAATCTCAGGGTTGGAAGGGACCTCAGGAGATTATCAGCCCCCTGCTTAAAGCAGGACCAATCCCCGATGGCTTAACCCTTCCATCTGCAGACTCTTTAAACAGCAGATGCCAAATGTTCACTCATATTCTAATAGGGATGAGGATGCAGTAGAAGGCAGACTCTCTCCTATGTTTCTTCCTGGTTCAATACTGCAGCACACTATCTCCTGCTTTCCAGGGGGATGTAGGAGGCGAGGCTCCTCTGGATGAATTAACTTGTGCAGAGGCTCATTTTATGGCTTCTTATGGGAACACTGAGATTATTCTGTCCAGCTTGCATGTTGAGCATATTAACTGGACCAGAGAAATGTAGATCTCAGTGAGACACAAATATAATTAACTCATGCATTGATGACTGAGTTACAACAATTGATGGGGCAATACAAACATACCAGATGTTGGCTGTTCAGTCTTGGATGGCAGTTGTGACATGGAAATTTCCTGCAATATCATTGAAAAACCTTATTGAATTACATTTAAGTATTTTTGGAGTCCATTGTATTAAATGAATGGTTTATGTATCTTTATGGGCTGGGATTGTATGTAACCTCCCTCTAGGCGGGAAGTGTGATATGAAGCCTGGGAAATGTTATGAACTTCAAAGGACTGTGTTGAACAATGGACAAGACAAGAATGAACTTTTGGGACAAACAGGGTCAAGAGGTTGCCTGGGGAATTTCTAGGGGGAGGTGAATGCAAATTCTCCATCTCCAGTTATGCAAAAACCCAGCCTTCTGAAGCTATGTTCTGAGGAGAGGACCATTGTCTGCCAGTTACCTGCTCCTGGAGTCTGAAGATCAAAAGCCCAAGTTGTATAAAGGAAAGACGAACCTATTCCTAGGGGTCTTTGTTCTGAGCTAAGTCTGTTATGAACTTATAACAACGGAAGAACCCACTTCCAGAGGTTTGAAGGACCAAACACCTGCCTGAGCCCCTGCTGGAGACAAGAGGTGATTTTTAGTAAACTTGTTAAGATGTGTAGGTTTTTTAAATTGTTTTAATGTTTCCTCTGTAATGGTTTCACCTTAAGAATAAATGTGCTTGCTTAGAAAGAGCTGTGTGGTGACTTGTAACTGCTGCTACATGGTTCATACACCTTCAGAGACTGAGGAAACCACAGATGCTGGCCTATTTAGATAATCTGGATTTCTGGTGATATCACAATGTAATCAGGGAACTGTGCAGCCTGGGAAAACCCTGGTCAGGAGGAAGAGAGATGTGGGTCTCTACCCAAAAGAGGAGACAGCTGAAGAGCCAGGAGCCTAGAATGGATGACCTGGATGGACCATGGTGGGGTAATACATGTGCGTTTGGCATGAACTGTGGCAACAGTGTAAGGGTTATTGCAGAGGCATTCTTTTTGGACCCTATTATACAGTTGATAGACAGACATTGCACCACCAATGTAGCACTTGACTGATGTCCCCCCTCCACCCCAGTATGCATAAAAAAGTACAAAATAGAAAAGGCAGCCCACAGATGCAGTCATTCATCCTTTTCCTGCGCTGCTTTTCCTGTTAGAATACACTGGGCCAAATTTTCAAAAGTGCACAATACTGAGCAGCCCCTATTGAGACACCTATGGCAAAATTTGCAAATAAGCTTAGTACCAGATGTGCTAAACTTGTTTGAGATCTGGCCTATTGCGCTTGGAGTCACATAGAAAAATTTTGCTTTGACCATGTCGCCAACGCTATTCAGCTGGAGCATGCAGAGATCTACGCGTGTCATGTGCAAGCTTTTGAGGATTCTAGCATAGTCCCGTCGAGAAGAGGGGTTGTCCAAGGTGAACAGTTTACAGATTGAAGGGAACTGAGTCTCTGTTTTGAATCAGAGTGATTTAAAAAAATAAGCATATAATTGTTTTGGAGTCGTTTCACTTTATAACAGCTGCTTATTTATGGTAGACATGAGATACAAGCATTGAACTACACCTAAATGATAGTTATACTTTCAACCCATGATATATTGAGCTAATGATAAATTGGTGTACTTACAAATGTTATGTAGTCTTATTTATGGAATAATTTTAAGGTTTTGTTTCCTTTTAATATTTGATTGCATTTGCACCTGAATTAATATTGGTGCCATATGGCTTACCAACTTTCTTTTTGTAAAAAATCATTCTGACACATAGGTTGCCTAATATTATCCCCTAATTATAACTGCTCTGGACCTGAATGCCCTTTTTTTCTGCTTCTAGCAGATGCATAGAACTGCTTGTTTTAAGCTGAATTTCTAGTGATGAGAAACAAAACTTGTTCCTTAGACACTAAGATTAATTTTTGTGGAATACTTCATCCTATTCAGTGCAACGTCCTAGAAACATAATGCTTGAAAATCAGGTCAGCTCTCTTCCTTCGTTGAAAAGGGTGATGAATGCTAGCAAGCACAATGCAGGTGGTGGTAATACAGTTCTTTGTCCTCGATGAAGTACAGTTTGTTAAAATAATATGCTAAATTGAAAGCAATTGAGTAGCTTTTTGTGATCTATTGTAAACAGTCTCCTTTTCTGGAGTTGCAATGATGGACTTCCAGTGGGTTCATTAAACATTTTCAGAATACATCTGCTTGGTGCATAATACCTTCTTTTGTAGAGAATATATATAGAAGAAGAAAAAATTTCAATAAGCTTTTTTTACAAAGTATAATCCTAATGATTGGAGTATTAGGATGGGAACCTCCTTTCCTTGTATAGAGTAAATGTATGACCAGGCATTACTTGTTTAAAATTGTTTCGCATATACAAAATGACCCGATTCTTTTATGCCAAGATTTTAGGCTCTTCTTATTTGGCAAAGTCAAGATCTGCACAGTCCCCTCATATCCTGTTATTAGCAAAGATTATAATCTCTAACAGTGATATATAATTTTGTGCATCATTTTAGTTTGTTTATCTTGTTATTGAGCCAGATATAGAACTCTTGTATAAATCACTTAATTCAAAAGGATACCTTGAAAGTAGTAGTAGTAATAAAAACCACAG
This sequence comes from Mauremys mutica, assembly GCF_020497125.1. Classification (NCBI taxonomy): domain Eukaryota; kingdom Metazoa; phylum Chordata; order Testudines; family Geoemydidae; genus Mauremys; species Mauremys mutica. The sequence goes on along the minus strand of NC_059073.1, from coordinate 68,791,243 downwards.
GTTTTTGGGGAATTGTTAGTAGCAATTTACACAGTCTACACTTGTGATAAACCAGTCATTAAAGGTTATGTTAGTGAGGATGCAAGAAACTTCATGAGATTCACATTGCAGAATTTCTAACGAAAACTCCCGTGGAATAAACAGTTTTGTTGGAGGAGTTTGAGAGACTAATGTTCTGCTCAAAACAGCTGCTCCGACACACTCTGTACCACTGGAGGCTCCTAAGAAATGCCACTAAGCCACCATCTAGACCCCTGTTTCAGGACACTTTTATGCCTCAGGTCTCTTTGGCAGCTTAAAGTATAGCACAGGGATTGGCAACCTTTGGCATGCGGCCCGTCAGGGAAATCTGCTGGTGGGCCGGGATGGTTTGTTTACCTGCAGTGTCTGCAGGTTCGGGCAATCACAGCTCCCACTGGCCACAGTTCGCCGTTCCAGGGCAATGGGGGCTGCGGGAAGTGGCGGCCAGCACATCCCTCAGCCTATGCCGCTTCCCGCATATCAAATATAAACCAACTGAAATGAAGGCATCTGGTTTATTTTGTTGTTTGGTCATACAATATTAGTAGTTGGATAAAGGGAAAACTTATAAAGAAAACCTTCAATGTAATTGGCTTTTTTAGAGGTCATGAACAGCAGCTTTATTACTTGTTAAATATTTTTAACAATTTCTTCAACCAGGATTTAAAATTTGCCCTTCTATGCCAGTGATCCTTAAGTAATTAACAATATAACTTGCTATGAATACTGCATTTTAGTTGGGTAAGGTTGTACAGTAGCTTTACATACTAGATGCCAACATCTAGACACACAGATTCTAATTTGGCCTATAGATGCAAAAGTAGCATGTTTTGTTTTTATTTACTTTCCAGTTCATAAAAACTTGCTCCCGTTTCATAGATTGTAGGTTCATTTATGAATTACAATAGATTTAAGGTCTATATATTGGTTAAAGTGACCAGCAATTTAGACACCACAATAATTGCACTCAAATGGAAAATAATAGAACTCCCTTCTAATCTGTCTACCTTAGTTAAAGACCTGAGTAAACAGGTACAATTCAAAACATTGAGACTGGGTCAAATCAACAGAGGGAATGAGCCTCAGAGTTGGAGACCCTTCTCCAGAAAGACTTTGCATCCAGTCCCTACCATTAAAACCTAAGGACTATCAACAGGAGACACTTGCTGATTTCCTGTGGAGATGGCAGACAGGAAGAGAAGCAGCCAAGAACCATACCATATGGGTCTTTATATATCTCTTACAACATCTTATATTATATCCAGAAGCAAATTAGAGATCCATCCCTCTCAAAGCAAACAGAGAACCTGCAAAATGAGACACATTCTACTCTCACTGAATACTGTGGCAAAAAGCCATTGGCTTTATTTGGCAGGGGCGGCTCCAGGCACCAGCACGCCAAGCGCGTGCCTGGGGCGGCAAGTCACGGGGGGCGCTCTGCCAGTCGCCACGAGGGCGGCAGGCAGGTTGCCTTCGGCGGCATGCCTGCGGAGGGTCTGCTGGTCCCGCAGCTTCGACGGACCTCCCGCAGGCGTGCCGCCGGATCCGCGGGACCGAGGACATCCCGCAGGCAAGCCGCCGAAGGCAGCCTGCCTGCCGTGCTTGGGGTGGCAAAATACCTAGAGCCGCCCCTGTTATTTGGACCACGAATTACCGTGTGATTTGCATCTCTGAGCAGCTGTGCTGCAGGCACCCCAAAACCCTTTGATAGCTCCAAGTCCAGTACATTGCAGTAGTGTAGGAGGTGACAAAGACATGGATCACTGTGGTGAAATCAGAGAAAAGAGTGCCAAAAGTAAAGGGGGAAGCAGTGTTACCCAATGTTGCTACTTGAGCTAGTAGGAGTATCTTGGCCTAAAAGTAACTCAACATTGCAAACCTCATCGATAGACGTACTCCTTATAAGGGGACAGGAACATCCCATATCAAATTGACTAGATGTTTCCACCAGCCTAATCTCCCTCTTCTCCCATTTGGGCTTCAGCCACCTCAATCTCATTCATGTTTTGGTCTGACTCTGGAAAAGCAGAGATGGTACATTGTTTGTATTCAAGGAAGAAAAAGAGATGTGCAGCTGAGTATCATTAGCTACATTTGGAATGTAAATCTTTAGGGGCAGAACTCATACCTTCTGTTTTTTGCACAGTGTTAAACACACTGATGGTAATTAATAAAGAAATAATAACACTTAATCCCAAAACAATTCATTCTGTCCCGTGATTGGCTTTATATGTGCACTGAACAGGATGATGACAAAACAGAACTCTGGAGGACTCTGCATGAGATTATTTCCCAATAACACATTGTAAGTTCCTTGCAAATCTTTTAAAATACATCAAATGCTTTTAATTTACAGGTAAAGTATATACACCTGGTTGATTTGTCTGGCAATAATTATCTCTCATAGAAATTCTGACCAGCAGTATAAGATGGCTTGCAAATTGATAGGCATATGGAGAAGACAGAAAAGGAGCTCTATGGAGAAACAGGGGGAGATTTTTGTCTTCATATGGAGCACTATCAAAATGTGGGTAATTGCAAGCTACATATTTTCTTCAATATTTCATACTTTAAAAATGCTTCTAGATCACTGATTTTGACTCTCTCAGCTGGTGGGTCTTTGCTCAAAGCAGTGAGTGATTCTGAAAAGTTCATATCTGAGTTAGGAATAATAAAACCTGTTTTAGTAACTAGACGAAGCACTCAGTGTTCAAAATCTTCTTTTGGTAAAGAAAATAATACCTGTATTCATTCTTCCTTCAGAGAGAATTCTTACAGCATGTGACACTTTTGTTTGCTCTTACATCCCTAGAAGCAAGTGACGCTGTTACACAGCTGGTGAATTGTATTTTGCCTGATAACTTCATACAGGATGAAACAGTTTATAATAATACCAACAGTAATTTGGGTAACATGATTAACTACCAGATAATTAGTTTTACCTTTAATTTTTAAATAACATCAGCTGCTGGTAATTTGCATCATTAGAAATGGTACATTAGCTGTTTTTAAATATATGAATCCAAATAGTGAGATTCTGCATGTATGTGGCTAATAAATGGAGAACTGGTGCAGATTCTTTCTGTGCTTTAAAACTTTTTATTCCAGCAGTCCTTCCCCTCACCCCCCGCCCAATAAATTAGGGAAAATATTGGCCATCTTAATGGAGTGAAATCATTCAGATATGAAGCTGAAATATTCTTTTTCTCTTAAGTGCCTGTTAGTAATGCTATTTATTTAATTGTCACTGTAGTAAGCCTCATTTTTAGGATCTTCTAACAACCATAAAAAATTGTTCCCCATTGAAATGTGACACAATGTCAGATTGAGAGTGACTTTTAAAATAAATAACATTTAAAATAATAAAGAAGACCATAATTCTGTATATCCTTGCTCATATGAGTAATTAGTAGTTCACAGTCATGTTGGAAGGGCATAACGTGTGGGGTCTTGCAGGAATCAGTTCTGGGTCTGGTTCTGTTCAATATCTCCATCAGTGATGTAGATAATGGCATAGAGAGTGCACTTATAAAGTTTGCGGATGATACCAAGCTGGGAGGGGTTGCAAAGGCTTTAGAAGATAGGATTAAAATTCAAAATGATCTGGACAAACTGGAGAAATGGTCTGAAGTAAATCGGATGAAATTCAATAAGGACAAATGCAAAGTACTCCATTTTGGAAGGAACAATCAGTTGTACACATACAAAATGGGAAATGACTGTCTAGGAAGGAGTACTGCGGAAAGGGATCTGGGGGTCATAGTGGATTACAAGCTAAATATGAGTCAAAAGTGTAATGACTTTTCCATATTTTAAAATGAGCCTTTATGGAAAAGTCCTATAGAACTGAAACCAATAGCATTTGACAGAGGTTACTCAAAATGGGAATTAATAGAGACTGATATACTTCCCATAGACTTTATTTTTTTAAGCATTCCGTACCAAGATTATAAGTACTAAATTTTCTGTAGAACTTCTCCATATGAGCCTTCTTGCTCTGCTCTGAAAACAAAACAAAACAGCTCTAGGCTCTTAGGAGTTGCTGGAGTTCCATCTAACTGGCTAGAGTTCAAGACTGAATCCTAGATCCTCAGGCTATGAGGGACTAAAAATGAAGCAAGTTCCTTGTGTACCTGTTGAGTGATCCCACACTTGACTTGAGATGTGGAGCAGGATTTGCATGAGGGAAGGTTGCTGCTGTAACAGAGAGCTTAAAGGGGATGGACATCCTTAAAGATAAACATTCCCTTCCCTCCTCCTCGCATAAATTTGAGCAGTACGGTTTTAGAGAACTCTTCTTCCGTGCTTTTCCAGCTCCATGCACATAGTATCTGTCTTCCGCTGGTAGTTTTCTTGTATCGTGGGACAGTGGAGGATCCAAGACTTCAGTCTTGTAGCTACTTAACAAGCTGCATATTCTTTTATCCTTTAAAAGTTTACAATTGAACATTTCTCTTGTCTTATAGAGGACAATACTCACCCTTTTAGTATGGTTACCACATCTGTTCTCTTAACTGGTACCTGTGCTGCAATAGCAACTTTCATCTAAAGATAGGAACCTTTCTGTCTGTAGCATGTTGTCATACCAAGTAGGAACAATCAGGGTAGCATAACAAAGTATTCTTTAGAGTAGTGGTTCTCAGACTTTTGTACTGGTGACCCCTTTCACATAGCAAACCTCTGAGTGCAGCCTCCCTTATAAATTAAAAACATTTTAAAATATATTTAACCCTATAATAAATGCTGGAGGCAAAGTGAGGTTTGGGATGGAGGCTAATAGCTTGTGGCCCCCCCCCATGTAATAACCTTGCAACTCCCTGAGGGATCCAGACCCCCAGTTTGAGAATCCCTGCTTTAGAGCAATGCGTCCACATAGAAGGCTTCAACAATCTACTTACTAAATTTTCCCAGGTATATGTGTGGAGGAGTGGTTCACCCATCAAGTTTTTTAGAATTTCACTTTTAAAAATTATAGTCTTTTTGGTTACGAAGAAAACCTTCCAAATGTGAACAGATGCCATGCTCCATCTGTACTGCACTCATCACTGTGCTAACTTTTTAAAGTGTTTGTAAGCCACTCAAATACCAATGTCTAAAAGCAACTTGTGTCTCCTATCTCTCTCCTATCCCCAAATATGCAGTAAAGAGATTCATTTTCTCCCAGCATCATCCGCTGAAATAACAAGTGAGCGTAGCTTAGTGATGGGCTTACATTTTGTCCTGAAGCTGTTGAGATTTGTTGCCATTCTGACACTACGATGGAGTGTTCCATAGTGAAGGGTTAGCCACAAAGAGTGCTCTGACCCTGCTCTAAAATATCTTCCCATCCATTATTGAAATTCAATTGTTTGTGAAGGATTTCAGTTTTCCTGGTATGTTCTGTTTGTGAAGAAAGAAGTGGTTCATAAGGTATCTTCATTGAGTGCTTTGAAGATCAGTTCAGACTTTAAATTTAATGGAGAGTTCTATGGGAATCCAGTACAGTGTCTGCAGCACTGTGGGGTAACTTGATTGTGTCAACTTGAATTGGTTAGCATGCAAACAGGCACACATTCTTTAGCAGCTGGAATTTTTTCAAATGTCATGTTCGTTCTCAGGTATGGCAGTTGCAGTAATTGAGCCTGGATGTCATAATGCGTGGATCAGTTTTGTTTGACAAGATGGGGGCACTTTTTTGTTTTCGTGAAGACATATCCTCAATTTCTTTAGCTAAAGAGGCTTTTCTCAGACACTCACTCAGACAAAGTTTCACTTTAGGGCAGGTATTCTCTAGATCTCTCTTATGTATTGCAGATATACTATGCCTAAGATCACATGCTATTTGGTGATTCTTGTGGACACGAGGGATTAGAATAGAATTTCAGTCCTAATCCTGCTGTGGATTAATTTCAGATCCACATTATTCCATGTTACATATCTGTAATTTAAAGTTGTATTTTTGATGTATAGTTGTATCCCTAAAATATTTTTGTATTATGTACACTAAATTTGAATCGGATTGTGGCAGAGGACACTATCATTTTATATTGTATTGGTGAAATGTATTAAGAGTTATGCCTTGATCCCTCAGCAAACTCAGTATATAATATTGTTAGTAATTTAAACTAACTTTAGTGACTGATTTAGGGTGGGATTTTTCAAAAGCATCTAAATGATTTAGGCACACAGGTCTGGTTAACTTTCAGTGAATCTTGTACTCCTCAATAATTTAGGCACTTCTGTAGGATAAAAAATTTAAATATATGTGGCCAGTTGGGCGCACAAATATATTCTATATTTTTTTAAAAAATGTTAGTTTTAGCAGGGGCTTGGAGTCCTTTTCAGAATTGTATATGTAAATAATCAACCAATTTCACCTCCTCCTGTTTACTTAATGTTGTTTAGTTTCTCTCTGGACTTGTCTGTGGTACAGAATTTAAGTTTGAACATGGTTGTGACCAGGTCAAGTTGGATGAGACATTGATGGCCAAGTTGTGGTCAGCAGCATAGACCAGTACAGATATGGTGAACACAATTTGTTTGTAACATGTTTTAGTGTATGGAAAAGGTCTCTTTCATACACTGCTCCTTCCATTTGTGTACTAAGCTCTGTCCTGTGCAGCCATTTTAAAGGAGGTGTAATAAAGATACGAGTAACATACAAGATAGTTTAGCCAAAAACTCTGTGCTGTTCTAATTAAGAAGTCTAAAGGAAAAGTTTTTAAAATGCCCAGGACTGGTTAATGATTGCATGTTTCTCAGACAACAAATTAACAGAAGCAAAGGATGTGGTATGTTGTCTTAAGTTCTGTTGGGGCCTAAAATGTAAAGTGATATGAAATCCCGGATTCACCAATGAGTTCTGTATTGGTGCTACCATACGCCTGTGCAGTGACTGACTGAAGTCACTGGGGGTCTGTGAAGATACACAAGTCCACTTCTGCAGAACATCTTATGGGATTGAGGCCTTGGATTTCAAAAGCTTTTGAGACAGGTACTGTATTCATGTATGTTGATACAGCATCTCATATAATGGAGCCTCTGGGCACTATTGTATTGTAAATATTTAATAGTTCATATATGATAGTGCAGCTCACTGGTGAGTCTGTTACAGGTCCCACCTCAATTTCAAAAAGAAATTTGAATGCTATTGTTGGAACTTCAGATTGGAGAGTTACAAGATCCCAGGAAAACAGCTATGGCATAAAAATACCTACTTAATTGGATTGTCTTTCACTGCCAATGGTTTTTGGGGAAGAGTAGTGGACTTCACTTAGGGGCCAGCAGTCTAGTGATCAGGCTGTGGCCAAACAGTCTCTCTGAGCCTTAAGGTGGTTCTTATGGGCAGTCTGGGGGCCCAATGGCCAAGCCATAATTCATCGCCTCCTCAGAATCCTCTGGCATCTCTCAGAAGGCAAGGGGAAGAGAGAAGGATAGCCAAGCCCTGAGCCCAAAGAGAGAGAGGCAAGGGGGCTCAGTCCTTTCTGACTGCCACTCAGGGAGCAGCCCGGGCTGCTCCCTACCTTTCCTGTTTTCCCATCTGTTTGGGGCATGGCCCCACCACTCCTTTTACCTTAGTGTGGGCCGTAAACCCCATCACACACCTTCCCCCTCAGGCCGAGTGCTGCGGGGCTGGTCAGCGTGGATGAAAGTCCCATGTAAAGAAGTCCATGTTCATTTGGTCACATCCTGCTCAATGCAATACTGCAAAATTGTATAGCTGTAGTGAGAGGTACCAGTGCATAATCCGCAGGTTATGGTCTTTTGTGGCGTTCAGCCACCTGAGGGATGCGTGATCCATCGTGGGATGGAATGGTTGTCCCCATAAGCAAGAGAAGAATGCTGCAATGGCTCATTTTATTGCCAAGGACTCCTTCTTTATTACTGAGTATGCCACTTCCGGGGGGAACAATTTCTGGTTGAGGTAAAGGATTGGGTATTCTTCTCCCTTTACCCCTTGGGGCAACACAGCCCCCAGATCAACATCTGAGGCATCTGTCTGCAGGACAAAGAGTTCAAAAAATTGGGTGGAACAGGACAGTCGGCTAATACACCTCTAGCCCGATATAACGTGCCCCGATATAACACAGGTTCACATACAACGTGGTAAAGCCCAGGGTCTAGGAGGCAGGAGCTGTGGGGGGGCAATTTTGGGGGCACTGCAGTCCAAGAGTGGCCCGGGGGATTAGCGGGGGCCCAGAAGCAGCCTGCTCCGCTTCCCTTGCCCCGGCCCCAGCCGTGTCGCTTGGGGGAAGGGATCCCCCCCCCGCACTCACCGGCAGCGGCGGAAGTGGAATAGCCTGGCCCCAGCCCGCTCTACTCCGCCAGCTCCCAGTCGCGGCGCTCCACTTCCCACCGCAGGTGAGTGTGGGACCTTTCCCCAACATCCCCCACCCCCCTAGCGACACGGCTGGGCAAGGAAAGCAGAGCGGGCTGGGACCACGTCGCTCTGCTTCCCGCTGCATGTGAGCGTGGGGGGGGCGGTCTTTCCCCAACCTCCCGGCACTCACCGGTGGTGGGAAGTGGAATGCCACGGCTGGGAGGTGGCGGAGTGGGCTGGGGCCATATTGCTCTGCTTCCTGCTGCTGCTGGTGAGTGCCTGTCAGGGGGCGGGGTGTGTGGATAGGGGTCGGAGCAGTCAAGGGACAGGGAGCAGGAGGGTTGGGTAGGGAGTAGGGTTCTGGGGGTGACTAGGGATGGGTCTCTGGAGGAGGCAGACAGGGAACAAGGAACGGGCAGGGGGGGCCAAAGCAAGTTCGATATAACGCGGTCTCACCTATAACACGGTGAGATTTTTTGTCTCCCGAGGACCACGGAATATCAGGGCAGAGGTGTCGTTAAATTTCTTGAAGTCTGTGGCACAGTCCCGAGACAACTGGATCTTCTTGGAGGTTGCATCTTTCACCAGGTTTGTCAGCAGGGCTGCAATCGTGGTGAGATCTGGAATAAATTATCTATAATAGTGTTCCAGTCCTAAGAAGCATCATACTTGCCTCTTTGTGGTGGGTTCAGGGCATTCTGCTACAGCTTGGACCTTTCCTGCTAAGGGGCACAGATGCCCCCTCTCCAGTGTATACATCATCTCTCTATTAGCTGGTGGCACTTATCAGGGTTAGCTGTAAGTTTAGTTCTTCTGAGGGCCTGCAAGATCACTGTGACATGTTTTAAATGCTCATTCCTGGACTTGCTATAGATGACTATGTCATCTATTTATGCAGTTGTGTACTAATTGTGAGACCAATGAACCTTGCCCATCAGCCTTTGGAAGGTGACTGCCATGCCTTGTGTACCAAATGGCATCGTCTTAAATTGGCACAGTCCAAACAGCATGTAGAAGGTCATCTTTTCTCAGGATTGCGAAGTCCAAGGATCTGTTAGTAACTCCCGGTTAGGTTGAGGATGGTTATATACCTGGCAGCCCCTAATTTCTCTAACAGTTCATCAACCGTTGGCATCAGGTAGGTGTCAAATTTGGATACCACACTCACCTGCTGGAAGTCTATGCAGAATCTGGTTGACCCACCCTATTTAGGTACCAACACTATAGGGTTTTGCCATTTTTATGTGACTCTCCAACCACCCCAAAGTCAAATACAGCTTGCAGTTCCTTCTGTACTGTTTCCCACTTGTGCCTCAACAATGATCAAAAGTTCTCTCACCTTTTCCCCTGTTTCTATCTGTATGTGAAGGAACAGTAGATGAGTCTGTCCTGAAACTGTAGAAAAGACCACCGAGAAGGACTGGGCCAGTTTTTGGACCTGCTGTTTTTGCTCCATCTGCAGGTCTTCTTCCACCATGACTTTGTTGGAGCTGGGAGCTACAGGAGCCTGGGGCTTTAGTTCCAGTTCTGGAGGAAATGACAATACCAGGAGCCCTTCTTGATATATTCAGGACTTTAGCAGGTTGACATGGTGCATAATTTACTGCCCCAATTCATCTGATTACTTCAGAGGGACCTTGCCATCTAGCAAATACTTTGGATTCCAGGGTAGGAAGCAGGAGTAACACCTGGTGCTCTGATTGGAACCCCCGGACATCGGTTCCCTTGTTTTGTGCTTGCCCCCTGTTGTGCCTTAGATTTTTCTCTCAAAAGCTTGTCCAAAGATCTTTAATTTCTCTCTCAGCTGTAGCACATACTGTACCAAGTTTGTGGGCTTGAAACTTTGTTCCTCCCACATCTCCCAAAGGAGGTCTAGTATTCCCCTTGGCTGTCTCCAGCATAGTAATTTGAATGGGGAGAATTCTGTTGATGCCTGAGAGACTTTGATGATGGTGAACAGGAGTGCTGGGAGTAATTGGTCCCAGTGGCGAGGTTCCAAGGCCATGAACTTCCACAGGATATTTTTCAAGGTCTTATTAAATCTCTCTACCAGCCTGTCAGATTGTGGGTGATGCATGGACTTCAACAGGTTACACAGTTAACTCATAAGTTGGGACATGAAATTGGTGCCCTGATCTGTGATTATTTCCTGTGGGATCCCCACCTGGGCCAACACTTTCATGAGCTCTGAGGCAAGGGCTGTTGCCCTTGTGGAGCAGAGTGGAATTGCCTCGGTATTTCGTGGCATAGTCTAAAGATGACTAGCATGCACTGGAATCCAGCTGCACTCTTGTCCAAGGGGTTTCAAATGGGGTCCCTATCGTAGAGAGGGTGTTACAGGATCTAGGGTATCTTCCCTTGACTTGCCCACTGTCATTCTGGGCAGGAAGCACGCAGTACTCTCGTACCTCCTGGTGGATGCCTGGCCAATAGAAATGAAGTGAAATTCGATCGAGAATTTTTTTATGACCCAGGTGTTCCCAACATGGTATGGTATGTGCAAGGCATAGTATTTCCCTGCAGTGGTGCTTTGGGACAATCAGTTGCATTTTAACATCCTCCTGTTTGGTGGTCCTTCTCTGTTCTATATATTGTCTCTCCCTCTTGCTTGAAGTGAAACCATTTGTTCAGGAATCGAGTTTCTACCACCTCAGTGTTGACCTAGATGAGCTGTTTGGAGGCTTGTCCCAACATTGAGTTATTTCTTTGTATTTCAGCAAAATCCATGTTGTCTGAAAATACGTTGGTTACTGCAGGCTCGTGTAATTTCTCCTGTTGTTTGGCCCCCTTGGGGAGAGCTATCCTGCCCCAGTCGAGGCATCATTCATGGTGGACAATGTTTCTTCTCCTGGGTCTTCCTCCTCATCTTTGCCTACTAAGTCTTGCAGCTCTGCCATCTCCCTGTTTCTGGCATCGTTGTCTGTCCCTTCTGGAGGCTCCCTGTCTTTGGATCCCATCAGGTCTGTAGAAAACTTCCAGTCTCACCTGAATATCCCCAGATATGCCAGGTTCAGGGCTACCCCCTGACAGATTTCATCATTATGTTCCTGCACCCTCTGCTGCATCTTCTTTGTAGGGCAAGGGCATGCATCTCCCATGGATGCATTGCAAACAGATGGTGCCTGTGGGAACTGTTTCGTGTCCCCTCATATTTGTCCTCACCAGCGTCTTACAGCACCCAAGTCAATCAGTTCTTGTGCCGCCATACCATTGACCTGTACAGCCACTAATATTTTCTTTGGCACTCTCTTACGGGCCCTGGATTTGGCCAGCCATAGTTGGTTGTGGAGGCAGTCAATGTACAGGGAGACATGGTGGAAGTGTCTTGGCTGCCCCCATGCAGAACAAGCCCCTCTTGCCAAGGGGTTTCCCATCTGAGTCCTGCCACTCCTGCCAGCTTTAGGGAGGGGCTGCTCCCTGATCTTCCACACTTCTTAATTCCTGGTCCTGGCAGAGGTGCATCCCCACCTGTCACGCTTGATCTGCATCCTATCTTTGCTGGGCCCAGGTAGCCCTGTCCTTTTGTGCCCCCTCTCACCCTCTCCCCCTTCCATTGCCTGGGTTGGTGAGGTGGCACTGGACTGGCCCAAGGGGTCTCCACCATGGGCCTTGTGGGGAGCTGGTAATTCTCTGCCAAGGTTATGGCATCAGAGACAGTTTCAGGATGGTGATGCATCGTCCACTTCCCTCCTCCCCAAGGGAAAATCTGTATGAACTGTTTTAGGACAATTATTTCAGCTACTTAGGCTCTCAGCTTTTCGTGGGGCTGGAGCCATTGCCAGCAATGTTCCTTTAGGCATTGGGCTGCCGCCTGCTGTCGTGCTCCAGGTGTGAGCCTTTCCCCCCTGAAATTGCTGGTGGTATGTCTTTGTGGAAGTATCAAAGGCATCTAGGATGAGTGCCTTACGTCAAGGGTAGTCTTATTCAGCCATCATGTTGAGACCCCCGATACGCGGCCTGGGCTGCTCCTGTCAAGTAGGGCACTAGCAGAGTGGCCCAGCTCTCTGTGGGCCAGCGAGCTGCCTTAGCCACCCTTTCAAAGGTTACTAGGAACACCTTTGGGGCATCCCACAACCCCATTTTTGTTAGCTTCAGTGGAGGCCTTGGAACCACCTGCTGCCAAATTGCCCAGGGTGAAACAGTATGGCCATCTGCTGGGGAAACAGTATGGCCATCTGCTGCACCGGTTGGTGCTGTTGGTCTGTTTGCTGAGCTGCTAGTTCCCTAATGAGTTGTTGCTGCTTCTGGCAGGCTTGTTGCTGTTGCTGAGCAGCCAGGAGCAACTGGGTCTGATGCTGCCGTTGTTCCTGCTGGTCCATCTCCTTTTTCAACATCTTGCCCAAATCCATCTATTGCTCACCGCTTTTCTTTTTTATGTTGCCCACATTCTCTACCACTTTGTAGCGAGCTTGGGGGCCAGTCAGGCCACACCCAAACAGTCTCACCGAGCCTGGAGACAGCTCTCCTGGGCCCTCTGGGGACTTGACAGCCAAGCCACAGTTTGTCACCCCCTTGCAGTCTTCCAGGATCTCATAGGAGGCCAAGGGAAGGATAGGAGGGACACAGGCCCTTCCTCTCCACCAGGTCCCAGCCAGGGCCTAAGGGGGGAGAGGCAGTGGGATCTCAGTCCCTTCTGGCTGCTACTCCAGATTAGGCTCCCCTAGGCTGCTCCCTGCTTTCCCTCTTTTTTTCCCTTCTGTTTGGGGTGTGGCACTAGACTTTTGCTTACTCAGTCCCAGTAGTTCAGGGTTTCAGCTGGGAAGGTGGGAGTGGGAGGGATGCTTCCTCTAACAATGTGAAAGTGCTAGCAGATGCTTTTCAGTCCTCATATTGTTTCCTGGAGAGAACTGTTTGGAAGGAACACTTCCAGGGTAACTGTCAAACCCTGAGGTTGAAGAAGCCATGTTGTAGGCAACCACAATAAAGCTGGAGTTTGTTCGTTAACCCTTTGTCAGAGTGAGCTCTTACATGCCAGAAGATCCAGACACAACACTTTGGAGCTCACATTCAGAGTTCAGTTGTTCCCCGCCATCCCCCCTGCTTAGTCATGGGGACAGTGGATCCTGGCTGAATCATACTCACAATCTTGGTATTTCCTTTGTAGATTGTTCAACCTCTGCGGCTACAACCTGTTTGCCTTGTTGCATGCCCCTTGCCCCCACTGCTAGTCTGCCAGATCTCCCTTTTAACTAGTCCCTTCTTAAGGAGTATGCCCAGCTCCCAGTACTTGGTCTAACATTGTTCCACTATGCCTTTTACCTTAGCGTGGGGTCTGTAAACCCCTTCAAAGGCAGGATAACTCCCTTTCTATGATAGTGAATGCAATTCTAGGTAATAAATAAATAGCTTTTTCTCTTGCCTTTGAAAAGAAGCCTGGCCATGAGCCCTGAGCACAGAACAAATTCTTTATATTCTGTGTGACTTAGGTATACAGGCGAGTCTCCTCTTACGCTGGGGTTACATTCTGCTGTCGGTGTGTAAAGTGAAAATCGCGTATAGTCAAAATTACATTGAGTGTAATGGCGGGTGGAATCGCCCGCACTACAGGTACAGTATTTAAATTGTTATTTTTCTCTTTTTTTTGTTTGTTTTTTGCCAACTGTGCAAAGCTTAATTCGCACATGTTAAATGCGCGTAAAATGAGACTCGCCTTGTATGTGTCTTTAAAATCTGTTTAACAAAGTACTGCAACAAATTAGGGATTAGCTACATGCTAGTTAGTTTTGTTAGGAGAGGTTAGGGGTTGGGAAATGGGAAAATTCACATTTTTTATATTAGGCACGGCCCACTGACACAAAGCTTAGTTGTATCATATATTTCTTTTCAAACAGTTCCTGACCTCATGGGTGTAAGGAAGCTGTGATCCAGCTGTAGCAGTATAAAATTGGCAAAGGAAATAAGCAAGGATTTTGAACAGATTTGTGTATTGGCAATAAAATAGTCTTAGCTCATCTGGTTTCCTTAAACTGTTCAGAAAGCTTTAAAACCATGCAGATCTAGTGCTGAAAAGTGTGTTGTTGGTATATATTATACTGAAATACAAAAGTGTTTATCTTTTTAAAAACTTGTTAAAAATCTTGGACTGAATATAATATTATTTTATAGTGAGAACCTTTAACATTAGCTGGAATCAGACATTGTTCACACAGGCCTTGTTTAAGTTTCCTTCTCCAACAGTATCGGGGCACCTCAATCCCGATCTTCCATAGCCTTGCTGCTTCTTAAAAAAGAAAAAACAAAAAAGAAAGTTGACTAATTGGGGCCAGAGTGCAGTTGGAATATGTGTTTGCAATTATTTTTGATTTGTTTGCACATACAGATAATTGCATGTATATACATGTCTGAGGTTGTATATTTATGTCAGAGGTGATATATTCTTATAGTATTAATTTTTTTTAAAAGGTCCCTGTGACACTCTGTATCTTAGGGGAACACCCTGCACCTCCACATTCATCCTTATAATATGATTGTGGGGTATCCAATGCAAAGTTTGTCATGTCGGGTGTCTTCGGAAGGCTCATGATGCACTGAGCATTATTGTTATAGTAATGTTATAGGTTGTAATTTCATGTATATAGTTATGAGACTGAAAATGTATCCTCATGGCTCAAAACAAGCCTGGGCAAAACTCTCCAGAAACAGAGGGGCAGTTCACACCTCATCAGGGCATGTATAGGACAAACCCAGTCCAGCCTCACAGGAACAAAGGACACTGGCCTAGGCAGCAACAAAGGATCTGTTGGACTCTTGAGTGAGTCACCCCCCTTCCCTGGGTCAGTTGGGACTACAGTGAGGTAATGCTCACTTGACTCTGAAGAGGGATGGGGGCAAAGCCAAGAGGGAAGAAAGAACATGATAAAAGGGAGAAACGTTTGCCATGCTCTTCCTCTCTCTCCAACCTCCATCTACAGCAGGGGTGGGCAAACTTTTTGACCTGAGGGCCATATTTGGATTGCAAAACTGTATGGAGGGCTGGGAAGGGAAGGCTGTGCCTCCCCAAACAGCCTGGCTCCCACCCCCATCCGCCCCCTCCCACTTCCTGCCCTCTGACTGCCCCCCTCAGAACCCCTGACCCATTCAACCCCCCCCTTCTCCTTGTCCCCTAACCGCCCCCTCCCGGGACCCCCTGCCCCTTATCCAACCTCCCGGCCCCCTTACCATGCCTCTCAGAGCAGCATGTCTGGCAGCCACACTGCCTGGCTGGAGCTAGACACGCTGCCGCTCTGCTTGGCAGGAGCACGCAGCTCAGCTGCCCAGAGCACTGCCCGCGGGGCTGCGGGGCAAGAAGGACAGCAGAGGAGGGGCTGGAGGCTAGCCTCCCGGGTCGGGAGCTCAAGGACCGGTCAGGACGGTCCCGCAGGCCAAATGTGGCCTGTGGGCAGTGATGAGCTCCCAAGATCCTAAGAACCGGTTCCCTAATGGGTCCTTGGCGGTTCGGCGGCAGGGGGAGTCTTCACTCGCTCCGGGTTTTCGGTGGCAGGTCCTTCACCCGGAGCGAGTGAAGGACCCAGTGCCAAAGTGCCACTGAAGACTCAGTAGGGAACTGCGTGGTGAGTACTAGCCCCACATGCCTGTCTCCCCCCCGCCACCCACCCGTCCGACCCCAACCCACATCCTGCCCCTGACTGCCCTTCTCAGAACCCGCAACCCATCAACCCCCACCTTGTCCCCTGACCACCCCTTCCCAAGATCCCCCCCTCTAACTGCCCCCCAGGACCTCAACCCCTACCCAACTTGCCCCATTCCCTGTTCCCTGACTGCCCCAACCCCATCCACCACCACCCCGACAGAGCCCCGGGACTCCCACGCCTAACTCCCATTCCCCGTCCCCTAACCGCCCCCCCATAACCTCCGCCCCCTCCAACCACTCCCTACCCCTTATCCAACCCCTCCTCCCAGCCCCAGCTGGCCCCCTTACCATGCTGCTGTGTAAGGATGCCGCGCAGCCCCACCCCCTTACCTAGAGGTGAAAGTAAGCTGGTACGCCCCCATACGGTGTACCGGCAAGAGCCGGTGCACCGTACCGGGGTGGCCCGGCTTCCCCAGGGGGCAATTTAAAGGGCCTGGGGCTCCCAGCAGGGGCTGGAGCCCCAGGCCCTTTCAATTGCCACCAGAGCCCCACTGCTGGAGCCCTGGGGGTAGCAGCAGCGGGGCTCTGGGGGCTATTTAAAAAGTCCAGGACTCCTGCTGCTTCTACCGCCCGGCCCTTTAAATGGCCGCCGGAGCCCCGCCGCCACTACTCCAGGGCTCCAGCGGCTATTTAAAGGGCTGGGGCGGTAAAAGCAGGGGAGCCCCGTGCCCTTTAAATAGCCCCCGGAGCCCTGAGGTAGCAGGGGGCTCCAGAGGCTATTTAAAGGGCCAGGGCTCCAGCTGCCTCTGCCGCCCTGCTCCTTTAACTAGCCGATGGAGCCCCGCCGCTTCCCCCAGGGCTCCAGTGGCTCTGCGAGGGGAGGGGAGAAGCGGGGGAGGGGCCGGGAGAGCCTCGGCTTCCCCAGTTGGGAGCTCAGGTGGACCAGACAGGACAGTCCCGCAGGCCGGATGTGGCCCGCAGACTGGAATTTGTCCACCCGTCTGCCCCTTTAGGAACCGGCTTCTATATTTAGCAACCGGTTCTTGCGAACCGGCTTCAGCTCACCACTGCCCGCAGGCCATAGTTTGCCCACCTCTGATCTACAGAAACCACCACGAAGCCACTGAAGCGCTGATCAAAGGGGAGAGCCTGGCTGAAGGGCAACCAGCCAGCCTGTGATGAGAAGCATCTAAGTTTGTAAGGGCACTGAAAATGTTAAGATCAGCTTAGAATGCATGTTGCTTTTATTTCATTTGACCAAATCTGACTACTTGTGCTCTGACTTATAGTCACTTAAAATGTATCTTTTTGTAGCTAATAAATTTGTTCTACCTGAAGCAGTGTGTTTGATTTGAAGCGTGTCAGAGACTCCCCTTGGGATGACAAGCCTGGTACATACAATTTCTTTGTTAAATTGACGAATTTTTATAAGCTTGCAGCGTCCAGTGGGCATAACTGGACACTGCAAAATGAAGGTTCCTAGGGTTGTGTCTGGGACCGGAGATATTGGCTTGTGTCATTCAGTTGCACCATCCAAGCCGCTTACATGCTAGAGGCTGTGCGTGAACAGACCAGGAGTCAGGGTTCTCACAGCAGAGCAGGGTAAGGCTGTCTCCCAGAGTCTAGGATTGGAGTGACCTAGCAGATCCCTGGTCCAGATAACACCCCTATTTTTTAAATTTCTGTTAGGATATGAAATAAGTTTAAAATGTAGAGAAAACAAAGACTTCACCTTTCAACATCACTTTTAGCTTAATCTTTTGTGGTTAATATTTTAAAGTCAGAACTAGTATATATATTGTATTTATATTATATATGCGCACTAATGTAATATAGTTTCCATTTGGGGATTAATTCTCTTTGAACCATATAAACACCACCTGTGCTAATTTTAATTCCTGTGTAGTTCTGATCAATTATCTCAGCAGGCTAAAAGAAAATTAATCAAAATGAGAAGTGCTTTTGAAAAATAAATACATTCTACCTGGAGTTCAAGTTTCTATTTTAATAAAACATTATTATTTGTACTCATGGGTATTGGAGAACAGGATAAAAGCAGTTTTGTTATTATTTGTGAATATCTGTTTGTGTGTGGTAAGTATCATACGTTGGTACTCAAAAGGCAAGACTGTTACAGGGGGGTGAGTGTGTGTGTGGTTGGTGGGGGGTTTTAGCTATGAAAAAAACTAGGTCAAGAGAGTCAGTCTTATTAATAACTTACTAATAACTGTATTTAACAGAAATTATTTTCTGTGATTGCAAAGCCTTCTGACTCAAGAAATATAGTTTTCAACCGTAGTTGTGGGAGAGGAGGGAATCACTGCTCTGAAACACTGGCAATGGCTTTTCTATTTACGTAACATTCTGAAATGTCGCCTTCCTCTGATGTAATCTTGATAACCTCCATAAAAACTCATGTATGTACACTTTCCCACTATGCTTCAAGATGTGATAGGAACAGTGAAGGTAATTAACCACTGGAACAATTTACCAAGGGTTGTGGTTGAGTCTCCATCATTGGTAATTATTAAATCAAGATTGGATATTTTTCTAAAAGACATACTCCAACAGGAATCAATTCAGGGAACTTCTATGGCCTTTGTTATGCCTGTGGTCAGATTAGATGATTACAGTGGTCTTTTCTGGCTTTATAATCTATGAATCTATAATTTTGGATGCAGCATGGCATAGCTGACAGAACACTGGACTGGGGCACAAGAGACCTGTGTTCTGTTCCCGGTGACTTTGGGCAAATCATTTCCCTGCTTTTTTCTCTGTTTCTCCATCTAAAATGAGGATAATGATTCTGATTTCTTTTATAAAGCACTTTGAGATCTACTGATAGAAAAGTGCTATATAAGAACGAAATGGTGGCATTATGCATAGTGGAATTCATTTTAATTGGAAAGGCTTTCTGAGCCTCAATATGTTTTTAAGTCAATCTTATGATTTTTGTTTACTCTGGGTTGGCAAGGCAATATTTCTATACCTCTGTGGTCCAGGTTCATTCATCCCACTACATCTTTCAGGATGCCTCAGAGACTGTCCTTGTGAGGTATATAAACACAGCATTATCACTTCAAAAGTTTTTTTCTCCTGATGATAGCTCATCTCAATTGATTAGACTCTTCCTGTTGGTATGCATACTTCCACCTTTTCATGGTCTCTGTATGTATAAATATCTCCTGTCTGTGTGTTCCATTCTATGCATCCGAGGAAGTGAGCTGTAGCTCACAAAAGCTCATGCTGAAATAAATTTGTTAGTCTCTAAGGTGCCACAAGTACTCCTGTTCTATAAACACAGCAAAACCCCTTTTCTTTGCTATGTATACATACCCTTAGTGATGGGAACCTAGCCCATAGAGGAGAATGGGACCATGATATACGTGAACTACAGTTCCCAAGAGCGACTGCAGCAACATTTCAGTATTAAAACACTTTGATTTATGTGTATGTTTTCCTATTCCAACTCAGAGCATCAGTAGAGAGGCTGCATTATACCCCTGTGGACCTGCCCATGGGTTGGGTTATATGTGAATTCCATCTGTTACAGTAGCATTGGGTGAGCTATTCATAACAATTTATTTTATGCATTTTGTTCTCTTTTCATTTGCAAATTGTTTGTAAGCAGACTAGGGTTGTTGTTGGTTTTTTTTAATATGAATTTGTTCCATAATAATTAGTAGCAAGTGTTCTAGGCAAACAGACTTCAGTTTTTGGATTCCTTGAAACTGTATTTATTGATGGTTTTAGTGCTGTGTGAGCAGTTACCATAGTCATATTTATTAATCTGTTTCATGGCCACCTGGATGTAATTCTAATAAAGAGAGAGACAGAGAGAGCTTGATATATGATTCTCTCAGATAGAGTGACAGGAGCAGTTGATAAAGTTTAGAAAGAGCTAGGCTAGTAAGATTAAGTTATTTTTCCTTTCCAGGCAATGCAAATCAGGCCTTGGAGGTAGATCTCTGCTAGAAAAGTTAGCTATTATAGTACTGTGTGGTGGGGTAAGATTTTTGTTGGGAAGACAGATAAGCAGATCCTTAGGACTGTAATTTTCTGACTTCTTGACTGTCTGGAAAGTCTCCAGCATATAAAAGGCATTACTGTATACAAATAATAATTCTTACATCCCATGCAGCCCTGATGACTTCAGTAAGGTTGTATGAGATGTACGACAGTGAAATTTATCTCATTGCATCTTCACACACCCATATAACGCAAAATTTACTATTTGAACAGATTGAAAAATGTGGGAGAGGAAAAGATAACTCTGCAGGACAGATGAAGGCAGAAATTTCTTCATCTGCTGCTGCTTTTATGACACTTTTTCATATGTATTTCTTAACATTTAAATACACTTGCTTTTATGTTCCTTACATATGTATGTGCAGAGACACTTTCTTAGAATGTTATTTATAATTAAGCATTTTGTGCATTTCTGTATTGGAAGAGGTCACTGTTTAACCCTAAAACAAATTTTGAAGAACTTTTAAACCTGAGTCTTAAGAATTAGTTTTTAGGTAACTCTTAGGTACAGGTATTTATTACTACATACCTATGTGGTGGCCACGCCAACCTTTTAAGTTTATACAGAAGCAGAAGAGTATGACACACCAAATGTTACCTTCCTTGAAAGCTGGTATGTCTCTGATGGTATCCGGGAAGTTGCTATATTTCATATTTTATTTTGTAGTGCTATTGATTTATTCAAAATATTTAATATATATGTTTCATCAGCCATCTGAACTAAAAATCACTGAGAACCCCAAATGTTGACTCTTTATTTGGGTAAAACGCACAAGTTGTGGTACCTGAGCATCTTCACTTATAATATAGCTATCTCCAAAACAATGTATCTTTCTTTATGAAAATATATTTTATAGACTCAACTGGTTGACAAAACATACTTAACTGTGGAATCCTGAATTTAAAGTGGCAGTTGAAACCGTTCCTTAAAACTGTGGTGGTCCATCCCATTTGTAAAACAGATGTTGGCTAGATAATTGCCTCTCAAATACAAATGCAAAGTTAACCCATTGATTCTAAAGTTTCATTGTAGGGGCGAATGCATGCTTGATGGAGCAATCAAGTGTGAATGTCAAATGCCAGTGGCTTTGGGCTTGTCAACAGTCTGCCCTGTTCCAACACCAGACTCTGTCTTACCACCTTTTCTGCTTCCCTGCTGCTGCTGTGACACAGATGTATTAAAGGCTTTTATAATACTATTTATATAATATGCCTAATATTAGTAATTAAATCTTTCCCTGGCATGAATCTCATTGCTGTTTTTACAAGTTTTTCATTAAAGTTGTATGATTGTTGCTTTGGACTGCAGTGCTGTAAAATGTGGATAAGATTAATCAAATGAAAACCAGACACATGGCATGTCATAGAAAAGCAATGTCAGCTAATTACTACTGTTCTGTGCTGTATATAGTGGTGAACAGTATAAATGGAGAAAAATCACAGGTGGTATTTTAATTTATACATTATTAAACTTAGTTTAAAAAGTATAAATTTAAGAGTTGTGAATTAATGTGTACATTAATACAGGAACTCTTTAATTTCAGTACTGATCTGATACTTTGAGAACAAAAGTGATGTAAGTCCAAGGTCAGAGAGAGGGATTCTGTGGCCATTGGCGCCATCATGCCTTTTATAACTTGACAGATCACTAATATTAAATGTTTATAATAGAAGCTGTAAGTGGCTTATGTCCTCCAAAGTGAAGTGTGAAATATTCAGATTCCATTTGATGATTTATACTGTTCTCAGCATTAATGGTTGGTTTGGCTGCTTGCCTCTCACAAGTTTGCCAGCTTCGAGTTTCTTTGAGAAATACAATCAGTTACTCAGATTTAGTTGCTATTGGCTACTGAACTACACAAGTATTAAACTGGAATTTTTGGTGGTGGTTCAGCTAGTATTGCAGCCAAACAGATTTGAAACCCAGGGAAAACAGCTAGTCTTGGTTTCTTATATGCATTTGTGTCTTCTCTGAACTAAGGTGCTTCAACTAACCGTTTTTTAAACCAGGGTTTATTTTAGCATGCATAGATGAACGTTCTCCTTATGGGGTTGGTTCTCTTCTTAGAGTAATGGAGTATGGAATAAGTGAATTATTATTGAATACCGCTGATAAAGTAGATCGCCCAGGTATGAATTGATTTGTTTTTTACATCTAATCACTGTATTGGGGTTGGAGGTGGAAATTACCAGTTACCTGCTGAATGGAGGACTACACTTATAGGCTAGAGGTGGGCCCTCCAGTGAAGTCTAGAGACAAAGACCTGGGAGGATCCCAGCATCTGCCCTTTCTCAGAAGCTAAGAGTTGCAGGAACTGAAAATCTCACTAAAGGCTCATTCAAGAATCCTGTTCAGGAGTAAATTTCTTCATATTCACCTATGACTTCACCTAGATGGCTGATCAACATAAAGCCTCTCCTCTGTGTTGCTGGTAGCCTTCTTTCTCTACCTCTGCCCCCATCACCACCTTACTGAAGGAGGAAAGGAAGATGTGACATGCCACAGGGAACTATCAGTTAGAGCTGGGCAAACAATGGATTTTTTTTAATTTGTTGACAATTCCAAAAACAAAACAAAACAAAATTAACTTTGAATCGAACCAAAAACATTTTTCAAAAATTTTATGTGAATGGAAAATGAAAAAAACCTTGAATTGAAATAAAACCTCTTTGTCACTTATAGTGACTGTTCATAGTCATTCATGAATACAATGAATAGCCACTGTGCCAGAGAGAGAAAGAGAATGACCCTTAGCCCAGTAGCTAGGGTACTTCCCTGTGGTGTGCAATACCTGTGTTCAGATCTCTCTCCCACATCAGGCGGAGGAAGGAATTGCACCCATGTCTCTCTTACATCCTAGGTGAGTGCCCTAATCACTAGGCTAAAGCTAAAGGAGCTGCAACGTCTTTGGCCGTTTTGTGGTATAGACTTCCTTTCAGTTGCTTTTGTCAAAATGCCTGAAAATCAAAATGATCATTTTCAAGGTGAAATGTTTTGCTTCAGCATTACCAAAACAGTTTGACTTCCTTGGTTCAGTCAAAACTGTTAGGTGAACTTGACATGAATTTATGAATAATTTCGGTTGACCTGAAATGCATTTTTTTGCCAAATTGCTCTGAAAAATTATGCCCAGCTCTATTGACAATATTGGTACATTACTAGATTGTCGTTATAACTTTTACAGAGGGGATACTTTATACAGCACATTTAACTCCTTGATATTCAGTCTCTCGTGATCATTTACATTTAAAAAAAGTATTTTCCAGTATATAATCTTACTTTTTATTTGCTCTTTGTAATTCTTATCCCGCGGTGTCAAAGTAAAGGTTCTTGACTTGTGCACAATCCTGGCCACTTTGCTCTGAGATATGGATATCCTTCTTATTTAATGTAGCAGACAACTCTGTCCTCTTTAGCATTTGACATTTTTACCATACTCACCTAGTGACCGCTTGTGTGGTAAACTCAGGACAGACAGCTGCAAGGGAGGGGTAGGAATCAGTCCCAGAGGGTTAAAAGGCCCTCCTCCTTATCAACTGGGAGGCAACTACAGGTCAATCAGGTTCAGCTGAGAAAGGGTTACCAAGGTAGCACTTAGAATCAGCTGAGGGGAAGCTACCTGAGGTTAATTAGGATCAGCTGATTCCAACTTAGGGCTGCCTGAGACCTTTTTAAACCCTTCCCTGAGAGGAAGGAGGGGGGCAGAGCAGAGAGAGAAGGAGCCCTGCTGCCAGGAGTGTTGGAGCAGCAAGACAGCGAGCCTCACCAGAAGGAGAGGCAGTACTCTCTCCCACAAGGGAGTAAAAAGACTCTAAACAGGTCTGGTGGAGACACGGGGAACAGACTTCCCCAGTGTCCCAAGGGGGACCATATTACCCAAGCCTGTCTCACCAGGGCTAAAAGCAGCAGAGGCTGGGGGAGACTGAGAAGGTGCCTTGCCACACTTGTTAGTGTAAAGTTTAAAGTTAAAATAAATAAAAACTGCTAATGCATAAACACAGTCTGGCAAGAACACACACACAAACTACGAAATCTAGTGTAGACTCAAGTGCTAGATTTTGGTACTGGTGCTCATGTAACATAGCACCATACTGCATGAGCAAACTTTCTGAAATACCGTTATTCAGTGTGAATGAAGGTATCAGAATCTGGCCCCAAGTGAACATGCATCAAACTGAAGGATTTTGTGTGTGTGAAGCATCTGCCCAAGCAAGTAAATGAACTGCAAACCTTTACATTGGAAAGTAGTTGGACTACTCTGTCTCTCAAACTGGAGGAGAACCTGCTTTTTCAGACACTGGTAATACCCTTGGCCTTCTCTTTCCGACTTCCAGTCTCTGTCCTTGCAGTTGCAACTTTCTGTAGCTCCCATAAATTCTTCATCACTTACAGCTTGAGATCAAATGTAAGAAACTCAAGTCGAAAAAGTATACTTTTGTCACAGTAAATGGAAAAATAAGCATTTTGAATGTCATCTGAACTTTTAATTGTAGAATCAATATTACAATGCTATGTTTGAGATGGAGGACTGTATTCTCTATAGCTAACACTGCTGTCCCCAGAGGAGATCTTTTAAATTGAATTATGTTTATCAAAGTAAGAAAATGATAGTATATGTTCAAACATTCAGTATTTTACTAATTGTTTTCTCCCTTACATGCCCACAGGCAAGGATAAAAAAACTTTTACATTATATATGGATATCTTCTGTCTACTGTTTCTTTTTCCTTGGTAAATACAATGTTTAGTGTGTGTTCCTGTGTAGTTTGTGAATGGCTTCTAGATCTTCTCCTTACTACATAAACGGTTATATGTTAAGTATGATTGTTTTACATACAATATAAGCAGAGCTATTAGGCATTGCAACAAATTATCAAAGGGGACCCCTGTTAAGATACAGATATTCAGGCCTGTCTGCAAAGGCCTGTACTTTAAGAATTGAGGTGTATTCTTATCACTTAGCTAGTTATAGAGGTATAAAAGAAAGAATCAAAAATCACTGTCTGTCTGTGTAATGGCCTTCTCTTACTGTGACAGTCTGAGGCCTGGTTCTTCAGCTAAGCAGCCATGAACTGGAAAATGTATGGTCACATCCTCACATTCCAAAGTAGTCATATTAAAATAAGGCAATCTGGGGCTGTTAGGGAGGTGATTTGATCTATCACCTCCAGAGAAAGGGAAGAGCCTAAAACATGTAAAAGGAAATTTAGTTTGATAGTTTTCTGTCTGGTAAGAACTCACTTATCAATAGACACAGCTGGAGAACCCTTATGTCTGTATAGATGTAGTTGTAAAACCCTTATGTCTGTATAGATGTAGTTGTAAAACCCTCACTTCTGTATTGTTTTGTATGTTTATTTGCATGGTCTCTGTCTGGTTCTGTGATTGTTTCTGTCTGCTGTATAATTAATTTTGCTGGGTGTAAACTAATTAAGGTGGTGGGATATAATTGGCTAGCTAATCATGTTACAATATGTTAGGATTGGTTAAGTAAATATTAGTAGAATGATTTGTTCAGGTATAGCTAAGAATATTACTATATAAATTAGGGGCAAACAGGAAGTAAGTTGGGATTCGAAAATAAGGAAAAAGGAACTTGAATGTAAGCTTGCTGGAAGTTCACCCCAATAAACATCGAATTGTTTGCACCTTCGGACTTCAGGTATTGTTGCTCTCTGTTCATGCGAGAAGGACCAGGGAAGTGTAAAAGTGAAAAAATAAGCTCTCTAATAACCCCCAAGTGGTAATGGCTAAGTAGAAGTTAAATAGGACAGAGATAGATGATAATGTATTGGAGAGTCCTGTTTGATGCAGAGGTCTGACTAGATAATCTGTGAAATTAGTCTTGCCAGCAATAATTCAGACTGCTTTCCTTCATCACGCAACACTGAGTTCCTGCTGGCCCATTGGTTTTATTGTTTGATAGAGCTATCACAGAAGCTGATACAAACAAATTCAGCTGGTTTCCAGGCCTCTCCTGTAGCAATGTGTAAATTCAGTGGAATTAAAAAAAATAAAAAGCAAAACCCAATTGTTGATAACATATAGCATAGTGCAGCAAGTGAAGTGACTCTGTTCCCTTCTGCATGTTGTTTTCTTCATTTTCCGTAATCTAAGTTCTCCGTAAGTAAACAATCACCTGCCTTTCTAAGATGTACATATACACATACATAAAAATAGACACAGAACAAGGAGTAATGGTCTCAAGTTGCAGTGGGGGAGGTTTAGGGTGGATATTAGGAAAAACTTTTTCACTAGGAGGGTGGTGAAGCACTGGAATGGGTTACCTAGGGAGGTGGTGGAATCTCCTTCCTTAGAAGTTTTTAAGGTCAAGCTTGACAAAGCCCTGGCTGGGATGATTTAGTTGGAGATTGGTCCTGCTCTGAGTAAGGGGTTGGACTAGATGATCTCCTGACGTCCCTTCAAACCCTGATATTCTATGATACAGTTCACATATATATGTAGTTGGATATGTAGAAAATGATTGCTACTGAAAAACTAGATTCATGCCAGCAGCAGTTAGTTTTTCAGTGGAAGTGTATTAAAAGAAACATATTCTGCACTTTTTTTGTTAAAATGTAATCTTACAATGGGTCCAGTGTGCATTTCTGCTTGAGTAAGGACTTGTACAATATTTTGCCCGATGTGCTTTTGTAAATAATGGTATGATCACTGTAAATACTGGTTTGTTTTTTTTTTACACACAGCACAGTAGTGACAGTGATACCCTTACTACAAAATGTATATTTCCTAGATACACTGATTGGTTAATCTGTAATGGATACAAATGCAGAGCTAAATTCTTTATAAGTAAAACACACTGTTTGGGGAGACCAAAAGAGAGAGAGTACTGAAAATGTGGGTGGGGACCTTACAAGCAATAACAGCCCTGAACCTAAAGTCTGGCATGAAGTTTTTCCATAGGAAAATCCTTCTATAGCAAGTTTAAAACAAACAACCCCTATAGACTAAGTTCAGGCATAGCTGCAGATTTCAGTCAGAATACTTGATCTTTTAAAATCTGAGTTATTTACTAAGGTAAGCTATATTTCCTTAGTAAAGAAATGAAGGAAAACAAAATTAATTAGTTTTGTTTATGGCACTTTCATCGTGTGTGTGTGTGTGTGTGTGCGCGCGCAAATGTGTATATATATATTTCAGATGAAGAAAAAGTGGAATGTTATTAAAGATTCATAATCCCCTTAATTTCCCCAAATTTTAATTTCAGATTCAAACTTTACTTAATAGGGCCATGCCTAATTGAGGGGGATGACACATTTTTACAATAAGCATGATAAGTAAGACATATAATAGTAGTATTGATAATAAATTGTTAGAATTTAGAAGGGATTGTTACCATGCTAATGCCCTGACGAGCAGTTTCACTCTATCCATTCAGAATAGTCACCAGTATATCTGTTTTCATCAGACTTCACTTTCTATGGGGAATTATAATATTGTAGTAAACCCCTCATTTCAGTTGCTCATAATTTTCTCAAACACTTATTTTAGGCTAAAATTTATCATTCCTGGTCTTTATCCAAAGGGTTTTTTGTTTGTTTGTTTTTTTGCCATTCAGAAGTCATGAAATTCAGAAGTTAAGATTCCCACAACAACAGTAAACTCTGCCACACTAAAGATATATATTAAGCATAATATTGACAACACAGGCAGGTAAAATGCAACATACAGTATTGCTGAGTTAGCATTCGTTGTTGGGAACCTAACTTTTGCATTTCCTGACTTTTGTGTGTTTAATTTCTGAATCTTCTCATCGGTTTAATGTAGGGTGTGTGTTTATGAAATAAATTGCCTAACCACAGATTGGAAGAGAAATTACTGGAATGAGACAAAATAGCCCCTTAAATTATAAATCCCACCTTCAATGTCTTAAGAATGTCACACCCTTTAAATTCACTGTGCCTTCTTAATTCAAAACTTGTGTTTTGGTTTTGCTGATTTGAGACTATAATGCTTTATGGATTTAGAAGAGCAGTGACTCACCTCTCCTGTCTGTAAAAACTTGGAGTATACATTCAGTAGACTGAGTCTCTTTGGCATAATGTCCACTGGCAAATAGTACCTTATTTTCAGTTATTTGAAAGTCTGCAACCTCCTACACCTTATCTGCTTTGTTAAGTAACTTCTCTCCCTCCAAGGATAGCAAGGTATCTTAGTTTTCTTCAGTTGCAGAAGGCATTCAAATCTATCTTAGCATAGAGGGTTTGTCACAGTTAACTGAATGTAGCTGGAGCCCTCAAGCTATCTAGTTACAGTTAAACAGTAGACTAATATTTCTTTTCTTTCCTTTCCTTTCCTTCCATTTTCCTCCAGTGATAGTCAGCACAGGTAGTATCCTAACCTGCTGCTATTAAGTGTCCAGATCAGCTTATCTCTTTAAAAGCTATAGTCCCTCAGCGTACACTCAGTGATGTTTGAAAGTTTAGTGAGGTTTTTTTGGAATTGTTAGGATAAGGAATTATTTCAGTCATTCATAAATCCTTCAGAATTAGCCTGGGCATGTCTTTTTTTTTTTGTGACCTTAGAGCTGCGTTATCTTCACAAACACCAACACTTTGATTTCATGCCATACCAGAGAGTGAAAAGAGGGTGGAAAATGTCAAACGAGGAAAACACCACATTTCTATTTGAAATGAATGTCCTGAGACTTCTCAATGACAAGCGCTATAGAGGCTATTGGTATTTT
This sequence comes from Mauremys mutica, assembly GCF_020497125.1. Classification (NCBI taxonomy): domain Eukaryota; kingdom Metazoa; phylum Chordata; order Testudines; family Geoemydidae; genus Mauremys; species Mauremys mutica. Next base: position 68,762,616 of record NC_059073.1, on the reverse strand, counting down.
CGAAGGGTTATATAGCTAGATGACGGTGGCTGTGCAGATCGTACACTGGGTTCTTCGGGGTGAAATCTAATATCCTGTCTTTAAATAAGAACTAAATGTCCTGTGGTTCCAAGTCATTAAAAGAAAGTGTGTCACTTTGACAGTTACAAATATATATATATTAAGGTTAATTTAGTCATCATAGTTTAACGTAGGGATCTGTTTCTCCTATACCAGTTGATGTCAGCAGCAGCTAATACAGAAAAAGGAGTTGCAGTGTGTACACTGCTTAGCCTCAGCAGCACCTCTCAGCTCTAACAGGAGAAATATAAGGCCCAGAGCTCTAATTTCAGTAGGCAAGTAAAGAAGGAAGTTATTTGTAAAGCTGGTCCAAAACTTTTGAAATATTGATGGCTTTATTCACAGATATTTTTTTGAAAATTTTGAGCTAAAATTGTTGCCATTTTTTTTACCACTTCTACTGATTTGATGCCTGCTGTCTGTGCTAGAAGTACTCAGCAGACAGAACTTTTATGACTCTGGCTGAAGACACAGGTGAAGACACCTGTACATGAACTTCTTGCAGCTGCACAGCCAACAATGGAACAGATTCAGTAGCTACATTTACAGGACACAAGCTGTGCCCTTCTGGCCAACCAGGGTGGGCTTGCTGGGTGCTTGAACCGGCCAGTTTCTGCTGTCCTTCTTCAGTCAACCTGAGGGTCTGGAAAGAAGACGTTTCCTTGTAGCAGATCCCTACAAAGTGGCTCCAGTTTTAAGATGGATGAGTTTTACGCTTTAGTGCATTATTTTAGTGAGATTTTCATTTAAAATGTGTTAATTTTGGTTAACAAAATAAATATTTGTATTTAATTGTAAAAGTGTATTTCTGTAAATCTGCTTATTGCTGATGTTTATCTTCTGTTATCGCACCAAACAGCAGAACCACAATACCACAGAACCACTATAGTTATAGTAAAATACCTACATAACTATAATGGATAGCTCAGTGGTTTGAGCATTGGCCTGCTAAACCCAGGGTTGTGAGTTCAATCCTTGAGGGGGGCACTTAAGGATCTGGGGCAAAATCAGTACTTGGTTCTGCTTGTGAAGGCAGGGGGGCTGGACTCGAAGACCCTTCAGGGTCCTTTCCAGTTCTAGGAGATGGGTATAATATAACCCTAAATAATAGCACTTATGTCATGCCTCATATTTATTTCTTGTTATTTATAACCACATATAAAAAGGCAGCCATCTGCTATTCTTGGCACCTATGATGTTGTTTGAAATAACACGACAGAAACAAAACCAGCAACTTCCTAGAAAAACTCAAACTAAACTTAATCTCCAAAAGAACCCAATAAGTGGGACTTTTTCCACCAGTGTCTGACAACATCAACAATCTCCTCTCTCAAGACCCAGTCTCTTTGGCAGAGTTTATTAGCCAGAAGTGGGAGAATCTCAGTAAACAATTCATATGAGACAAATGTCTCTTAGTTTGCTGTTTGCAAATTTTCCAAGGTGATTTTTTTCCTCAGATTTATTCACAATACACAGTTACTTCACAAATAATTTCCATAGATAGCTTGAAGTTTGTGAGATCTCAGTATTTGAAATTCAAACTATTCTGATTGGGCACACAAGTGTGTATCCTAACTGGATGATCGTAAGTCTTAGAATCAGGTTTCTAGAATTAATACTTATTACAAATTCAGAATTCTCCTTCCGAAAATATTCTGAAACACTTGCTTAAATGTAATTATTTTGGCACATGTTTTTGCTTATAAACTTGCTCATACATTTGCAGAAAACAACAAATATTTAAAAAATGTGAATTCATTAATTTTATTTATTGCACAGTATAAGCTCAACTCTGATCACAGTAGCTGATGTTAGAAATAAGGATGCAGTGGTGGCTTTGGCTGGAGATGGAACATTGGAAGGGAAGCACTGGGGCTCTGAAGTGGCATTGAGCATTCTCTCCCAGGTGTTTCACTGGCTGGTTCTTTCCCACATGCCCAAGGTCTACCTGATCGCCATATACAGGGGATTTTTCCTCAGGTCAGGTTGGCAGTGACCTTGGGGCGTTTTTGCTTTTCTTTGTGGTGTGTGGGTTTGCCAGGGTTATCCAGGATTATCTGCGTATATCTTAATTAATCATTTCCCTGCCTTTGCTGGAACCTTGAGCATTGGTGTGCCTTGGTCCCGCCTGTTCTCTGCCCATTGCACATGATAGTCTAGCGTCTTTGGGCTGTAATGCTTTGGTCTAATTTTGGTTGTTGGGTTTAATGTGCAGATATTGAGTGGCGTTGTTGGCCTGTGATGCACAGGAGGTCAGACTAGATCAAGGGTGGGAAAAACTACGGCCCGTGGGCCACATCCGGCCCTCCAGCCGGTTTAATCCGGCCCTTGAGCTCTCACTTGGGAGCAAGGTCTGGGGCTTGCCCTGCTCCCACGCTACAGCCAGGGAGCGGGGTTGGAGGCCTCTCCGCACTCGAGTGCCAAGGCTCCCGGAAGCAGCAGCATGTCCCCGCTCTGGCTCCTATGTTTAGGGGCAGCCATGGGGCTCCGCGCGCTGCCCCTGCCCCAAGCACCACCCCTGCAGCTCCCATTGACCAGGAACTGCGGCTAATGGGAGCTGCAGGGGTGGTGCCTGCAGACAGGACAGTGCACAGAACTACCTGGACACACCTTCGCATAGGAGCCGGAGGGGGGACATGCCGCTGCTTCCAGGAGCTGCTTCAGGTAAGTGCTGCCCAGAGCCTGCACCCCTGAATCGCTCCCATGCCCCAACCCTCTGCCCCAGCCCTGATCCTTCCCCCACACCCCAACCCTGTGCTCCAGCACGGAGCCCCCTCCTGTATCCTGAATTCCTAATTTATGGCACCACCCCAGAGCTCGCGCCTCCAGCCAGAGCCCTCACTCTCTGCCCCAGCCCTGATCCGCCTTCTGCCCTCCGAACCCCTTGGTCCCCAGCCTGGATCACCCTCCTACACCCCAAATCCCCCAGCTCCACCCCAGATCCTGCACCTCCAGCTGGAGCCCTCCCACACCCTAACCCCCTCCCTCACCCTGAACTCCATGTTTCTGGCCCCAGCCCAGAGCCAGTGCCCCCAGCCAGAGCCCTGACCCCCTCCTGTACCCCAACCTCAATTTCGTGAGCATTCATGTCTCACCATACAATTTCCATACCGAGATGTGGCCCTCAGGCCAAAAAGTTTGCCCACCCTTGGACTAGGTGATCTGGTGGTCTCTTCTGGCCTTAAACTCTATGATTTAGAAATCTAATGTTAAGCAAGAGAGCTTGAAAATTAGGGTCCCTAAATTTCACTGTTACTTATTAAGATGAATAGGGTAGTTAACTGGGGGTGCAGAGTACAGTGTTTGTGAGGGGCCCAGCACCTTCAGTTCCCACTGAAATTAACAGGAATGAAAGTTGGTGAGCGCACGGCAGGATTTTGGTTTTAGAGCTAATATTTTAGGCTATTTGTCTGAAAACTGAGAAAGACAGTGCTACACTGATTCACATGCGTAAGGATATCATCATACCCAGAAGAGCTAGAAACATTCTGCATCCGTATTTTAAATGAAAGCAGAAAATATTGGCTATACCAACAGTCTACCAAATATCTTACAACTTCCATGCTGTGTGTTTCTAGTGGCCCTTGAGTCCACCAACTGTAATTCTGGTTTTTGTAATCATGGCACTTGTCCATCACTAACAGATTTCTCATCATGCCTAGGCAGTTGAAAGATTTTAACCAGATTCAGTCACTGTTGAGTTTGCCCTGTGACCTAGAGGTGAAAGGTTCTGTACCCATTAACAATCTTCTGAACCAACCAATTTCAGTCTCCCAATTTATATTCATAGCAGTAATTCATTTCTTATGTGCTGCATCACATGACATCACTAGGAAAGTAACTCATTGCCTTGTACAAAGAACACTCTGGTTCAAGAGTAGGAGGGAGGATGAACAGAGATATACATTTAGAAATACTGACTAATTGCTCCCTTGAATGGGAATGCTGACTGCTGGAGAAAATTTAGACCAGCTTTTCATAAGAGCTTTTGACACACACAGCTTCATACTGAAAAGATGAAAGTGATGGAGTGAACAAAAGAAGCATCTTTTAAATTAAGTACTTCACTTTTATGCCAAGTGAGTTAATGGAAAATGTTATGGGTAGACAGAGTCAAACAAAGTTACTAACTTTTATATGCATTGTGTGTGTATGCGGTGTAATACATAGCACGTGTATTGTTTGTTTGGTCCCTTTGTGCATATGCTTTATGATAGTATTCAATTACCTGACCACATACAACTTCTCAAATACTACACACACAAAAATACATTAGAAGTACACTATTAATCAAGCACTTAAAAGTTAGGGAGTGCCAGAATGAGAAGCCCAGAGAGGGAGCAACCTTCAATCAGTCTCAGGGTTTGTCTTCACTACCGGGGTAAGACGACCTAAGTTATGCTACTCCAGCTAGGTAAATATGTAGCGGGAGTCGACGTAGCTTAGGTCGACTTAGCGCGGTGTCTTCACTGCGCTGCATCGACAGGAGATGCACTCCCGCCCACTTACCTTAATCTTCTCAGGGGCCTGGAGTACCGGGATCAACTGGAGAGCACTCTGCTGTAGATTTAGCGAGGCTTCACTAGACCCGCTAAATCAGGGGTGGGCAAACTACGGCCCACAGGCCGGATCCGGCCCCTCAGGGCTTTGGATCCAGCCCGCAGGATTGCCCCCCGTGGTGCCGTGGGGCCCATGCTGCTCTCAGAAGTCGCCAGCACCATGTCCCCGTGGCCCTCAGGTAGGAGGGAAGAGGACTCCGTGCGTTTCCCTTGCCTCCAGGCACCGCCCCCCACAGCTCCCATTGTCCAGGGAACAGGGAACCGTGGCCAATGGGTGCTTTAGGGGAGGTACCTGGAGGTGCGGCAAGGGCAGCAAACGTGGAGCCCTCTGCCCCCCATCCCCCAGGGGCTGCAGGGCTTCCAGGAGCTGCGTGGGGCCGAGGACAGGGCAGGCATGCAGGGAGCCTGCCCTGGCACTGGTGTGCGCTGCTGCCACCCCGGAGCCACTTTAGGTAAGTGGCGCCGGGCTGGAGCCCCTCCTGCACGCCACTCCGAAACCCCCTGCCCTGAGCCTCCTGACGCACCCCGCACTCCTCCTGCACCCCAACCCACTGCCCTTATCCCCCTCCCTCAGTCCGCACCCCTCCTGCACCCCTGCCCTGAGCCCCCTCCTGCACTCTCCACTCCTGCTGCATCCCAACCTCCTTCCCTGAGCCCCCTCATATACCCTGCACCCCTCCTCTGCCCCAATCCCTTGCCCTGAGCCCTTTCCTGCACACCACACCCCCTCCCATACCCGCACCCCAATTCCCTGACCCAGCCCTGCATACAATTTCCCCACACAGATGTGGCCCTCGGCCCAAAAAGTTTTTCCACCCCTGCGCTAAATCAACCCCTGCTGCACCTCCTTCCCTTCACCCCAGTGGTTCCCAGTCCCCTTGCCCAGCCAGTCCAAGTTTCTCTCTCCTCCCCTCCCCTGCCAGTAATCCTAGTCTCCTCCCCTGTTCCCCTCTTCTACCCAGGTTGAGGGAGCATGGGGGCATGATAAGTTTCTTGAAAGGTTTCCAGAATTTTTAATATGGGCAAAACAACTTATATTTCCCTAGACTTGATCTCCGCAATGGCTGAAATATTTTGGCTGAAATTTTCTAGAAAAGTTCAGACTGAGGCATACATCTGGCATGGAAATTTTAGCCCAAATAGATGAAGTTTGGAAAAGGTATAAATAACTGAAAACAAGGTCTTATGGTGGGAAGTGTTGGGTATCCTTAACGATAGATGGTGCTACCAGCTTTGCCTGTAATAAGGAATTTTTAAAAACTTGTGGTGATGAACTGCTCACAGTTGAAGAAAAGTGATAAACTTAAGTCTCTTCTTCTTAGGATCAAATTCTGAATGAGGTCCATAGGATTAAAACTTCCACAATAGTAACAATTAGAAGAAATGTACAAGATTGTAATTTCATTAAGACATCAATGGGAATTCAGTGCCAAACTGCTCTTTTTGCCTTTTGTATGTTACGCACTATGAATCCGTTGTGTCTGGTGGTAATGAAGGTCAAACTAGAACGTAAAGTAGAACTGCCTGTCTCGAGATTAATCCATGCAACACCACCTTCAAACAAGTAACTTTTATGTAAGTCTTGCTTTATAAAGGTAGCTGTTAATTCCACATTAGCCAGAATGGTTAGTAATCAATCTGCCTCTGCCTCCTCCATCAGTTCTGATAGTAGTTTAATGGATAGTCCCACATTTCCTCTCCAAACAGAATTCTTGTTATTTCATAATAATCGAGGGGTAGCATTTGGGACAATATTAGATGGAAAGGCAGTTATGTTCCTCATGAGACTGCAGGCCTTAAGGAGTTGTGATTCCTGGGGTGAAATTCTGGCCCCTCTGAAGTCAATGGCATAACTCCCATTGACTTCACTGGGGCTAAGATGTCACACCACTGCCCTCTCCGGTTCCCAAAGCATCTGTTAATGTAATTTCCAAATGGGGCCAGTGTTTTATTAGGCATACTTATAACTTGAAAGTGTATTTTGTTTGCTAAGGATTAGGACCCTCAACTTTGACTAGCAGGACTAGTATACTGCAACTGATTTGATGGTTTGTCTAAACCCGGGGTCGGCAAGCTCTAGCACGCGGCTCGCCAGGGTAAGCACCCTGGCAGGCCGGGCCGATTTGTTTACCTGCCGTGTCGGCAGGTTCAGCCGACTGCGGCTCCCACTGGCACATCCCTCGACTCGTGGTGCTTCCAGCCGCCCCCCATTGGCCTGGGACGGCGAACTGCAGCTAGTGGGAGCCACGGTCCACTGAACCTGCCGACGCAGCAGATAAATAAACTGGCCCGGCCTGCCAGGGTGCTTACCCTGGCAAGCCGCATGCCAGAGGTTGCTGACCCCTGACCTAAACCATTGACCATCTCCTCTCCCGTCATTTTTCACCCACCCACCTCCAAAAGAGTATCTGTATATCTTTTGTTGTCTAACATCTGTTCTCTTTTTGTTTCACCTAATAGTTTTTATATTAAATATATCTATTTTCAATTCATATCTAAAAATGTGGTTTCTGAGACCTATATCCATTAAGCTAAATATTCTTCACATTTGCTGTGTTTCTAGGCATTGCAAGGAATCTTCTGGAATTCCTAGGTGAAGAGAGCTGCCTAAAATAGTGATATGAAAAGTCCCTCATTCCATTTAGAAATGTGAGCCTAAGGCAAGAAACTCTATGTAGTTCAGAGTGGCATAGCTGAGGCTCGGAAATCTTATATCCAGGTAAGAAATTTATTTTTGAGACTCTGTATTTTAATTTTGAGCTGGCAAAAATTCCTTTTAAAGCTGAAAGACACCACCTCAGTTTCATGTTCACAAATCTACATCCGCTAGGGAGCAGCCTGCTTGCGATCTCTATAATGTGTTTTTTTAAAGATGCACTGAACTTTAATTGTAGCATTCATAACTATTTCTCATGTGGACAGAAAAATATAGAAACTTATAGTATGTCACTAACAAAAGGGGAAGAGTGAAGTTTCCATATAGAGAATATCTGTTTACCAGTACAATAATTATTTCTTAGTACCAAATTCATTTTGGCTAATTGCTTGTAAAGGCTAAAAGGTGGAAAATAAATAAGAAGTATGAACAGCAGTCCTAGAAATTGTACTTGTTTCTGTACTACAGCTACAAACCTCTCAGAGGACTCGACTAAAACACAGTTTTATTGTGTAGCATAGACAGGACTTTCACCATATTTCTGTTCTATGTTAAATGAGAACTTTGTGGTGGATGGTTAGAACATACTTACCTGTAGAAGTTGGCTGAAAAGCTCTAGGAACAGCTGATGTGGGAGACGAAGAAATCTGTGCAGAATATCGAGATTAAAGGGCTGCAAACTTCAAATTTTTAAAATGACTATTGTATGATAAAATAACTTTTCTGATGGTGCACCTTTTGAATAGGAAATCATCAATTGTTTTAAAAATTCCTTTTAGAAAAATTGCAAAGATATATTTCTGCTCAGCTGTAGTTTTATTAATATTTAACATTTGTATTACAGTAGTGCCCAGAAGGTCCTGACCAGGGCTCATTGTGCAGGGACTATATAAACACATTCAAAGACATAAGGTGAAATCCTGGTGCCAAGGAAGTCAGTGGTAAAACTCCCATTGACTTCAATACAGCTGGGAATTCATCCAAGATCCCTGCCCTGAAGACCATGAAAGGGTCTTTTAGACATACCTGAGATCAACGCCTCAAACATACTCCTGCCCTCCTTGCCTCATCCTACTTCTTTCCATTTCTCGCCTGTTGCCCATTCAGAGTCAGTTTCAGCCTTGCAGCTGGTTACTGGTAAGCATCAGTTTGGCCGGGGTCAGGGAAGAATGTACACCATGAACAAAACACAAAACTGATTCTTATACACAGTACTGTCAAATACGGAAAGTGAACAAACTGAAAAAATATTTTACCCTTTAGTATTTCAGTTACAGTTACCTTAGGGCAGTGGTTCCCAAACTGGGGTTCGTGAACCCCTGGGTGTTCACAAAATGTTACAGGGGGTTCTTAGGGAAAAATTCCCTAATGGCAGACAGAGCTTCCCTAGGGACCCCGGGCAGCAAGGGACCAGCAACTAAGCAGATCAAAGCAAGCATATCTATCACACTGAGGAGATTTAAACTTCAAGACTCCTTATAAGAAATGGAAAGGGAGGTGGATATTTTTTGCTGTTTTTAAAATTAAATAGGCAGCTAGTATTGTTTTTAAAATTATTATGAAGAACAAGTTTAAGCTTTGTTGTAACGTGCGTTGTTTGCCTGGACTGCTCAAGCCTTCAATGTTAGTGTAGGAGGAACTCTGAGTTGGCTTCTTAAATATCTGCTTGCTGTTTCACATCTGATACTCCTTGACAAAACATAGGAGCCTTGTCTTATAACAGGCTTATTCAAAGTGATACAAGCTACAAAAGTGAGAAGAATGTTGCCATTTTCATAATGTAATAAAAATACTGTAATGATAAATAATAATTAATAGTGTGTAATAAGCATGTCATAAAAACAAATTTTATATTTCCATGATCACTGCTTTTATAATTTATACTCAGGTAAAGGAGAAAATACCTAGAAATATTTATTTTTAGTAGGGGGTTCGCGAGACTTGACATTTTATTGAAAGGGGTTCACAGTTTGTTAATGTTTGGGAACCACTGGGATTACTGGTACCTATGGTAAAGACAAAATTTTGAGATGGAAATGTAATGTTTGGGTGGTGGTATCCCTTTTAAATAGTATTTTAAAAGTCGAATTTTACACTATAAGAATAATAAGCAAGTAAAGGCTTCATAAAAGGTATCAAATAATTCCATAGTGGTTAGTGGATATACTTACAGGAGGTTTTTATGATTCATGTACAAAGTTTAAGGTACCATAAGCTATCAATAATTCAGGGAGTGTGTGGGATTGAAACATGGTCTTGAACGCTATTACTATTTCCAGCAAATCAATTTGTTCCCTTTTTGGTGGGAAAAGGGGGTGGTATTACTAACTAGAAACACATGGCATGAAACGGTTGCCAAATGTTCCAGTGAAAATCAAGGGCACACTTCATAATTATGAAGATTGTGTTTGCCCTAGTTTATTTTCCCTTCACTGATGCAACTGTAACTGTTGCTGTAAATTGTATGAATAATTGATCAAGGCAACTTCACATGTTGCCTCAAGTGATATTATGCTTATTGCTTTTCAAAACCGTACTTCATTTTTTGTACCACAGCTTTACTCATGTGCTTGTGATTTTTCTGATGTTTCTTTCCCCCCAAAGGGAGTGCTGGCTTTTGCTTCAATTTCCTCCATTATTTAACTGAAAAGTTCAAAAAATCAACAACATATTAAAAAAAATAGAAAAGCATCCATGGTCCTGGGAACAGTGCAGTATACACATCTGTTTTCACATAAGCATGAATTGCAGGCTTTACAAATATTAAACATGTAGCTCTTGCCACATACTAGCTAAAGTGTTCCGTAACTTGAGACAGTATTTAAAATGAAAACAAAACTGTATAGTTTCTTTACCATACTAATGGAAAACATTTAATTTACCTTCTAAAGCCAACCAAAAGAATGACACAATGCTGTTGAAACAGATTTATGATGCCTTTTCTCCCATAGAAATCTCAATACAGCCTGAAGGTGCTGTCATGGGATCTGGCTGGCTGGCTGAGCTCCAGCTGTGTTCAAAAGTAAACTTCTGTACCGCAAACCAAAACTGATGACTTTGATTTCTTTAGTCATCACTTCGTTTCTGAGATATTATGGGGTGGACTTATTCATTGCTTTTCGCTGCTTTGTTTCTACTAAGTATGTACTGAAATTTCAGCCTAGCAAATTTCAGCCTCTTTATGATTTTAAAAAAAAATGTATGTGACTTCAGCATTTCATGAATCAGAAGTGCTCAAAATATTTAGCCATGGTGGAGGTACTAATGAAAGCAATATCTATTTCCACCAATTGCACTTTGATGGAGCTTCACCTTAAAATACATTTGTGCAGAGGAACAATGCCTTTGTTTTTCATCTGAAATACCAATCCTCCAATCAAAAGGAGAGTTAAGGGTCAGTATGTCCTTTCTGTTCTGCAGAGGTGGCTTTAGACATGGGGGAATAGGCCTTCCTACCCATCCATTTTTTTTTCCTTTTTCCCCTCTGCTAAACAAGATCAAATGTGGCCGTGCAATTTTTGCTAAATCCAGTTGGCTCTTACAATAGAGCCATTTATCTTGCAGAAGTAAAGCTAACATACCAGGTTTTCATATTAAACCATATTTTATGTCTTTGTTTTGAAGACAGTATCTTCTTCAGTGGATTTTTTTTTAATGGTTCAGACTGAACATCTGATTGTGGACTGTTGTAGCAGGTACCTCTCTTTTGTCTCAGCCTCTTCCATAATTGGACACCTTTCCTATTTAAGGAGTGTGAGAAGGGCAGGATGTTCCAAGATGAAAACCACCCTTGTGGTATGTTTGTATAGCACCCATTACAATGGCCCCTGATCCTTCTGCATCCCTGGCTAAAGCCTCTATTTCGCCTTTGTTCCCTACACATACACATTTCCAGTCCATTGCACCTCCAGCCCTTTATGGACGCACCGCAATACAAATTGGAGAGAGTCCAGAGGAGAGAAACAAAAATGATAAAGGGTCTAGAAAACCTGACCTATGAGGAAGAGTTAAAAAAAGCTGGACATGTTTAGTCTTGAGAGAAGAAGACTGAGTGGGAACCTGATAACTGTCTTTAAATATGTTAAGTGCTGAAATAAAGAGGATGGTCATCCATTGTTCTCCATGTCCACTTAAGGAAGGACAAGAAGTAATGGACTTAATCTGCAACATGGGTGATTCAAGTTAGATATTAGAAAAAATATTTCTAGCTATCAGGATAGCTAAGCTCTGGAATAGGCTTCCAAGAGAGATTGTGGAATCCCCATCATTGTAAGTTTTTAACAAGAGGGTAGAAAAACATCTGTCAGGGATGGTCTAAGTATACTTTGTCCTGCCTCAGTACAAGAGGCTGGACTAGATGACCTATCGAGGTCCTTTCCAGCCCTACCTTTCTATGATTCTGTGATACTAACATTCACCAGAGGGAGTCTAGGACCTAGTGTCTCTTGGACCAAGGCTTATCTCTGACAAGCTGTAGTATGTGTTCCAACTTAGAAATTGCCTTTCTAGCAGAGCTACTAGCTCTACTTTCTAGGCTACTTTTGCTGCAGGTCTCTTCCTTGTTCTAACCTCTTACTGTGACCCACCAGTCATAGGGGACATGGAAGGGGTAAGGAGAAGGGGATATTTATAGAAAGCGTTATCTGAGAAGTGGCTTCTACTAGACAGAGAGAACTTTCCTCAGGCTATTAAATGTGACAAATTGGGTCTGGGTCTCTCATATAGGGGGACGGTTGGGGTGCGTATTGAGGGTTTGGGGGAGGCATGGAAGAAGTTTAGGTGAATTTTGCCTGGAGGTTATAGGGATGCAGAAGGGCTGAGAAGTCAGGAAGGGTCTGGACACCTAAAACAGAGAGATGGTCCGAGGGTTGATAAAAGGGACTGAGTGTGATGCTAGAGAGCAGTAGTTCCCTGGAGGATAAGAGTGAAGGAGTCTGAGGAAATATAGGGCCTTGGTTCCAGCACAGGCAGCAAAGTGCTATGCTTCAGCACCTCACTGCCTGGGTTATAGGCTGTTTTGATAACAAACCCATTATCTGTTTCTTTTGACACACACAAAAATAATAATCATAAATATAGTTGTATTCAAACATAGAATAAGTATGCTAATTGTTGTTTTTTTTTTTGTTTGAAAAGTAGCCTCTGTCAGATTTGATGTGGAACTATATGAACCGAAACTCACAAGTCTTAAAACTAACTGTTCACTTGTCCAGAGGAAATGGAAGAAAACATTAGACGTGTGGGTTGATATTTCAAAGAGTAATTTTTTTAAAAATGTCAAGTATCAGAGGGGTAGCCGTTTTAGTCTGGATCTGTAAAAGCAGCAAAGAGTCTGTGGCACCTTATAGACTAACAGACATTTTGGAGCATGAGCTTTCGTGGGTGAATACCCACTTCGTCGGATGCACCAAACGTCATGCTCCAAAACGCCTGTTAGTCTATAAGGTGCCACAAGACTCTTTGCTGCTTTTTAAAAAAATGTTTCTAAATTACTAAACAGATTTACTTCTTGAAAATCCAGTCACTGCTCTAAGAGTAAGTAATGTAAATTTGGTGATAAACTTTTTTTATACATGTTATTTATTTGCAGTTTTGGGGAGCCTGCTGTAATAGTGAGATGATTATGATTAGCATAATAATAAAGATTTACAGCACAACGACTGCCAAGTGAGCGAGACATCATCTAATGGGATTTTAGTCACCACTAAATGGTAACTGCAAATCTCAGTATAAACTTAATTCTCTTCTGGGGCGTGTCTGTGATGCAGATAAATTGTTTTCCTGCTGACAGCATCACCTAGTCAGAATGACCAATCAGGATTTGTAAAGTTCATACAATAACTATGGATCTTGCCCCTGTGCCTACTCCTTTGCTAATTTTTGAAGGCGTTCTGCAAGAATTTTAAATAATTTGCCAAACATTCTATAGTGACTCTAAATGCGCAACCTAACAGTATATGAATTGTAAACACAATTTACAACTCTGGATACAAGAATCATTTTTTTCAACCCAATATATTTTGTTCCTTTTTCATAAGGTTTATATAATGCAACCACTTTTGAGTTCAACTATAATTCAGATTCAGTTTAACACCACCTGACATCTGCTTTAATGATATCTTCTGTCAGATAGGTTTTTAGTCTTAGGTTGACAAGACTTTACAAGTGATAGTTGTGTAGTTACTTTTCCCTCTCTCTCCACTGTACATCTGTACTTCTCCGTGGATTACTAGTATTTCATAATGTGGTCCTGACTCTATTCTGATAGTAGTTTTCACTGGATCTCTGAAAATACTTGCTTTGCTTACGTTACTTGCACTGCATTTCCATATAATCTGTGAAACTGAAGATTCTTTGTACCAATACTGCAAGCATTTTTCTGTAGAACACAAGACAGGCTGCAGATTGAGGGACTGGTGCTTTGGGATGGGATGCAGAAATAAAGAAATAGAAGTGATCCTCTCAGGCAAGCCAAATTTGGCAAGACATAATTGATGAGAAGAAAGGCATGAATTATTATGTAGAGTATAACATAAAATTAAATGCTCTAGTTAAGGACTGTTCAGCAGTTCCTCAGCTGCAAGTGAACTGAAAATCAGGCTGGCAAAAATTACACTCAACATAAAATGTCTGTCTCTATAAGCTACTATATGTGAATGTGTCTCACCTTCATATTGCTTGAAATGTAGTTGTTCTTGTAGATCAAATATGAATAGATTACCATTTTTTGTTGTTGTCATTGTCCTAGCTGTGTCAAGGATAGCTGTCACTATTACATTATTTCTTAGCTTTGAAACTTGGGTTTTCACTAATCTAACCTTTAAGATTAATTTTTCCTTGGACTACTATATCTGTTTCCAGATATCCGAATGCAGACTTGTTGTTACTCAAGTTGAGTAAAATAAGAATAATACATTTCATGCTTAACCTGTAGGTATTAGTGTAGAACTCTCCTGTTTGAGTACTGACCTGTACAATTGGATAGGTGTGCATTATTATTATTCACTTTTCTGTGAATAATTGATGAGGCTGGGCAAAGTGACGTGCCCCAATCTGGTATTGTTGCCTCATTGTACGACACACACACACACACACACACACACACACACACACACACACACACACACACACACACACCCCAAAAAGAAAATCTCTGTCCTGTGTCCCCAAAGCAAGTTAATGGCATTTGGTGTACTAGCATGGTCTGGCAAATTCTAGATTTGCTATAAATAAAGATTTATCTTAAAAATAAATAAAATTTTTGGTTTAATTGTGATGTTTTAAGGCTTGGAATTCCAGAAATCTGTGCTCAGCTAATTTCTTATAACTTCATCATTTGCAACAGAAGGCCTCTGCATATGATAGGACTTGCCACGTTGGATCAAACCACTGTCCATCTAGCCCAGTATGCTGTCTGCAACAGTGGCTGGTAGTGAATGTTTCAGAGCCAGGTGAAAGAACCACACAGTAGATCTATGTGAGATAATCTGCTACTCACAGAAGGTTTCATCCTTCTGTACTTTTAACTTCCCACTTTTAATTTAATTGTCTGACCTAGTGGTCCCCAACCTTTTCCAAGTGGCGGGCACCAGACGACGAGCCACTGAGGACCGTGGCCGGCGGACAAGCATCTGCAGAAATGCCGCTGAGAAGCGGCAGCGTCACGAGGCATCGCCGCCAAAATGCCGGAGTAGTGTCATCAAGAGGCGTCGCCACCGAAATGCCGCCGAAAATCAGCAGCATTTCGGCGGTGGCGCCTCTTGGTGATGCTGCTTTTCGGCGGCATTTCAGCAGATGTTTGTCCGCCGACCAGTACGCGGGCGCACATAGATGCCCTGGTGGGCGCCATTGTGTCTGCTGGCACCGCGTTGGGGACCACTGGTCTGACCTCTTATTTTGTGTTATCCTATAGATAGAACATAAGATCTGTGATGTACCTTCTGTATATCATTCATCATTTTTTGTATTTTTTATCATGTCCCCTCTGTTTGCCTTCTTTCTAAGGTAGATAATCCCACTCATTTCAGTCTTTCTTGATGTGAAAGTTTTTCCATGCCTTTAATCATTCTAGCTGCCCTTCTCTGAACCCCCTGTAGATTTAAAAGTATTACTATAATTTGTTTTCCCTTCTAAACTAAAATTTACTTGTTTCAAAAAGAAAGCAAAAGCTCATAGACCAGCAAAAACAGACTTGCTAAATTTCAAGAGTATGGATATTTTTTTAATAATAGGGAACAGCCTTAATTTTCTTAAAACTTGTAACGTTAGCGAGGAAGTTATATTGGCATATATAGGTAGATGTTTAATTTTAAATAAATTTGTTTTGAAAACACAGAGTAGGCAAGTTGTAAAGACCCAATGACTTCTGATTTTAAAAGAGTCCTTAGTATTGATATTAAAACTTCTTCCCTTGAGGGACTCTGTAGAGCAAATAATTACCTATTTATTTTGATTTGGGGATCCAGAGTGCTCCAGAAGGTAGGGCACTGAACTGTGAGTGGAGACCATTCCTACCTCTGCCACAGTCTTGCCATGTGTCCTTGGACAGATGAGTTAACCTTTCTCCCACAGTTTCACCATCTGTAAAATGTGGATATTTTCTACACAATTCTATAAAGTTGCTTTTAGATCTTTAGCTGAAAAGTGCTTTATAAATGCCAAACTTGTGCTGTTTATGAGTGGAGTATGACATAACTTACAGTAATCGTTACTTATAATTTTGGTGTTGCTTACATACAGTTTTAAAGGAAGTCAGACTAATAAATGGTGGAGGACACTGGCTAAGCGTCTGGAGTCATGGTTTGTTGATGTGTTAAACCAGCTTTTTAAAGCAGTAACCTCTTCTGCAAGTGCAGAGAGACTATTTTTTCTTCATTTCAGTCTATTCTTCATTTCTGTCTATTCAACTGACTAGTTCAGTTCAATGACTAGTTCAAAGTTAAGAAACCAACTGGGAGCTGAAAAAGCAGGGAAACCTGTTTTCCTTTTCCAATCTGTACATAAAAATTCGGTATGATGAAAGGATGAGCTCTACTAGTTCTAAAATCTTGAAGGACATTGTGACAAAAAACAATATCAATTCATTAACTGCAGATAGTACTTCTTTTGTTTTAATAATGCAGTTACCTTTCATTGCAAAACTTGTTTCTTATGTATCTGGCACTTTTAAGGTAATTTTATTTAATAAAAATGCTATTTTGTGCATTTTAATTGAATTTAAATTTCCATCCAAATAGGCTGACACAAATGCTCAATAAAATATTAATCCTCTAGTAAATCAGAAATGCATTAGTCACAATTTTCTAATGTATTAAAAATGTAAAATTTAAAAATCTGAATAAATGTAAATTGAGCTATATAATTGCTTAAATAAATGTGCATGAATATAGTGTATCCTCCTGATTAGCAAGAAGATGCACCAAATTAAGTATAAAAGCTATATTTAGTTGCAAATAAACATTTTAATTGTTACCAACTAATGAGACTCAACCTTTGTTTAGAAAGTAACTAAAAATATGAATACAAAACAATTAAAATTGATTATTTAAATCAAGGTTTCTTGCTTGCTGATTTAAATAATTAAAATTGGTGATTTAAATCACTTTGATTTAAAGTCCTGTTTATGTACTGACAGTAAGAAAATGCAAAAGCAAAATAAAACCACCTAATACAGGGTGAGGAGTTGTTGTAAAATAATTTTGAAGGGAGGAGGATACTGATGGTTGACTTTAATGGATACCAATCAAGAGCAAAAGTGCACAATGAATGGAGTACAATTGCTGAGATAGGACAAGGATTGTAAAAACAGAAATGGTTAAAATGAAGGGGGGCAGAAAAGACTTGTCCGAAAATGAATATGTGACAGTCCTAGTCTGCCTGTGTCTTTTGCAAAAGATTTCCATTTGTGTTTTGTCAAGTAAATTAATTTTCGAACAAAACTTGGATTTGTTAACTCTTTCTAAGCATTCTAAACAAGGCAGAATTTTGCTAACTTTGGGCTAACATTTTAAATAGTTAGCCAGGTGGGAGATCTTTTTGTTTTCTTAAGTACTATAGGAAAATTAAGCAAACATCCCATAAACCTAGCCAGTTGCTTTATACTCTATACTTACATTTGTAAGTATGCCAGGACACACTCAAAGAAAAGACATACACTTTTTTTTTTTGTATGAATGCTTTTATTTCCTGCCTTGGACTGGGAAAGAAGAGTAACAGAGGAGTTTTGTTAAATACAGCAAAATCTAATTACAGCCTGATTTAAAGCCACATTTACACAATGGCTGAGGGGTGAGTTCACTTCCACAAAAACAAACTCAGTTGGCTCCCTACTGTGCATCAGTGAACAGTAAGATGTGTTGCCTGGAGAGCAGCTGCCTCCCTCTACTGGCACTGAATTTCTTTACATTTCTGTTGCACTTTTACTATTTGATGCAAAACAAAAACAAAAAATAAAAAAAAATCTCCACCCACACACATACACACACACACTTATTTACTTATGTGTCAGTGTGAACAGTATGAAATCTCCAGAGTGAAAATTTTCCAAGTGGCTATCGGTGAGTGGTGGAAGCCATATTCTTAA
This sequence comes from Mauremys mutica, assembly GCF_020497125.1. Taxonomy (NCBI): domain Eukaryota; kingdom Metazoa; phylum Chordata; order Testudines; family Geoemydidae; genus Mauremys; species Mauremys mutica. Next base: position 68,744,759 of record NC_059073.1, on the reverse strand, counting down.
CTACATGAATGCTGTATGTTTTTTATTTTTTTAACAAACTGCACTGTTTATATTGTGAGCAGTGAAATCTTAGTATTTCATGCCTGTAAGTGAATAGAAATTTTGTGCATTCTATCCTTGAATAGCTATTTTTCCCATTAATTCAAAACAAAATTGATAAAAATATTCAATACTTACCTTTTATAAAATTATTTTAATTAAATGTACAGTCCTCCAAAAGATGCAGATTAAGATCTAAACTTCCTGCTGGTGTAACTTCATTGAAGCCAATGGACTTAAATGCTTATTTTTTTCCCCTGATGCTTTTACCCTTATCTGTTACTATTTTGATATGCTGCTGCCTTTTCATTGCATCCTCTCAGGATAAAGGTCTCCAGCCCAGTAATAGGAACACAGAAGTGTGAACTCCTCTCTTCCAGCACTGTATTCACTGTAGCCATTTTTACACTGTGAGCTTGTCTACACTTAAAACACTACATTGGCACAGCTGCACTGCTCTGACACTTCTGTGGAGACAACCTGTAGTCATGGGAGGGGTTCTCCTGTCAGCATAGATAATCGACCTCCATGAGAGGCGGTACCGAAGTCAAAGGAAGAATTCTTCCATCAACCTAGTGCTGTCTGTATGAGGACTGAGGTCAGCTTAACATTGCTGCTTAGGGGATGTGGATTTTTCACACCCCTGACCGACATAGTTAAGCCAACCTTATTTTCTAGGCTAGACCAGGACTGAGTGTTTACACTGATGTAGCTTCACTGGTGCAACCCCCCTAGTAAACTGTGACATGGCATGCCAGAGTGAACTGTGACTTTTAGGCTATGTCTACACTGCACATCTTACAATAGCGTGGCTGCAGCCCTGCTGTTGTAAGGTGCACAGCGTAGCTGTTCTTTATCACCAGGAGAGCTCTTTGCAGGTGACAAAATAAAACCACCTCCAATGAGGGGCTGTAGCTTCGTCCCCGGGAGCACAGCTCCTGCCAACAAAACGCTGTCCATGCCAGTGCTTTCCATCGTTAAAACTTTTGTCAGTCGGGTGTGTTTTTTCACACCCATGAGCAACAAAGATTTTAATGTAAAAAGTGCCCATGTAGACAAAGCCTTAGATTTTATGAAAGAAAACAGGAGGAATATGTAGAGGAGAGAGAGAGTGTGGCCATGGGATTTTCTCCTTAGTCATTCAGTGGCCTGAGAGCAGGAGTAGAGGAGTAGGATGGTGTGGGTAAGCCAGGGTGAGTAAAAGGGGTAGAGGATTCAAGGGAGGAAAAACAGAACTTGACAAATGAATCAATGGATGAAAGAACAGGGAGAAGGGGATGCGAGCAACACAAAGAGCAGAGGTGTTGATGGCTTGGAGATCACCTCTGCCCTCCTCCCAGTCCTTCTGTGAAGTGTGTAGTGTTAAAAGAGATGAAGTGGTAGAAAGATCAGAAGATATGTCTGAAGAAATGCCTATTGAGTAGAAGAGTGGATCTACATTTGAAAGTCAAACAAGGAAGTGAAGATGAGAGGTCAGGACATCAATGGAAATATTGAAATCACAGGGGATGAGGGGGTGAAAAACGGATTGGAGGAAAGAGAAGAGTTGAGGGTCAAGCAGATAAAATCAAGATCAGCCACTAAGAGGGAGCAAGGAGTTAAGCATTCAAGTTACTTGAAGGAGGAAAAGGAATGGGAAATGGGTGGAAAGAGGGGTTTAGAAATAACTGGTGCAGGAGAAGAGGAATAATACAACACCAATGTCTTATTTTCTGGAGGCCTCAACATGATGTGTGTCTGAGAAGGAGACACCATTGTGAGAAAAGTGTTGCTGGGGAAGCTAGGTTGGAGGGGAGAGCCAGGTCTTCGTGAGTGCAAGGAGGTAGAGCAAATGAGAGCTGAAGAGGTAAAAAATAGTAGACATGTGGGAGGCATTCCAAAAAGACCAGGAATAGGGGAAGTGGCATGAAAAGGGGTAGGGACAAATGTCGGATCAGCGAGAAGAGGTGGTGACACAGGAGGATGTGACAGGAAGTTCTAACAGGGTGAAAGGAGAGCCAGGATTGAGAGATATGTTGTACACTTGCGAGAGCAAAGGTGAAAAATAATGTAAAGTTGAGAGGAGGGGCCCAAGCTCTTAGGGTTAACATCTTTGTTTAAGCTCCAGCAGTGAACTTATCACTATTCTTATTTTTTCCCACTCTTGAAGGATTTGTTGGCCCATTTCGCTATGATATACTGGTCTGCTACAAATTGAACACTACTGATGACAAAATGGGTGGCTAGTCCAAGAGGAAGCCTAAAGAGCTCTGTGGTTCATGACAGAATGTGAAGAGTATTGTAAAATTAAGCATATCACATAGAGTTGAAACTGTGATGGAGGGTCAACATGTCCTGCAATCATACAGAGGGGGAGCTGTGCCCAATCTGTTAGTGAGCCTGCATTCCAGATCACACTAGTCCCCTGCTGGAGTCTCCACATCCAGTGATTCTTGTGTTCTCAAAGAGATCCTCAGGTGAATGCCACAGGAGAAAGACAAACATTCTCTTTTCCCTCTCTACTTCACATCTTCAAGCTACCTGAAATGATCCTTCAAATCTTGGTGAAAGCCCCAGCACCAAAACCTCTGTCCTAGTAAAGCAAAGGAAGTTAGTTTTAAACAGGGGCAAAAGGCAGCTGAGTCTGGTCCATGATCGACCCTCTTCAAACTCAAGAAGAGAAGAAAGCAAAAATTCTCTTCTCTCCCTGAAGTGAATCCCCAGGAACAGGGATAATTGTCAGACTCTCAGTTGAAAAATTCAGACGATGATCCCTAGGAAAAACTGTTCCTTCAGGAATCATTCAAACCTGTGCTATAGGCTGAAAAAGTAGTCCTCTAAACTGAGACTTCATTATTTTTCATAATATGAGCTGTTTGTCCTCTTATATGTGGGTGGAAAACCTCAACCTAGCTGTGTGGGAATTCCTAAGTAAAGGCAGAAGATTGAATAGACCAGCTATGATGTTTTAAAAATTCTTATGGTCCCTGTTCTAGACAGCACAGTCTCCTGTCTTGCTAAGGAGACTATTATCCCCTTGGTAGGGTATTTCTCCCCTTAGGATTCTGCCTGGAAGATGTCACCTTATGATGGAATTTCAAGGCCTCTGTATATCTGTATGAACAGTCTTTTCTCTAGAGGAGTCCTGTTCGAGAGAGTGATTTGAGGGAGAGCTTACCAAATAGACTCATAGACTTTATGGTCAGAAGAGACCATTATGATCTTCTAGTCTGACCTCCTGCACAATGCAGGCCACAGAATCTCACCAACCCGCTCCTATAACAAACCCCTGACCTATGTCTGAGCTATTGAAGTCCTCAACTTGTGGTCTGAAGACTTCAAGGTGCAGAGAATCCTCCAGCAAGTGACCTGTGCCCCATGCTGCAGAGGAAGGCGAAAACTCCCCAGGCCTCTGCCAATCTGCCCTGGAGGAAAATTCCTTCCCGACCCCAAATATGGCGATCAGCTAAACCCTGAGCATGTGGGCAAGACTCACCAGCCAGACACCTAGGAAAGAATTCTTTGTAGTAACTCAGATCCCACCCTATCTAGTGTTGCATCACAGGCCATTGGGCATATTTATCGCTAATAGTCAAAGATCAATTAATTGCCAAAATTAGGCTATCCCATCATACCATCCCTTCCATAAACTTATCAAGCTTAGTCTTGAAGCCAGATATGTCTTTTACCTCCACTGCTCCCTTTGGAAGGCTGTTCTGCAATTTCACTCCTCTGATGGTTAGAAACCTTCATCTAATTTCAAGTCTAAACTTCCTGATGGCCAGTTTATATCCATTTATTCTTGTGTCCATGTTGGTACTGAGATTAAATAATTCCTCTCCCTCCCTGGTATTTATCCCTCTGATATATTTATAGAGAGCAATCATTGCTCCTCTCAGCCGTCTTTTGGTTAGGCTAAACAAGCCAAGCTCTTTGAGTCTCCTTTCATAAGACAGGTTTTCCATTCCTCGTATCATCCTAGTAGCCCTTCTTTGTACCTGTTCCAGTTTGAATTCATCCTTCTTAAACATGAGAGACCAGAACTGCACACAGTATTCCAGATGAGGTCTCCCCAGTGCCTTGTATAACGGTACTAACACCTCTTTATCTTTACTGGAAATACTTCGCCAAGACCGCATTAGCTTTTTTCATGGCCATATCAAATTGGTGGCTCATAGTCATCCTGTGATCAACCAATACTCTGAGGTCCTTCTCCTTCTCTGTTACTTCCAAGTGATGCGTCCCCAGTTTATAACAAAAATTCTTGTTGTTAATCTTGTTGTTAAATGCATGACCTTGCACTTTTCTCTATTAAATTTCATCCTATTACTATTACTCCAGTTTACAAGGTCAACCAGATCTTCCTGTAGGATATCCCGGTCCCTCTCTGTATTGGCAATACCTCCCAGCTTCGTGTCATCCGCAAATAAAGCATTTAAGTAAACTAAAAAATCCTGGAGCTTTTTTTGTGGTGGATGCATTGAAGTTTTGCAGGAGATTAATTGCCATTCATGCAGTAGCAAGATGCCAGCTCTAGCTATTCCTTGGATGGGCCATGCACCAAATAAGCAAATCCTGGACTTTGTAAAAATTGTCAGAGGACAGCTTTTAATTAAAGTTGTAGAGAAAGATATCCCAAAACATTCAGTGAAGGAGGGACACTTTTGTCAGTTCCAAAGTATACCAAAAGGAAATTCAAATCCCTTCTAGGCCTCATTTCTGCAAGTTGTTTCACACATTCAGAACTTCATTAAGTCAGTGCACCTCTTCCTGGATGGAAACAGTTTGCAGGATTGGTCCTTAGATAACATAATTATTTTCTTCCCTTCCAACCAGAAGCAGTGCATGAAGGATTCAGGATAGGATAAGGTAATTAGCAATAAATCACAAACATTCACAGCCCACTGTGGATTTTCCAACACCAAACTGGTTAGCTACTGACCAGGTTTCATGTGGCAATAGCAAGATGCTTCTTTGTGTGGGGGCGGGGAACTCTAGTGTTGGTAGTCTGACACTGCAGCCTGTTGTGAGCTTGACAGACTTTCAGCAAAGTGGTATTCCTGAAGTTGTTGGGTTTAGTGTGTGGGTGCTGAGTGGTGTTGGTGACCTGTGATATACAGGAGATCAGATGATCCAGTGGTTCCTCAGACCTTAAACTCTATGACTCTTAAGTTTTGCAGCCTCTGTTGGTCATCTCGGGTTTGCATCGTTATCTTATCCTACCAATTAGTGCTGATCAGATGGGCCCAAGTGTGGCACTCCACTGAGTGCCGCTACCAAAGGAAACTCTCCTCTTCCTTCTCTAAGGGTAGCTGTATGAAATCATGCTAATTATGATCAGGATCATCCTGGTTGCATTGTTTCCTCCATGCTTCTTGGCAGCTCTTTGAAAATTATTCTGGCTAGTGAGAACATAACTAAGCTATGGAATACAGTAGATAGTATCATGGAACTTCGACCTTGAGTCCCACAGTTTCACTTGGTGCTAGCCAGCATCCCATAATCCACTGCAAAAATTACCCAACTACATAAAGCCTAGTAGTGGCATTTAGCACTATGGAATACCCACTCATATTGCAAGCCTTTAAAGCAATACTGTGGATACAACGTTTTGCAATCGAAGTAGCTTAAACCAGTATATGATCAGCAATGTGGACTTTCAATTTCAGATTAGTTATATTGGTGCAACTTTTTTCATGTAGGTGAGGGCTAACTCTGCTTATTCGCATTCATGATACCAGTGTGTTTTTCTCAATCCTCTTCCCACTAGCAGAGATTGGGCTGAAAAAATTGTTCACTTTTAAAAAATGTCCGTAAATAACTACAAGGAGATAGGACCTTTCCTCCATTACTAAAAACTGTGTAGCAGAGCAGAATTGTGTCCTCCTCCTATCCCCAGGATCCAAGGATGCTAGCTAGACAATATGTCCAGCATATAAATTGTACCACTGCCAGAGAGGCTGTTCCCTTCCATGAGATATTATCAGGAATTTGTTCCTATTACATGTGTGATATCCATACAAATTGGGGAAGTCAAAGTGCGGGATGGAAATTTCAGCCTTGACTGTCTAGTATAGGATAGGATTTGAACCATAGAAAGATGTGACTCTGCAGAGTTTACTAAATAGAAATACTATTTCACTACCTACAGAAGGAGATTATTGCAGCCAACATCAGCCAGTTGGATTCAATTGCTCATTGAAGACATAGTTCAGTTTAAGGCACTTGGAACACAGCAATTTCATGCTTGAGTTCCTTCAGAACTCTTGGATGAAAACCGTCTGGTTCTGGTGACTTACTACTCTTTAATTTATCAGTTTGTTCCCAAACGTCCTTTATTGACTCAGTCTGGAACAGTTCCTCAGATTTGTCACCTGAAACGAATGGCTTACGTGTGGGGAGTCTCCCTCACATCCTCTGCAAGTGAAGACTGATGCCGAGAATCTTCATTTCCTTCCCTGCAATCACCGTGTCTTCCTTGAGTTGTCTGCCTTCATGTGATGTGATTGAATGGGACACTCTTTTTGGACTTTCTCTTCAGTTTCTACCTGTACTTTATCAACTTGTATCTCTTCATGAGGTATAAAGTAATATTAATAAATCCTCCTCTAAGGGTTGTAAAATTAATAAATCCTCCCCTACAGGATGTCTCTGTCTGAATCATGTGCTCTCTGCATCTGTCAGCTTTCCCCCAGTGCTAAGTTTAAAAACTCCTCTACAACCTTTTTAATTTTACATGCCAGCAATCTGGTTCTATTTTGGCTTAGCTGGAGCCTATCCTTCCTGTATAAGCTCCTCCTTTCCCAAAAGATTCCCCTGTTCCTAATAAACCCAAATCCCTCTGCTGAACCCCCATAATCTTATCCACACATTTTGATCCTGCAGTTCTGCTTCTCTGACAGGCGCTGACATGAAACTGGAAGCATTTTAAAGAATGTTACCATGGTGGTCCTCTACTTTAATCTCTTACCTAGTAGCCTAATTTTGGCCTCTAGGACCTCTCTCTCTCCTATCTCTCCTTATGTTGTTGGTACCTACAAGTACCACGAGCACCAGCTTCTCTCCAGCACTGCACATAAGTCTATATAGGTGTCTCAAGAGAGCCACAATCTTTTCACCCTGGAGTCAATTCAGCCATGTGATTCTTCACAAAACGATCTCTATTTCTAATAACTGAATCCCCCTATACTATTATCTGTCGATTTGCAATAACAGGGATTCCCCCTTGGAGTGGTGTCCTCAGTGTGAGAGAATACCATGTCTTCATCTGGCAGGAGAGTCACAGCTGTGGGGTCGTTTCCCTCCACTCCAGCTTGATGTTCTCCTTCCCGGAGACTTTCACCCTCCTCAGAAGCACAGAGCCTGTCAGACCAAGGGTAGAACCGCTCTACTGTTTCCCGGAAAATCTCATTTGTGTACCTCTCTGTCTCCTTTGGGTCCTCCATGAAGGTACAGAGATTATTTTTGCAGAGGAAAAGATAGCAGAGCTGGCACCGGGAATATCCTATCCTTGCAGTGGAAAAAGTCTCTCTATTGTACATTTTGTTCTAGACTCTCACAAAGAATTGACTGAGAATGCACAGTGGTTACCTGAATGGCTTCTCGCTAGCTTAGAAAGCCAAAGATGGAAACAGCAACTGGAGAAATACTTGGTACTTCCTTAAAGATCAAAGATGGTTCCTAGGGACAGTCTGGCATCCGAACTCTTGGGCTTTGTCTCTGTGTGGCTTCCATTCAAATATCCTATTACTTGTACATTATTCTGATAAAGTGATATCAGTCTTATGACATCTGTGGTCCAAAACAAATAGAAAAATATGGAAAGAATTATGGTACAGAAGTGCAGAGAGAGAGAGTAGTAAACTTGTACTTACCACATGTACTGATTATCTTATATCATTTAGTTCAACAAAATTCACAGGCCATCTCCTCTTCCTGTTTTATTCTTGCCATTAAGCCATTACACTTAGTTTGTGACACCCTATTTATTTTCATGGCAAGTGATTGATATCATTAATAGAATTACTACCATGTCAGTCTTTGTTATTGTTTGAAAGTTATATTAATGAGGGGTATTGGCCCATTAGAGAGATTCAGTATAAGCTGTACGTAAAGGGATAGCAACCACAAGGGAGTGAAAAGGATTTGTTCACTTTGGCTTTCATTATGAAAGGTAGCATATAATGAAAGTGACTCAGAAAATGTTGACTCCCCTTAACAAAACTTTCCTTTTTTTTTATTTTAGAAGTCAGAATACAAGGTAATTTTTAGTTTAAAGTATTAGATCACATTCCTGTTGGCAAGGTTGCTGTTATGCCATTGCAGGCAGGTCTTCCAAACACAGACAGTAATTTAAATTTCACTGTCTGGACAGACAGTACAAGTTGTCTTTCTACAAAGTCCTTAGTCACGCTCACACAAGAGCCCTTTAAGTTCAGGATTAAAACTTTTTCTAAGTAATATCAAAAAGATTCTATAATAGGAACAGATGTTTCAAAGTGACTGATTAGGGTTTTTTTTTTTTTTTTAAACACAGGGTATCTTTTGGGGGATTCAGAGGTTAGCAGGATATATGGTATGTGTTCAAGGTATATGCTTGTTAGATGCCCTCCATACTTTATACAATGCAATCAGGCAAAGTGAGAATTATTTGCTTCTATTACTCTGGTGAATCATTGAGTTACACTAGTTATCTAAAATATTGGACATCTCTGCTTGCATTTGCCACTGTGCTGCTTCCTTGTCCCTCGCTCTCTTTCCATTCCGTCTCAGGTAGTAGCAACAAGCAGTTATGTTAATGTAACAAAACCAGAAGAGTTGTTCCTGGTACCCTTGCAGGCCATTCTAATGGGTTTTCTTTCTTTTGGTGACCAGTTCCTGGGGAATCTGGACTTTACATCTTCTAACTCCTTTCATGGTGTCTTTCACCAAACACTACTGAACCCCCAACACAGTGGTAAGTAGGCTGAATAAATACATTCTGAATTGAAGGTGACTTGGCCATTTGAAAGAACTAGGTATAAGGGCACCAGTTAGGTTCAAATACTTGAAATAATCTTTCTCTTTGCTGCTGCCTCAAACCAATCTCAGAAACACCCTTCTTCCCACTTCTGTTCACTTTAGCAGCCATTCCAGTGCTCTCCCTTACACCAGCTATTCACCAGCTCCTGTAGTTTGTTGTATTTGCTATCCAGGGTTACTAAGGGAGGATAATCAGGAATGTATGAGTTCAGAAAGGGTCCATCATGTATCTAAGAAATGTGCATTATGGGAGTGTAAATGTAATGCCAAGGGAAAATTGAATGGGAGCATAAAATGGAAACTAATCATTTAGGTGCCTGTTCTAGCTTATTGATAAGATAAGACAATTCCAAACCATGGCCTTGATTACCTTTTGTGCCTCATTGAGGAGCTACACCATACTACAGACTGTAATGCTAATCACAGGTTGAGATGTCTGCCTTTTTAACTCATTGGTGAATTGAGCCACAGACTGTGTAAGCATTCAGACAAGAAATCAATACTATTTTTCCATCTGGTTGCCTTGAAGACTACATAAATTAAATCTACTTATCTGTAAAAAGTATGTCCACACTGCTAGAAATATAGTTAGTAAGTACAAGTTGCCATTTGCACTCTTGTGGGAAAGAGACCTACCTGGATAATTATTTTTAATGCAGTTATGGTTAAGATCCCTAGAGATATAAAACAGTACTGTACAAATATACATCCAGGAGCGACATTGTGAAGGTAGATCCCAGAAAGTTTTAAAGCCTTACCCCCAGCAAAATTCCAGAACAACTGTGGTTGGCCAGGAGATTCTGCCACCTGCAAGTCCTGCTTTTTGTTCAGAGGCTCCTCAGACCCTAAATACCTTTTGTCATTTATTAGGGCTGTGCAGGCTGCACCATTTCCTCCCTTTAAAAAAAATGAAAAAAGAGAACATGCCTCTCTAAATGTGATAATGTTCCATCTCCACCACCTCCCCCTGCCCCCCATTTCTCTTTTCCTGCCTTGTCTTGAACTATCTCAGTGACTTGGGATAGTTCAAGGACTTGCCCTTTTTTTGAGGGAATCAATGAGCAAGTTTCATCAAACACCAAGTTAGGCTTCAGCTGCAACCAAGACTAGAAGGGACACCATAAAACAGGACAAGACACAAGATACTGTAGAAAACCAAGGCTCAGATCCAGAAAAGGACTTAGGCTGCTTTAGGTGCCTAACTCCAACATTTGGGTACCACTGACATCATCAAAACCCCAGCTCAGCTCCTGCCTAACCCTGCAGATTCTCAAGTCCCTCAGTACCTACATTTCTGCCATTAAATTCCCCAGTCCTGACAGCTGATGTCTGTCCCACGCCTACCCCCACGTGGGATCCTCAAACTAGGCATTCCTCCACTTGTTAAGTGTTGGGGCCCGATCCGTTAAGTGTTCTCAGAGCACACCTAAAGCGACACAAAATGGCTAGGGCAAAGGCCGCCCTTATAATCTCTAGCCTAGTGGTTAGGACATGTGAGACACCCTGGTGGAATTCTCCCCTCTGGATGTGCAGAAGAGATTTGAAGTTGGATATCCCATCTCTTAGGAGAATTCCCTAATTGTTAATGGGCTATGGGGTATTCTGGGGCAGTTGTTTCTCAGTTTATCCTGTGGAAGCTGTTTCACTGTGTCTAAATAATTAAATATGCATTGGGCCAGAGAGAGTGAGAATAACTCTTATTGTGCAGTGGTTAAGGCACTCTCCAAAGAGGGGGAGTTGAGAGGTGCACCAACATTTCTTGCAAGAAATAGCTCTCCAGTAGAGAGTTTACGGTTGTGAATAGTAAGTAGCAATAGACACCTCCATCCAGCCTGGACGTAGGCACCTCAGTACCAGAGGGGGAAGGGTTTAGGCCACAGCATCTGCTGTTGTCTAGTCTCTATGTGGATTTAGCCCTCGGTGGTTGCAATGGCATAAGGCCCATCTCCTCACCCACCAACTCCTCAACTTTGTTAGTTTTGGGATGGGGAGATGGTGGGAAAGAGGGCAGGGAGAGGAAGGAAATGTCCAGGCATAGGCCCCAATAAATTTCCCCAAATATTTGGTGGAGATGAAAGACAAATTTTGATCTTAGAGAGACAAGATGGCTACAACTATACTGCATACAGATTTTTATCTTATTTATTCAGACCCAGATATGAAGCAAAGATCTAATTATTTAAATTATATAGGAATAAGATAGGAAACAAAGGGTAGGAATAAATGGTCAGTTTTCAGAATAGAGAGAGGCAAATAGTGGTGTCCCCCAGGGGTCTGTATTGAGCCCAGTCCTATTCAACCTATTCATAAATGATCTGGAAAAAGGGGTAAAGAGTGAGGTGGGAAAATGTGCAGATGATACAAAACTACTCAAGATAGTTAAGTCCCAGGCAGACTTTGAAGAGCTACAAAGCTACAAGAGTTACAAAGGTTACAAAATTGGGTGACTGGGCAACAAAATGGCAGATTAAATTCAGTGTTGATAAATGCAAAGTAATGCACAGTGGAAAACATAATCTCAACTATACATGTAAAATGGAGTCTAAATTAGCTGTTACCACTCAAGAAAGAGATCTTGGCGTCATTGTGGATAGTTCTCTGAAAATATCCATTCAATATGCAGTGGCAGTCAAAAAAGCGAACAGAATGTTGGGAATTATTAAGAAAGGGACAGATAATAAGACAGAAAATATCGTATTTCCTCTATTTAAATCCATGGTATGCCCACATCTTGAATACTGCGTGCAGCTGTGGTTGCCCCATCTCAAAAAAGATATATTGGAATTTGAAGAGGTTCAGAAAAGGGCAACAAAAATTATTAGGGGTATGGAACGGTTTCTGTATGAGGAGAGATTAATAAGACTGGGACTTTTCAGCTTGGAAAAGAGATGACTAAGCGGGATCTGATTAATGTCTATAAAATCATGACTGGTGTGGAGAAAGTAAATATGAGAAGGAGTAAATAACACTTTCTTAACACAAGAACTAGGGGTTACTAAATGAAATTAATAGGCAGCAGCTTTAAAATAAACAAAAGGAAGTATTTCTTCACACAACACACAGTCAGCTTGTGGAACTCTTTGACAGAGGATGTTGTGAAGGCCAAGACTATAACAGGGTTCAAAAAAAAGAACTAGATAAAGTTATGGAGGATAGGTCCATCAATGGCTATTAGCCAGGATGGGCAGGGATGGTGTCCCTAGCCTCTGTTTGGCAGAAGCTAGGAATGGGCGACGGGATGGATCACTGAATGATTACCTGTTCTGTTTATTCCCTCTGGGGCACCTGGCATTGGCCACTGTCAGAAGACAGGATACTGGGCTAGATGGACCTTTGGTCTGACGCAGTATGGCCGTTCTTATGTTCTTATCTATTGAATTATACCTGGAGAAAACAGGGACGCTTCTCAGTGCTGGTTGGCTCTCCATCTTCAGTTTCAAATAAGAGGGGTGTTTTTTTTGAGTCACTTATTTTGTATCTTGTCTGCTTATTACTTGTCCTGCTAGATCAATACATTCAGATGCTAAATCACGAACAGAAGCCATTGCTTCCTGAAGTATTGAACTAGTTTACCATGCTGGAAAGTGGTGCTTCAGACCACCAAAGAGGAAAATGAGACTTGCATTCATTTAAACACCAACATTTCAATATAAAAAGGAGGTTATTGGGGGATGGCAGTTAAGTTGATAAAGTAGCTTATGTCGACCTGACTATGTAAGCATACATGCCACAGTGTTCCTCCTCTTGCTGTAACTTGCCCGCTGATCTAGTAAATCCACATTGACAAGAGGTGTAAAGCTTAGGTCAACATAGTTCAGGTGACGCAGTGTCTGTATAGACATTGTATTACTTGTATCTCCTGTTGGCTGTCAGGGTGTCCAACAGCGGAGAGCTGTGCAATTGACAAGAATGTCAGTTTCACTGCTGCTAGGATCCCTGTTTTGAAATTGAGAGGGCAGGGGCAAGGGTGTTCCAGCTGTGAGGCCCAGCAGTGCTGACAGCTGGAGCATTGCTGTCTAGGCTGTGGGCTCCCTGCAGAGCTACCAGGTGGAGACAGCAGAGCCCAGGGTCTCAGCCCTCCACACTGCTCCTCTTAAATTGGCGCAAGCCCTCCTGATGAAGACACACACCACCCACAAAAGGAAGGTAGTGTGGACATGAAAAACCGCAGTATTTACTGGGGTGGTTGTAAGTCAACCTAACAAAGGTTTACTGAATTGTGTAGTGTAGACATGGCCTTAGTGGGTTACAGATTGTTTTAATGAGGCATGAAACCAGTGTATCTGCTGAATCCATGATTTTGAATGTCTAGCAAAGTTATGAATTTAAGCTCTCAGCCTCCTCTTTTGAAGATATTGTGCAGGTTCCCTTGAGGACAAGGACTGCAGGGTCAGCTATGGAGTGATCATTTTGTGACAAGTGTTCACCCACAAGTGATAAGGTGTTTTTGTCTTTTATCATTTTGTAAGTGGAAAAAAACCTTCACATTCTGCATACCCGTACTTGTCACTGTGGCGCCCATGTGGGGTATTATCAAACAATTACAAATCATACTTGATGGGGACTACATCCTGAAATAAATCTTTCCCGAACCCCATCTTCTGGCCTTCAAACAACCCTCCAACTTCGCCAAGCTCATGATCAGAAGCAAGCTCCCTACACAGCAGGAGACACCAATTCCAAACAACACCAGAACCTGCCATAAGAGATGCAAAACCTGCAGATATATCTCCACTTGTACGATGAACAGTGCCCTCCCAACACACCTTCCGCTATCCATGGGTCCTACACATGCTCATCACAACATGTGGTGCACTTCATACAGAACATCAAATGCCCCATCAACTATGTGAATAAAACCAGACTATCACTGTGCTCTCAAATGAACTCACACAGAAAAATTATAAAAGAAAAAAACACCGTATCACCCATGGGCAAACACTTTTCACAAAACGATCACTTCATATCTGACCTCTGGGTCCCCCTCCTCAAGGGCACCATGTGCAATACCTTCAAAAGACCAAGCCTGGGAGCTTAAATTCATAATGTTGAGAGACACTAACAGTCATGGACTCAATAGACACACTAGTTTTATATCTTATTACAACAATCTGTAACTTGCTAACCCTCCTTTGTCCTATGACTATAGAGGTGATAATTGAAAACTTCATCTTGATGTGATGTTAGACAAGTTTGAGAGACTGATTTCCAAAGGTATTGAACACCTGTATCTCCAGTCAGCTTCTGTTGGAATAGTGGATTCTCAGCTATTCTCAAAATCCGGTTCCTTACCTCTTTATAACCCCCTTTCTCATCTTTAATGTATAATCTATCTGCCTTAGAACAGTGTTGTGAAATTTCCTAATTTCTACAGTGCTTTGTTTACAGTACCTTAGACACAAAAGTGATAGGGATATTTTTAACTGAGAGGAATAATTTTTTTAATTAACATTTTAAGTACCAAGTTGAGGATATGTATACTTGTTTTATACCTGATTTTTATTCAAGTCATTTTTGTTTCTAGGACATGGTGTTGGTATCTCTTTTTGTTACAACATATTAAATGTTGCTGAATGAAAGAATGGAATATTATGCTTTCTGCGTTCAGTTTTAATTCCTAGCCAGATACAGCTTTGAACATATTGTTTCTTTTAGAAATGGAGTCTAAGGCCTTGTCTACACTACAAGACTATTTCGAATCTACTTAAGTCGAATTTGTGGATTTGACCTTATGAAGTCGAATTTGTGTATCCACAGTAAATACACTAATTCGAATTTCTGAGTCCACAGTAACGGGGCTGGCGTCGACTTTGGAAGCGGTGCACTGTGGGAAGCTATCCCACAGTTCCCGCAGTCCCCGCTGCCCATTGGAATGCTGGGTAGAGCTCCCAATGCCTCCTGGGGGAAAAATGTGTCGAGGGTGCTTTTGGGTAACTGTTGTCATTGAACCGTCAATCACGCCCTCCCTCCCTGAAAGCTCCGGCGGGAAATCTGTTCACGCCCTTCTCTTGTCGGTTACAGCGCGTACGCCACAGCACTGCGAGCATGGAGCCCGCTGCGATCATCGCTGCACTTATGGCCGTTGTCAACTCCTCGCACCTTATCGTCCACCTCTTCCACAGTCAGCTGCTGAGAAATCGTGCGAGGAGGCTCCGGCAGCGCGGTGAGGACAGGAATTCACAGAGTGGCGCAGACCTCTCACAAAGCAGGGTACGCCGCGCAGTGGAGATCATGGTGGCAATGGGTCAAGTTCATGGTGTGGAACGGCGATTCTGGGCCCGGGAAACAAGCACGGACTGGTGGGACCGCATAGTGCTGCAGGTCTGGGATGAATCACAGTGGCTGCGAAACTTCAGGATGCGTAAGGGCACTTTCCTTGAACTGTGTGACTTGCTGTCCCCTGCCCTGAAGCGCCAGGACACCCGGATGCGAGCAGCCCTGAGTGTGCAGAAGCGAGTGGCCTTAGCCCTCTGGAAACTTGCAACGCCAGACAGCTACCGGTCAGTAGCGAACCACTTTGGCGTGGGCAAATCTACCATGGGGGTTGCTGTGATTGAAGTAGCCCACGCAATCGTTGAGCAACTTCTCTCAAAGGTAGTGACTCTCGGAAACGTCCAGGACATCATAGATGGCTTCGCCGCGATGGGATTCCCAAACTGCGGTGGGGCTATAGATGGGACTCACATCCCTATCCTGGCACCAGCCCACCAGGCCAGCGAGTACATTAACCGAAAGGGCTACTTTTCAATGGTGCTGCAAGCACTGGTAGACCATAGGAGACGTTTTACCAACATCTTCGTTGGGTGGGCGGGCAAGGTTCATGACGCGCGTGTGTTCAGGAACTCTGGTCTGTTTAAACGCCTCCAGGCAGGTACTTTCTTCCCAGAACACAAACTAACGATTGGGGATGTGCAGATGCCTACAGTGATCCTCGGGGACCCAGCCTACCCGCTAATGCCCTGGCTCATGAAGCCCTATACAGGCGCCTTGGACAGAGAGAAGGAACTCTTCAACTACCGGATGAGCAAGTGCAGAATGGTGGTGGAGTGTGCTTTTGGACGTCTCAAGGGGAGATGGCGGAGCTTACTGACTCGCTCGGACATCAGCGAAAAGAATATCCCCGTAGTTATTGCTGCTTGCTGTGTGCTCCACAATCTCTGTGAGAGCAAGGGCGAGACCTTTTTGTCCGGATGGGAGGTTGAGGCAAATCGCCTGGCTGCAGTTTATGCTCAGCCAGACACCCGTGCCGAGAGAATATCCCAGCGGGAAGCGCTGTGTATCCGGGAGGCTTTGAAAGCAAGTTTCCTCGGAGAGCAGGGTAACCTATGACTCTCCACTTGCTTTCAAGAGAAACTGACCCTGGGCCTGTGTCTGTATGTGTCGATTTCGATCTGCGGTTACATACCCCGTTCTCCAAGTTTCCCCCACTTCCAAAGCACGTTTTAAAGCAAATTAATTGTAACACTCATTATTAATAAATCTTTGTTTTACTTTGCATTTCTGTTCAGGTGTTGAAACATGGACGCATACTGTGCTGGGCACGGTGTGCACTGACGTACAGACCGCTTGTTCCATAGAGGAATGACATCCTCCTGCTCCTACATAGGTCTCTGGGGTGGGGGACGGTTGCAAGTGGTTGTGCATGAAGGGGAGGGTTTGCAGGAAGGGGTGGGTTTGCAGGAAGGGGCGAGTGGTGCCTTCTTTGGATAGGGGTTTGGATGACGGCAGTGGGCTGCGGGTTTGGGCGTAGGAAGGGGTGAAGGGTGTGGGGGAAGGGTGAGTATCTGTCCGTGGATGAGGGCTCTTGTTGGGGCTCAGGGCAGCGGAGAGGCTCGTTGCTACGGTGGAAGTGCATGGTAAGGGCAGCGTGCCTTAACATTAAGGGGGTGGCAGGCGCTAGGACCCTGGACAAGCATACACATCACAGAATGACCCGGGGCAGCATACACCACACAGAGTGACCCTGGTGCCTACTGACTGCAGTGTGTGTGTGCCCTGCAGTTGATCATGCCCCCAAGTCTGTACCCTGGTAATGTAGGCTATACCGTGCAATTATAAATCCCCTCCCCCCCCCATACACAAAAAAATCCTCTGACACGAAAGACGTGACCGAAACAGTGAATAACAGCAAACAGCTTTTAATAATCTAATACACACTGGGGGGATGAAACTTGGATTTGGGACTGGGTGAGCCTGGAAGGGAAGCACTTCTACAAATTTATAGCGTGAGAGGTGTGTGGTACATTAGCGCTATGCAGTGGTGCAGTGACAGTTCTCACGGCCCCTACCGCCCCGCCGTCTTGTACTTTTGGGTGAGGGGGGGGCAGGACTTCTTGGCGGGGGAGGGCGGTTGCAGATACACTGCAGGGGGGCTCTGTCCTCCTGCCTGCGGTCCTGCATAACATCAACAAGGCGCCGGAGCGTGTCCGTTTGCTCCCTCATTAGCCCAAGCAGCGTTTGAGTCGCCTGCTGGTCTTCCTGCCGCCACCTGTCCTCCCGTTCGCTGTGTGTGCGATGCTGTTGACATAGGGTCTCCCTCCACTGTCTCTGCTCTGCCGCCTCGGCTCTGGAGCAGGCCATCAGTTCCGCGAACATCTCGTCCCTAGTCTTTTTCTTTTGCCGCCTAATCTGCGCCAGCCTCTGCGAGGGGGATGCCGGGGCAGTCCGGGAAAGAGCCGAAGCTGTGTGATGGGAAAAGTAACTGATTTCCTTGAACAGATACATGTTTGCGAACAGTGAACACAGTCTAGTCAGTTTCTCTGAACAAGACCATACAGGGCAACAAGTCTCACGAGATCTCAGGACAAGTTCGAGATTTCGGAATACGCTCTCATTGGCTGCGGCATTGCACAGGAGAGCGGACAAGTGGGGAGAGACAGCTGAATCCGTCTAGCAGACAGTCCTGGTAAGCCTTACAGTACATTCTGCTTATCAGTTAATGGATAGCTGTGCCCTCCCACTAAAGGCAATCTGGAAATCATATACTCTGACCCTTTTCCAGCCACTCCCGCCAGTGCACGGGAAAGATCAATGTATGCTTTTCCTATGTGGCCTACAACACGTGGCTGTTAAGCGAGGGTCATTGTTATGCAAAGTAAAAGTCAACCATTCACAACAGTAACAATACACTAATTGCCCTAATTAGATGCAGCATTTCATGAACGAGATCACCCTGATGCGGGTCCCTCGGAGTCACAAAGAGCGGATGCTAAGGGAAGCCCTGCAGAGACCAGGACCATATGCGGCCATGCTTGTGGAGGCGATGATTCCCATCTACATAAGGATGTCCTGGCGCGGAAGAGTGTGCTTCCACGGAGCACCCAAGAAGGCACCTCTCCCCAGGAACCTCCTGCGGAGGCTTTTCGAGGACCTAAATGAGACCTTTCTTGAATTGTCCCTGGAGGATTATTGTTCAATCCCTATATGTGTGGACCTACTTTTCATATAGTTTTTCATTGAAAATTTTATATATAGTATTTCTATTTTTTTACACCTGTTTTATAAAAAATAAATGTTTACATGTTTATAGCACTTATCGCCTGATCCTTCCCCTGATTCAGAGTCCGGGTTAACGGCCGGGGAGGGTTGGTAGGGGATCTCTGTGAGGGTGATGAAGAGATCCTGGCTGTCAGGGAAAGCGGTATTGTGTTGGCTGTCGCCTGCGCCGTCCTCCACAGACCCTTCCTCATCTTCCACATCGGCGAACATCGAGGAGGAACTGTCCAGGTTCACTATGCCATCCACTGAGTCCACGGTCACTGGTGGGGCAGTGGTGGCAGACCCACCTAGAATGGCATGCAGTGCCTCATAGAAGCGGCATGTCTGGGGCAGGGCTCCGGAGCGTCCGTTTGCCGCTCTGACTTTTTGGTAGCCTTGTCTCAGGTCCTTGATTTTCACGCGGCACTGCATTGCATCCCGGCTGTATCCTTTCTCTATCATTGCTTTGGAGACCTTCTCGAAGGTCTTTGCATTCCGCTTGCTGGAGCGCAGCTCCGACAGCACAGACTCCTCGCCCCACACACCGATCAGATCCATGACTTCCCGGTCAGTCCATGCTGGGGACCTCTTTCTATTCTTGGATTGGCCGGACTCCTCTGCTGGAGAGCTCTGCATCGTTGCAGGTGCTGCGGAGCTCGCCCTGATGTCCAGCCAGGACGTCAGATTCAAAGTGCCCAGACAGGAAAATGAATTCAAATTTTCCTGGGTCATTTCCTGTGTGGCTGGTCAGAGAATCCAAGCTCCGACTGCTGTCCAGAGCGTCAACAGAGTGGTGCACTGTGGGATAACTCCCGGAGCTACTAAGTTCGATTTGCATCCACACCTAGCCTAATTCGAGCTAGCCATGTCGAATTTAGCGTTACTCCACCTGTCGGGGTGGAGTACCAAATTCGAACTAAAGAGCCCTCTAGTTCGAATTAAATGGCTTCCTGGTGTGGACGGTTGAGCGGTTAGTTCGAATTAACGCTGCTAAATTCGAATTAAAGTCCTAGTGTAGACCAGGCCTAATACTTGTACAACATAACAGGTTTTTATTAACAGTTTTCACTAACAGAGTAAAAAAAGCTATGGTTTAGTTATTTTCATATTGTCCGTAAATTTGGACTTCTTCTGATACTATATGGAAGTCTTGTGTTAGCAACTTTTATGAAGTAACAATTTCAGTTTTTGCTACCCAGATAAGAATGATGTAACAGAAGCATATGTAAACCTTTAATACCATACAGTAGGAGAGTGATTAATACTGTGTGGTGTTAATAATAAGAAAGTAAAGAATTAAGGAGAAAAGTGCTGGTGTTGGCACATAGCAGCTCACTTTGAGTAATATTGCAGTGAGTTTTAAGTCTGTGTGAGAGGAGTTTATAGATGTATTGTACATATGAATAGATGGGCATAAGGGAACATTTTTAAACTTGATTGCCTAAGTTTACATACCTACTCTCTCTATTTGGCTATCTATATAAAAGTGCCTTTATCTTTAGTGCTAGGCACCTAAAGAATCCACTTTGTTCCATGGGAGATGTGGATACTCAGCTCCTCTGAAGATCAGGCCATTTTAGTTAAATGCCTAACTATAGATTTAGATGCTTAATTTGGACATCCAAGTTTGAAAACTGTGACCACTGTAGACTTCTAATTACATAAGAGAACCATATGGGCTCTTAAAACTTCAGAAAACTACTTTCTTGTTGTGCTGGTCACAGAAATTACTTGACATACACTGTCAAGAGTAGTAAATGTCAGATAGCTACACCTTTTTCTCATTATTGTACATCTGATAAGTATGGAAACTGAAATAATGAATTACAGAACTTGTCAGCAATTTTAAAACTCAGTTACGTACATAATAGTCTCTGTATGTTCTGTTTCAGAATCCATAACGTTAGTTATTTTATGGCACTAGGCATGCATTTATAACATGCATCTAAGATTTAGTGGATTAAATTCACCATACATGTGTGGAATATATTCATGATGAATATTTTCCAGATTGATTAGTAGTTTGTACAGTAGCAGCAATTTGCATGGCATTCCACTGTAGCCTGACAGAAGATTGATTACAGCTAGGTTTCCAAATGCACAAAGTTCCCCAGTTCAGCAAGGTATATAAGCACATGTGTAATTTAAAGCACATGAGTAATTCCCTTGACATGGTAGGATTACTCATGTACTGAATCACATATGCTTAAGTACCTGGCTGAATTGGGGTCTAAATTGTTATGCTAAACATTGTAAATAAAGCAGGCTGTGAGTTGTGTAATTTTGCAATATACTGGTAATCACACATACAGAATCAGAAATACAGAATAAACTGCTACATTGTAATAAATGTTTTACTGATATATATATAACTAATGGACTACAAGTCTGATTTTGAAAGTGCACTACTAAATATTGCTCATTTTTTTCAGAGTTCAGAAAAAAACAAGGTTTTAAAGCAGTTCATTGTGTAAGGTGGACTTTTAACTTTAAGCATTTACATTTTATTAAAAAACCCAAATCTGATTATTGTGGTTAAATGGTTTAATGTATTGAAATTTAGTTTTGCTCATGTGCTGTACTTCAGTAGCACTGTGCTAGCAAACAGCTATAATTAGATTAGCAGCCTGTTAAACAGTGGTGACAGTATCTGAGCCTCAGAGAGCATGTGCTGGATTCTGCATGTGCCTTTCTCTGATTGGCTGCAGACGTTGCTGCTTGCCAGTTTGATAGGTTTCCACAGTAATCTTTATGCTGCATTACAGACATAGATACAGAGGTACTGTGTCCATGCAACGGTGGAGGTGCTCAGCTTGTAGCGTTAAAAGAAAGCACACAGATGAAAGGCATTGGTCTTTGTTATAAAACATCAGTACTTAACGACTGCTAGCTGCAAGCAGAGGTCAGTGAAGGAGTTTCAATTCATGGTAATTACTTTCAGGTCTTTATCTTTCCCATAAAACACAGTCATGCATGAAATGAATACTGTTAATCATGTCATCTATTTAATTTGGTCTTGCTTCCATTAATATGTGTACTCCAGTGGGATAGCCATCAGATTACAAAACGTGTCATTACAGAGTGGATTTAGCAGGGAAATACAATGTATTTTTACAGGAAAATTTGCTTTCATGTGAAACCTTGAGCCTGTGCATGTGAGCAATTTTATTAGTTCCCTTTTGTTATGGTAATGGCAATATTGAATTTATTTGGGTCTCTTTGCAGAATAATTGAATTAGAGGCATGTAAGACTTTCTTTATATGGAGATGAAACTATTCTAAATAATGAACAGTTAAAAGGATAATTCTGAGAGATGTACTTTAATTATATCAGGGTGATAACTATCCTCGTGTTTTTTGCAAAGAGGTCGAGGAATGTGGAGTAATATGCTATTGTTCTTTCATCAAAGATGCTTGTAGCTTTAGTATTTGAGTGGATTCTTTGTTTTGTTTATTGAATTCCCTATTAGGCGGCTGGGGGTGGGGGGAACCCAAACTGGTATATTGCAGCATATTTTTAGCTGCACACACAAATATTGTTCCCAAAGGCCAGTTTTTATCCTAAAGCCTTGTTTGTTGTAGTAATTGCCTTTATCAATGGAATGAAACAATGTATATAAGACAATCTTTTCTTCTATGATTCTGAGACTTCCAGAATGTTTTCCATAATTTGAACACCATTTTATTTAATCTCTTTTAGATTTGTGACCTACATATTAATTAATATGAACTTTTTCTTATAAAAACAATACCAATTTAGAGGGTATGTTTCCCAGTTAAAACTGTATTTGGAAGAGAAGAAAACAAGCACTAAGCAATGTAGTCATACTTCTTATGAAGGTAGTTGACTACCTTAGCTGACTGTTAAAACTTAAAATTAATGATATTGTCTGTGTCAGTCTGTAGAGCCCACATAAACTTGTGTGTTAAGTCACCATTCATCCAGCTGGCTTTCTGCCACCATGCGTCTGAGGTAACAGTAGATTGCCTCAGCTAATATCAGAAAGGTATAAGGAACTATCGCTACTTTAATGTCGCTTTCTACTCCTTCCCGTCATCTCCCAATGAAGTATTGTGTTTGTGCTGTCCAAAATGTGGCAAAATAGGGTTGTAAACTTCTAAAATATTGAATTAAAACGGTGTAACCTTCTAAGTAAAGGCCCATAAAATTCCATCTTGGTCACTCGCTTGCTTAACTTTCTATGTAAGTGGATATGCATACAATGTATATGAGTGTTTCATAATGTGGGGCACTTCAAAAACAAAGATATTTTATCTGAATTAGTTCAAAAATATTTGAACTACTATAAATTTCAAATGCATACTTAGGTTCCGATTTTAGTACAGGACAAAGCATTACCAACAAAAATGGTTATGAAATTATTATTGCTACCACAAAGGACGCTCAGTTGCTGTCTTCTTGTATTGTCTGCATTTGTCTGTGCTTTATTGCCATAAGGTGGTTTTACTGGTGCAGACTTTGAAAATAACCTTCCTGCATAGCAACAGTTAGGTCTGGACAGTGATGAATGGGGAGAATGTGCAGGCACAATGTTCTTAGTGTATGGCAGTTTTTTCCAATATCCTCAGAATTGCCATTTAACTGTACTTACATGGTCTGTAAATTAATGCATCTCATGTGCATGCTTTAAAGAAGAGATTTCCTGATATTATAGTCTAGAATAATTTTTGACATGAGCCTCTCAAGCCGTGTCTGATGGAGATGCTGGTAGTGGTTACGGGAAGTTGGTAGGTAGAAATCCCCAACTGAATAATGTACTTAACAAAGCTGGACTGTTTTCATTCAAAATGAAGACAACATAATGTTACTTAAAGTGAACATTAAGTATATGCAGTGAACTATGTATATCTGTAAAATGATAATGACTTCTTACCTGAAAACGTTTCTTATGCTTATCTCGGATAGGTAACTGGGTTCATATTTTAAAAGTGAGCATATTTTTTCTTGGTAATGTGTAAAACATTGTTAAAAGAAAATGTATACTGGAATTGCACTTTATAGTTATTTATATGATGTTATTTCACCAGTAATTATTTAGACATAGATGTCTCTCCCTCTGTTAGGTGTGACTGGTTTTTTTCTGGTGCAGCTAATACAGAAAAGCATGAAACTAGCATTGATTGTAATTTGCAGTAATATTGTTTTATTATCGTGAAGAAATACATTGCTTTTTTAGAGGTGAAAGCTTTGTTTTCAGTATGGAATGTGTTTTCCATTTTGGCAGGGACAGCAAACAAATTCAATTTAAGCAGTAATTCGCATAGATAAAATTTTAGAGTTTACTCATTTCAGCTAAAACAAACTTTAAAAAAAACTTTAAATAGAATTGTACTACATTAAATCTAGCATGTGTTTCAGCTGGTTGTCAACAAATAGTGAGCTGCAGGGGATTTACTTATAACTAAAACGTATTTAAAAACTATTCAGTGTTAGGAAATGTGTGCATTACACATGATAATTGTATTGTGATAAGATAGCTGTTTTACCTCTGAAATGTGGCTTTGTAGCATGCCTCAGTTTTCATCAAGTCTTGTATAAATTTCCTTAATAAATTGCACTTTCTTGTGACATGAAAAATGAAAAACTCCTGATGCCCAGGAACAAAGTAAGAATACAGAAGTGTGATATCCAGCGCAGGGTTTCAGCAATTAGAACATGTCAAATATTCAATTGCCTAAGAATAATTTATTGTATATTGTATTTAAAATAGATTTTTGTACAGCTGAATATGGTTTTATCATCTTTGCTGTTATAGTGGGTATTCCATTGTTATCCAGTGGTATCACAAAAGGGCTTTGCATACCAGTATTTTCAGGATCGGTAATGATAGCTGACTTTTTTGTGTGTGTGCATATTATTGGTTGGGTTTACAAAAATGAGATTCAGACTGAATGTGAGTATATACCGGGGCGGGCAATACTTTTTGCAGGGGGGGTCACTCCATGAATTTTGGTAAGTTGTCATGGGCCTCACATTTCTACTATATTAATGAAGGGAGTATGGGGTTCTGGGAGGGAGTTTGGTGCAGGACGGGGCTCTGGGCTGGGGCAGGGGATTTAGGTGCAGGTGCAGGGTCTGGGAGGGAGTTTGGGTGCAGGAGGGAGCTCCAGGCTGGTGCAGAGTGTTGGGGCGCAGGGAGAGGGTGAGGGGTATGGGCTCTGGGAGGGAGTTTGGTGCAGGAGGGGGCTCCAGGCTGGGATAGAGGATTGGGTTGCAGGAGGGGGTGCAGGGTCTGGGAGGGAGTTTGGGTGCAGGAGTGGGTTCTGATGTGGGACAGGGGGTTGAGGTGTGGGAGGGGGCTCATGCAGGCTGCCTGCATGCCGTGGCCCCACGCCGCCCCCGGAAGTGGCTGTGGCTGGCTGCTGCTGCCAAGTCTCTGTGCACCCCTTGGGAGTTGGGGCAGGCAGCGGTTCTCCATGTGCTGACTGCGCCCGCAAGTACCGTCCCTGCCACTCCCAATGGGATCTGTGAGAACGGTGCTGTGGGCAGAGGCAGCACGCAGAGCCACCTCCCTACTGCCTCCCGCCAGGGGCACACAGAGACGTGCCAGTCACTTCCGGGAGCGGTGTGGAGCCACAGCAGGCAGGCAGCCTACCTGAGCACCCCGCTGCACCGCAGGACTTTTAGCAGCCCGGAGATTGCAAGGGGGCAGCCAAAGAGCCTGGTGGGCCGGACAGAAATGTTAGACAGGCCAGATCTGTCCCATAGGCCGTATTTTGCCCACCCCTGGTTATACAGTAGTCTGACTGCCACTAACAAATAGTGTTACACTAGATTAGATTTATTAAGGTATTATGTCTTTCTACTGTTAAATATTTAAGTGAATTTCACTGTACTTAAAACCATGCCAAGTCTAAAGAGGAAAGATTATTCTTAAGGTTAATACATTTTTGTAGTCTTCTAGCAATAAGAGAGATGATATGAAAATTGTCATTGGGATTTAAGGTATTACTCAAGTGTTTGTCTGTGGGATTTGCACTTGCGTGCCTTGTGATTTGTAAAGATAAGCAAGAGCAAACAAGAATGCCAGAATATAAATTTCTAGAATTGTCCTAAAACAAGTAAAGTGTGATTTTGTGTCCTAAAGCATATTGTCACAGTTCAGGGCAGGTGCATCTGTATCTCCACTCTGTGCTCCATGACTGGCACCCACTTCTAGGCTTCCCTGCTCCTCAGCCATCCAGGGCCGGATTAACCTTTTGTGGGCCCGATGCCAAACATGGGCCCCCATGGGGGAAATGAGGCATGATGTGGGGAGGCGGGGGAAGTTAGGTACCTAGAGTGAGGGGCTGTCCCAGGGCAATGGGGCACGGTGTGGCAGGGGCAGCCACAGTCCACCCAGCCCATCGTGATGGTACTGTTTACAAACCAGCAGCCACAGATACATACTGGCCTGCCCAGCCCTGCGCTGCCAGCCCGCCCCTTGGGAGCAGGCCTGCACCCCGCCCTAGCACACCCCGCCCTAGCACACCCCCCCCACTCCACACCAAGGCCCCCAAACCTCTTGCTCAATGACCCCCGCATAGACCCCTATGCCCAGTGCCCCCCACCCAGAGACCCCCCACAACTGCACAGCGCCCTGAACACCACCACTCACGGTGCCCCCACCCACAGAGCCCTGTGCCCAGCACCCCCACAGACTCTCCACTGCCCTGCTCCCCAACACACACAGACCTCTACCCCCCACTCCCCAGCACCCCCCATCACAGACACTCCACTGCCCAGTGCCACAAAACACTGAAACCTCCCCCACTGTCCAGCGCCACCCCCAAGCCCTCCAGAGACCCACTCC
Organism: Mauremys mutica; assembly: GCF_020497125.1. Classification (NCBI taxonomy): domain Eukaryota; kingdom Metazoa; phylum Chordata; order Testudines; family Geoemydidae; genus Mauremys; species Mauremys mutica. The sequence continues at coordinate 68,718,429 of NC_059073.1, read as the reverse complement.
CCCATGCCCTGCCTCCTGGCCACATTCACTGGCCCTGCTGGGAGGTGACGGTGTCTCCTGGGCTGAGCTGGCTGCGTGGCCAGGAGCCAGTCCTGGATGAGGATACTCCAGCCCCTCGGGAGCTGTGCAGTCAGCTAGGCTGAAGCAGGAGTGAGGCCTGCCCGGGCCAGGCTCCCTTGGGACCCGCTTGCCCGGCGGGGCCCAGCTGAGTCCAACACAATGGAGCCCTGATTATAATCGGGGACTCTGGGCACTACGGCAGTACAACCAATTAAAGATAGTGACAAACTGTACCTGAATCTGCTGGGTGTGTGCCATAGGGGATGCAGGGAGGAAGAAGGTTCCTATTCCCCTCACTGCCCTACTGTGCAGGGACCAAGCACAGTCACTCTTTCTCAAGGGGTGCAAGAACTCTATGAGTCTAGCTCCCATAGCATTTGAAAGGGGATGGAATAAAGATAGAGTCCTGGTAGCTCTGCACTTCTCAACTCTCCCCGTGCCAGCAAAACTGGCACTGCATGGAGGGCATGCACACTGCAATCTCAGCAGCTGTGTGCTCCAAGACGTGCTGTGTACCTATCTGAGGCATAGTGCCTCAACCTACTCCTACTTGGGATTGGAAACCTCGGCACCATCCACTACCAGAGGTCTCTAGCTTCTAGCTGCAATTTAGCCCTTAGCCTAACAACTTGTAATCAGACACTTAAACAGAAATCTACATCGATTTTTGGGTTCAGACATTTCTGATATACAAAACAAGTTTGCATTTTATAGGGAAAGGTCAACTGTGCCCTTTTCTTTCCATGAGGGCAATTATAAATCATTCCTTATCTGCCAGCTGTGAGCGAAATCATTTTCTGGTAGCAGAGACCATAACTGACAGCTGAGTAAGACGTCTTTAGAAAACTTTTTTGTGGCTAACTCCTGCAATGTGTGGGGCATGTCTTGTACTAATAATGTTAATTAACTGGAGATGGGCATGAATATCAGAGTTTGGATTAGTATCTGAATGTTTCAAAAGTTCATGAGTGTGTAGGTCAAGGCCCCTATCTATAATTAACCCTTTGAAGACCTGGGCATTTGCCCATTTTTGTCGGTGGTGGGAGGAGTAGTGGTATTACAGCAATGCGTGGAGGCCCCAGTGTTCTAGGTACTGTACAGCCACATCATGAGAGACAGTACCTATCCCAAAGAATGTACCTTCTAAATGGACAACACAGGTAAAAGAGTGATAGAAGAGGAGAACCACACAGAAGTGAAAGCAACTTGCTTCTGGCCACAGAGCAGTTCATTGGCAGACCTGCAAATAGAGCCCAGGTCTACTGAGTCCTAGTCTAGTGCTTTATCCACTAGACAACACTGCCTCACTTTTTAGTGGTAGAAGCCATCACAATAAATCTATATGAACAGGGTTTGAAAACTTAAGATACCTCTGCAACTACTTACAGTATAAGCAGCAGTGCAAGTAGGCCGGTACGCTTCGGTATGCCGTACCAGCAAGCTATTTATAGCCGGTTTGGAGTACTGGAAAGACACAGTAGCAGCCTCGCTGGAGGAGAGAGCTGGGGGTTCTACTCCTTTCCCCACTGGGAGGGGCAGCGGGGAAAGGAGCAGAACACTAGCAGCTTCTCTGGCAGCTTTACTGCCTCCAGCCCTATCCTCTGGCAGGGCTGCTGCTGTGATACACAGAGGGAGGACGGAGATGCAGCTCTGTGGAAAGGCAGGGGGTGGGGCTGAGGTTCTGCTCCTTTCCCCACTGTGGTTCCTGGGAGAGCCCTGCCCCGAAGTCTCCAGTGCAGCAGGAGGAGGACAGACCTCCTCCCCGGTAACATGGGATGGATGTGGGGAGGGGATGGGGAGAGTGTGGGGGCCCCAGGCTGGGGGCGGGGCAGTGAGGAGTCACATGGAGGGTCATTTGGGGAGGTCACATGCCCTCCTTAGCTGATGCACCCCCCCCCCCGGGTAAGAAATGGATTTTACTTGCACCACCGAGTATAAGCTCTTAGGGGCTGGGACCGTCTCCTTGTTCTGTGTTTGAATATTACCTAGCACAATGGAGCCCTGGCCTTTAGGCACTACTGTAATAAAAATAATGACAATGACTGAACCCTTGCAAATTTAAAGGAATTTGCACAAGTAGTTGTGTACTGCTTCTTGTATGTAATTGTAACAACTTTCTATTAATAGTTGTTAAAAATGAAAGTTGCTTTAAGAATCTCAGGCTTTTATCTTCTTTACCTGCCTGGCCCTATTTCACTTTTTTTCTCTTCTCTTTACTGTAATCATCATGGAGCATGCTTCTTTAAGAAAGTCTTTCCTGCAGAAGTGAGGCTCACAGTACAAACATCCCTTTCTATTTGTAAACACTTACCACCCCGACCCCCTGCACAAAACAAAACACCTACGCCCAACAGAGTTTTTACTGCCAAAAGTGCCGGACATACCATGAAGTCCACTGGGGATTTTGCGGTTAGTGATTTTGATGTGGGAGATAGTTTACTAGAGTAATGGGCAGCAGTATAAAACTCCAAGACAGTATCTTATCCTTCACTGTTTTCATTGTCTATTGTTTCCTCTTTTCTTTCTCTTTGGCTCTTACATCATGTGTTCAAGCTTTGCCTTTATATTTTTCTGGCTGCCCCACTTTTGCTCTTTCTATGTCTTTCTCTCTTTTCAGTCTATCCCTGTCTCTCCAACCTGAATCCATCCATCCATCCCACTCGTACACACCTTCACATCCTTCTGCCCCTCTGTACAGACCATTTGAAAAAAATGCACCTGGCACATAACAGCCAGGGGCCTATAGTAAGATGAGAAGATCTCCTATCCAAGAAAACGCCCAAATGAAGAAGGCCTGATTAGCAGAGCAGCTGGTGCTGTTGCCAAGAGTGCCTGGGATTGTGGAGAGGGCTTGGGAAGAAAGATAAGGAGTTCAATTTGAGCCATGTTAAGTTTAAGCTGGTGTGAAACTTCCAGGAGTGTGAGAGACAGGCGGAGATGAGGTTTAAGGGAGAGTGGAGACAAGTCAGAAGTGGAGATGCAAATTTGTTTTACGAACGTGCATCTTAGAACACGTTATAAGACCATGAAGCCACAATCCATCTGTTGACACCTGACAACTGATCATTATGTTCTCTTTACTATAAGTACAGCAGCATGCTACTGGTAAAGTTAGAACAAATAGTATTGTTTACAGCTGGAAATCTTTTGAGCAATTCATAATGAAAACAGAAATTGGAAGCCTGAAATTCCACATCTGTTCTTATATGATATTTCAAGAATATCTGCACACCTGTCTCTGTAGTTATATTGTGCTCTTCACCGAGTAGCCTCTCACAGAATGATTCTCTCACAGAATGATTCTCATTACCTACAATAATAGTTATTAATTACATTAATATATCCAGAAACCTTTTGTGACATGCGTTTCTACATGGAATTTAGATTTTATTTTAAAATCCATCACAGCATCATATTCTGTATGTTTTGAATGTGTAAAATGCATGTATAGTGCAGCATTTATTACTCTATTCTGCCTTGTTCACGAGTTCTGATGGTGTGTCACTGCTACTTAGACAAGAATTATTTTGAAAAGATAGTATTTGCAAAAGAATGGGAAGTGTGTTTTAAAGATGAAAGAAAGCATTTTCTCTCTTATGAGTGCTTGCTTAGGCTCCATGCTTAATAAATCAACTTCTGACGCATCTACTAAGAAGTTTTGGACTTCATTTTTATATTGATTTTTTTCAAAATTAAATTAAATGAATCCTTTTACCGTTGTCAATTGGCCAGTCGTTTTTGTTTCTTTTTTACATTGGCAGGTTAGACATTTTACATTTTGTTAGATTACTGTTGTCTTTTGAAAATACCTTTTAAGGTGATCTTTAGGTATGGTGAAGACATTTCCAGCTTGTTAAATACCCCAACTAAAGAGAGTTCAGAAGCACATTTATATTTGTATTTAATTGTTGGGGTTTTTTGTTCTTTTGAAAGAGAATAAGTTTCCAAAATAATTCCTTGCTTCTCCACCTCCATCTCTCTGGTTTACAATGCAAACCCTCTTTGACTTCCAACTCCCATTTGGAGTATATCCCAGAGTCCATCTGATGTTGCACCAACAGTTGGCTATCTATTTGTGGTAAGAAGAGTCTCATTGTCTCCAATATGCCATAATTTTAAAGTGTAATGCTTAAAATTCATATACTGTTCATGATAAAATAATGTTAAAAATATAGAATATTGGGTTAAAAGTGGGACTTGACCATAATGCAAGCTTCCAGCTTCCAGCACTGTTTGTTCAACTGTAGATTTGATATCACTAGCAGAGTGCATACTGGGGAATAACCCAGAATAGGAGCTGGCAGTTATCAGAATCCTGCATTCCTGACACCTGAATTATGATAAAAGTGACAAAATGAGCAGAAAATGCTCCTTTCGGTGTATACATCTTATGTTAAAGTCAAATTTTATTTGTAAAGTTAAAATTTTTGGAAAATATTGGGAATCTCTTTTTAGGCCCCAAGCATAACTTTAAACACAGGCATAATGTTTACAGATTTAAGATTGAGTACTATGTGTACAAAGAAAATACAGTAAGATTAAAATTTTATCAAGAAAGATATTTTGAGGAGAGATTTGAAAGAGGAGAAAAGGTGGTGGCTTCACAATATGCGGGGATGGCATGGGAGACAGCATGAAGGCTGATGCTGATGTGGGAAGCAGACAAGTGGGTAATCACAGCTGATTATTGACAATGAAGGTGGGGGTCACCACTGTAATTAAAAACTAGATTTGATATATAGAACAGACATAATTGTCCGAAGATTGGAAGTCAGCTCAAGAATTTCTCCCTCTCAGAGGGGAGTGTTTTGTTTTTATTATTATTATTTATTTGCAACATTTCAATGCCGACAAACTCCCCAGCGTAAACAGTTATACTGGCATAAAAGTGCTTTTGCCAGTGTAATTTAGCATGATTTCTTTACTTAGAGTAAATACAGGCTATTTTTATGTAGTCATTCTTCAGGGTAGAAAAACGTTTAAATTCTAAAGAAATTAGTAGCTTAGCCTCTGAATTCACCAGGGAAAGTTTCCTACTCCACACTATTGAGCGGGCAAACAGATTTTTCAAGCCTTTTGTATCACAAAGTTGAGGATTGTGTATCCTAATTATGTATTCTGTGCAAAGATATTCCTTTAATCTTTCCAAAAAAAATAATTTTTACTTTTATGTTCTATTGCTTTCACACATTATATCAGTTTTGAAACACTGTTATCTCCTGTACATAAGTTGGAAGCTCTGTTTGCATATGTCTAATTTTACTGGGCTGTGATTTTGTGTATGGAGGTGTGCTCTGTATATCTCAAAAAAAGGAAAAACAGATTTGTTAAGAATATTACTCGATGAGATCTACTGGACATTCTGTACCCAGATGGACTTACACTTCTTTTTAAGGTCTTTAAGAAGCTTTCTTTTTAACTGCTGTCTGAAATGTCCTAATATTTCTGATCAGTAAAGGTCACCTTCTTAATAGTGATTACACTAGCTAGATGAGTAGGCCAACTGGGAGCCTTATATCTCAAGGAGCCTTTCATGGTGTTCTTTTCAGACAAAGTAGCTCTTATACCAGCTCCAGAATTTCTCCCTGAAGTAAACTCCACCATCCACTCTAATCAGAAAGCATCTCTACCGTCTTTCCACCTTAAACCAATTCATCCCTTTAAATAAAAACAAACAACAAAAACACTGCTGTCATATTTCATACACTTGAGCAGTCATCATCAAATACTACTTTAGTAGGCTATAAACGCTCTAGAAGAGGTTTTTTTGATCATGTGGAAGAACACCCCGCGCCCCCCCCCCCCAGGTTCAGTGTTTTCAGATGGGTCACATTTCTGTTAGAACTGATGTACATATCTAAACATATGCCCTCCTTTGGACATTGGAACCCTTTCAATCAGATATTTACCAGCTCTTGTACAGAGAAAAATAGTCTCATATAATAAAATGAGCAGGGCAGTGACTTTGATTCATGAAACACAACAAAGTAGATATTTCATTTTCCACAGATACAGCCTTAGTTCAGTGTCCTGTAGGTTACAGTTCCCCATTTAAAGAAAAACACAAAACTTCGGATACTTGTTATTTTCACCCAGCCCTCTTGTTTGTTTTATTTCCAGCTGGACTGGATACATATCTATACTGGTTGGATTCATCTATCAGAATAGAATAGTCTTATTTTTTACCTATAAATTGAGTCTCTTGTAATCTATATTAACCAGTCTGTAGGACCATCCCTCATTCTTTTAATTACCTGCTTTTTAATTCCTTGTTATATGAATGCTTGTGTAACCCTTCTTCAGTACACATGTGTAAGGCAGAATGAGAAAATTTAAACTAAGGTATATTTGATCACTCCAAATACCATTTTGTGATGTGAATTCCAGAGACTCCTGTCTTTGGTCCCTTTTTTTAATTACAGTGTAATAATAATTTATCTCACAAAAGGAATATCCGTAATAATGCTATTAAGGGTTAAAAAGAATTGGGGTTATATGTCTCCTGGGAAAGCTTTACTGCATACATCTGTTACGTAAAGGCATGTAACAGCACCAGAAACTTTAGCTAAGTTGCCTTCATGTACTGCAATGGACAAGTCTAACCCAATAGCATCTCTAGATGGGTGGATGTATATGCTATGAGATAAATTTGCAGCAAATGAATAAATTGTCATATTTCACTGAAGGAAGAGAAAGAAATGAGGTTAATAGAAAAGAGATAAGGGAAAACAGAGAATAAAGGAATGATTAAAGTTTGTTGTTGTATAACACCTTTTGGTACTTGTGACGGAGTGCACTCACTCCACACTAGTACTGCAGGGGTTAACTCTACTCTCTGAGGAGGCTACGCCCCTCAGCCCTGCTGGGCATGCTCCGGCTGGAGACTAAATATAAAAGGGAGCAGCTTGGCTCATTTAGGGCTGATCGCTGAAGAGGGATGATGCACACTGCAAACTCCAGCCTGGGCGAGCTGCTGAAGCCACAGACGTCAGAAGCCGGAGACGCCGAGACCCAGGGGAACACTCAAGCTCCTGCAGACTCCCAAGGAGTGACAGAGCTGCTGAGAGTTGCACTGGCCAAGGAGCCTACAGACTCTGGGGATGCCAGGACCACTATACAAGGGACAGGGTAGGAAGTAGCTCAGGGGGGACTAGGCATTATACCTAGTGGTATGAGTGTGTTTTGGGCAGATTCCCCGCTGACCCAGTGGCGAGCATACTTGCCACTGTCAGGGCCCTGAGCTGAGACCTTGTGGAGCAGAGAGGGCCCAGGTCCCCTTTCCAGGCCACCACACCCCTCTTCTCTCTCCCCTCTGTCCCCCCTGTTGGTGGCCCACTATCCTGACCAGCTGCCAAGCCAAACAGCCCTACTTAAGAGGGCCATTATACTGACTCTGGCCACTAGACCACGCAGCCCTGCTGAACAGGACAGCTCTATGGACTCTGAGCGTGAGGCCACACAGCCCTGAGAGAGGGCAGCCATATTGACTTTTACCCTTAGGCCAAGCTATCCCCAAACAAGAGAGAGTTGTATAGACTCAGCTGCAGAGCCATATTCACCCTCGCCCCGTCTCAAAAAGGGATGGGGCACACTCGCCCTGCGACAGTACTGTAGATGCTATATATATTCAATGTGTATTTTCAAGTGCTAGTGCGGTGACCATGTGACCAAACACAGTAATTTTATGTTATACACAGGGATATTAGTAGCAAGATTTCATGAGTTACTTCAAGCATCTGGTTTAATAGACAGAACACAGGATTGCTCTGGGAGCGAGGAATTTGAATGCCAAGCCCACTTGTGTCGCTGACTTGCAGTATGGCCTTGGGCAAGTCACTTTCACAGTTTTTCCACCTATAAAATAGGGATAATATTAACCAGTTTACAGGGTAGTTGCAGAGAGTAATTAGGTAATGTTTGTCTAATGCTTTGAAGGTGGAGGCCAAAATTCCCCAAAATAGGTGTCTAAAATTAGTTTTTGAAGTTTCTGGCATAAATGCTCTAATTTTCAAGTGTTCTGCATTCATCAGGTCCCATTTTAAATCAATGAGAGCTCTTGTATGCTCAGCAGTCTGTAACAGTAGCCCCCTAAATTTTAGGTAACCATTTAAATAAAAAATACCTTCACCATAAAATACTGGACATATGCTTGTTAGTGCATGTTGTACAAATTTCATAATGCAGCGTTGCCAAGGATGCAACAGTTACCCTAATATCTTTTTGAAAAGTGCTGTCAGAACCTTAACTTCCACAGATAGTCAGAAGAGACTTGACTTTTGTCTCCTCCAAAAGATTGTGTGTCTAGCAGTACAGCACCTCCTTAGCCAAGAATGTGAGTACTTTCTCTTCCGAATGTTGACAATTCAGATGAAGAAGCAAGTTCTAAAATACCTTTTTAATCTTTTCACTAAATCATCATGGTGTTTGGGAGCACTGTGCTGTCAGAAGCTGTCTTCTGAATCATAGAAGATTAGGGTTGGAAGGGACCTCATGAGGTCATCTAGTCCAACCCCCTGCTCAAAGCAGGACCAATCCTGAGACAGATTTTTACCCCAGTTCCCTAAATGGTCCCCTCAAGGATTGAGCTCATAACCCTGGGTTTAGCAGGCCAATGCTCAAACCACTGAACTATCCCTCTCCCCTGAAAAATAGTGGAGATATACCTACCTCCTAGAGCTGAAAGGGACCCTGAAGGGTCATTGAGTCCAGCCCCCTGCCTTCACTAGCAGGACCAAGTACTGATTTTGCCCTAGATCCCTAAGTGGCCCCCTCAAGGATGGAACTCACAATGCTGGATTTAGCAGGCCAATGCTCAAACCACTAAGCTATCCCTCCCCCTGGGTACTTAGAAACTTAGATGTGGGTGTATTTCACAAGTGAGGGGGGGATGTTCATCTAAAAAACAGACTTCAAAAGGAGTCATAACCTGTCCCTTGTTGGTGTGCATGCAGTTTACGTACATGATCAGAGTTTGCAGAAGAATGGTAAAGCACAGATATTGTGCACAAGACAAATAGATGTCAAGTTTTAAAACCTGGCCCATTACTTGTAAAGTTTAAAGAGTACTTGGAGATCATTTGGGCTTAAAGGCGGTCTATAAATAGGCTGAGAGTTTCAAACTGTTCAGGAGATTTGGGCACCCAGTTCCCTTTAAAACTGACAATAGCTTTGAAAACATCAGTTAAAATGTTCATGTTATGTATTGCTGATAATGTAAGGGGGAAAGATTCTCCCATTCTTTCTGTATTTGTACTATATCAAGTTAAAGCTCAGATTAGAGGTGACATTTTATTTTCCTAGTGATCCTGCTACTGACCTAGTCTTTTGGCTATGTATGGTGATTGAGGCACAATGACTGAACCAAGCCTGTGCAGTGGTTCCTTCAAGATTAGAAATGATCTCTCATTCCCACTTAGTGCAGTGTTTGTTTCTCTGCTGCAAGGTTCTGGGGCCTAGGAGAGGGTGAGGTAGATTTTCTTACAGACGTTTTGCAGCATGAGCTTTCGTGGGTGAATACCCACTTCTTCGGATGCAAGACTTGCATCCGAAGAAGTGGGTATTCACCCACGAAAGCTCATGCTGCAAAACGTCTGTTAGTCTATAAGGTGCCACAGGATTCTTTGCTGCTTTTACAGAACCAGACTAACACGGCTACCCCTCTGATACGTAGATTTTCTTCTTTTTCTTATTTTGGTGGCGGAGTGGTGGTGGAAATAGGGTGTGTGAGAGCGAGAAATGGTATATTTTGTCATGTCATAAAT